>NC_066362.1:138750256-139437756 GCF_013377495.2 Cygnus atratus | reverse complement strand
TTCTTTCACAGTTACCAGTTGATGGCAGGGTGCAGCCATCAGGTGCTCAACAATTTCTTGAGGGTCATAGTCACTTCTCATTCATATTAATCCACTGGACTACTGTGTTTTAAGTCCATAAAGTCATTTGAAAAAATGTGCAGGTGCACAGTTTGTAGGTTGATGCATTCTCAGGTTTTACAAGTGTACTCTAAAGACTTTTTTAAAATGATTGGTATTCAGTAATTAAAATCTAATATTCATAGGTGTAAAGGATTGTGAGATTCTGGAGGTGCAAAATTTATGATGAATCATGTGTCTTAAAATTGCAATTGGCATTCCCTTTAAAGGAATTTCATTTTTTGACAAGTTTCTCTAAATTAATTCCTCTTATGAATCCTATGGAAGTCCTATAAATATGTTGCATCTTATTTTAAGTAATAAAAGCTGCTTCTTTAAACAATGCACAAATAAAAAGCTAAACAGCATCTATTTAAATAATAATGAGT
Organism: Cygnus atratus; assembly: GCF_013377495.2. NCBI lineage: Eukaryota > Metazoa > Chordata > Aves > Anseriformes > Anatidae > Cygnus > Cygnus atratus. The sequence goes on along the minus strand of NC_066362.1, from coordinate 139,437,268 downwards.
AAGAAAGGTGTTTTGGAATAGCCTGTGATATACAATCAAATAAAATATTTATAACATACACATACGTATACTTTAAAATTTTCACATTTATATTTTGAATTCAGGAATGCGTTTTGTAACAACATGCAGATTGTGGAAGCAAACCCATATCCTCTATTTTAGTAAAACTAAGTCAAAACCAAGTTCTTTGAGTATTTTTTCTTTAAGTAAGAGGGTTGTTTTTTTTTTTTGGTATACAATTAAAAAGATGGATTTTGTATCAGAAACTCAAAAATACACATTTTCATATTTCAGACATAGATTTTTTCCCCAAAAATACTGGATATTCAGTAACTAAAAAACTGTACAAAACAATCTACTCTAAGTGAAATGCCAAACAAAAAGACAATGTGGCTTTCAGATATCTCTTATTACCTATTTCTGAGGAGTCACATCTTTTTCCATCTTCTTCTGAATACAGCTGCTAAGTAGAGCTCTTTCTTCCACCTTTTTGAATGAATACTCCTTTGAATCATTTCCAAGATAATCCTGAGCTGCATTTGAACTGCTTTTTGCAAAAACACTAGTCTGTATAACCTAATGGTCTTTAAAAATATTTCAAAGTTGTGATTCAGCAAATAGAATAATAGAATGGAAGGTTGGAAGGGACCCTAAAGACCATCTAATTCTAACCCGCCTGCCATGGGTAGAGACACCTTCCCCTATATCAGGTTGCTTGAAGCCCCATCTAACCTGGCCTAAACATTTCCAGGGATAGGGCATCCAAAACTACTCTGGACAGCTACACTAGGGTACTACACTACTACCCTAGTAGTACAAGCAGAGGTATTTTTTAAATGGCAGTTCATGGGAGCTTATGCTACCCTCGTTCAGGGTTGAATTAAGTTCAGTGTTACTGTACAGACTCTGAACAGTTAAGTATGGGCTTTCTTTAGATTCAAGCATAGAAATACAAAAAATAGATCATTTTTACCACTTTTGTACCTGATAATCCCCCTTAATTGCATAGAATCACTCAATTTCTTGGACAGTGGAGAATTATTGTTCTGTGTGTAGAGGTATGGATTTTTCTGGATCTGAAGTGGTACACAGGAGAAAAAAGAAGGTTTGGGGTTGCCAACAAGGTGGAACCAGTAGAGCTCATGAGATATGGAAAAGCAAAAAATAGGTTCTGAGATTAGCTAAGAGCTTAAACAGGAGACATTAACAGATTGATGAAGAATCACAGAATCACAAAATGGTTTAGGAAGGGACCTCTGGAAGGGATCTGGTCTGGACCATGAATTATCTTGGTTATTCTGGTACTTTTCAAAAACTTCACTGAGGATAATAAACTTACAGACATTTTTGCATTCTTTCTTCTGAAATCTAATTTGTCTTGGTGTGGAATGCAGACATCCTTGACTGCTTTTCTGGGGATGGTATAAGTTTTATTTTCAGCCTTTGCCAGCAGTGATGATGGACTAAATGTGAGCAGGTTTCTCACCTCGGAGATGAAGCAAGCAAAAGGTTTCTATGACAACAGTTCACTAACAAGAGGCTGACCTCCTTTCCCAATTTTATGTGACCTTTCCGTTTCACCTGAATTATTTCACAGAAATTAATTCTGATTAAAATCATCAGATTCATATCCAGAAAAAAATCTATCTGGGAGCTTATCTGAATTATATTATGGTAGTTCTGGAGCAAACCTTCCCTATGGAACCATCTGTGTATCTATTGCAAAATGAGGCATCGTCACACAGCTTTGCAAGTCATGTTTTGTTGACTCAATTCTTTACTCAAGAGAGTCAAGTTCAGATTCAGCCAGACCAAGATAACTTGTTCAGTTGAAAGTAAGAAATGTTTTTGTAGGGTTATTATGCTTTAGCTTTGTCTCTAAAATGTTGAAATTTTGGTTTTGAAATAAAAGCCATTTTGAAACAAGTGATTTCTTTTGATATGAAAGTTTAAGTATTTAATTTAGAAAATGACAAAACATTTTGGCACTAAAAACCTTCCTTGTCATTTCTTTCAGCTGAATCTGTGAAATTTTAGTTGACTTCATGAGCAGTTTCCATTGCTCTGAAAGTATGCATAATATTTCAAGTTTACTACTTGCTAAGAACACATTCTGTTCTGGTTTTATTCTGCAGTACTGTAATAATGTGTTTATGCTTGTCTGTCCTTCACAATCTATTTAGAGTGTTTTCCAAACTGTATTAAATATTCATTTTTCATGTCATGCTGTTTGTACTTGAATTTGCTCTGGGAATTTGTAAGGGATATGAGAGAAGGGTTCCACATGGTGACCCCCTACTGAACTTTTATAAACTTGTTTGGAGTAACACAGCAGATAACAACCATGGCAGCATAGGGCTGGATGAGGGGTGGTCTTAGTTCCCTGCCTTCCAGCTTTCAAACTCCACCTAGAAATGACAGATAGCCAGATTGCATGGCTCACGGTTGTGAGCAGAGATTTGCTTCATCCATCTCTGGTAAGGTACTTCACTGACATGTTCCCATTAACCTTAGCTTCTAAGTGATCTTAAAATTAATCCACTATGAAGAGCTTTGATGTGGTCTGGCACTGAACTAGCAGAGATTTGTAAATCAGAGAGAAGATGTCTTCAGAAAGAGAGGTTTGCCACTTGACAGCCAGCTGCAGATAGGGAATACAAAGTCACATCATTGCTCCTGAAAAAATGATCCTACAGCAGTAATTTGGAATCTAGCTAGGTTGACATGATTCAAACACGCATATAGGTATACAAAATCACTGAAAAGTGTTCTCAAATATGGAAGTCTTGTTATGGCTTTATTTTCTGATTGCTTGCATTATCCCCCTCAACAGTGATTTTATTTTTGTTTAACTTGAACCTCATCCATCCTTTTGTCATTACATCCTGATCTTAGACAGGAACGTGGAGAAGCTTCTGATTCAACCATATGTGTTAAAAACAGTTCTTAGGAGAGTATCATTCTCTGATTTCTCCATTTTTTCCTTGTATTTTTTCTCTTTATAATCATCATCATGGCATTGATAAATAAATAGCTTTTCTTATAGGAACCGCTGAGTAATTTAAAAGGCTGAAGGATGGTGGGACTTTGGACTGAGAGATGGGAAGGCATCTTTCCTCCTTTCTGTCATCCTTTTCCACACTTTTCTCTGCTTTTTTAAGATGTACTACTAAGTGTGTGAGTTGCTATTTTGTAATGAATTTGGCTTACAAGGATGCCAAGTTGTGAGCTTTGAAAGGAATGGAGGTTTCTGATTATGACCTCCCTGGTCAGGTTCCTAATCCTTATTGTGGTCAATTAAGACTAGTTGCAGTGAGCGATATCCACCTTGTTCACTCTGGTGATCAGTGTGGTAGCCAAAAATCTCTCATGCTTTGGTCCTCTAATTCCTTAGAAAATATGGTCCTCCAGAATAAGAGTATTAAATACACTTAAATAAGTAACTGCCATATCTGTCTGCTGTAATTATATGATGAGGGTTGTTTTAAAGCAGTACAATCTGGAATATGCTTTTGTCCCTTCTTTCATTATTAGAGTGAGTTTTTTTGAGAGTACTGGTTCAGTTAAAATTAACTAGTAGTTAATAACCTTGATTTGCCTTGTCTTACAATAATTGATTTGCAACTTTCTGTGTAAAGCAATTATATCATTTCACAAGATGTCTGTCATTAACTGCTGTTCAGTGGCCGTTTCTCTGAGGTGCTCACAGCTTTGTTTCTGCAGCCTTTCCATGTTCCTTCTGTCTGTTCTGATCCTTGTACATAGACTCATTGCCATTCTTTTATTCTGATAGAGGAAAAGTTGTATGATAAATAACATCTTTGTTTTTTATTGTGTCATAGATTTTACCATTGGCCCATTTCAGCAACAAGAAGGGGATCACACTAATTAATCCTCAGGCAGTGAATCTTGATGCCTATAAAGAGAAGCTGGAAAAAGCAATTAAATCCTATGAAAGGCAAGTCTACTCATCAGAACTGTATCATATTTACAGTCTAATTTCAGATTTTTCTTATGTAGTGGATACTTGCATACATATTCTTTGGTTGATGCTGGAAATTCCGTACATTGACAAACTTTAATCAACCATTAACCTATAGGAGAAATGTTTATTTTCTTCACACAAAAGGCATAACAATAACAATAATAATAATAATAATAATAATAATATAGACAAGGAGATAATAAATAATAAGTTATTCATATTTTATTTGGTCAATGACTTTTTTTTTTTTTACTTCCGGGAGTAAACCTGAAAGCAATTTTTGTAGGTGAGGGAACACCTAAACATATAGTGGTGGCAAGACCTTAACCTACAATTAAGCTTCTAAATCCAGAGACTGGCATTTAAAGTAGTGGCCTTCTTTCTGCTGCCAGCTGCCTAGCTCCTAACTGTGGTTGCAAGAGTATAACTGAGGCATGTATAAGATCATAGGATCATGGAATGGTTTGGGTTGAAAGGCACCTTAAAGATCATCCTGTTGCAATCCTTTGCCATGGGCAGGGACACCTTCCCCAAGACAAGGTTGCTCAAAGCCCCATCCATCCCGGCCTTGAACACTTCCAGGGATGGGGCATCCACAGCTTCTCTGGGCAACCTGTTCCAGGGCCTCACCATGTTCATAGTAAATAATTTCTTTCTAATATTTAATTTAATTCTACCCTCTTTTAGTTTAAAACTGTTACTCCTTGTCATAGCATCATAGAATGGCTTGGGTTGGAAGGGACCTCAAAGGTCATCTAGTTCCAACCACCCTGCCATAGGCAGGGATGCTATCCAATTGTCCTATCACTACACTCACAGGCCTTCTCCTGCTTTCCTGTAGGCCCCATTTAAGTACTGAAAAACCGCTATAAGGTCTCCCTGGAACCTCCCTTTCTCCAGGCTGAAGAACCCCAACTTTCTCAGCCTCTCTTTGTAGGAGAGGTACTCCAGCCTTCTGATGATACTCATGACCCTCCTATGGACCCACTCCAACAAGTCCATGTCCTTGTGCTGGGGGCACACAGAACTGAACGCAGTGCTCCAGGTGGGGTCTCACAAGAGCAGAATAGAAGGGGAGAATCACCTCCCTGGACCTGCTGGCCACGCTTCTTTTGATGCAGCCCAGGATATGGTTGGCTTTATGGGCTGCAAACACACATTGCCAGCTTATGTTGAGTTTTCATCCACCAGTACCCCCAGGTCCTCCACAGGGCTGGTCTCAATGCGTTCTCCACCCAGCCTGTATTTGTGCTTGGGATTGCCCTGGCCCAGGTGCAGGACCTTGCACTTGGCCCTGGTGAACTTCATGAAGTTTGCATGGGCTCACCTCTCAAGATACTGACCATTAAAATTTTTTTTTTTTTTGAAAAGGAGATATGTGTTGTGCTTATTAATTAAATGTTGCTAAGAGCATATCAGAAGTAAAAAGGGCAAGGACATTAGATCTCTAAGTTATATGTTAACCTTCATTTGACTTTGTGCAGTTTTTTTGATGTAATGAAGTTATTTGGCTACTGATATCATTATGTAACTTTATAGGAGCTTTGACTAGAGCTATTTTAATAAATGAGATATCTTTTCAGGCTGTATTTTAATAACATTTGCAGATGTAATTATTTTATATGACAAAAAAAACCCACTTGATGACAAGTGTTTACTCTTTGTTATTTGATGAAATCTATTGAGATCCTTTAAGTTTTTCTTTTCTCTGCAGCAATATGATAATGTCAGTTCTTTTGTAAGCATGTAATAGCTCTCTTTTTCATTCCCATTTCCTATTGCTAAATATATATGTCTTTTGTGGTAAAAATCAAGAATTATGATTTGAAAATGCTGCTTGCTATGTCTAATGTCAGTGGAATTCAGTGAAGAAAAATCTGTTATTATTTTGTTATTGAGACAATGCTGTTATCATCAGGCTGATGAAGAACTTAGAGAAATCTGGATTTCACGCTCATTTTGACAGAAAGATGGGCAAGTGGTATATTTTTGACAGACTTCTGAAGAATTTTCAAGGTTTTCATTGCTGTGCTGTACTATTGAATATTTAATATTTACTGACTTCAATTTTGAGGGAAAGAAAAGATATTTTCTGGTTAAACTTCGATGGTCTTTTCCAGAGAAGCATTTTCACAGTGCTGTCCCACGTCTCCTTAACACTTTGGTGACTGATAATACAGTTATCTTTACCACCATATGAATGGGTAATGAATCAGGTATATTTACAACAGAAGATAATTAACAATGTAAAAAGGACTTCTCATTGCTTGTACTCTACATGTGAAACAACAAGCCAGTCAAATTTGTTTTGCTATAAATGCAACACTACTTTTCCAGTAATTGATTTTGCAAAGGCTGCAATTCAGCTTTGTGAATAGTGACTAGTCAGAAATTTATTCTGACATCTGTAGATGAGACAATATGTCAGAGCATTCAGTTTCAAGAGTGGAAGCAAGCATGACAATATCTTCCCCATATATAGTTTGACCTTAGCATCAAATTAAGAGGTGAAAAAGTGGTGAGGGCAGAAATTTCTTACTCTGACAAAGAGAATAATGAAGGCGAAAAAGGCTGAGAGCTTCAAACTGTGTACGATCTTGTATAGCCAGAGGCATTTACGAATGAGTTGGTTATGAGTGTGCACATTTAGAAGTATGAAATAGTCAGTGGAGCATGCTGAGACTGCAAATTGTGAATGAACTAAGTAATTTACATTCTAAAAGTGCTTGGTTTTGGTTTCTAGTAGATAAAATTAATCAGCAAGAAATTGATATTGAAAATCTGGTGTTAATGGCCTTTTTAATACTCAACAGTAAAACTAGCATGGTTTTAAAAGTCTAATGGTTGCGATCTGAATTTTTACTAACAATGAATCTGTTCTTGCATTTCCAAAGGGAGTGCATTTTTCTATAATTACAGCAATTGGGATCATTGGTAGAGGTTTATTTCTGTAGTGTGAAATGAAGTAATTGAGTGATGGCTTAATTGTTTTAGAAGCTAATAGAGAAAACTGTGAGCTACATGACCTAATATGAGTTTATGATTTATGTCTAAAAGCAAAAGCAGAAGGTTTAGTGGTGCTTTTAAAAGATTTCAGCGCTATATTGCTTTGGGAGTATCCTTTCTGTTTTCCTGTCAGTAGTTTTTCTGTAGCCATAGTTTAATTAATCAGAAACCATAATGGCACAATGGAGGGGTTATCTTAGCAGAAAAAAATAATTATCATTGCTGTCCATGTGTGATTAGGCTACAGTTTTCTGAAACTGTTTAATTGGAGGAACTTAACTAGCATTTAATCACTTCTGTTATTTGATTTATCATGCTGGTGCTGAACAGAACCATCCATACAAAATCTTGTCAGGAAACAGCAGTGATTGCCACTAATCCTTCGATGACCCTGAAATAGTCATGTTGCTACTTGATGGAAGATGCTGTTTTCCCATCTTCTCTTGCAGTTGATAATTTCATAGCTGAATGATAAGTACACAGTTTAACAATACAGTGCTCTTGGAATACAAATCAGTGCAGATATCTAAGAAACTGTGTTTATTTGCTGTTTGGAGGTCATCAGATACAAAAGGAACTCCATTCCCTCAAAACTGCTTTGCTTTCTTTAATAGGCGCCTAAATCTAGTTATCTGGAGAGCGCTATCTCAAGAGGAAAGAGACAAGTAAGCTATCACTGTTTTGTTTTCTAACTTATCTCTGAAAGACTGCTCATAAATGTGTGACATTTCTTTTTATCACTATTTCTATAAACAACTTGTTTTGTTTTCAGATATTTCATGCCTGTACCTTAGCTTCAAAAATATTTGTGTGATATGTAGTGATACTAAATTCTGGACCACCTTCTTGCAGTGTTGATTATTTTTAAAGGAAAGGACTTGCATTCCATTTGAACAGCAGTAGTCTATTCTTGATCAGCGTTGAGTGCCAGTGCCTTGGGAGGGCAGCATGTCATTGCCTTTGGCAACATGTTAGATCTCTCATCCAGTAAAGAGCACCTCAGTGGCTGGTATTTAAATTATAATAAGCACCTTTTCGGCTTGTGCTGTAACTATGTATCACAGTGAAAATTCACACTACTTTAACTGGGTTCTTTCTGTATATTGATTTAGAAAACTAGAGACTAAATAAACAAGACTGGCATCAGTGAAGTTAGCATCTGTTTACTTCAAAGAATAATGTGAAAATCAAATAATCAAAACTGAATGGGTGGGAAATATTCTAAGCAGAAAAATAGGAATGAAAAAGAGAATGCTTCAGACTTCAGCTAATGAGCCGAATTACAGTGTTCTGTCATCAAAAAGGAAAACAGTTTTGGGCAAAAACCCATTCTGATGCAGAAAGGAAGTGAAGCCTATTAAACAAAAGAACAGCATATAATTAAAAAGAGGAAATAGATGTTTGCTAATTCAGACAGTGAGGTATAAAGTGTAAAAAGTTGACAATGTGACGTCTAAAATATTTTATTGTGGGTGAGGTATGGCCAATCATATATATAAGGAAAAAAAGAAATCTAGCAATTGTACAGTCTGTTGCTAGAGGGGGCGTAGTAAGATTGTTAATGTTGGTGCGTAGAAGTTGAAATATTTGATCTGTTTCTCTTCTAAATCTGTAATTTGAATGATCATGTTCATGTATAACAAAGGGATGATGGTGTACTCTAAAAATCATTGGGAATCTGCAGGGAGAGGATAATGAAGTCTACTAATTTCGTCACACAACCCCTTAAAGAAGTGATTGAGAAGCTCTCTGATTCACTAGTGTTTACTAGAAGGTTATCTTAGATTACCAGGAAAATTCATATTTACTGGAGAAGTAATAATATTATGATTGTGTTCAGAATAGTTGAGATATCCAGTTCAGGAGATAAGTTAGCTTAACATTGATTCTAGAGGAACAAAGGATTCAGTTAATAGATAACAAAATCTAGGTACGTAACTATACCAGTCAGTATAATTTCATTACAAAACAGTTCCTAGAGGTGTAGAGAGATGAAGTGACAAAGAGTAGGACAACACAGTAGGCATCACAGTGGTTGTATGTGTTGGTAAGACAGACACTTAAATACTCTCTCCATGTCTAGGTTTCACATTTTTATACATTGGCAAAGCTGTAGAGAAGGGGTACAGGAATGACTTGAATACGAAAAAGAAGTACCCTACGTCCAATTAGAGATTTAAAGAATTCTACCTGTGCTGGGTTTTGGGGGTTTAGCTTGTTAGTTTTTTATCAAAATGACTGTATGTTACTCAGCTTTCCATGTATAGGTACTTTCAGTGTGCAGGTTCAACATGGCTCTTCAGTGTAGTGGACATTGACATAATCCAAACCCTGGGTGGAAGCAAACTCCTGATCGTTGAGTGAAAACTGAACAGAGCAGGACTGAGAGGAATAAGCAGCAGCAGATTCTCTCTCTTTTGATGTAATCATGGCATCCACATGACATCCTGGTCTCCAGATTGGAGAGATATGGATTTGATGGGTGGACTATTCAGTGGATAAGGAATTAGGTTGAAGGTCACACACAGAGAGTGGTGATCAATGGATCTATGTCCAAGTGGAGGCTGGTGACAAGTGGTGTACCTCAGGGGTCTGTCCTTGGACTAATCCTGTTTAATATCTTTATCAATGACATAGACAGTGTGATTGAGTGCACCCTCTGCAAATTTGCAGAGGACACCAAGCTGAGTGCTGCACTTGATATGATAGAAGGAAGGGATGCCATCCAAAGGGACCTGGACAGGCTTGAGAAGTGGGCTCATGTGAACCTCATGAGGTTCAACAAATCTAAATGCAGGGTGCTGCACCTGGGCTGGGGCAATCCCGGACATGAATACAAACTGGGAGAACTCATTGAGAGCAGCCCTGTGGAAAAGGACTTGGGGGTTCTGTTGGATGAAAAGCTCAACATGAGCTGGCAGTGCATGCTTGCAGCCCAGAAGGCCAACTGCGTCCTGGGCAGCATCAACAGAGGAGTGGCCAGCAGGTCAAGGGAGGTGATTGTCCCCCTCTGCTCTGCCCTTGTGAAGGCCCACTTGGAGTCCTGCATCCAGGTGTGGGGCCCCCAGCACATGAAGGATGTGGGGCTGTTAGAACTGGTCCAGAGGAGGACCACAAAGATGATCGAGGGGCTGGAACACCTCTCCTATGAAGATAGGCTGAGAGAGCTGGGGCTGTTCAGCCTACAGAAGAGAAGGCTCTGGGGTGACCTCAATCGCAGCCTTTCAATACTTAAAGGGGTCTTACAAAAAGGGTGGAGAAGAACTCTTTACTTGAGATAATGATAGGACAAGGGGGAACGATTTTAAACTAAAAGAGGTGTGATTTAGATTACACGTTAGAAGGAAAATCTTCACTCAGAGGGTGGTGAGGCACTGGAACAGGTTGCCCAGAGAGGCTGTGGATGCCCCATCCCTGGAGGTGTTCAAGGCCAGGTTAGATGAGACCCTGAGCAACCTGGTCTAGTGAGTGCTGTCCCTGCCCGTGGCAGGGGGATTGGAACGAGGTGATCCTTGAGGTCCTTTCCAACCCAGGCCATTCTATGATTCTATGATTCATATGATTCTATGATCAATCAAGACTGATGCATCAAGTAAGGACTTAATTAGGCATCTAGTGCCATTTTAGGTTGTCTAGATGCTTGCCACTTCGTGCTAGCTGCTGCTCCAGAAGGACCAGAAATTTCCGTGATTTCTGGATCATGTCAGTAAATTCTTTATTGATGCCTCAGGTATTCTAGGACATCTAAAATAGCACCAAATGCTTATGCTCAGCCACTTAAATTGCTCTGTAGATGTCTTTCCTTGAGATGCAGTTTGGCCAGATGCAGTTGTTTGACTAAGTGTAATGGTAGCTAGATGAAATACAACAGCCTGTGTCACACAGAAGATAGATTGCATTTTTTGATGTTTTATTCTGCATTTAAATTTTGAATGTTGTGATTCTATTTGTAAAGTACTGTCAAAATTAAAATTTCTCCTACATGAAATTACAAATCTATTTATTTACTTTTAAAGATTTAAAGAGGATGGGCCAGTTCAATATATGGAGCATAAGGAAGCTTTGTTGGAGGCTTTAGAGAATTTGGGATGGCCAATATCCTATGAAGATGTAATATTGTTAGAAGACGAGATACTGGCAGCATTAACATATATTCAGCAGGCCTCTGATCTCCAGGAAGCTGTCAAAAAGGAAATTGAGGAGAACTCAGAATTACACATCAGCAAAAATAAAAAGGTACAGATTGGAAGGGCTTTTTTTTTTTTTTTCCAGATATTCATCTTCAGTATGTGCTTCTGCAGTAATTTTGTTCTGTGGTAATAACCTATGAACTAGGCATTTAATGTGATGCTATACAAATAGGGAGAGGAAAACAGTTAAAAAGAGAGCAAGGTGTCATGACTCTTTGGAAGTACTGGTGAAGCAGAACTTCTGCAGCTGAGAGCACTGCAGAAATTAAGCCTCTTTGAAACAAATCTGAGCAAAATATCATTATCTCCTCTGCAAGCACAAGAGAGATACATGAAAGGAGAGATTGAAGAGATATATGAAAGACAATTACGATACAAGTCTTGTGTTTGGGTTAATATCAGATAAACAGGGATAAAAGATCTTGTAATGTCAGAGTGGTTCATTGTAATCTTCTATGGTTATCTTTCTTCTAAAAGATGGAGAGAGGGGGTGAGATTCAGTTCTGTATTTAGACACTGAAATTTAGCTGTCTGTAAAATATAGGCATCGATATATGAACAGGTAGCTTATAAATTATGCCAAGTATCAGTATACACTAACAGGTCATGTGTAGAAACGTAGTGCCAGTATTAAAAAAGGCAATCTTTTCTTTTATCTGATATTTCTTGAGATATACCCCTCTTTTCATTGATATCAATAGTTTTCTTTAAAAGCTCTGGCCTTTTACATATGCTGACATAAATTATAAAAAATATTTGTATTAAATTGACAATAATATGGTAAGATAACACAGTCCATGTATGAAAATAAATGATTATGGGAAGGAACACATTAGTTTTCTGTAATTTTAGAGAATTTATTCCACTAAGAATGTGCATCTTAAAACATTTTAATGTCTTCAAAAAACAGGAGATGATCTTAATTCGTTTTACATTAGTCTGAAAATACTACATCACCAATAAAGTTATTTTGATTATTGATTTACCTCTGCCAGATAATGTCCCAGTATAAGAGTAGCAGAAACCTGTTCATGTTTCATTTGTTCACTCTGTAATTTTGCTGTTGCCTTGAAACACCAATGTGTACTTTCAGACATGATGTGATTAACATTGTGCAATCACTTATCCTGAGTCAACCTGCTTTAGGAGCCTAATCAGAGCACCATCTTCAGTAATTGCTAATCTGCAACTGAAAAGCTTGAAGAGTGAGAGGCAGAAATGCAGATGTAATTAGAATTCTGTTTATGTGGTGGAAAAAAAGAATAAAACATAAGCAAAAAGCTCTGGAGCCTTTTTAAAATGCTGCCGGAGGCTTTTCCAAGTGTGATTTCTATCTACAAAATGGGTATAAAAAAGTAAAGTGCCAGCTGAAATACATTACATTACTGTGAGGAAATAGCAGATATGACACTGAATGAAAATTACCACTGTAAGATAGTAGAAAAATCCCAATTATTCTGGAAGTCTACTTGACAAAGCAGACTTCTAAATTGCCTGCTATTTTTTTTACTAAACTCAACCCCCTTAGTTTTTAGCATTTAAGGGTTCTTAATTACCTTCACAACTTCTTAAAAGAATTAGTAAACCTTTTTTGGATGTCCTTGCTATGGGAGCTTTCTGTTTAAGCCTACAACTGAATTAATGGTCTGGTTATCCTCCCTCTGTGCTCTGACCTTCTTTGGGAGTTGTGTTCAGGCTGCTGTGTTTACTTATGTTTGAGAAATGTAGGCTATGTCAGTTCCTTATTGAAAGAGGGTAGAGTAGACATCTGTCTGCACAGGGCCATGAGATGACAGAAGACCTCTAGTGATGCAAGAAGTAAATGCTTTGGGAAATGAATAAACACATTTAATTATTATCAAGCAAAATATAAAACACTGAAAATTAAAGATTACCTAATTGAAGGGCTAATTGTAGACTGTATCTTATTTTACTCATTTTTTTTAAACTGTACAGATTAAAGTATGTGTTGACAAAAATCTTCCTCTTCAAGCTGGTACTTTTTTTTTTTTTTTTCAGTTGTTAAAAAATGAGGAATCTATAATTTTATTTGTTCTAATAAGTAACTGCTTTGACTTAAAATATTTGCATTTTGAACTTGCCAGGCATAACAATCAGCCATCATTTTTTATGATTTTTCTCACTGAATTATAAAAGTTGTTTACAACATGTTATTTTCACCTAGTAAAAGGATGTATTCAGGGTCCTCTATCCACTTCTCATTAGACCACGTAAGGTCTACTGGAGTCCTGGCATTACTATTCTTCAGACACAACCACTTCCAGGACAGTTTTTTGCATTCTGTTAATGGCCATCACTTTTTCATGTAAAATACTTCTTTCCCCAAGTGTCATAATCTTGCCTTTGGGCGTGATGAGGAACATTTCTCCTCATACTAAATATTTCTGTTTCTACACATCAATGGCCATCCAATTCTGCAGACAAAGAAACCTGCATTTGTTACTAAGGATCCACTCTAATTAAGAATATGTTTTTAAAAGTACTGTGCTTCCCTTAGGATAAGCTGAAATGTGCAAGACTTATGCTTGTTTGTGACCCTGTTGAATGGTCACCATGTAATAAAAAGAATTTGAAGTGGCTAATAAGCATAATGTGTTCTGTAAAGCTTGTTTATTTGGGTGGAAAGGGACCTCTAGTGGTTCACTAAGTCCATTCTTTCTGAAAAATGTTTCATATCTGATTGATTTAATTATTCCTAATGAAATATTTATAGCTGAGAAATTATTCTTTACAAGAATGGAAATTCTGTATCTCCCTTGGCAGTTTCTTCTATTTCCTGGTGTCCTAATTCTTACACTCCTTATTCTTCCACACCATTTAAGGATCACTAATCACTGTCTGTTGATACCTCTTTTATATTTCATATGCTTCCTAAGCAGCTTGGCATCTCCTGCCTTTGTTCTTGTAGCTCTTTGGGGAGACAAGGCAAAACAAGCATCCCAAAAAAGCATAACAACAAGAAAGTTATTAAGTAATTTTAATAATTACCTAGAAATGTTTTGTCAAATTTTCCATTGTCATCAATGGAGTAATACGTTGGACAAAGTGTGTAGCTACAAAAAGGTAGGGTCTTTGATAAAAATGGATTGTAGTCTATACAGAACAGGCTCGTTGCCACCAGCAGCATGGAAAGAGCAGAGGTTGTTTGGCTCTAAAGTATCAGGTTTGTGTAATGCCAAAGTTAGAGCCAGAGTCTGCTGATAGTCAGTCTTCCTGTCCATTCTCAAGTACAGTAGGAAGGTGCAAAAACTGATGTATTTGAAAAAGAATTTTAAAATACAGCGGGTATCGGCTGTGGGAAATGAAGTTACATACACCTCATGTGATCTGATGTATTGCCTTCAGCAGAAGCAGAGGTAAACAGGGTGGGATCCTTGTGATTTGGATGGGGCTCTTTTGTAACTAAAATACTGGACAATGTTATTCCAGAAATGGGCGCTCTGAGAGTGCCTGGGTCAATCGCACCGACTACCTAAAGGCTGTGTGGTAGTTAGGAGAGATGGATTTCACTTCACAAGGTCTTTCTGCACCACCCGAATTTTGCACTGCTCGGAGCCCTCCCTGGGGGTGCTCGCACAGCCTTTAGTAGCTGGGTTAATGTGGATTGCTGGAAGTTGCCCAAGTTATTAGTCAAGCATTACAAATTAGTTTAAAGTAAATATTCAGCACCAGCTGTCCCTCTAGAGCCTGAGGAATTAAGTAAATGGTTTACCCAAATACCTTTTTGTGTCTGTGGAGTTGGAAGTCTTTGCATTCAAGCCAGACTATATTAGGTTTTACTTTAAGCAGGCAGCTAAGCACTGTGAAGGGCCTTTGTTTTAGACTCAGTTTGAAAAATAGAGGTGTTGATATAGGTTATATTCTATAGGGGTAAAGAGTAAACTAGAAAAACAAAACAAAACAAAAAAAAAAAAACAACAGGTATCTCCCATTTAAAATATCTCCTTGCCTTTTTGTTCTGCTTTGCTTTGCTTATTTTGGGATTTGGATTTTTATTTTATTTTATTTATATTATTATTATTTTTTTTAGGATCCTGTATGATTTTTTATGTGGGAGATTGGGAAAAAAAGTTTGTAATAGTTACAGTGAAACTGAGAGCAAACAATTTAGTAATCGATTTCCTATCTTTTGCATCATAATTGCTTGTTAGGGCAAACCAATTATCAAAGCAAATATACCTTTTTTATGAAGAAAATCTCATCAGACAAGGAAGCAGATCATACTCATCTAGTATGCAGGGTTTTTTAGGACCATATGGACTGTGGTTATTTTTCAGAAATACAGTTGATAAATGGTGCATAGATATGTGGAAAAGTTTGAGATTTCAAAATGTATGTTTTTGTTACTCAGTGGAATTATAGTAGAGATGGATGCTTGAAAATTGTTTATGAGGTGAGCTAATAAGTAAGTGCTTTAGAAATTAACAGGCAAAAAGTGTTTTACTTCATGTTACACTTGCTTATAATTTACATTTAGAAGCATTATCATAAGCAGTATGGAGAAAATAATAGACATTCAAGAATTAATGTGCTATTGTTGTAGCAAATGCAAATGACATTGTTATTCTAGAGGATTGTATGTATAAAATATACTTTCAAAATACTGGGATTACAGACTTGTAAATGTTAAAAAGAAAAGGATTTTATATAATAATTTCTCTCATGTTTTTCAAGAAACCAAAATGTAAAGTATTCTTTCACATTCTGACATATACACACAATACCCTGATCCTCTCAAAGCTTGCAGTGAGAGGTGCCCTGAATGGGAAGAAATTTTTTGTTCTAGAGAAAAAAGGAAAATGATGCAGGAGTATGACTTATTTTAAAGGCAAGTAACAGTAAGACCCTGTGAAATGTGAATGTGAGCTATAAAAGGCTTTAGGGTAAAAGAACATAGCTGTAAAGTAAAGTACTCAAAATCTGGGAAAGCCGAACAGTATATTTCTATGTAAAGCCACTTGTGATTTGTGGTAGCTATTGGTGGTCTAGCTATTTTTCATATCCTTTGATTTCCACAATGCCATGCCTCAGTAACTGCGTGAGATCCATTGTGCTCTTTGCATTCTTTATTCAGTTACTGCTAATTGCAGTCCCTGCCTTCAACAAGGACTTGAACCAGTGTACATACAGACACCCCTTGGTATTTCTATCCTCACCATACAGTGCATAGTCCCCCAAACATCATTTAGGAGTGATCTGACAGTGTGATCTGGTCTTCTGTAGTCTGGGGGGTTGCCCTCCAGAGAGAAGAATACAAACTAAAAGGAAAGAATGATGGACAGTGGCAGCTCTGGAAAATGTGATTTAATATTTTGCTAAGCTGAAACATTTTAAACTTTTTGAAAAATTTAGTTTTGAGTTTATAGCTTGTAAATAAACAGTTTCCAAACACTTCATTTTTTTTTAATTTTATTTTACATTTTTGATTCCCTATTTGATATTTTTAATCAGTCATTCCATACAATGCTACCTTTTATAAAAATTAGATTATTGTGAAGACCCACCTATCTGGACAAAATGGATGTATGAAATGTTCACTTGTCTTGCAAAATCAGTGGATTTTTTCTTTAGCTCATTCTTGAATGTGAATTGTCTGACTTTTTACATTATTTCCTAGGAAAACAGCAGCCAGAGCCATAATCATCAAGGTAAATTTCTGCCTGAATATTTAAAAGTCCAAGTATCATTATGACCATATTAAACAGGATTTAATAGTGAAAACTCTTAGGTAGTCTTATCCATGAGAGCTTCCTGTAATGAACTTGTTCTGTTTATAACTATTATGAATATTTAAAACAATCCAATTCACTGTGAATCATCAACAGAGTTTATTACATTAAATTGCCTAAACTGAAGTCGGTTCCAAAGAATAGGTTCAGGCTGACTGGTTGGTTGTTGTGAAAAAAATATATATATAATTGTGTCAAATTACAGAGACTTGAAACTGTGAAGACAAAGTCTAAAAAAACACAAAAAGACAAAGTATTTGTGACTCTCAAAAGCCAAAAGGTGATTGCAAGATCAGACGTCACAGGATTTTATTATCCAGGTATGTATTTTTGTCCACATTTCAAATACTTTTTAGAGTTTCCTAGTACTGATAAAATATTACTTCAGGTTGTGTTTGGCTACTTCTGTTGTAGTCACGTTTAATATTGATTATATTACATGTGCATATTCATGAAAAATGAATATATATCTTGTGTGCAAATATATACATTTATAGAAAGACATACATTTTGTATGATTAGAAGACAATGTTTCATTGCTACAGTTTTATTTCTGTTCTTCAAACAGTTTCATTTCTATAAGAAGAGTGTGGAAGAAAATAATTTTAAATAACAGTAGCAGAGAGTATTATAGAATCACAGATTGGTTTGCTTTGGAAGGGACTTTAAAGACCACCCAGTTCCAACCCTCCACTATGGGCAGGGACACCTCTCACTAGACCAGGTTGAATGTATCAGCCTCCCTCAATTGTTTCTGTTGAGCATTTGTCAAAGGTTGAGATTTTGCGTGCATTCAAAGAATTCACCAAATGCTTCCACCTTTCTGTTGAGCTTTAAGCCAGAATGGTTATTAGGTAAAACGTGTTCTGTTTTTTCTTAATGAATAAATCATACTTATAAGCAGGCTTTGCTATGGGAAAAAGAAAGTACCATGGCCAATTCTTCTCATGTTCTTTTGTATCTCGGCTAGCTGTATTTTTATGCTTACTCTGCTCTCTCCATTTAGAAAGAGGGATCTGAGGCATAGCAACTACATATGGAGGGGGTGTATGCATGTGTAGTCAGGAAGTCCATTATTTTTGTGTTACCTTCACTTGTGTGTTTTTTTTTTTTTAATTTGTGTATTTTATCTGTGATAATAGATTTATTGTGAACAATCAGCCACCTGATTGTCTTATAAATGTCATGCCTGCACTAGAAAATTATTCTTTGTTTTAGTTTTATGGTGTTATTTAGAATGCTTAGTAAGACTATTTTTTTCAGGTACAATTTCTCTTCTGTCCCAATACAATTTATCCTGGCTAAATGAAAATGAGGAATGTATAGTATAGATATGTTTGCCCTCAGTGTTGTGTGGCAGTCTACAGAATTTTTTTTTTTTTATATTTTTTCACAAGGGATAAAAGAAAAAATAATGCTAACATTTTATTATGTTGTTCTTTCAGGAACTGTGACAAAGAATATCAGTTCTACCTGCACACTTGTTGACTTAAGTCATGGGGAGACGTGGATCGTACCTCTGAAGTTCATTATACCTGTGGGAGGTGCTATGCCATGCACATATCTACAGGTGAAAAATTTTATATTTTTTATGATAGCTAATACACATTTTGAATTTTGTCCCTTTGGTTACATACAGAATAAATTATGTTAATTTTTAATATATATTTTAAATGCGTTATTTCTTTTAAAGAAGAGTCTATAGTGAGAGTAATATCTCCATTTCCATGTTATTTTCAACATACTATTTTTTATTTGTTTGGAATTATATTGAAAATGACAGTTGTATTGATTGTAATTTTATTCCTTTGTTTCTGAGAAGTCTGTATTATTTTCTTTATAGAACATGAGTATTTGGCCACCTCAAGAAGAAATGGAAGATACTTAAAACCAAAATGTATTGTTCCCTAGTTCACAGCTTAAGAACTGGGGAGAACCCTTTATACACAATGCAGTGTACAGCAGGTTCTAACCATATAATTTGATTTAAAGAAAATTGCAACTTCCACATTCATTTTAAAAATGATTTTGTATAAATCAGTTACATATGCAATCCTCTAAAATTCCTGAGGTTAGTTTAAAAGCTTACTAAAAATGTGTAAATTTGAGCAGGGCTAAAGGGGATGAAGAACTGGAAGAATTTTCTCATTCTGTTCAACTTGCTAGTTGAGCCCTGGTGCATTTACTAGGGCTTTGTCCTTTATTTTTGCTTTGTGTTCTCCCCCGATTCAATGGAAATTATGAGTACATGCAAGGACCAAGTTCCTCTCCTTTCCTTTTAAAGATCCATATTAAATCATGGGAACATATTAGAATGATGATTCATGTATAAATATCTTAGTATTTGTCTTTTAGGTCTTGTAAAACTCACAAGCTACATGGTTGTTGTTAACCAAAGCTTTCCTGGTGTGCAGGTCGGAGACTATGTATTTGCCAGAACTGGGACACAGACAGGAAACTATTATTATGTGCCTGCCATTGTCATAGCAACACCAAAGAGCGTGAATGTGGGTGCTAAACTCTACACAGTTCTGATGTTCGACAACAGGAAAGTAAGTTTCCAAGAGGAAACCAATTTGGCAATGCTATTACCAGCATTCTGGTTTTTATGAGGCAAGTACAATTTTCCAGGCTAATGAGGCCACTGTCCCATTCCCTGTCTCCAGCTAACCAAAGTAAATGAGATTTCAGGGCTTAATGAAGAGCCCATGCAATAAACATTAAAAGTGAAATTCTGTAGGATAATTTATTCTTAAGCCAAGTGCTGTTCTTTCCTCTATAATCCATTTGGTGGCTTTCACAAGCTCCATGCTGCTAAAATGAGAAATACAGAGCTTTTAATCACAGTCAGTACAATCTTCAGTTCATTTCATTAGGTTTGTTTGTTTGTAAGCCATTATGATAATTTCACTGTATTTTTCATAGTGCAACATTAAGAAAATGTATATTGTACTTAAAATTTTCATCTTTAGAGGCTGATTACAGTTGCATTAAAACAGTTGGCTTTTTATACATATATTTCTTCATTGTTTCTGAGCTTTAGATGTAAATTAGATGAATGTTGATGGTATTGCAGGAACACTGTGTAAGAAGTGGGCTTATTAAAATCAGCCAAACGAAGTATGCCTTTTCCTGTCAGTACATAAGAATGGTGCAGAAGGTGGATTATACGATGTGAGTATGCTTGAACCTAAAAATAAAATAGTTATTTTACATGAATCTTGAATATTGCACTTTTGGTCCAACTATGCTGTCAGGTTTCCATACATAATACTCAAATTACTGTTGTCATGAACTGGTTTGCTCTAAACATGTAACCAAGTGATTTGACCCACATGCATGTGCTGGAGAAGAGCCTTAACTATCTGTTCCACCATTTTATTATCTGGCAATTTGTTGTCCTGTTTTTACTTTGGGAAAAAAATGAAGGTGTGTGATGGCTTGAAGCTTAGCACCAGGAATTTGTTAGAGGGTTGCTGAAAGGTGAGATGAAGTTTTGATGTGTCAAAGACTGTGTCTTTCTTTTAAGATATTTACTGTGATATAAAGCTATGCATGAAATCAAGAGTTGTCTCTAAGATATGGAATCTTCTACTGGGCTTAAATCTGAGGAAAGATGGAAGAGAGTGTGTAGGATGAATGTGAGCCCCTACTTAAGTTCTGCAGAACTAAGTACAGCAGGGAGAATATTTTTCTGGTGTGAAGTGTGTGGTGAATGTGCAGTGTTTCCAAGTGATTGTGGATTACTCTTTCATCTTTTATAAAGTTCTAGGTTAATCCATTTGAAATAGCATGGAATTGTGATAAACTTCACAGCACCAACAGTATGACAGACAGCAACAACAGATCTCACGAAGTAATATAAGGTCAGAAGAATCATCTGCGGACATTTCCCCAGAATATAATCCTAGCTTCCTGCAATTTGTGATTTAAAGATTTTTCTGAATCAGAATTGGAGTCTCTGGATTAAACAGACCTTGATGGATTTTTCTTCCATGACTTTGTGCAGGAGTTACAGTTTGTGTGAGGGAAACATAGGCTTGTGTTTTGAATCTTCCATCAGCCTTGATATCCCATAGGGACTCCAGGCTGAGTCCATGTATATCAGCTCATCATTGGCACTGCTGCCATGGAACCTCGTCAAAGGAGATTTCTTCTATAGAGTTTTCATGAACAGGACAAATCCCACCTTTAAAGGCAATTTTTAAAAAGTTCTTCATCTTTATGGAAATGTTCTAATATGATGGCCAATGTTAAATATATACATATATAAATGGTGAGTGGCCAAGTGCAAGGTCCTGCACCTGAGCCGGGGCAATACTAAGCACAAATACAGGCTGGGTGGAGAAAGGTTTGAGAGCAGCTCTGAGGAGAAGGACCTGGGGGTACTGGTGGATGAAAACTCAACATGAGCCAGCAATGTGCATTTGCAGCCCAGAAAGCCAACTGCGTCCTGGCCTGCATCAAAAGAAGCGTGGCCAGCAGGTCCAGGGAGGTGATTGTCCCTTTCTTACTTCACTCTCATGATACCCCACCCAGAGTACTGCATTCGGCTCTGGCACTCCAGCACAAGAAGGACATGGAAGTATTAGAACACATCCAGAGGAGGGCCATGAGGATGATCAGAGGGCTGGAGCACCTCTCCTACAAAGAGAGGCTGAGGGACTTGGGGTTGTTCAGCCTGGAGACGGGAAGGCCCCAGGGAGACCTTACAGTGGCCTTCCAGGCCTACGAGAAAGCTGGTGAAGGACTCTTTGTCAGGGCGTGTAGTGATAGGACAAGGAGTAATGGCTTTAAACTAGAAGAGGATAAGTTTAGAGCAGTTATTTGGAAGAAAGTTTTCACTCAGAAGGTGGTGAGGCACTGGAACGGGTTGCCCAGAGAAGCTGTGGATGCCCCATCCCTGGAGGTGTTCAAGGCCAGATTGGATGGGGCTTTGAGTGACCTGGTCTGGTGGGAGGTGCCCCTGCCAAGGCAGAGGAGTTGAAATCAGATGATCTTTAAGGTCCCTTCCAATCCAAACCATTCTGTGATTCTATGAGTGTACCAGCAGTGGGCTGATCTGTGGATTCCATGAAAATGACAGGAAAAAAACCCACAACACTAATTCAAGCCTTAAGTCTGTGGTTCTCACACAACTTCTAGTAATGATTCCACTGCTGTTTGAAAATCCCTCATTACATCTAGGTTTACTTTTGAGTGAAAAGAGGCTTGGCTACCATCATGTAAACCTAAATGTAATGATTTCCTATGTAATACATACAAGCAGTTGAAAAGAGGCAGAAATAATTGAGCTGAGAAATATAATTGAGTCTTTCCCTTCCATTGAGAGTAGTATTATATTCCAAATGAGATACTTGTTGTGGTTTAACCCGGCCTGAAACCAGGACAATACTGTATTCTGAAAAGATATGACTAAATGCAGCAATAAGAATGGCTTCTATTCTATATGTTTTTTTTCACGATTAATTTCTTTAACATGAAATTTAACATTCATTCTCCAAACAGACTTTATTGGCAAGCTGACTTGCTATTGTTATGTACAACTGATAAGAAAATTGAGTTATTCACTGGTAAACAAAAGGATTCTGGAAAACTGACTGAACTGTATGCACTACATTTTTTTGCAAATTAGAAATAAATGTATTCATTAAACCTAAATTTTAGATGAAGTGATATCAAACCTGGCATATGTCTCAGTAAAATAGTATGTAAAGCTGCATATTCAATTCATATTAGTTGTGAATTTATATATTGTGTTTCCAGCTTGTAAACACTTGTTTGGTTGTATAAACACCAAATATATTTATGACACAAAGCTGAGTGGGAGCGTTGATCTGCTCAGGGATAGGAGGGCTCTGCAGAGGGCTCTGGGTAGACTGGACCAATGGGGCTGGGTCCTGCACTTGAGGCACAACAACCCCTTGAAGCACTACAGGCTGGGGGAAGAGTGCTGGGAAGAACTGTGCTCACTGGGCCTCATCCCCTGGTTGTCTTGCATGTGCTGTGAATATATTTCTCTCATTTTTTTCCCCATTATATATAATTTCTATTTCTGCTGAATTTTTAGTTTCAAGAATTAACAATAGAAGCCTAGTACTCTAGAAGTTTTATAGGTAAGAGCCTTTTAAATTTCCAATGAAGAATTGTAAATTTCCCAGCTTGGAGCTGTAATGCTCTACTGTAAATTGCTTTGTGAGCTATAGAAAGACAGTTTCTGACAGTGCATTTACCAATTCAGAATATTCTCCTTCTGCTTGTAACATTTTCAGCTAGGTTTTGAGTTCTCTCTAGAGCCACATATTTGTGAAGTGAAATCCCATTCTTCTTTTGCTTAGTATGTTACTGTAGTATCATATAGACATACATAATGTTCTCTTCTGGGCACTGACTACATTAACTCAGTGGCTGCATGATAAAAAGCCGGCACTGGCTATGATTTTACTTCGTATTTTTTTCTTTCTGTAACCAGAATGCTGTGTTGAATGATTGTTTTCCTTTTATGAGGAGGTTTGCATTCAAAGCCATTAGACAACCGTTTCATTAGTTGCACATTATCTAGTTACTAATGTTAGCAATGCTATGGCAGTGATCCAGCCCAGATTGAGTTGGTGTTTCCATTAGAGCCCCCACTTTTCAGGGAGCATGGAAATGCACTTCCAGCTGAAATGTACTATTTATTATTTCTATTATATTCTATTATTTCTATTATTTTCTTTTTTCTATTTCTATTATTCTATTTTTTCTCAAAGCAAGATGATTCTTTTGTGCTAATTCCTACCTGTAGAAGTAAGGAACCAAAAAGTAAAATGGATAGCCCAGGCTACCCTGTTGACAGGGAGTGCACATGGGAATTGTATTCCAATAGCTGGTCTAAATTTTCAGCTCTGGGTTTTTTGGGATTATCTTTTTGATGTTTTTTTATGTGGTGTGTATTTGGGGTCATGTTTTATTTGTTAATCTTTAGAGGTACTAATATAGATCTCATTTTAATGAGATGCTAGCATCTGCTTGGGGTGTTTTCCTGTTGTCACAGTAGAAAAAAATAATTACAGCAGAAGGACTCTGCAAATGTAACTATCAAATTCCATACACAAAATAAAATACTATGTGCTCTGTGACCTAATCATAAAAGACAGTTGGTGCCTAAATCCTGTGTAGAGTCACAAGGTAGACAGAACTAGGGACCAGACAGAAAGGTATTTAGGACCCTTTCTTGTATGATGTCAGTAAAGCTGGGTGCCTAAGTACTTGTTTCAATTTTACTTAATTTCTGATAATCTGGGGTTTAGTGCAGTCAAGGAGACATCTGTTACTGTATTTTGCATTATAACTATTCTGGAAACTTTAGAAAGCTCAAGAGCAGAGTGGGAATGGACTCTATGAAAGATATGAAGGGTATCAATTCTTGCTGAACTGTATTAGAATTGAGGTTAACAGGAATACTGTACAGTTTTTTAAAGGATAAATAATTGTATGCAATAGTTTAGCAAAGTATATAGTATCCTCAGAAATAAAACACAAACAGTGCATGCTATCTTTTAGGTTATTCTTTCCTTATTTTATAGCTAAAAGGGAAATGGGATTGTAAGATGCTTGAGCCCTGTCAAGTGCTCAAGAGTGTAAGTCCTCTTGTCAGCACTGTGAAATGTGGGAGAGGGCAAAATCTATACCATGTTAAAAAGGATTTAAAATAGTATATGATAGGTGAGCTTAGTGCATTTCCTTCTTTAACTTTCTAGCCCAGATAAAGAGACCCCAAAGCCATATCCACACTCATCTTTGGAAGATGAAGGAGGAGACGAAGCAAGCAGAAGTGTTGTGAAAGAAGATAGAGGAAAACAGAAAAAGAAGAGGAGAGCAGAGGACAAAAGACATGCAAGGGGGAGGATGTTGGACTCAGATGATGTTTTGATTTTTTCCAGGAGGGAAGTAAAACAAAGAGAAAGAAATTCACTGCCTAGCAATGAAGAAGAATTTAAAGGTAACTTAATAGACTCTGGAAAATCATGAATGTTGGGGACTAAACAGATCTCACAGGTCTTTAGTTTATCCCCACAAAAGGAACAAGGGTTCTACATTATCTTTCCTGGGTGTTGGACCATCCTGCTTTCCCTTGTCCTATGTGATGGGGTTCTTCCACCTCCTTTGAATACTATTCTTAATGCCGATCATTTTCTGCATATTTCCACAGCAAAGGGAAGAACTAAATAAAGCATGTTCTGGCATATGCTTCCTTAATTTCCCTAACATTTGTAGCATCAGTGAAGATGCAGTAATATCAGCCTTAGTACCTGCTAGTAAGCAGAGTATAAATTGAGATCCTTCTGTTACTTGTTAGATTAAACGTACATCTGTATTGCCGACATTAAATTAGCACATAGTTTAGAGAATAAATTGCTTTTAGTGTCTGAGCTCATTAATTAATCCAAATTAATTAATTAATTACTCACAGAAGTTGTGGGTTATAGAGTCGCTCAATTACCATGTTGTCAATGTACTTGATTTAGGTCCTCTGGACTTTTCTTCTGTGTTCACAGTCATCTTTTAGTAGTTGTCTTCAAATTGCATATATTGAGCATTATGGTACAACTGCGTTTTAGGAGTTATATGAGAAGAGAGGTGTTGGGCTTGCCCTGTAGCTGTGTGAGAGTCCACAGCTTCCACAGATAGGTCTACTTTACTAGAAATGCTCAGTTATCTCAGACTCTTCCCTCTTGGACATCTTGAGATGCAGATGCTGAGTAAATGTGAAATAATGCTGACGTGATCAGCAAAATGCTGTTATTGATTCCATGCAGGTTGAAGGAAAGACGAAACAAAAACAGTGTGTATCTATCACTTTAATCCTTCCCAGCCTTAACAAGTAGTCTCATGGTGTTCTGTCAAGACTCTGTCAAGACTTCAAGGTGGAATGCAGGTTGAACATGCTGTTCTCTTCTGATGGCACCAAGGACATTGTTGGCTTTCTTTGCTTGAATTTATTACTATTTGCTTATCCTTCTGTGTCTTATTAGAAAGAGGAAAGTCAAAGAGCTGGTAAAAATATTAAGTAAGACTATATGGTCATCATCACAGGGTTTCATCAGGTACCTCATTATATAATCTCCATATGTGATTGTGTATTTATCCTCTTTGGGAGTAGATATTTGTTCCATTTTCAAACTATGCTAATGATTTCATAGCATTTTGTATATATAACTTTGTAAACTAGACCAAATATGCAATTGAATCCCTGATACACACATTTGTTTTAACTATGTGTGTGCTTTAATTATCTTTGGATTGTATTTTGTAACTCCTCCATGAGTAAATCAGCATGTCTTCCTACTTCTTACAAATGGTTCTGCTGACTTTATGTGTACATTTCTTTACTGTTCCATGAGGAATTAAGTTCTCCTGAACATTAATGAGCATTGCCCAATATAGAGATGGATTTTTGTGCTCACCAAGATAATGTGGATTCAGCAACACGGTTCTCATATAGGTGGTTGATGAAGCCTTTTATTTCCGTGAAGCCTTATATTTCCACAGGGATTTGAGTACTGAGTGATTAATGGAGTGTGTTGGAGTGTTTGTGATTTGGTTCGTGCTGTGCTAAAGTATTTCTCATTGTTAGGAGGAATCAACAACCCTCTCCTATTGTTCCCACTCAGGGAAACAACATTAACAGAAATGAATAAAGCTTAAGTAGTTGTATTAGTTATTTAGTGTATATTGGCTTCATTATTGTGTGGATGTGTAATTTTGTCTTATTTATTCCAGAACTATTATATTTAACGCAGTATTATTTTTATATGCATGCCTACTTCTCCTATTGTGTTAGCTACTTCTGCATGTTTATAGAAGAGTGAATGAAGTCCTGGCAAATTCCTGCTAATTTTTAGTGAGCCAAGGAATCTTTGTCTTGGTAGATCTAATGAAACTATCTGATTGAACAAGATCACAAATCTTTATTTTCTCATTGGTTATTGTAATGATTGTTTTTATAGACACTTTAAGAACATGCATTTGTTTCCATTGAAAAATTCTTTTATTTGCCTTTCTAGTCTTCTCTCTGTTCTATAATGCCTACAATAAATGTTCTTTTCATATGTTTCTGGGTTGATTTTTCCAAAGTGGTTATCTGGTAAAAAAAATAAAAAATATAAGATCAGAAAACAGTTCTAAGTGAAGTACAGGTGGGATACACAGTAGTAGACTGCAGTGCCTGATGTTGTAGTAAATTATAGCTAATGGAGCCCGAACTTCCTTTTTAATTTATAAAGAGGTGTGACTTGAAGCAGTTACACTGATTATTACGATAACTGCCAATATGGGGTAGGTGGGAGAACTTTGAAAATGATAATTTTCTATCCTTTTCTGCAGCAAATCGTAGTTCCGTTGAATTGGGTTCAAGTGTGTAACAGCTGTGGCACCTGGCAGTCTAGGGGATTGGCTGGATTTCCCACAGCAGGATTTCACATTTTTAGCACCCGCTTGTTTCCCAGTCTCATTTTCCAGGTAGTTCATTCAACATTTGGAGAAGGCTGTCATTATAAGGCAGTGTTCCCATCTGTTGGTCATGGCTTGTTTAATAAGCAGTTGATGTCAATTCAACTATGCTTGCATCTGTTACTTAGAGCAGCTGTGTGTTGTCGAGGGCTCCCCAACAGCCTCCAGATTTAGCTCTTGCTTTTCTATTGATAGCACGTTACAGCTTGTCCCAAATGATTCTCTCCTTGTCAGGGTTGTCTGTTCATCTAAAGAGGAAAGTATGTTAAAGTAGGAGTCATCTGTGCTGCCATAAAGAATGAAACATAATGGAAACAGATGTGCAAGGGAAGAAGGCGTAGTCTCACTGGTGTAGGCATGTGTTAGGGTAGTTGAGGGGGAAGAGAAAAAACAATTTTTTCCAGATTCTGGTAGCAAGACCAGAATGGCTTATTTTAACATCCTTATAAGGTACACAGGGAGAATGTGCATTGGGTAAGGAAAATAAATGGTTTGTGAATTGTATGTGATGGAGAACACTCATATAGCAGCATATCTTTCGTTTTATTCAAGGTAGCAGTATGGCTGCAGTAGCTTTCAGTATTTTAGTCCAACAATGTTTTTCTACTGCAGAGTACAGACAGACACCTTCAGCTTTTAGGATACAATCCAGAAATTTCCTGAACCTCACACAGGTGAACTTCAAGTTGCCCAAGGAGAATCAAAACGCGTCTTTCATGTATCTAAATGCTGATGTTGTGCATGCATAAGACAATTTTCAAAGGCACATTTCTGATTTTTAAGCTTCAGATTTTTCGGTGGTTTCCAGGGGTGATTGACATTTCTAAAACCAATCATACTCATACCTCATACTCCCCATGTACTCCATCTGTGTTGTTTCTTCCCACCCTCTGTACCACGTCTTTGTTCTTCAGCTACCTCTCCTACAGTTTTGTTTTCCACTATATAGATGTTTCTTACATGATCATTTAAAACCAAATAATGCCCTCCCCCAAAACCCAAACAGACCATAAAGAACTATGTGAAGCAAAACAGAGTATACAACTTTGTTTACTTTTTTTTCTTTTTTTTTTTTTTCCTGTTTGTTGTTGTTTTTTCTCTCCTTCATTTTTCCTCCTGGTTCTGATCTTTTGCCATTCATTCATTATGGTTATAATTTTTTGTGCCGTAAGAGTACTTAGTGGTCAGTTCAATATGATTGTAACAAGTGGCTTTTCAGCCACGCGGTATTGTTAATAGCAAACCAGAGAAGCTGATAGTGGTCATACTGGGTCCCTGTAGCCCAAAGTCCTGTCCCCAGCAGTGGCCAGGAGATGATTCCTGAGGAAGAGACCAGAGGCTGGCATGTGAATACCTCAGCTACAAGCTTAGAGAATGATAATGCTTAAAAAGACTGCTTTGAACTTGGGAGGGTGAAAGAAAAAAGCAAAGCAGTGTAAGGCCTACTTACACAAAACTACTGTGCTGTGACCATGGTCATGGAGTCATTTGTTGCACGATAAATTTCAGTGTGTGGGTGGGTGGGTGGGCAGGGGCTGAACTGTTATATCTGAGCTCATGGAGGGTCACTATTCTCTCTCAGTAAAGAGTACCTTTTCTCCCTTAGCTTCTTCCTCCATTTCGTCATCCTGGTGTTCATCAAGGTGTCAAGCTCCACTGTCGCCAAGTGCTTCAACTCCCAGCTCACCGGAGCATCCCTGTTGCTTGCACTGTCCTGCTGTAGAAAAGTCTCCGGAGCCTGGTAAAAGCAGCACCATTAGAATTATTGCTGCCGACCCAGAGCAGCAAGGATTGGCGGGACAGCCTCAGCACCACTACGCAGAGCAAAGGAAGCTACGATAAGAGTGCGTGATAAAGCTGGTGAGGAGTGGATGAAGACGCAGATGGGAAAGATTTTTAGCACCTACAACTGTGAAATGTTATTCCTTCAATCTGAAATAAACTGACTAGTCAATGCTAAAATATTTATGATTTTGCAGGCTTACTTTGGAGGTATGAGAGAGAAACAGTGTCAGAGGTGCAGCTGTGCTGCTGAATAGTATTAAAATTAGGAGATTCTCTGTCTAACAAATGTAATGTGGTATTCACTTTGGCAGACGTGACATTTGAAGTGGCACAAGGCAGGGGGGACATAGTGTGTTTAGGGTGAAGGTGCAGAGCTTACCAAGAAGGTGTCCCTGTCTTGGTGGAGGAGAAGGAGCACAGCTCATCAACTGCCTTTTCTTGATTTCCAATTTCTTCTTTTTTTTTTTTTCCCCACAAACTCTTCTTTTTTCCTCACTCTTCTTTTTAATTTTAATTTTAATTTTAATTTTAATTTTAATTTTTTTTTAATTTTTCCCTAACACAAACTTCTTCTTTCTTCTTTTTTCTTTCTACTAACTCCTAACACTCTTTTATATCCTATTATTATCTATTCCCTCCCTGGGGTGATGTTTAATATGATTTGGATGAAGAGTTGAGTACTATAGTCATATATGTTTAGCATGTACTTTATTAAGCCCATTATGACTCTCAGGGGTGTTAATTTGAATATTCATTTTACACATAATGAAGCAGAAGGTTTCACTTGGGCACTGTGGCCTTCAAGATTCTGTTCTGACACCTAAACAGGGCCATCCCACCAACATGAGTCTCCCTCCTTCAGCGACCTCTCTACTAAGCTTGTGGACCTCTATCCACCAAGTCTGTGTAAGAGATAAGCAAGAACATGCTGCTCAGTTCCCCTTTGCCCAAGGCTGGTGCTTATCAGTGATGCTAACAAGTCTGACTTTTCTCCAGTCGAGTTACAATATATACAGGTGTATATTGTATTGTACATGTACACCTGTCTATATTGGTGTATATATTGTACCCAGTGGTCTGTCTATATTCAGTGAATTTCATCTTTTATGGTAGCCAATTTAATCACAGACCGTTTTGTTTTGTTTTGCTTTGTTCCATGTACATGACACGTTTAAAATTGAATTTGACTGCTAGGATATTCTTCTGTTTTGATGAAGCAGTAATATCTTAGGACTTTTATTTTCCTTTATTACCTCCTCTACAATTTGATTCTTTTCTTTTTAGATGGCTTTCTCAGCTGAAGAATATTCTTAGATTAGTGTTGCATTATTATTGCATTTCACATATCTTTCTGAATGAATTAGCAAATATTAGATTGCTGCATGATTAAACAGAGAGTAATAGAGACAATTTCACCAGTCAAGTTGCTTCCTAGACCTCCTGGCTCTTTCAGATACCTGGAGTGTTTTATTACTACTACTGCAGTGATAGGGGTGTTGTGCTAGCCATACCCAGGGACCCTAGGGCCCTGCCACAGCTGGTGCTAAATAATTTCCACCTCTGACAAAATGAGTGGGACAGAAACACAGAGGACACTTACTCTGTTCTAGAATGATTATTCTGTGTTGGGGTTGGCAAGAGCACAAGCATTTTACACTGTATTTCTGTTATGGTCTCTGTGTGTTGCATCTTTAGAGTAACAATGAGGAAGCTACTTCTTTGAATGAGGGCAGAGGGAGGGGACCTGCGAGTTGAGGAGGAATGGAGACAGGTCCCCTCTCGACCTCGCAGGAGATGCCCTCCCCTTCCGGCGCCGCCTTCCCAGGTGCCCTTGAACAATAGGTTTGAGGCCCTGGAGCTTGAGAGACCGGTGGGTGAGGATGAGGTAGGAAGCCTACCCAGGAGGATGCCTGAGGTGAGGAAGTTGACTCCACGCCTCAGGACTGCCTCCACCAAGAAAGAAAGAAGGGTGATTGTTGTGGGCGACTCCCTCCTCAGGGGAACGGAGGGCCCTATTTGTCGGCCTGACCCCACACATAGGGAAGTCTGCTGCCTCCCTGGGGCCAGGGTCAGAGACGTTACCAGGAAGCTTCCAAACCTGGTTCGCCCCTCTGACTATTACCCGCTTTTGATAGTCCAGGCTGGCAGTGATGATCTTGAAAAGAGAAGCCTCAAGGCTATCAAACAGGACTATAGGGGGCTGGGACGATTGGTGGAGGGAGCGGGAGTGCAGGTGGTATTTTCGTCTATCCCTACGGGGGAAGGGAGAGGGACGGAGAGGACATGGAAAGCTCACGTGGTTAATAGGTGGCTCAGAGGCTGGTGCCGGCACAGAAATTTTGTTTTTTTTCACCATGGGGCGCTTTACTCGGCACCCGGCCTGATGGCCCCAGACGGGTCCCTATCTCCAAGGGGAAAACGGATCCTAGGCCAGGAGCTGGCGGGGCTCATAGAGAGAGCTTTAAACTAGGCGAGAAGGGGGACGGGGCTCAAACAAGGCTTGTTGGAGCTGTGCCGGGGGAAACAATGGCTAGGCTGGGGAAGAAGGCGATGTCCCAGCTGAAGTGCATCTACACTAATGCACGCAGCATGGGTAACAAACAGGAGGAGCTGGAAGCCATCGTGCAGCAGGCAGGCTACGACTTGGTTGCCATCACGGAGACGTGGTGGGACCGCTCCCACGACTGGAGTGCTGCAATGCCTGGCTATCGGCTCTTCAGGAGGGACAGGCAGCACAGAGGGGGTGGTGGCGTGGCTCTCTACATTAGAGAATCTTTTGATGTTGTGGAACTCCAGGCTGGGAATGATAAGGTTGAATCCCTGTGGGTTAGGATCCGCAGGAAGGCCGGCAAGGCTAGCGTCCTGGTTGGGGTCTGTTATAGACCGCCGAACCAGGATGAGGAGACGGATGAGGAGTTTTATAGGCAACTGACAGAAGTTGCAAAATCGTCGGCACTTGTCCTCGTGGGGGACTTCAACTTCCCGGATATATCCTGGAAACACAACACGGCACGGAGAAAGCAGTCTAGGAGGTTTCTGGAGAGCGTGGGAGGTAGCTTCCTGACGCAGCTGGTCAGTGAACCTACCAGGGGTGGTGCCCCGCTAGACCTTCTCTTCACAAACAGAGACGGACTGGTGGGAGATGTGGTGGTCGGAAACTGTCTTGGGCAGAGTGACCACGAAATGGTAGAGTTCTCTATTCTTGGCGAGGCCAGGAAGGGGACCAGTAAAACTGCTGTCTTGGACTTCCGGAGGGCTGACTTTGAGCTGCTCAGGACGCTGGTTGGCCGAGTCCCTTGGGAGGCGGTTCTGAAGGGCAGAGGAGTCCAGGAAGGCTGGGCGCTCCTCAAGAAGGAAATCTTAACGGCACAGGAGCGGTCCGTCCCCACGTGCCCAAAGACGAGCCGGCGTGGAAGAAGACCGGCCTGGCTGAACAGAGAGTTGTGGCTTGTGCTTAGCAGAAAAAAGAGGGTTTATAATCTTTGGAAAAAAGGGCGGGCCACTGAGGAGGACTACAAGGATGTAGCGAGGCTGTGCAGGGAGAAAATTAGAAAGGCCAAAGCTCATCTGGAGCTCAACCTGGCTACTGCCGTTAAAGACAACAAAAAATCCTTTTACAAATATATCAACGCGAAACGGAGGACTAAGGAGAATCTCCATCCTTTACTGGATGCGAGGGGAAACCTAGTTACTAAGGATGAGGAAAAGGCTGAGGTGCTTAATGCCGCCTTTGCCTCAGTCTTTAGCGGCAATACCGGTTGTTCTCTGGATACCCAGTGCCCTGAGCTGGTGGAAGGGGATGGGGAGCAGAATGTGGCCTTCGCTATTCATGAGGAAATGGTTGGCGACCTGCTAAGGAGCTTGGATGTGCGCAAGTCGATGGGGCCAGATGGGATGCACCCAAGGGTACTGAAAGAACTGGCGGAGGAGCTGGCCGAGCCGCTTTCCATCATTTATCGGCAGTCCTGGCTATCGGGGGAGGTCCCAGTTGACTGGCGGCTAGCCAATGTGACGCCCATCTATAAGAAGGGCCGGAGGGCAGACCCGGGGAACTATAGGCCTGTCAGTTTGACCTCAGTGCCAGGAAAGCTCATGGAGCAGATTATCTTGAGGGTCATCATGCGGCACTTGCAGGGCAAGCAGGCGATCGGGCCCAGTCAGCATGGGTTTATGAAAGGCAGGTCCTGCTTGACGAACCTGATCTCCTTCTATGACAAAGTGACGCGCTTGGTGGATGAGGGAAGGGCTGTGGATGCGGTTTACCTTGACCTCAGTAAGGCTTTTGACACCGTTCCCCACAACATTCTCCTCAAGAAACTGGCTGCTCGGGGCTTGGACTGGCGTACGCTTCGCTGGGTTAGAAACTGGCTGGATAGCCGGGCCCAGAGAGTTGTGGTGAATGGAGTCAAATCTGGTTGGAGGCTAGTCACAAGTGGTGTCCCCCAAGGCTCGGTACTGGGGCAGTTCCTCTTTAATATCTTTATTGATGATCTGGATGAGGGCGTCCAGTGCACCCTCGGTAAGTTTGCAGATGACACCAAGCTAAGTGCGTGTGTCGATCTGCTCGAGGGCAGGAAGGCTCTGCAGGAGGATCTGGATAGGCTGGAGTGATGGGCTGAGGTCAACTGTATGAAGTTCAACAAGGCCAAGTGCCGGGTCCTGCACCTGGGGCGCAACAACCCCAAGCAGAGCTACAGGCTGGGAGATGAGTGGCTGGAAAGCTGCCTGGCCGAGAAGGACCTGGGAGTATTGGTTGATAGTCGGCTGAATATGAGCCTGCAGTGTGCTCAGGTGGCCAAGAAGGCCAACAGCATCCTGGCCTGTATAAGAAGCAGTGTGGCCAGAAGGTCTAGGGAAGTGATTGTCCCCCTGTACTCAGCTCTGGTGAGGCCGCACCTTGAGTACTGTGTTCAGTTTTGGGCCCCTCGCTACAGGAAGGACATGGACGTGCTCGAGCGAGTCCAGAGAAGGGCGACCAAGCTGGTGAGGGGTCTGGAGAACAAGTCTTACGAGGAGCGGCTGAGGGAGCTGGGCTTGTTCAGCCTGGAGAAGAGGAGGCTCAGGGGCAACCTTATCGCTCTCTACAGTTACCTTAAAGGAGGCTGTAGCGAGGTGGGGGTTGGTCTGTTCTCCCACGTGCCTGGTGACAGGACGAGGAGGAGTGGGCGAAAGTTGCGACAGGGGAGTTTTAGGTTGGATGTTAGGAAGTACTTCTTTACCGAAAGGGTTATTAAGCATTGGAACGGGCTGCCCAGGGAGGTGGTGGAGTCACCATCCCTGGAGGTCTTTAAAAGACGTTTAGATGTAGAGCTTAGCGATATGGTTTAGTGGAGTACTTAGTGTTAGGTCGGAGGTTGGACTCGATGATCTTGAGGTCTCTTCCAACCTAGAAATCTGTGTCTGTGTCTGTGTCTGTATCTGTATTTTGTGCAGCACACTTCTGCAGAGCACTAACTATTTCACTTAATGCAACAGAATTATGGTAACATGGTGAGAACCTTGATTTTTTGGCCCTGAAATCTGATAGAGACAGGACAATGAATAGGACAAAACCAGCAACGCTGTCAAATGCTCAGCTCCCACCAAAGGTCTTTCTGTATTGCTAGTACCTTGCTGTGGTGAGGTAAATTCCCACTACAACATAGTGGGTGAAACCCTGTTTTGATGTTCCAGAAGCAGTAAGGTGACATTTGGTTTATGGTGATGCTGGTAGAGACTCCATTAGAGACAGTATGGAGGGAGCATCTGGAGCTGCTTGTGGTGCTTATTGCCGAATGTCAAGGAGCCACTTGAAGGACAAGGTACCACATTATTTTCAGATGAATGTGTGTCTCCTGCTGCAGGGGAATTAAAAGTACCCTGCTTAATACTCTATTTCTCTTGGGTTCGACTACTGGCTGTGCTTCTATGGGCAAACACATGTCTCAGATCTGAAAATCTCAAGCCCCATGCTGTCTATGGTTCACATTATTAACACTCGTTAATATGAAATGAGACTAGCCTGATACCATCATTTAGGAGAGACTGTAAGCAAGATTTACGGTTCTATAGTCAATAAAGCTAGAATCTTTGAGGATATATTTAAGACATCTCCTCTCAAGTGCTTCTTTAGGCATATCACAAGTGCCTAGTCCAGACAGGTAGTTCAGGTGTACTCTCGGCCAGGAGAATCCTATCCAGTGTCTGTGCAGGTAAGTGTTTCCCAGGGGAACATGGAGCTATCAGTTTTGGGAAAATTTTGATACCTGTTTCTGTCTCAGTGTGGAGCAAAAAAAAAAAAAAGGGCTGGCATACAGATATTTCTATAGAGTAATGGGAAATTTCAGAGTTTGTATAACCAGAATGACCTTGCAACCAAAATGTTTCAATGGGATATGGGAGAGAGTGTTGACATTTCTGCCTAGCCTGATTTAGGGAAGACTCAAACCTGGGAGAAAACCCTGCAATTCTGAAATGGTCTATCTGGGAAGTTGTAATTTAGATTGTTCATGTTGCTTTCTGTTCTGTGGGTCAAACTCCTTACATACGCCAGGATGTCCTGGATTTTTCTCTTGGAGAATGGAGCTGGCATATACATGGAGTCACAGGGAGCCACTGGACATCTGGGCTACCTGGAGGAAAAGTTGAAAGTGAGATCACTATACGACAGCATC
This sequence comes from Cygnus atratus, assembly GCF_013377495.2. Taxonomy (NCBI): domain Eukaryota; kingdom Metazoa; phylum Chordata; class Aves; order Anseriformes; family Anatidae; genus Cygnus; species Cygnus atratus. Next base: position 139,401,405 of record NC_066362.1, on the reverse strand, counting down.
CATGAAATTTTAGTACAGGATAGCTGTGAAGAAATATTTCTGTTTGGGATTTAAACATGTCATTACCAATGAAAGGAAAAGTCACATAAATTTCAGCAGAAAAGATGTGCCAATGAAAAGTGTTGAACAGAAAATTGACTTTTCCCCCAAAACTGCTTTTAATCACATGGACTTTGGAATTTAACAACTCATATTTTTAGCAGAAGAAGATGTGCCTCAATCAGACTAACTCAGCATTACTGCTTTGGACATGGGATCATTTCACTTACATCTCTTGTGATTACTGTGTATTTGAGGTTGAACATGTGCAGCTCCAAAGACATGAACAAAATGGAGCACGGGCCAGTCTTCCTTGTGCATCCGGCTCAAGTATGTGCAGACGGATTGCATGCCATGCCACAGTGATGAAGACTGGGATCTCCTTGAAAAAATGGCTGAAGAAAACTTACCTTAGAGTTCCGCTGGGTGCAATACAAACTTGTCAGAAATATAGATAGGGGTGTTAACCAAGCACCTGATCAAAACCAGCTGCACAGGAAGTCTGAATGGCAAATTCTTCTGCATAAAGGGGGCTCATAAATCACTGTTGGTTCATTAGACAACCCACGTACAAAAATTGATTTATTATAGAAATATGGAAAGTAATAGATGAGTTAGTTCCCTTTTCACTTGTTATTAAGGATCCATTTCACCATTTCTTTCTGGGTGTGCAGTCTGACCTCAAGAAGCACCTGTCATGGGATAACATTTATTAATTTTCCCTACTGGGGCCCGCAAGGTCTTTTTCCTGCCTACGTTTGGTTAATAGTTTTGTTGAGTTGTTTTGTACTAAACCTGGGAATTGTCAGGATGATTTATTCTTTTCATTTGAACGCTCTGGTTAGTCTGTTTGCACAACCTGAGCTCTGACTTGAGCTCCACGCCAATCTGCAGATGTACAGGAGGTTATATTGTCATATGCTTGCTTCTTTCTGCAGATCAGTTTTAAAGAGATAAGTGTTATTATGATGGGCTGTCAACATGATGGATGTTCCAATTAGTTTTGCCAGATGGCTGAGCTTGACCAGGACAGCCTAATTTCGGGTTCTGTCACTAGAGCATAACCAGATCACTGACAGTCCAGGTTTCTAGTGCCTCACGCTGCCTCACAAAAAGTTGGCAGTGGTGGAGTTTGGGTTGCCCTCCCGGTTTGGCACCGCCAAGGTTATGCTCAGACCTTTTCTTTGTGAATCTTTTCCAGCTACTAAGGTCGTACTTGCCCTATCCACCTCCCCGTGCCCCCAGCACCCAGAGGCAGGCCAACAGCACCTATCAAACGCTGTCCCTATCTGAGTCTTGAGATGAGGTTTGCTTACGAGGCCGCGCTGCTTCTGGAGAGGCACACCTCAGACTGCTCTGTAGTGCCCAGGCTCCAATTTAACAGAGAACATGCTGAAGGGTGGAACTGCATGAGGGATGATTTCAGCACATCATAAGCTCAGTCTTCTAATTACAGGGCTGTAAGGAAAGGTTAGAAAGAAATGAACACAAACACATCTGTGACCCAAGCTGAACATCAGCTCTTTTTGCCCAGTTCTTCCACTCCAACCAGCTGCAGTGGCTGGGGGCTCAGAGCTGGCAGTGCAACCTCTTCCCCCAAAAGCCGCTCCACATCTCAGCCATTAGCTTGCTTAGGAAGGTGCAGTCTTCCGTCTCCATCTCCCTGCTCCAGGCAGTGTCCTCCCCAAGGAACCTGGAGCTGAGCATTGCGGCATCTGAGCAGCTACCCCCCTGCCTCCCTGTTTTCCACATCTCCCCTGACTGCCTGTGGAAAGGATGTTGGAAAATTCAGGGCGTGTAGTCACAGCCACCTGATCTTGAGCCCATTTTTGTGACTGTAAGGTGATTTTTCTCTGTGTCAGAGATGTGGAGGCTGGAGATCCCTGCATACCGTGTCTTTATTTTATGTTTTATGTTCCTCTCCAGCAGTGATGAAAGAAGGTCAAAGAGGGATGGAGACTTAGGATGGGAGAGATCACAGTTTCCAAGTAAGTTGCTGAGTCAGGAATATTTTAGAACTTTTCCTCAGGCTGCTCTTGAGTTTTTCCTTTGGAAATAGCCTTTCATCTGGAGAGAAAGGGTTATGGACAGGTATACAAGGTTTTCCAGGCAGTCGTTTTATGGTGCAGTGCAAAAAGAAATGTGGTGATGTATTTTCAGGGCCTCATTTGCCAAGCTGGTCTTTTATTCTTCCTGGAGCTTGCCTTTGATCTTATTTATAAATTTATTCCCCAGCGTCTGAGTGGTTGGTTCTTCTGGTGCATTATGTTGGGACTATTGTCCTTAGTTTCAGTATTTAAAAAAATAATAAAATACTGTCATTGAATTTCATAGGAGGAATTATGACAATATTTGATGGAAGGCTTTTAATTTTAGGACTGTGGCTAATTCCAACATCCTTAGTTCCCCTGGGGTAAGCTGTGCATTTTAGGCTCAGCTGAGCTCTAAAACCCAAGGCCTGAACAGTCTGGCAGGTCTTCCGTGGTTTTGCTGTAAAGATACAGAGCAGATCATACTTATTCAAACCTGCACAGAGCTTTGTTCCCATGAGCTCCCAAGCTCCAGCCAAGCTTTCCCTAACCCTTGGATGTATTTTGAGACCACAGCATGGTTTATCTGAGCTCACACACGTAGGTTTGTATACCTTTTCCTGCTCATCCCTTCTAATGTTTCCAGGCAGATTTCTTCTGCAAACGGCTTTGTCAGTGCCTTAAGTCAACCAGAAACCACATGAAGGTGGCTATTGCAGCACTTAGCCTGCATTGATGAGCACTGGTGATAAGCAGCCCACACAGGTTTGGGATCCACCCAGCACTGCTGGAGCTACACAATTTCTACTAGGCTCAGAGCTGAAGCAGAGCTTGGTTGCTTGTACTTGAAACCAAATATGGGTCAGCAGCAAGCAATAAATACTTGTGGATGATGACTTTTCACAGTCAGCATCCTCCTCAGATTAAATCATCGACACGATGTCCTCCTTGGATGGTCCCGCTGGGTTTGACGTGAAGCTGCAGCTGGTGCCATGTGTGGTGCGATAGTGCCACCACAGCACCCGGGCCCCAGGTACTGCACAGGCAGCATGGGGCCTCAGGTTTTGGGATGCTGTGGACTGAGGAGCCAGTTTCCTGCTTGCTGAGATAAAGCAGGGTTGTACAAGTTTGCCAGGAACATCAGGAGGGACTTCTGTGGGTGGAGGGTCTCCTTACATACCGGCCATTCATGGAGCTGCTATCTCCCCATGCTCCTTCCGATACAGCTCCTGTGAGTCTGCTCACTTTTCATGGCTAAAATGGAAAACCAAACCTTTTACTAAAGCAAATGAGTATGGAGAGTGAATTCAGGCAATGTGGTGAATATAGACGGGGAATATAGCTGAAAATGTTTGGTTTTGTCTGTACTATTCCTCACATTTTTCATCTTCTCTGCCTGTCTGCAGAGCCTGGCTTTGTTCTGAAAGTCTTTTCACACATACTGCATTCATTTACCACCCACAGATGCTGCCTTTTTATTCTTTCCTGTTGTTTTCATTGATCTAACATGAAAGTCACCTTGAATTGAAAGAGCTTTGCCCTTGCTATGCATACAAAATACCAAAAAATATAAATATAAAAATAATCACACAAAATACAAGGGCTAGGCAAGTTTTTGTGGGGATTGCTGCTGTAGGAGGTCACAGACAGTGGATATGAGGTATACATAAAAAGGCAAGATGCTGTTGGATTGAGTAGATTAAGTCCTAGTGTGCCTGCAGATGAGAAAATAAGGTGTCATGTATTATACCTTTCAGTATTTATTTTGGTTACCGTTTTTTGGTGTCTTGGTATTGGTATCTTGGTATTTTATTTTGGTATCTGCTGATGCAGATCTGGGTACCTACTGGCCTGTTTTTCGTTCATATCAAGAAGGCTGACATGGGATCAGCCTGTAATTTGCCTGTGCATATGTTATATGAAGCTTATCACTGGAGAAAACATCTTTTGTGAGAAGTTCCTGCCAAGGTTTAGCTGCACCCCTTCTGTCATGCAGCTGCCTTACAGCACGAAGGAAACTCAGACCTTTCCTTACCAAACAAGAGGTAGCACTTCAATGTGACTGCTTGGTATTGGGTGCTTGAGTACTTTTTGGCACACATCTTTAAAAATACGTTGCCAGGCAATTACATTGTGAACAGGCCTGCAGCGCCGGCAGCTGAGTGCTGGTCTGTTTGTTCTCTTCATTAAACATGTGGCTCGGTGCATTTAGCCAGCCGTGGTAGCGTTGGCTGGGGCAAGCGGGGCTGAGCCCACTGGTTCCATGCAGCCCTGCCAGCCCTCGTGGCCAAAGAGCAGCGACACGCTGTCATCGTGGGCTTTCATCCCCAGCACAGAAGCTACACGTAGGCTTCCCTCATGTCTTCGTAGACTAAGTTAATTTTCTTTGCCTCTCTTCTGTTTCTAACATGAATCTTCTGCTTAATGCTGGCTGAAAGAGCAGCAAGGAGACTGCATAATTTACTGCCACAGAAAAATAGGTTACACTCAAGGGAGAAGCTTAAGAAGAGGTCTTTTTTAAATGAACCCTGTCCTTCTCCATGTTGGTGGGCATGGTGGGCACCCTTCCTCCTATAAATGTGTGACACTTTGAACAGGCTGGAATCCGGCTCACTGACAGGAACCATCTCGGTGACAAGCAGGCGGATGACTGGTAACTGGTTGTCCTTTTTTCTCCCTTTCCCAGGCCTACCCACCCTGTATTACTTAAAGAGAGATCAATGCATTCAGGCAATGGTCTGACTAGTTTTAACCATGACCTGAAAACTTTGAAGTCCGTAGCATGCCAAAGCAATGAACACATTATGCCTCATCTCTCACCATTGGCTGTGTCTCACACTGAAACTTCTGTTCCTGTAAATATTAGGATTTGTGTATATGTGGTTTATATGTGCTGTGGCAAACTCTTTTTAACTTTGAAGAAGTCAGGAAAAAGAGGAGAGGTCAGGTCCACTCACTCCTTCACAAAAACTGGCAAAGACAGACCTGAGAAGAGGTGTGCAGTAGCTAAGGTAGAGTAGGCTATTAAAAAGAAAGTTATATTTTATTATACTTCTTATTTTGTCTTTTATTATAACTTCATGTTATATCCCATACATGTGCAAATGCCCATCTACTGCTGCCTTTTTTTTGTTTTGTTTTGTTTTGTTTTGTTTTGTTTTTCTTTTGAATTAGTTTATGAGTACTTCTGCAAGGGCTTGGGTCTTCTTGCAAGCTATATAATACTGATCTCGATGGCACTCCAGTTTTGCACTTTCCAGCAGTGGCTCCAAATAACTTTAAGGGGTTGCTCTTACAAGCATTGCAGACACAAATAAACATGACTTAATTAATTCCCATAATATTCACCTGGTGCTTATGACTATATAATACTTTCAAAATGAGTCTCATTTGTGACCTAAAAGGGTTTTTATGAACTAAAATACGCAAAAGAAAGTTAGCCAAGTTAGTGGTGAGAGCCACACTTGAGAATTTTCTTCTGAGAGCTGGTATCTAAATGTATGGACTTGGTGAGCAGTCGGTGTGCATCCAGGATCCAGATTTGGCATCTAACTGAATTGAGCTGAAGGAAAATACAGTGATTCGGGATGTAGATATGATGATCATGAATACTGTAGCCAAAAGTGGGCTTCCAGAGGAAGCCTAAATAAATTAAGGAACTTCTAAAATGTCTATTTTGGTTATTTCTATAGGCAATGAAGTCCGTTTACCTAGATGCATCTGTCCAGTGCTGAGATACCTAAAGGTCTCCAAGACATCTGGTTCAGGCAGGTATACATGACCTATGACTTATGGAAGACTTGGACTCTTGGTCTGGCTGGTAGGTGCTGTGTGAGATAACTCACAGCACCCAAAATAGCACTGAGCTCTGTCGGTGGAGTCATTCCCTCTGGTGAATACTGCAGGAGTATCTCATGTTTGGCTGCTTATATCCATTATACCCAGAGAGACTCTGCTTGATTATTTGAAGCAGAGTGAAAGAAATAATTTTGTCCCTAGAAAGCTTTAGAAAACAAAGGCATACCTACCGATGCCAAGGCAGGCCAGGAAAAATGCCACTAAAAATTTCTCTGAGCTGCTGCCCAGAAAGTCACCAAGGGAACATTTATCCATTCTGCAAGGTACATTGAAAAATCATTCAAGTCTAAAAAATAGTCATTAAATGAATGAAAACATTAACATAACTACTATTTTGACACTTTTTAATGGCAAAACCAGGTCTTTAAGCTGGATAATAGAGAGAATGGCTTCCTGGTTGAGGAAGCAGCACCTGTTTTAATCTGCAAGTCGTGGGTGGGTCCAGCTGTGTGTGGAGCTTGGGCCCTTTAAGGTCTGTTCTCCTTTACTGGCCTGCTTTTGTACCCGACACAGTTGCTCTTCGTGGTTGTTCAAGCAGTACTGCACCAACAGGAGGAAGAAGGCCCCATGGATCTTTTCTCCCATCACCTCGGCAAAGCTGATGAAGAAGGAAGAAGGAAGCTACTCTCTCACAGAAGAGCACTGGGCTGCTTGCTTGGCGCTCAGTCCTGCCAGGAGCAATTCCATCCCCTAGGTGCCTAAAGGGACAGGCACTTATGGAGACATTCAAAACTATCCACCCACTTATTCCTTGCTGACTTAAGTGGCCGATGAGCCTGAAAGTCCCATAAAGCATGGGACTAAAGCTCTGGTCCAGGTGGGTATGGTGTTTGAGGGTGCTGATGTTGTGGGCGCAGTGCCCCGAGATGCCTGGCTGTGCAGAGCCCTTCCCAGGGCCCTGCGGCACTGCCATGGTTGATAAAAGGTCCATGCATGGGGTGGGGGAACCCAACCATCCCGTCTGGGCTCTCTTTGGGCACAAAGAATTAGTGGAGCAAGATTTGAGGTTAGGACGAGGGGGTTGTTGGCAATTCTTTTATTCCCTTATCTTGGTCTTGAAGAATTGGTGCTGGACAGGTTCCCCGGTGCCCTTTACACTGAGCCACAGCTTCACAGGGACTGATTTTTGCTGTGATTTATAGCAAACAGGATATATCCTATACAGTGAACTCAAGTTTTCCTTTAGGCTGACACCCTCTGCTGTTCACTCCCGCACATTATGTGTAAGCAAAACGTAGCCACAGTTAAAGTGACTACAGGCTTCCTGAAAAGTGACTACAGTGATTTCCTGAGTACTGTCCTAGTTTTTGGTTATTCTTTGAAAACAGCACAGCAGAGATTTAGTCACCTGACCTACCCTATATGTTTTTTAGGAAAAATAATATGCAGTGATGCCACTTTTCAAAAGTTTGGATGTAGGATACAGGTTTGAGATTTATTTTTGAAAGTATTTGCGATTCCTGCAGTATCAAGAATGGCCTGATCACACTTTGCTGCTGAGTGCTGGGACCTGAGTTTAGTTATCAGAAGCTTGTGAAGTTGATTTCCTTATTTTTATACTATGTTGTTATTTGACATAGCTGTGAAATTTGAATGGAGTTTCATTGAAGATGGTGACTGCTCACATTTGAGAGGTTTTGATTTTGGAGAAGACACTCATCCTCTTTTCTGTGTTGAAAGGATCCATGTGAATGAGCCATCAGAATTGGAATCACCGTACAAAAGAGACATCTGGGCTTGCATACCTCTGAACTGCAGGAGCACACAATTCACCCTCTGGTAGGTAGTAGTGTAGTCAGACTGATCAGTCCATGCTTTGAAGATAATGTCAAGCCAAGTGAAACATCCCAAGAGTAACATATTATTCATCACTGGAAAAAGGGTGCTAAAGCCCAGAAGACTTACAGGTTTCTCTCTTTGAGACAGCTACATGGCGGTGCAAGGGGCAGGAGAAACCACTGAGCTCTTCTTGGTCTCTCAGTAGCTCTCAGTAGCATGACACAAGTATCTGAAGCCCATACTCAGTCTCCTTACTTCAGCAGAAAAACCTCTAGCACTTAGTGCTTTCTAGGAATTCGTAACTCTCTTAGCGAGGAAAGGATTTAAGGACAACCTTACTTCGGGAATACTATTTCCTCAGGGCACGAAACTTGTCCTTCAGTGCTATGTAAGACAATAAATGGGGAGATAACTTTTATGAATGGAATCTGCCAAAATGTTCCTTTCCTTCCCATCGTTTCCAGCATCAACTCATCCAGTATCTGTTATTCTGTGTGTAGGCAGGTGCAAGCAGGGTTAATGCTTATCGGCTGCGCAGGATTTCAGCAGGATTAATCTCAGGACTTCTTGTGTTTCACTGCCAGCCTCTGAAGCTATTTCCAGAAACTCCCTGGACCCATCTTGAGCTGTCAGTCTTGCTGACCACCAAAAGTTTTCCATGAGTTTCCTCTGTGTAGAAAAAGGGCACTGTCCTGGGAAATGCCTTTTCCCAGTGGCAGCTGGGCTGCCATTTCTCATTTGCCTTTCCAAGAGACATCAGAAGATCAGTAGCAGTCTCTTTGAAGGCTGCTAATCCAGAGAGATGCATTAGGGTGCCTTCCTGTCCTTCTGAGTATGAAGTATACAATAAATATAGCAGGTTTTCCTCATATGAAAAACTGGACTGAAAGAGAGAGGGAAAATTAGAAGAGCTAACAATGGCTTTTTAAGGTCAGCCCGTGTAAGTTCCCCTCAAAAGCTGGTTCCTTCCTGCACCGCAATACTCCGATGGCACACCAAAGACCCTCTTTGTTGTGTGTCTGCGTACAGCCCAGTGGGAAGCTGGGCCAGAGAGGTGTTCATAGCTGAGATCAACAGAGCAGTATTGAAACCCCTACCTCGAGCATCCCTGAAGCAGTCTATACCACTCCCAGAGCAAGTCCATGTGCCTACTCAGGCCGACGGAGGCAGAGGCTGAGGCGCAGCCTTCCTCATTCCTCACGTACAGCAGCATCAGCTTCCAAACGTGTTTTGCTGGTAGCTGCTGCTGTGGAGGCTCTGTGGCCGTCGTACAGGACCAACCAACCACCTGCGTGCAAATTAAAGGGAGCTTGGGCACGGGTAGCACAGCACTCACACTGCAAAGGTGGCAGCCCCTCAAAGGACAGGCAGAGATGAGCCATCTAGCAAGATCCTGTCTCTACTGCCAAGAGAAGAGCGAGAGCCAGTAACCTGCTCAGTAAATCAGGGAGAGGGTGCAGTGATCACTGCTGTGGGCTATCAGGAAACTGGTTTATGCCAAGCTTGCCCGCAGTATGCTCATGTTGGCAAAGATTGCTGTTGTCTCTGCCATTACTGGCTGTGGTCCTCTTGGTATCATCACACAACAGCTCCCACCCGCCCCAACCAATGATATGCACTTTTCAAAAGCATTTTTACTTTCTTCAGCATTTCAGCTTTGCCTCATCTGATTTGTGTGAGCTGGGGCTGGCCACATCTGCCTGCGGTACCACAGTGCTGGGGGCCACCTGATGCCTCTTGGCGTGGGACCGAGTCAGATTGTCGCTGCCTGCTTTACCCACCAGTAAAAGGAGATGGAAATAGATGGTGTTGGCTAAAATAACTCCAAAAGTGGAATAAAGGAGATATGATTTTTTTTCTTCTCCTTTGTGCTCCATGGTTGTCATTGGTCACTGCTTTCTGCTGAAGGCAAAGCCAGCACACGGACGCTTGGAGCTGCCAACCCCTTGTACTTTCCCCACATGCTTTCTTTAGTTCGTCTATTGCTTCAGTTCTTTACTTTCCAGGTTCACAGCTTGGCAAAACACCCACAGAAAACAGTGAGATACTGACCACTCAGCGTGTCTCAGGTATTTCAGGGCACAGTCCAACTCCTCGTCTGTGCAGGCTGTTGTTCGATCCTAGTACAGACACTGATGAGCTGTGAAAGTGAAATCTTCAATCTGTGGTTACCAACATTTGACTGCAGGCCCTCAGCATCCTCAGGCTCACTAGCGAGGCCCAGCAATGACTTCCAAAAGCATGACGAGAAAAGCTTTTAAGCCCTGCTTTGCATTTCACATCAGTGTCTCCCTTTCCCCGTGCTTGCTGCTGATGGACCTCCATTATGTGACTGAAAATGCCCATTTATTCTGGTTGGAGAAGCTGGGCTGCATTCCTACCAGTGCCTTCAGCCTGAGAAACATTTCACTGAAAATCCCCCTGGAGGGAGCAGGATCGTTTCATTTTCCCTTAGAGAGGCTTGCCCTGAGAAGCGACGTGAAAAATAAGTGTACTTGAGTACACTGTTTATCCCAAGCGAGTCACCTGGGAGACGCTAAGAAGGATGCATTTGCAGTCGTGTTTGGTTAAACACTGCGGCATGAAAATTCACAGCAACACCTCTACAGCTCCCTGAGCATCTGTCGTGCTTCTGCACGGCTCGCTGAGCCCGTGTCTGCAGGCGGTGTGCCTCGCACCACATCGTAGGCGACTTCACAGGTAGGCAGCGGGAGCTCCCACACCTCTCTCGGGCCGTGAGCTGTGTCCCTGCAGACCATGACCGCGTGTTCCCCATCCCTCCGAGCTCTCTGTTGACAGAGAGGGGCACGAGGTGGCTTTTCTGAGTGCTAACCAAGGCACCAGGCGGGGAGGTTCCTCATCTGTCTGTGCCTTGGTCTCCTCTTATGCAAATACCTCCGCTTGCCTCGGCAGTAACACCAAATTGTATTATTTTGAAAGTTTAGCCTGTAATGGCTTGTCTTGTGATCTTGCCTGTAAAAAATGACCTATTTTAGGTGGACGCCAAGGCTTTCATTTATATATCAAGGATCCAAACCTGCTGTACAAAAATGTATAGGATGCTCTCCATTGATTTTAGTTGGACACAGTGCCTGCTGCTGTGGATTCTGCATTTATTTTTACGCAAGCCAAGGAAAAGCTCACTTACTTTGGGTTAAAAAGTATTGCACGCAGCTCTGTCCTTCCCCCTTACTACACCTTTCTTCACACGTACCATTTGAAGGTTTCTATTCCTTGTTTCTGGTTTTGCCGTCTTTTGAATCCTTTTGTTTTATATTCGCACGTGTGATCTGCATGGTTTTCTTCAAGTGAGCTCCAGCTCTGTAACTGGGCTCGAAATCATAACCCAAGCTGTTTAAATGCAAGTGGCTTTTTGAAGCAGATCTAATCAGTGTTTCTCTTGAGAATGAAAACAAATGAGCTCTCCTCAGGTTTGCAATTCCGTCCAATTATTGCACAGATCTTCGTTCATTTAACTCCTCTGAAGCAGAACAATCAGAAGAAATGGGTCAGAACTACAGCGCAAACAGGAAATGATGATTTCTAAACTTAGAGAAAATGAGATTTTAAAAAGCTTTGTTCGTCTGTCAGGCATCCTGGTAGTGCTTTACTGCAGACCACAGCAGTCTTGAGAGAAATATTAGCATAACGATAATGGCCCTCATGGCAGAACCCCATAGCCAAAGCCTCAGATATGGTAAATAAGCTCAGCTCTGCTGGTTTCCCTGGACCTGCACCAGTTTAGAGCAGCTGAGAACTTGCAGTTCAGTGAGTAGGTTACAAGGCTGTCATAAAAGGATGAGGATTCGCTTCCTGGATAACATCATTACATCTGATATCATTAATAGCCCAACAGGTTCAGAAGGAGGCTTCTAGCAGCACTAATTGCCACTAATCACTTGTTTTTGACAACAAAGGGTGGTTGTTTCGGTTTTGGATGTTGACAACTGGCCTCCAGGTGTGGAAGGACAGCTCTGTCGCACTGCCTGCTTCCAGCTCGGGGCCTGGTTCAGCTCAATGAAGTCCCTGGAAGTTCCTGGGGGTGATCGTGTTTTACAGTGCTGAGCTTAGCTAATGTAGGATGGGGGCTTGATGGTGGTGGATTTGTACAAGTGAGTTCAGTAATTACCTTTTACTGATAACATTTCACAGTGCAAAAACAGAGCAACGTGCTCTGAGCAATCAGGTGCAACCACGCAATTCGTTCATACAGCACAGCCCTCCTTGTATCCCAGAGGAGCACTGGGTGCCAACCTGCAGCTTGTGCCCTTGGCAGTTTTGTCTGTTCCCCTTAAAAAGACAAGAGCCGTCAGTAATTCTATGCATATTTTCTATCGCAAAAAGGATTTCTGTACATTCTTTCCATACAAAACCAATGTCATTCACTTCTTCCACTAAATTACCTTACTTTGTGTTATCTTTAGATAGAGTTCAAGATTTTAAAATTTCGCCTGGCAGGGAACCACAAAGCATGTAAATCAGTACATGCAGGGCTGTGATACAAACAGTTTTGGAAAATTAGCTCTCATTAGCAGCTGTCAGGGTATCGCAGCTTATTATCATAATTTTTTATGAAGTTACATTTCTTCCTGCCAGCAGCTCCTGTATGGGGCTGATAAAAATGCCTCTCTTTGAATATGGACTGCACATGATATTAAGGAGCACAAGTGTGAGCGTCTCACAATACAGATGTTAAAATGTCCACATACGTTGTTACTTCTTCCCATTCCCCATCCCTGGAAAATGGCAGTGTGCTCGTATGAAATGCTGATATAGAGTTTCCCAATTTTAAGACTTTTTTTTTTTTTTTTTTTCCCCACAGAAATGTGGACGAATGTGACCAGGATGTGTATACACTGCGAATTAATCATGAGTTGAAGCGTGCTCATGTATTGAAGCTCCTCATGGCTTGGTGCCATGCACTTGGTGCGAACTTGTCCCAAGCTCTGCAGCTCCCCAGAGGGAAGCCAGCGGAGAGATGCTCATGGCACAGCAAACCCCATCTCCTCTTCATGAAGATGTGAGCAGGGCAAAGCTCTGTTATTACCCAGCCTGAACACTGCATAGATGCTCTGAGCCTGAGCTAGCAGAGCAGGGCATCTGTAAAGAACTGAAGCCACAGTGCCAGCTGGCTCAATCCTCTTGTCAGACCCACCCTTTGCCTCACAGATCAGACATTCCTCAAAATGCTGCCCTGCTGCTTGGTGCAGGACACTGCAGCATCTGCTAGCAACTGGTGAGTCCCGAATGCTTCCAGTCCGCAATGGGCTCAGGATTTAATTTTACCACAAACTAAGTCAAGGCACTGAAAACTATTGCAATGAACTCCTATCTTTCTGGTGCATTTGGGGAAAGTTGTTGCTGCTTTTTTCTTCTTTATTTCTCAGAGGCTACTGATGATTAACCCCAAAACTCTCAAGCCAGCTTGTCCTGGAGTTAAAGGGAGCTTCATCTCAATAGACGAACTCTGGAGAGATGGAAAGCAGCTGGAGAAAATATATCTGTGTGAAATTCTTTCTTTCTCAAAGAGTGTCAAAGTATATGTAAAAAAAATATCCAATTTATTGCACTCAACAACTGTGATTTTCTTTCCAGTTCTGCCTGTTTTTTCCATTTAAAAGAAAATAGCTCAAGATAACGTTTAATTTTTATGGTTGTTTAGCCATTGTGTTGTTGGCAGTGTTCCTTTAACTCACAGGGGTGTAATGAAAGCAATAAAATGGATTTATTTAAAGAACACAGCATGATACAAAAGGCACTTTCAGTATATGTAAGTAAAGGCAAATAACTGCTCTGGGCAGGCAGTGTCACGAAACACAGAGAAATGGAAAGGCTGCTTTCCCAGTGCTGCTTTCAGACAAGGAAATTCCCTCTCCTGAAAATAGAGCATGGCCCATGCGTTATAACCAACTCACTGAAGACAAAGATTTCTTAAAACTTTTTCTTTGAGAAAAAAAGTAAGTGTCATAACACCTCAGCTCACCAGCTGTGAGATTTCTAGTGCACATTTCTGAGAGCCACAGGATTTTTAAAGCACCAGTATTCACTCTGGTAAGATTATACTTTGTGTATTATGCTCTGGAGGATGAAAGGGATGTTGCAAAACTAGAATGGGAGAGCTCTAAGAAGCGATTCATTTCAGGAAAGAGCAAAAGGGAAGTGCACCCTTCATCATATCCTTTGGGCTGGTGCAGCATGTTCCTACTTTGCCTGCTTTGCTGATTGGCAAGAGGATAAACATTGCACCTTGACAAGGTCTTTTGACCAGGGGTTGCTAGTGGGGAAATGCCCTGTCTTCTGGACACATGGGCAGATACTGTAGTTATTTGTAGAAATGTATGTGCACTGACAGGAAAATTTTCATGGTTCTCCAACCCAACAGCCAACTGGTCTGAAAAGTGTGTGGAATAAGAAATAATTAAGAAGTTACTGGATTTCACTGCCGATATATTCCTCAGGGACATAGGATACCCACCACTCTTGATGGAGCCATTGCTAGGCCTGTGCTCCTTACGACTGCTAGGTGAGACTGAGAGATGCTTTTCTCGATGTGCAAGGTTTTGAGGTGGACAACTCAAAACTCTTGAAAAAACTCTTGGATTCCAGTCAGGTTTGGTAGGAAGCAGGTGACTGACGCTGTCTTCATGGTGACAGCTGGATGCCTGATCCTTTCTTCTTCTTCATCTGCTACATCTGTGTTCAATAATTTGTGGATCCCTGTGGAAATTAATCTTATTGCTGGTGATATGCATGAATGCACCTCAACTCCTCAACTATTTTTCTTTGTTTTACTAACCTGGCCATTTAACTCTCAGATATTTTCTGTTTTATTTATTTATTTATTTATTTTTCTGGTGCAGCAAGATCATTACCTCACCTATTCATTACCTCAGCTGTGTTTGTTTTTTTTTTTCTTCCCCACAACAATCCATGTCCTATATTTTTTCTGCCTCTTATTTCTTCTGCTAGCAGATATGCTACCATTTAATTGAACCCCTAGACTCTAATCATAGATGTGGAACTTTCCCATCCTGTATGCTCACCGTACCAGTGCAGGCCGGTAGGGGGATGCTTTACAACGTTGATGCCTAGCCTGATCCCGCTCATTTCTTCTTCTGCCCAGCTACATTTATAAAGTCAATCTCAGAAGTCCTGTGGCTGGAGGCTGTAACTGCGAATGGAGCAGAGACCTGAAATGAAGGGAAAGAAGGAGGGACAACTTGGCAGTGTGGTAGAAATTAGTAGCTTCTAGGAAGGAATGCCCTTTTTAGCTGACGCCTTTCATAGCTGTAACAGTGTAGGAAAAGAAGTTGGAGCAGGTAATGCACTGCTGAATGGGACTGAAGGAGAAGCATGTGTGTGAGCCAAAAATTTGCAAAAGACTTCATATTTCCTCAGTTATTTAAACAGTGTCTGTTAAAGTATACCTCTCACATTTTATAGATTGACAAAAAAGGTGTAATAGGATATCTGAAGTTTAGCACCACAGAGATTTGATTTCCTCAGGAGTTTAATGCCCATGTACTTGATTGAGGAAGCAGAACGCAGAGATTTGCCTCAGGTCCCAAGAATTTTCTCACAGAGGATAAAGCTAAAGCCATTTTTCTAGGGAGCAAAGTGTGCACCTAACCACTGGGCTATGTTGCTGCCTATGCTCAGTAGGTGAAGTATTACACCTAACAACTAATAGACATTACTAGGGCTATTCTGGTAATATTTGTAAGCCAGAAAATGACTCTCACTTGAAAAATGGCAACTGATGCACAGAAAGATTTGTTAAAAAGCTGAGAGCCGAAGACCAGATCTTCTGTAGTCTTGCTGGCACCTTACTAAGTCTTTTTTTCCTCCAAGGTACCGAGGAAGCAAATCCTGAATGGTGGCAGGCATCAGCAGCAGAGGATTAGTAATATAATGCAACAGCTTCTCTTGATCTGCAGGCAAAGTATCACCAGTAGGTCAACAGAGGCGATCCTACACCTCTACTCAGCATTGGTGAGGAGCACTGAGGAGCACTGTGTCCAGCTCTGGGACCCCCAGTACAAGAGAGACATGGACATACTGGAAGGAGTCCAGCAGAGAGCCACGAAGATGAGCAAGGGACTGGAGCCCCTCTCCTATGAGCAGGCTGAGAGAACTGGGGCTGTTCAGCCTGGAGGGGAGGAGGCTCAGGGGGATCTCATCCATGTCTGTAAACACCTGAAGGGAGGGTGCAGAGAGGACGGAGACAGACTCTTTCCAGTTGTGCCCAGTGCCAGGACAAGAAGCAAGGTTGTCCAAAGAGGCTGTGGGGTCTCCTCCTTGAGGATCTCCAAAAGCCGCCTGGAGATGGGCCTGGGCAGCCTGCGCTGGGTGGCCCTGCTGGGGCAGGGCTTGGGCCTGGTGGCCTCCAGAGGGCCCTGACAGCCTCGGCCACTCTGTGGTGCTGTGATTCTGTGAAGTTTCTAGACAGAAAGGCACTTATTAAATACCACTTCAATATTAGCATTTTTCTAGACTACAAAATAAGCTATGAAAGCCTTTATGCAGGTATTGGCAGCTATGTTCTAGTTTTATTAAAAGGAAAATTAAACTAAACACACAGTGAAGCCAGAATAAAAATCTATAAAACGAAATTCTTGGCACAACAGCAAAGCAAGAAAACATGAAAGAGAGAAGTAGATGGATGCAGTTAAACAGGGCCTTGAGGGTAAGTGTGAGAAGTTCATGACGTGAAAGATGAAAGAAAACAAGAGGAAGAATTCAGAGTGGACTGACAGTTGGGGAATTTCACTTGCAAGCTCTAAAAAGGCTGGAGAAGAATAAAACGAGAAAGAAAGGCATGACAGAGAAGACTGTCTTTAATAACCGGGTAGCCAAGGATGAAGGCATGGAAGATTGGAACATTAGGGGTTGATTTTTCTTTTTTCTTTTTTTCTTTTCTTTTATTTTGAAGGGCCAGAACCCAGAGATGTTCCCTTCCCTATTGATTACAATTTCCAGCTGCAAGCTATCACTGATGCTTTGCTTAATTGTGCACGATGTGGATCCTTAATTTGCATATAGAATTGCAAGATACTTTGTTGAAATCAGACATGGTAATTCATGGTTACGTTTTCCACCATCAGAGACCAATAATTTTAGGTCAGCGAGTTACATCATCTGCATCACCGTGCTGAACAAATCTGTTTCGATGCATGATGCCTTGCAGCTGTCAGCAGGGCGAACCTACTTGTCGATGGCTCTCAGAGGGCTGGTTTAATGAATACAAATGAAGCATAGGCCAGACATGGAAAGAAAATATCATGGAAGTTAGGAGAATGCTGGAAAGAAGGAATACTTTTTTCCTGTACTGGCACATTTTCTCTTATATCTAACAATTCAGGAAATTGAAAAGGTTTATTTTTTATTTTTATTTTTTAATTTTTTAGTTTTTCTGTCATCATCAGCACCTAAACAACTGGCCAAACTCTGACACTAGCAGGTTGAAACCTACTAGTAAATAGGTTTGAATACAAACACAATTGTCACATAGGGATAAATATCAGAACTGAAGAATGTTGCCAAATTTAATACCACTCAGGATGTTTTTCTGCCTGCTAGTGCCTGCTACTTTGACAATGACTGATGAAAATAAACTGCAATTGAGCCTTTTTGTCAGTTTTCTGTGTGTGCTCCATGCGACCTGCCAAGTATGTTTAGAGCACTAGTGGCTCCATACCAACGCTTCTCTGTGTTTTGTCTGTGCAGCTCTACATTTTCAATATGCTTGTTCAATCTCTTCTGGAGATTGTTTAGCAGAATTATATTTGTGAGCTTTGCAACTAGTTAAATTTAATTTTGGACATGGTTTCAGATATAATTACTAGCCACAGACACTGAGGCTGCCTTTGGAGAGGGATAGTCCCAATATCAATATCTGGAATATGCACCAATGTTTAGAAAAGCAGCATATTTAGCTAACCAGATTTTCATTTGGGTAAACATGTTAAAAAGAACCTGTCCCAGCATTTTTAGGTAACTAGCAGAACACTGTGGTGGTGCAATGCCCTCAGCAGTCCCTGTATCTCATAAGCAAATGGTGCAAGAGGACCAGAAGAAGGGACAGGTGGATCAGCAGCTCCCTACCATCAGCCTCCCCTCACCTTTTGTATATCTTGAGCATATACTTTGTATCTGTGGTGCAAAGTAACTTTTTTTTTTTTTTGTGTGTGTGTGTGATTTGGCCTGTATTGTAAGCATATATACAAACCTTCATAAACTTGCAGCAAGTTTAAGCCTTCTGTTGCCCTTTTCTTGGGCTTTTCAATCCCTGATTCCCATATCCTTTATAATAGTGGTTCTATTTCTTGGTGTAAGGAGCTCTGCTACCACTTTGTCTTCTCTTCATCACCTTTCAACTAATCCCACTTTTTCCTGATTTTCTTCCCTTTCTCTTCCTCATTCTTTCTTACTGTCTCCAAAACCTTGGTCCTCCGTTTGCTCCACGTTCACTGTTACTGTTGCGCTGCTTTAGTGATGCATGCCTTGCTATTTGGACGACAGATGGCTTAATCACATATTTTTCTGCAGTGGCAGGGATCATCCCCCCTGCCTGGTGAGTGGCGTGGAGCACCTTGTCCCAGGTATCCTGTGCTAGCAACAGTCATTGCTCTGAATGGCTTCTCATCCCAGATTGCTACTTCTGTGTGAGAGTGGCTGCACTCTCCTAGCTTGGTTTTGATTTGGCACCAGTAAAATCTCTGTTGTTCCAGGACGGGCTCTGTTTCAAGGGAGAAACATGTAGTGTCTCTAATGCAACAGGAAAGCTGCAAATAAGGTGGCACACTTAATGGAGAACGCTTAATATTGCTTGTAACTTTGGTGTTTAACAGCCTACATAAAGAATACTGTAGTTGGAATTTTAGGCTTTAATTAAGGCTTTGACCCCTCTAGAGAACTGTAAGTGTAGGACTGGTATTTCTACAGCGAATGATGACTTCTCTCTTAAACTATACAGACTATTCCAGGAAGAACCCAAGAGAGTGAAAGGAAAACAATCAGTGCATGCCGTAACTTTTATACATTTCTAGTATGCTCCATTTTCATTTTGAGAAGTCAATTACCTATTCTAAAACTTATGAAATTCAGCTTCAACTAAAAATTGAAAAATAATCTTATATATACATATTTTAAAAAGTAGTTATATTGACAATGCATTAATTCCTAGAAATGAAAATAGCATTTTTAAGCAAAGGCACATGTTATGGTAAGTGCTTGGAAAATTTAATAAAACATTTTTTTTTTCCTTTATGAAACATTCTTTCTCTCAGAGATTTAATTCTATGATATAAAAGACCGATTTTTTGGTTAAATTTTTTAAGGGACTTGTGACTTGGGGATAGGTTTCAGTTGCATAAATACAGATGTTATGCTGTTTGAGATGCACTGAAGTAAGGGGGGCAGCTGAGTGGAATTTGTATACATGACACAGGATCTATGGGAGACTTGTGCCCTCTTGGAAATGCAACTAGAAGCTAAGCAGAGTGCACTGGGGTATCTAAAGTGGAACTGGACCTTTATGTTAAGGCAAAACTGAATTATCTACTGAGTTTTTCTATTTTGGGTCAATTATTGTGTTCATGGGGAGAGAGTATTTGCTCAGATATCTGAAATATCATCCCTTTTGTGTTGCTCTCTGAGAAGACATTTCATTGATTTCCATCAGTCAAAAACATCCACGCATTTTTTCCCTGGAGGCTCTTCCAAATAGTTAACCACTTTTCAGAACTCTCATTTTATTTGCAAAATTGTGTTTGAACCTAAAGTCAAGGTCTGCAGTGGCAGATAGCTAGTATGACTGACTGCCCCTGAACATTTTTCTCTGGAGAAAAACTTCGTCTGATAGATGAAATGCTTGAACAGATGTAGAGTATTAGGAAACATCCAGTTTAACAAAAAGAAGACCATTTATATTATGCTCTGTTATGTGTTTGTATTTTTTCTTCTTTAACCTCATTTTATTGTGTTCAGCTCTGGGGCCTTCCAACCCAAACTATTCCATGATTCTATATTTAACTAACGATGGGAGAAGACAAGCAGAGCAGAGATTTCCTCAGTTTCTGTTCTTCATTTGACAATACTCAAATATGAATCTCATGCTATGGGGCCCTTGAATCAGTTATTGAATCATCCAGGAATGTTTCATATAACCGGAATGTCACTGAAAGATTGAGGGTTGAAGGTTTTTTCTGAATACTTTGATTAAGACACTGCTTAGCTCTCTCATAAATGTAAGCACTTTTCATAAATCTGTGATACAGTTTGTCAGATTTCATCATTATCACTACAAGAACATTGCTTCTTGCCAGTCAGATATGAAGCCCAATACACGGAGGTCTCATCGGTGCATATTAAAGACTAACAGCCTCCATTACTACTCTCCATTATTAGCTCTTACAATCATTCCCCTGAACAGGCTTGCTTGGGAAGTAACAGTCTTATCCCATGTCCTTTAGAAATGCTTTGCTTGCATCTGGGAGGGACATGAGTCACTGGGCAGAACTGTCTTTTTGTGTATGCTTGTATAATTTACTTTTGGTTGCCTCCCTTAAATGGTTAATATATACATGGGGTAATTTTTATCAAGGTTAGGTGCCAAAAATAACAGTTATGTTGCAAATTTACACATTTCTGGGCCAAATACCGAGCTGAAGCCAATTGTGTCAAAACCAAGGAAGTAGCATCTCCCTACCAAAAAGCAGTAATATGGGTTAGATGAGAACTTGTCCTCCTTAAAATTACAGACTCTCTAGACTTCCTTTCTTTGCATTTGTCAGCACTAGCCTTTAAACTGTATCCCAGACTTTGGAGATGAAACAAGTTGCAACACAACCACAAGTCCTAGCCTCTTGCTATCCAGCTCTGGGACCTTTGGAAAAATTCCACAAGTTTTTCATGGATTCCCTGCCCAGGCTCCTTTCATATAGCAACCAGAACATGGGGGCAACGTGCACGACTAGGCCTTGTAATAGGAAGCCAGGATATGCAGACATTGTGTATCTAGACGTAAGACCTATAAAGTTCTACCAGTGTCTGAGCTTCACGAGGGAAGACAGCAGCCTGGCAGGTCGTGCACCCCTGGTAGGCTAGCTCCCACGCCTGTGCTTCCAAAATACTGCCTGGAGGTCTCTAGGGAACAATAGTGCAGCAAAGGAAAAGCAAAAACATGCTCTTCAAATGCTTGCTGCCTTCCTGGACATTTCTATTTTGATCAACAAACAAACACCATGTTGCTCTGAAGACTGACGTGATAGTTGCTTGAGAAAGTAGACCTTGAATTTCTGATTGTGTTTTAAGAGCTTTAAGCTTTTTCCTCTGAGTAGTGTGTGATGTGCTTAATCTTTCATATATAAAATAATTTTTAGAGCGGGGAGAGCAGTGAGTAATTCGTTCCCTCTCCACAGACCCGAGCACTTACATGCATTTCTAGTCATGTTTTGTTCAGTCTAGCTGAACTGACGTTGTGCAGCAAGGTGCAGCAGCCTCTCAGCTACAAACGACATGGCTTTGCTGGCTCTTTTTCCAGCCGAGTGGTCATTTTATGGCGCTTTCACACACAGCACGTCGTTTCCAGCTTTTCAGGACCCTGCGAAAAGCAGCATCGGAGTCAGGGGAAGAAGTTCAGGGCAGTGTGAAAGCCTTCACGGACCTCAAACGTGACAAAACGAGGGAAAGTGCCTGCCTGCTGCAGGCGTGAGGTGGCCAAATACGGGGGAAGAAACTTATCCAGCGGTACCCCGAGGAGAAATCCCTCGGGGACACCTGCTCCTCACGGCCGCCCTCGTGTGGGGCCCCACCCGCTCCCTCACGCTGCCAGCCGCAGAGGCCGAGGAGGAGGAAGATGAAGAGGAGGAGGAAGATGAGGAAGAGGAATATGAGGAGGAGGAAGGCGAGAGGGGAGCGAAAGAGCCGGGGGAGCCCGCGGAGCCTCCCCGCCCGCCCTCTCCCCTCAGCATGGCCGGCGGCGGGATGGCGGCGGCGGGCAGCGAGGGGCTGAGGCGCCCGGCCGCCGGAGGAAGAGGAGGAGGAGGAGGAGGAGGAGGAGGGCATGAGCACCCGGCGGGCCGCTCTGACGTTTTGATCCCTTCCGAGAACTTAACAGGATCGCCGAGCCCTCGGAGCGGCTTTTCCCGCTGAGCCGGGCTCAGGCGGGCGGGCTTTGGCCCTAATCCGCCCGGGGGCGGCCGCGCCGGGCCCGGCCCCGCCGGGGAGCTCCGGCGCCGGAGCCGGAGAGGAGCCGGAGCCGCGGATATCGCCGCGGATATCGATATATCGCTATATCGGTCGTCCCCGGAGCCGGTCTGGGCGGAGGGAGGGAGTTTGTGAGCGCCGACAGCGGCACGGAGAGCGCCAAGGGTGAGTTGGAGGAGGAGGTGTGGGGCTGCGGCACCTCTCCGCCTGCCCTCCGCCGGGCTCACAAGTTTGCCGGGGAAGCCTAACTTTCATGCTCTTTTTATTTTAAGCGTTAATTTAATTAATTCACAGAAAGATCTGTGGGGTCGAGGGGAATCGCCCCACTCTCAGTGCCTAAGGCACCTGTCTGGTCAGCGCCCCTAACTTCCCTGCTGTCTGCTGCCTGTGGGGTGAGCCTGAGGTTGCCCCACATGCTGCCAAGAAAATGGTAGCAGATGCCACAGGGCAAGCTCCTTTCTTGGGGTTCCTGGAGCTCCTGCTAAACTGGTCTTGTTTTGAGCGATATGACATCTCTTGCAAAATGTGTGAGGTGTAAACCAGTCCGCGGCGTGCCTACGAGTGTGCAAGATACAATAATTAGTATAAACAGTGTCTTTCTCTAAAGCATACTCTACTCACTTGCTAAAAGCCAAAGGGAAGATGAGGAAAAATGACTTGAACACTGCTTCAGATCCCTGGAAAAATGATACTCAATGCAAATGTTGGTACTGTTTAATAATGGACTATTTTTACTGTATTTTCTACATTCAGAGTTGTTTCAATCAAAGCAAGGAGTAAGAAGACTATTATAATTAAAAATCTATAATTTATACTGTTACAATTGAGTAAATTTGAGTTTCAAATGTTAGTTTTTTGCAATAGCATAATGTTGCCTTTTTTCTGCACAGTTATTTTTTTCTCTTGATTTTTTTTTATATCATTTTCTTTGAGTGTGCATGCTAAAACCACCCGATTAGAAAAATTCACAGTTCACGTGATAATGGGACTGTCAGGATGTCTAAGCAGCAAAGGTAATCAGTGGTAAACAAGCAGTGAAAGGTACGAGAGAAGAGCACATCAGCTTTACAAAATTATACACCATACTTCCATGTCAGAGTCTCTCAGCTTTGCCTCCTGTGTGCCTCTGCTCATCCCAGCCTTTGTCATCCAGTTTGCACCCAAGCTCTGTCATTTCAGTTCAGCACGTTATCCTGCAGGCTTCTCCAATGTTGCCATCTCTTTGCATTAGCATCTGTTAAATCCCCTTCTGCTGAAAGCCTTGCTACTGCATGTGAGACATGGCACAAATTGCCTCTCATGCTTTCCTTTCCTAGCCGAGTGGGATGGCTGTGGTAGTTTACATAGAGTGGGAAGGGAGCAAGTTGGAATGGGTAGCATTCATACACATGTATACATATAGATGTATTTTGTAAATACCGTTACAGTGAATCTGATATGTTTTAGCAACATTCATTCCCCTCTTATGTTCACTTTTAACACTAACTGCACTGACAAAGATGTTGGCAGAACTGCTAAGTTTTAGCTAGCGGTTAGAGAAGCCTTGCAGTGCTTATTTTCCATACATAAACATGGATACCTGCATCATTACTGGCAACAGAAAGAATGCAATGTCCCTTGGTTGTCCAGTCAACTGTAATTTGTAACATACTGCGCTGTAATTTACAACACTATGTTCAATATACACAGCTATTTTCTGCTCAACAGTTTCCACTCTAAGAATAACAAATTCACAGGAAATGTTCTGGGAAAAATAAAAAAGAGTAAATCTTAGAAAATTGACATATATTACTAATAATTCACAGGTATAGAGGGAAGCCCAAACCAAATAATTATATTTATTTAAAATATTGTTTTGCTACTTCAAGGCATCAAGGACCCAGCCATGAAATGGATCAAAGACAATCATATTCATTTCATTCTAAAACTATAAATTATACTTATATGAATGTGCAGTGTCATAATCCACGCGCATCCTGGAGTACCTATGAGGAAAAGTGTTTGTTGGACAGATCTTCAGTACCGGGGTTACTAGGCTGTGCATATAAATGACAGGCACTTCCAGGAGAGAGTGCCCATGGACTATTGAAAATGCAATACGATTTACAGGTAATCTTAAAAATGGTAATTTTGAAAGAGCTCACAGGGTTTAAGAACTGGTGTTTTAAGCTGTTAGGTATCATGGTTGATGAGGGCATGGTGGTGCAGCCTGCTTATTATTTTTTTAACCCCTTGGACTCGCTCCAGTAGCCTTTATACAAAGCTCATTTCCATGAGAGTTTGCCAGAGTTAAATCTGCAGGTTAATTTAGAAAGCTCTAAGACACTGAAAGAAAAAGTTGCACCACGTCTTCAAATCATAGAGTTACCTCAGGGTCCAGTTCTCCAGTCCTAGAAATCCATTTTTGCCTGTACTGGTTGATATGTTTGCCTGTACGGGTTGAACTGCTGACTGTCATGAATAACGTACACTACTCATGTACAGCTGAACTACAACTACTGCAAAGTGATGTAACAAGGATTACGTAGGTGGAGGTCAAATCCCAAAATAAATCCCAAGGACTTACCAGGGTTGAACCCGAGAGGCTGTGTGAGGATTTGGAAAGTGTTTTAACTAAAATGATGTAAGCGATCTGATGCAGCTTATCGCTACTTCCAAAGCAATAAGTAAAACATTTGTCAAAGTCTTAAGAACAGCAGTATATTACCAACTACACAAACACGTAAGATCCATTATAAAGTCAGAAGTAAAGTCACCTTTACTCTGTGGCAGTGATAAATAATTCACCTTGAAAAGCTGTTTCTGAATTCTGCCGTATTACCTGTTTGTAGTCCTTTTCATCTTAACAAATAAGCTTTAAGAATATTAAGTGGTGGTGTAAACAGCTTGATCTGGCATCATTATTTGATAAACAATGATGTTCGTTTCACATCAGAGGTTTTAATAGACATTTGCTTGGTTGGTATTTTGGAACTGAGTTTTAGGGAGTTAACATATTCTGTCCAGAAGTGGAACTGTTAAAGTAGCTCAAACGTGGCATCTTGATGGAGGGAGAATATATTAAATCCAGCCTCTTTCACGGATGTTTCACCTCATATGTATTACACAATTTTGACAGCCTACCTACCCAGTTGGTTTTGGTGGCTTAGCTGATAGCCAGCAACTTCCTAAATTTGATGTAATTTGTAACATTTAAATGTATACCTGTGTGTTTTTATTCGTTTGTTTGTTTCTGCTGGGCATGTGCAGAATTGTCAAAATCCTAACCTGTGAAGCTGCTCAGAGGCCATCCCTGCAGCTGCCCTAGTGTGTATTGTCAGGGTACAGCAAACCCGTGAGAACGTACATGTGAGTGTGTCCTGCAGTCTGTTTTGGCAGTCACTTTTGGCCAGGAGTTAGACGCCTACTGATTTCCAGTCTCCTATTTTAGCTTCAGTCATTTCTTCTTGGCTGGTGTTCCTTCTCAGCATCGTATTCTCGGGTACCTGATTTTCTGCATGCCTTCTGTAGGGAGCCTGGGTGCTCAACTTGGGAAAGCCACTGAATGGTGGCCTTCCTAACAGATACATCCTGCAACCTTCGTACCTGTAGTCCTAAGTCTTTAATATTACGAAGAAATGACTAGGACCTAGTTTTCAAAATTAGGAAATGCTTATGTGAATCTGAAGCTTTCATTTGTCACTTGAACTCATGGTTGCTGTTAGACAACTGGCTGCCTTGATGAAATGGGTCTCTTATACCAAACAGTGCATATAAAAGAATTTTACATAAAACATCAGTTGCAGCTTAATCTAGAAGGAAGAGTACTAAACAGTACTTGGACTACTTGCATTTGGAATAGGGAGAGCTATCACTAATTTGTAATTTATTATATTTTTAGTAGGATAGCACATACTTCTCAATTGTCTCTTGTTTCAGTCTCAGTGATTTACACACCAAGAAGCAATATTATGGAGTGTGGAATTATTATTATCTCTTTCAGGTTAGTGTAATTGGTAGCAAGGAAAGAAATACTGGCTGAGGAAGCATGTGAGAACTCTGTGTAAGTCACAGGTAAAGATGTCATTCTTTCAAGAACTTGGATTATTTCAGATAGGTTTTATTTTGCTTTCCAACACTAGACAATTCTTCACTTCTGAAAAACTGTGGCAACCTGTGGCAGTTTCTGTTTTCTGTGGTGTGACTCAGCGTGCTTAAACAGAAGTCACTGAGTTCTGGAAAATTAAAAATCATGAGGATAGTTTAAGGATCCAGTTCTTCAAATTTCTTGCCCCAAACTGGATAACTAGGCTTCGGCTCGCAGGACTATCTATCTGTCTGCCTACCTGCTTACCTGCCTACCTATGTATTTGCTTATCTACCTCTGTATCTAGGTAACTTTCTTGTGAGCTAGATACCTGTTTTGAGTGCCTACCATGGACTTATCAGACATGTCAGCCTTTAGGCAGTCAAGTTTTACCCTCAGTGTAATTTCCAGCGTTAAATATTCAGGGCAGGCAGTGTACCTACGAGCTTGGGGAAAAAAGCAGGAGGGGTGGAGGGGAAAGCTGTTTTTGTCTGTTACCATCCAACTCTATTGTATTAATTGGCAATAAATTACAATAATTTTCCTTGAGTCAAGTCTGTTTGGCCTGTGACGGTAATTGGTAAGTGATCTCCCTGTCTTTGTCAACCCACGAGCTTTGTCATCTTACTTTCTCCCCTGGATTGTTGAGAAGGAGTGAGAAAGCAGCTGGCAGCCAACCAAGGGCAACTCACTGCAACAGCTGTCTTAAAATACAAAGATGAGCTCTGTGCTGTTCTTAAAACTGTCTTGTAAGCATCCGCTTTTTGTGAAAGGTTTAGGCTTGCGGACCCCAGCTGGCACTGTCTGAAGAGCCCTCCAAAAGGTTTGTGAGGAGCCTCACGCCACTGCAGCGTTTTCCTGCTGGCTGACTCCTGGCAGCACCAAGCTCACTGTGAGCTGCTGCCTAGACAGTCTCTGGCCGGGTCTGGATGCAATTTCATGGAATTTGGAAGAGATAAGCATTTCAAAACACACTTATCATTAGGAACCTTGGAGGTCTAGAAGGAACAAATACTTCTTTATCAGCCTGTAATCTGTCAGAATTTCACGTGCTTCATGCAAGGCCGACTATGTTTATTCAGGTCTCACCACCTTCCCTGTACCCAAATCCCTGCACTGGTTATTTCTGCCAGTCCTGTGCTCCATCTCCCTCTACCACAGCTGGGCTTGCATGGCACAATTTAATAATTCTTCCTCACTTCTTCCAAAAATATATCAATGTGCTTTACTGCTTAATGGTGGGCTTGTGCTTCTGTGATTTTTTCTCTCCGCCTTTCCTCCATTCTAGTGCAGAATAGGGGTTCAGATTGCAGTGTATATTGAATTGAGATTTTACAGCTGGAATCGCTGTAAGGGCTCTGAAGTGAGCTCTGCTTGCCCACATATTTTTATTTTATAATAAAATCTAAAATTTTTGATAAAGTATCTCCAATAAAATATAACAATAATTAACAATAAAAGGCTTCTTATTCATTGCCTTTCTTGATCAGTCTTGCCGCGGTATTGTTCAGCGGTATATTTTGTTTAAGGGCAGGACTAAGAGTATTCCAGATGGGTCTGCACTGTTGTTTCATGGAGCAGTTTTAATATTCTTTGTGCTATTAACACTACCCATGTATACATCTTCCCTCATCGTGTTAGCTATTGTGTCAGCAGGCCTGCTTGGCACTGAGCAGGGCATTTCGCTGAGCTGTACGTGATAATGTTCAGGTTCCCTTTGTGAGAGCACACGGTTAGTTTGGGAGCCCATAAGGTTGTACTTTACATGCTTTTTACCGGCATGCATTGATTTGCATTTCCTTACATTGCATGTCACTTGCCATCAAGTCGAGAAATTGATCTAGTTGATGTGGGTCACTGAAGTTCCCTGCACTCCTCTTGTTTCTGCAGTACTTTTTGCCATCCTGAGATCTTGGCTCACTGCTCGTTCTTTTCATCCACGCCATTAATGTCGGGTATTCACATGGAAGCCTGAGGAATATTGTTCTTAAACTTCTGCAGTGGTGAAGGTTGACTGTTCAGTCCTGTTGCTGCTTTCTGTCTTCTTAGCTAGCTTTTCATCCAAAGTAGTGTTGGTTTTATATCCTGCAGCTTGTTTTGTTTCTTCAGTAGTCCAGCTTTTGAAAGTCTAAATAAAGCGTGCAACTGTTTGCTGTACTCACTACTCCACGGGCGTATTCAAAGCATTGCAGGAGATTAGCAATATCCAGCATCTATTAGTGGTGTCTAATTCCAGATTAGTAATATCTAATTCCAGGAGATTAGTAACATCTGGAGAAGCCATGCCAGTTTCAAGCTTACGGATATACTTACAGAGGCAATGTTTCTTTTTAGTGAGGTACTACCTGTTGCTGGTAGCAAATTAGCTACGTCATCCCTGGATTTCAGAAGGTTTTTATTATCTCATACTCCTATTGTCTTACCAGAGATACTCATTTTGTTGGATATCAAAAGCCAGGTGACTTTAGTTTAAGAACTGCTGTAGATAGACATCAATCTGATTGTGAATCATCACAACTAATGACGGGGTTATTGTTGTGTTAGCTGGCAGAACTAGTGAAGATCTTAACTCGGTGCTAATTTTGTGTTGGAAAGGCATCCTTAGAACAAAGTTAGTGCTTTGTTACTTATGAATTGTTCTGCTTTTCTCACCATCGGGTTTTTAAAACTTTGAAGTAGAATAAAGTGGAAGTCTAATGAGGTACCTGGGGAATACATTATGCTGTTGAGTGGAAGAGTGACAACTCTCCTGCAATGTGACGGAGAATTCCATTTCTGTTTAAAGAAAAAATTGATTTGGCTGAGCTTTAAAGGAGAGTAGTGACTATACAGTGCAGTAAAATTCAAGCAACTCATGCCACCTTACTCCAAAGATCCCTTTCGTTAGACTTAGCGTAGCTCCAAGCAGTGGAAATGCAACAGGCAGCAAGAGCAACTATTAGTAGGAAGAAGCAATTTGCTGCTGTGCCTTTTGTCTGTGCACAATAATTTGCCAGCAGGAAGCATGCTGCTCTGTTTTTAAATGAAGTGCTCATAACTCCCTGCCCACTGCGTTGTAGCCTCCCATTATAACATTGAGTTTTGGGACCTGGGCAGTGAGAGCGTAAATGGTAGGCTACTTTTGCAGGTTTTGGTATGCTGAACTTGAAAGAAATCAGTAATGACTAAAGGAAAACCACATTTTAACCTTATCTCAAATTATGTTCAAATTAATATTTGAGAAATGGCAGTTAAATGCTCACTGCTGGGGCAAAATAAACATTCAAATCACCAAATTGCCATTGTGCATAACCGATCTATTTCTGTGGTACAAGGTATGTAATAGGAGCAATAATTATAACTCAGAAATGATTAATGAAAATTTTTCCTGGAGATAAGAGATTTTTGGTACTATATTTACTTTGAAACAGATTCATTTGACTGGTTAATTTATTAAAATATTTCTCTCTCAAAGGCTGAATTGTTTGAAAACAAATCATATTCATTGATATTTATAATGGATATACAGTAACAATTCAAAATGTTTTTTGAACATACAAAATTGAATCATTTTGTAAGAATGTTTCAATTAACATTTTTATATGTAGTTATATTTTTAGCATAAATTATCTTTGCTTCAGGAATCAGTTCTTCGGAGTGAACATTGAAATCTGAGAGTGGGTTGAAAGATCTCTTTATTTTTTTATATCAGTATGTCATAGAAATGCTTGTTTTTTCCCTAGAAAAGCTTAAGTTAGCTGATATGTATTTAAAAACTGACACAGTTTTGTATTTACTGAAGAAAAATGAGAAATTGGAAACACTAACCAGGTTTCCAAGAGTTAAATAAGGTAAATGGGGACTATTTCTAGACTCATTTCATTATGTTTGGCTGTCATATTGTGTGTGTAAATAACAATGGCTATTCTTTAAATGGTTGAATTTGCTTTTGACCATTGTGTTGGTTTAGTAAATCACTGTTTTTAAGAACTCATCACATTACTCTAGCAGCCTTCACAAAACGTGTTTTTTCTTCTTTTTCAGCTATCATTTAGATGTTAATATGTAAAGCAAAATGGCAAAAATCAACACCCAGCACTCCTACGCTGGTATGCACAGACTGTCTGTCAGAACCACTGATGAAGATATTGAAAGGATTGAAAATGGCTTTATCAGGTAACGTATTCATTTCATCACAGTCACATTGCTGCATAATTTGCAAGAAGACAGGTTGCTGCATATATTGTGACAGTCCTCTGGCTCTGCATTTTGGAAGTGTTATACCACATCACTGTTGACCCAGTGTATTTAACTGACTTAGCAGTGTATATCCAAAGTACAGAAGAGACAGTGATAAGAAGGTTATCATGGCTTGTAGTTTTGGATCTAGAACCTGTATTACCTCAGGAATAAACTCATCTTCACTTTAGTGGTAATTATAACAGCTCAATAAGGAGAAACATCTTTCTTGAGTCACCATGCAGCTTGCAAGAACCTGTGTTTGGAGTGTGCTTGGGATTTGGAGAAAAAAGGATCCTCCCAGTGCCATGCAGTGAAAAGACTTAGGAAGGTTTTTAAAAGCAACCTCTTCGAACTGCCTGGCTCCTGTGATAGGGAACATATATAGCATATTAAGGTATCAACATTTTTGTAGTGTCTTTTCAGAGCCTCTCACTGTACAGTTGAAGTGTAATGGTTTCTTTACCTCCACTTTCCCCTGTTTCAATAGTTTTGAAGTAACTGCTTAAAATAAAACTACTTAAAAAGCCCAGTGTGCTTAGGACTTATTTTTCACACAGCACCAGTCATTTCTTTAGTCTGGGCAAATGCTGCTGGGCCTGCTGGAAAGTGTCTCATGATCCACAGCACCTGTACAGGCTTGAAAAAGTGGCCTGCTTTTGGCTTGTGGTTAACCACCTCAGCTATGGGGGCCTTTTCAGGTGGTCTCTTGCTGATCAACTGTGCACACAGACCAGAGTATTCAAAAGCCTATAGGTATAATAGGACTGCCCGGGTTATGATAATTTTGGATTGCATGCTCCTAGCATGTAGTATGGGTATGATCCCTGTCCTCTTCAGATTAGTCTTTTTTTTTTTTTTTTTCCTTCCTGCTTTGCTTACATGATACCTTCTGGCATGTAGGTGTAAAAATGGAGCTGCTTTTATTCTGTGCAGTATGGCTTGCTTGACTTAGTTATACTACCTTGTGGTGTTGGGGAGATTTGGAAGGGCCAGGTCACTTTGTCTCCATTTACAGTCATACCTCAGAAACAGGGAAAGCACAGATTGAAATGAACCTTTCCTTCCTTATGTTCTTTTTTTTTTTGGCGGGGGGGGAAGTGGGGTAGAGAATATTAGTGATTGGCAGCTCACTCACAAAATGGTCCTACTAGCAGGGATGTGAGAGTGTGGTTATAAAGATTTAAATGTAGAATTAAATCACTGCAGTCACCTGCAGTTTCAGAGGCAATGACTTATGACAGGTAAAGGGACTGAAATATGAATTGCACTTTATCATGATAAGTGTGGTCCTGAAGAGACATTTATTTAAAACGAAGTTTGTTGTGGTCAGCATTAATTACAGGAGTAAGTAGGTGAGTAAAAAGATACAATCACACTCTGTAAAAGAGATCACGGTTTAAGGTTTAAGTTTTTGTTTTGTTTTGTTTTGTTTTTTAAAGGGAGGTTTAAGGTTTTTGGCTCAGAGGTTTAAGGTTTTTGGCTCACTGAAGTGATTGCCAGTGAGTATATATAATACCTTTGTAATGCCGCTGAAAAAAAATTCTATGTATATGGGCAAAACTACGTATGATTGCATTCATTAGAACACAAATGTATTTTAGACTGTTCAATCTATAAGAATATGATTATTATTTACCAGAAGACAAATTTTTAGCTTTTTATAAGACAGAAGTCTTTCATTCTGTTTAATTTGGCAAAAGTTAATCCTTTTTTCCATGAAAAGAAAATGTGAATTAAAGCCAAGGGAGAGACTGTAAATGCATCTGGAAGGCTGGGAGCTTGAAGATAATAAAACGCGTTTCATTTATTATCTGTCACAAACATCAAAGATGGTTTCTGTTTCCAGTTCCATACTTAAAGCTTCAGTCATTGTCAAACAGAGGCTTCCACTTTCAGACATGTTGGAGATGGTTGTGGGACATTGGTCTCTAACCTCATCCAAGGAAGAATTCTGATACGCATTTTTCAAATTCAGGTTAGCATGTTCTAAAACTATAGACAATAGGAAAACAAAACAAAACAAAACAAACCACGGGTTTTCTGGACTAGTGAAACTTCTTATCTTCCTCTGACTCCTGTTGGCTGTAGTTCAACAAAGCAATTAAGCACATTACTTAGTTCGCATTAAAGTCAGTGAGTGTTAAATTTATGCTTAATGCTAAGGATGTGCTTAAGTGCTTTTCTGCTGTGGAATGTGGTACTATCAAGGAAAAGCACTTACTGAAACATTTAACAGGAAGCTGCTGGTGGTCTTTAAACTGTTGTTCTCTATTATACCAGAGATAGTGATACATATGCCCATATTCTAGTAGTGTAGTGCTGTAAACCCAGTCCATTTAGTAAAACAAAAATCAGCAAAACAAAAAATAATAAATGGGTCTTGATTTTTAAAATCCAGCCTCTCTGTAGAAATGGCTCACATAGGAGAGAGCACAATAGCTTACAGACATGGTTTTGCTATCTAAATTTTGGAAATGGGATTCAGGTGTGCCTTGTAGACATCTGGATTTCTGTGTCTTTATGTGAGTAGGTGTCTAAGTTTGTACTAGCGTCAGTGGAAACCTAGTCAATAATAGTCAGCAGAGCCTAGGGAGCTGTTCAGTTTATCCTGAATTTGAATGGCTTTTCAGGCTCCTTTGACTGTGTTTATTATGAGAGGTATTTGGTTGCATAAACACAGGCATCTAAAGCTATTTGAAATATCGTAAGAGTATTTGAAGCATCTAGCTGGCACTAAAGTGAGACCTCTATACTAGACTCCTCTATTGAAGCAAGTGAATCATATCCTAAGATCTCAATTGACTATAATGGGAATGTAGACAGCTTATATTAGACACCTGAATTTAGGCGACTGCCATCTGGAGCTAAATCTTGCTCTTGAAGTCTGGCTCCCAGTTATTACCCCAAAGGGCTTTGCCCATTCCTCTTGAACTGATCAAAACATCAGAACAGTTTCCACTAAATGAAAGTTCTGGGTTATTTCCATGCATTTTCCATGAAAATAGTCTTCTAGGGTTTACTTCATGAACTTTGTGCAAACGTAGAGCCAAATTAAGGCAAGGGAAGGGTACAGAGCAGGTGCTAATGTAAATATCCTTCCTAGAGTTTACTCCGATAGATAGCTCGAAAGCATGGGAATAAATTGGTCTTTAGAAAGCTGAAGAGAAAAGTATACGTTTCCCTTCTTGAGAAATGGAGCAAAAAGTATTTTTAAGCATAAGTTGAGGGGCGCTGTCATCTGCTGTTGTTTCTACTTTGTAGCCTGCTCTCTGTTTCTTGGCACACCATGTATTCTCTTACCATGTTGATTTCTGGCTGCGTAACAGCCTTGGACAGTAATGGCAGTGGTTACTGTTTTGCTGCGGATACCAGACAAGCTCATGGAGTCCAGACAGGAATGAGTTTGTGTTTGTAAGAAAAGTAAAAACTAGGCCATGTGTGTTGAACATGTTGCATCAAAAGCCCAATCTGTAACTGTATCTTTCACAGAATCACAGAATCATCTAGGTTGGAAGAGACCTCGAAGATCACCTAGTCCAACCTCTGACCTAACACTAACAAGTCCTCCACTAAACCATATCACTAGGCTACATTTAAACATCTTTTAAAGACCTGCAGGGATGGTGACTCAACGTAAAGCCAGTTGACAAATGAGGCCTCTTGTGTTATCTGCACATGGTTAAGAAAAACCAGAAATGAGCACGTGAGTTGTACAAGAGGGATTTATAATAATGGAAGAAAGAGATTATTTTAGGTTTACTTTTCAATTTGCATTTGTGTGAATGAAAGTGGAATATGTTTATGATTGCTCTATAATGTTGGACAGGTGCTTTCTTAAGGTTTACCTGGCAGAGCCCTTTGTGTATTACTTGTAAAAGTAAAATGCAAGCCCTTTAGTGTTGTCCACAAAATTATTTTAATTTTCATGAGTTGTCTGTATGTTATAACTTTTTTTGCAAGGTAAACCTGAATTTACATATCAATTTTTATATTTAAATATAACATAAACCTAGTTATAGAAAATCTTAATGTACATATAGAATAATACAATCAAGCAATCAAACTAAAATAAGGAATTCAAATTTTCACTAGTTGAGTCCACAATCAAATGTGATTCCAATAGTTGTGTCTGAGAGTTTTGCCTTTTTTTTTCCTACAATTTAGCAGGCTTTTTTGGAGCATTAGATACAAATTTTTCACAGAGTACGTCTGATCACTCCTTGGTAAGAATTTGACCGGAGAGTAATTAAATAATTGAAAAGTTTTAACTGGTTTTATGGGACTGTGAATCAGATTTGAAGGTCTGTTAAGCATGTTGATTTTTTTTTCACCTAGATTAAAACATTATTTCTTCAACATACCTCTGGCTCTAGACACCAAAAGCCATACCCTAAATTTTTTCCAGAATCGAAGCAAAAACTTTTTTTTTTTTTTTAGAATGTCAGTAAATCCTCTGTAGTTAGTGCTTGCAGGAGGATAGAAAGTTGGTGAAACTTCATGTTACAGAAATACAAAGTATGATGAGCCTGTGTAGGGACAGTGGAGCACACCTTTCCACATTGCTGAGGAATATAGAGTTGATGATCCTGCACACGAAGCACTTAACAGATGATGTAGTTAGCAAGCATGACTCTGTGCTGATGAATGGAGCTAGAGGGACAGTATTGCTTTTGGTACCTGCATTCTTAGCCTCTTGCATATTGTCAGCAGATGCCCAAACGGAATAATATCAGCAATAAAGGAGAACGTAAATAAAGAAGTGTACAAAAAAAGAAATAAGGCTAGTTAACAGTGCCTTTTGGATAGCAGTTCTCATCTCCTGCTTGGCTCTTGGTCCCACTAATAAACCAGCACAGTTACATCAAAATAGAACATTGCATGGTGTTAAATTTGTTTCACTGTGCTCATGGAGGCTAATAAAATTGAAATAGATTTTCCTCTGAAACTTCAGCAAAAATCTGTTTGGCCTAATTTCCTGGGCCTGACTTCTGTGTCAAGTTTTCTTCAACAGGCTGAGAAAAAAAAAAAAAGAAAAGAAAAAGAAAAAAAAGTTATTTTCTAAGAACTCTTTCTGTCTCCTTTAAAAATGTATTTTCAGGACTCAAATAAATAAGAACAGTAGCAATGTTAGAATCCATTGCTGTCTAAGATCACACAAAAATTATATTTTCCTCTAAAGAGAAATATAAAGTCTTTAAAACAGGCATAGCAGTGCCATCTAAAAGACTGTCTTGTGTAGTATCATCTCCTTGGCAGGAATGTAGGCAGATTCTCCAGGAAAACAAATAAATAAATACATAAAAGTTTTGTATGTGTGTGTGCAAACTGCAGGTATCTACAAAATACTCACCTTTAATACTCTCCCAGCATCCAGCTCAGCAGAATTTTCTGAATGTGGGCTCTGTGTATCTTGTTGTCCTTAATGTATTTCTGTCCTGTGAGTTTGCTCATCCTCCCCTACAAGCCATGTTAACATTGGCATCCATGATACTCGTAGCACCCACCACATAAACTAGGTTATAAAACTTTTTCAATACTAACCAGCATCTTTTGGTGCTTTGTATTAGAAGAGGAGAATAAAACGGTTAAGAATTTCACGGTTCAGGTGGAAAAGTTAGAGACCTGCTGCTCCACCTGGACTGTCACAAGTCTATGGGGCCAGATGGGATCCACCCAAGGGTGCTGAGGGACTGGCAGATGTGATTGCCAAGCTGCTTTCTACCATCTATCAGCAGTCATGGTCATCCAGAGAAGTCCCAGATGACTGGAGACTTGCTAATGTGACACCCATCTATAAGAATGGTCATAAGGAGGACCCAGGGAACTACAGGCCTGTCGGCCTGACCTCGGTGCCAGGAAAAGTGATGGAACAGGTCATCTTGAATGCAATCACGCAATGGATCCGGGACTACTGGGTGGGGGATCTGGCCCAGTCATCATGGGTTCATGAAAGGCAAGTCCTGCCTGACCAACCTCATCTCCCTCTGTGACTGGGTGAACCACCTGGTGGATGAGGGAAAGGCTGTTGATATGGTCTACCAGACAAGGTCTACCTAGACTCCCACAGTGTTCTGCTGGAGAATCAGGCAGCCCATGGCTTGGACAAGTGCACTCTTTGCTGTGTTAAAACCTGGCTGGGCAGCCAGGCCCAGAGAGTGGTGGTGAACGGAGTGAAATCCAGCTGGTGACAGGTCACCAGTGGTGTTCCCAAGGCGTCGGTGTTGGGGCCCATCCTCTTTAACATCTTTATTGATGATTTGGATGAGAGAATTGAGTGCACCCTCAGTAAGTTTGCAGACGACACCAAGTTGGGGGGAAGTGTCGGTCTGTCAGAGGGTAGGAAGGCCCTGCAGAGGGACCTGGACAGGTTGGATCGATGGGCAGAGGCCAATGGGATGAGGTTCAACATAGCTAAGTGCCGGGTCCTGCACTTTGGCCACAACAACCCCATGCAGCGCTACAGGCTTGGGGCAGGGTGGCTGGAAAGCTGTGCAGAGGAAAAGGACCTGGGGGTGCTGATTGATGCTCTCCTGAACATGAGCCAGCAGTGTGCCCAGGTGGCCAAGAAGGCCAAGGGCATCCTGGCTTGTATCAGGAATAGTGCAGCCAGCAGGAGCAGGGAGGTGGTCGTCCCCCTGTACTCTGCTCCGGTGAGGCCGCACCTCGAGTGCTGTGCTCAGCTTTGGGCCCCTCACTACAAGAAGGACATCGAGGCCCTGGAGCGTGTCCAGAGCAGGGCTACGAAGGTGGTGAAGGGCCTGGAGCACAAGTTCTGTGAGGAGCAGCTGAGGGAGCTGGGGTTGTTTAGTCTGGGGAAGAGGAGGCTCAGGGGAGACCTTGTTGCTCTCTACAACTACCTGAAAGGAAGGTGTGGGGAGCTGGGGGTCGGCCTCTTCTCACAGGTAACTAGTGATAGGACTAGAGGGAATGGCCTCAAGTTGTGCCAGGGGAGGTTCAGGTTGGAAATTAGGAGACATTTCTTCTCAGAAAGAGCAGTCAGGCATTGGGGCGGGTTGCCCAGGGAGGTGGTGGAGTCACCATCCCTGGGGGTGTTCAAGGAAAGGTTGGACGTGGTGCTTAGGGACATGGTGTAGTGGTGACATTGGTGGTAGGGGGATGGTTGGACCAGGTGATCTTGGAGGGCTTTTCCAACCTTAATGACTGTCATTCTGTGATACCATGAGTTGCTATCTCTGGTAGCTTGGTTGTTAGAGTTGAATTTTTAAAGTTTCAATTCTTTGTTTGTCAGCTTCTCTGCTGTGAGTACATGCAAAACTGAGTTGCTAATTATCCTGTTGTGGGCACTCAAAATGCTGTTGCCAGTTCTTATGAAGTTACTGCAAGTATCGTATTCAGTGTTTTCCTGGCAATGCAGATTAACAGTGAGAATTCTTGTTTGCATTACGAAAGGGGAAAAATGTGATCTTTGATGTGTTAAAGTCTTCTAAAATGAATCCTAAAGAATGAAAAACACAGAGAAGTTTTGATAAAGTCCTGGTTCCAATGAAGACAGTTCCAAAACTCTATTACTGAAAGATAAAACTAAATTTTCATCCTTTTTCATGTTTTTTTTTTTTTTTTTTTTTTTATTTCTAATTATTTCATTGCTAATAAGCAGTCTTACAATTACAGGAACTCATGCAAGTTGGCAGACACTGCACATAACAGTATAATCACTGTCTGCGGTTTCACGCAACTGTGATGCTGTATTATTTTTTGCATATGCCAGTGTCCTGAGGTGCCTCATCTCATCACTACCAGAGTAGCTTTGAACATCTGTAGCCTCTTTTCCTATACAATAGGTGGAGTTTCACTGAGGAAGCGGGCAGCATTACGCCTTCAGTTATGCAGCTGGTGGCAGTAGGCTGGTAAGAACAACAGTGATGCTGCTCAGCATAAACTACAGTAAAATCACAGTTTTTCTCTTTCGATCCAAGCAACAGTGAAATGAAAAGGGGTGCCTATTTCCATTGAGCCATGTGAAGGAACAATAGTGATAGAAATTTCAGACTGTTAAACTGAAACAATGTTTGGGAGAACAAGACTGAAAAAAGCAGTGGGCAGTCACTTCAAAGCCCCCTGGAGATGTTCTCCATGTTAAAGGAAAGCTACTCGTGCTTTCATGAGCTGACAGAGTAGCAAATGTGCTTCCCCTAGTTGTGTATCTGTACACCAGAGTCATATCGACCAGTCAGGAATCTGCTTCTGAGCTTGCTGGCACAGATGGCAGAGCCTCCACTGACTTCATTTGGTATTGAATGGCTCCAGAAAAGTGGGAATATAGGCTTAGCTTTATATTTATCAAATGCATGCCATATTACTAGAAAGAGGACAATTTGCCGCACAGTTTTCTGATGCAGTAGAGTTAAGAACTGGTTGGAGGAAGATTTGCAGTAGGCTATATATAATTAAAAAAAAAATTTGCTTTTGCAGAACCCATTCGCTGTGTGAGGATACATCTTCAGAACTGCAGAGAGTCATTTCTGCCGAGGGAGGGCATTTATCTGGATCCCAGACGAGCTCATTCACAGGCAGGGGAGCAATGGCAAGGTAACACGCTAATTAATACCATTTCCAATATTAACAGGTTGGGAAGAGACTGATCGCTATTTCAAGGTAAAGTAAGAAGAACTATCAGTTTCCAAAGAAAAGGGATGGAGTGCAGCTGAAGAAAGTCTATAAAAAGTAACAGAAGGTGCTTTTGACCTTGATTCTGTGCTCATAACTCACTCATTTCTAATAAAAACCTTAGAATACTAGAGATGCTAAATGAGATCACACAAATTAGTCTGATTAAAAAAAAAATAAAAAAAATGTTTTTACACAAACAGAACTGAGAATATGTTGAATATGTTGAATACTGAGGACATGCATAAAGTGACGCCAGACTGTAAAGTAAATGGATAAGTGTTTGGCTCTGCTTGATAACTGATGCAATGGTAATTTCGTATTAAATAAGATATAATGATGTTTCCCTAGTTGGTAGGTAGCTGTGGCAAGGGAAGAGATAGGGCTTCTGTTTTTAGAATCCAGTTATGTTTATGCTGGATTGGGAGGCTGAGTCAGCAAAGTTCAAGTCAACTATTTGCTTAAGTCATTTACTGATCTTAAAACATAAGCCTGAAATAGAACTTAAAAAACTTATGTCTGCTTTAAAGATTTCCAGCTGAGACAACAGAACTGTCTTCTGATACCACTGTTATACGTGCTACAGAGCATACTCCGTTTAAGCATCGCGTATTTTAAAGAGCAAAGAAAAAGTGCTATAAAACTAGAGTCATTTAGAGTATAGTTTACATTTTAGCCTTTTAGATGGTAGAGAACAAACTTGTGTTTCCGCGTTTGGTTGTCAGATAGTGACACCACTATGTGGAGATTGCAAAGTCTGCAAGAAGTTGATTTTAGGTGGCAGACGTTTATAGGTGTATGTTTTATAAAAACAGAAAGCATCTAAATGTATAAATTAATATTGAAAGCTTCCTTTTTTAATATTTGTTTTTATTGTTTAATTTTATATGGTGTTTTTTTCAATAGGGTGATGAATCTAGTAATCTCAGTCTTCTATGTGCATCTTTGTTTTTCTTTTGCCTTCCTGGTAGATTTTGAATTCTCTTAATTGTTGGAAATTGTAGGTGATTTATATGCTGCTATGTTGGTATAGGGATAAAGAGCTAAAAATAACTTTTTCTAATTTCTGATACATAATATTATTCCTGCCTTTATTGTCCTTTTTATTTCCGTGTAAGAGTTTCTGGGCAAGATCTATGAGTTAGGCCCTTGATAAATGCAATACAGTTCAAAGCAGGTGTATTTTACCATAAGATTTAACTCGTTCACATCAGAGTCTTTGTAAAGTCTTAGCATATATAATACTAGGTGATGCAGAGGGAACATAAAGAGCTTTCCCTGAGTAGCCCAAGGCCTCTGTAAGAAGTTATAGATTGTTCAGGATTTCATTATGGTGTTTTCAGGGACAAGTTTGGGAAATCTGAATTAACACCACTTATGTTCAAGTGGACTGCTTGTAGGAAATAATACAGAATATTGTGTGAATAAGAAACAAAATCTCCTTTGTAGATTTCAGTCTCCATTGTTTTCAATTTTTCAGAAACATCTTTCCATCTGAACTTTGACAGAAGACATTATAAGGATTTGTAATGTGAATTAGTGGGTACATAAAAAGAAACGGTGATACAGTGTTAAATTGATTATGTTGTCATAATGTTTGGATCATCTTATTTCAGTGCTCTGATAGAAATTTAGGATGAAGAAATAGTGCTTTCTATGCAGCAGGCAGGTTTACATGCAATTAATATATCTGCAGACAGACCCTTTAAAATCAAAGGCAAAGTGACTGAATTCTTACCGTTCCTTATTTCAAAGTTCATCCTCCCTCACCAACTATTCAGCTTTTGTTTCTATTGTTTGTACCTTGAATGTGTGATCTTGTGAGTATTTTATGTCTCTGATTCTGTCAGGCCAGGGTTCCCTCATTATCACGTAAATCAGAAGTTCTTGTCTGCACCACAACCACTTAGCAAACTTACCCTTAATCAGTATTCTGTTGCTACTGCAATGCTGGTACAGTGGACTAGAGACTGATGTGTGAGATACCTTCCTGATCCACTGCAGAGGGTGACGTATGAAATTGTGGAAAGTGTCTAGCTTCACACAGTCCATCAAGTCTAATTTCTGTGGCAGGTGGCAAAGCAGAGAAAAGTCCACCTGAGCTGCTCTTTGTGGGAATGATTTAAGCCATCTGACATTTTTGTCTGGTTTGGTGAATGTTGTATGTCTGTCCTGTGCAGGCTGTCACGATTTGTTGTATCTCTGAGGTCATGGGCCACAAGACATTTGCACCACGAAGACCAAAGACCTGATTCTTTCCTGGAGCGAATCCGAGGGCCAGAGCTCATAGAGGTGTCCAGTAGGCAAAGTAACATCCGTTCCTTTCTGGGCATCCGTGAACGTCCTGGGGGAGTGAACAGGTAAGAAGGAGTATTTATGTTTTAAAGAAAGAAGACTGAGGTTATGGTATTTTCTTGGTGATAAGGACATCAGTTTTATTTTCAGAACAGCATAAGGAGGTTAATATGGGAGATGAACAGAGTATCTAATGCTGTTCAGGAATCTTCACATAAGTGAAGTGTTATGGCTTTCAGCAGACTTTCTCCCCAAAAGACACCTTGGCAAAGATTTTGAAATAAAGGATTCTGATCGTGCTGCTTCAGGCAGAATGGCTTCTCAGCACTGAAATTTTATTGTGTGCTACCTGTGTAACTTGCTGTTGCTGAACTCTTCTCCACAGAGGATGAATGCAGTTCCTGTTTCAAGGATCTGGGATGCTGCTAGTTGTGGCTTTTCAGGACAATCATGTTATGCACATTAGCTGCAAGTGTTAGGAAACTCCAAACAACAGCTGTGTGAATGTATCATTGCTTAGTTACACCTACTCAGGAGTTCAGCTGTTAGCATTGCAGAGGGCTTCTGATGCAGAAGTGAGAAAATCTTTTGGCTGATATCTTAACTGATTAGAATATACTCGGTCTTTGGTATGGGAGGCAGGTTCAGTCTTATCTTAATTTTTTTCCAGGAAAACAACAGAGGCCTGCAAGAAAAAGCTCTATCTGTTTACAGTGTTTTGACTTGGTTAATTGTTATTTATGAACATACGACTTGGTGTTTTAAATTTAACTCCAGCTAAGATGGGAAAATGAAGCTCAAAGGCAAAAGTTCACCTTCTGTCTTGCATTATGTTTTGAAGCACAGACTCCCATGTTTTTTCACTTTGTTAGGTGGGCAAGCAAGTAATCAGTTGATTTTTTTCAAGTTCTCATCTAGTAATTGATATTAAAGCAACAAGCATTGAAGGGCTCTGCACGGTAGTACAGGTGACCTTGATTTGTTATGAGTCAGCCCAGCCATATCATCTTCACTTGATCTGCTTCCTAGAAATTCAACTCAAAAGCACATTTTGTTGAATTAGCCAGACTGCTATCCTCAAGTCAGCAGGCAAGAGGTTTTTTGCATGCCTGGATCAGTAGCAACTGAAGGTTCTGAGTTGTTAGAGAGAACATTGATCCTGGTCCAACAAACCTCTATGAAAGACTATTAGAAGAAAAGAAGTTGGAAGTATCCATCCTTGCTTTCTCAGTTTTATATTGTTGCCACGTTACAGTAACCCTCAGTTGTTCTATTGTAAAAGCTTAATTCTGCAGCAGTGGTAGGTGTGCTTGTTACAGAAGCCTTGGCAGTGCATCCCTGAAGAAGACTTGAAAGGATTGAAGAACGTTTAAAATAGCAGCCAAATGCGAACAGGGCTAAAAATAGCGAGTTACATGTTATCGTGCACTAATACGCCTGAGAACAAGCTTCAGACATCAGATGTGGTCACAAACGTGTATGTCTAACACATGACAAAGAGAAACTGGTGCCTTGAAATAGTTATGCAAAGGGGCTTATCGCTGCAGTCAAAGTTGACCTTCCTAATCTTATCAGTGTATATGTGAGAGGCTAGTAAGTCAGTCTGTCATGTTGGTAAACACGTGTATGAAATGCCAGAAGTCTTTACGCTCTTAAATGTGTTTTATTTAACTTACTGCAGTCAATGGCCCCTGGCCAGGTTTAATGTCAACTATAGCAACAACACCAATGAAGAGTAAGTACCGATAACCTCCCTACACCTTCCTACAACTAGCTCCTTCTTTCTTCCCCCTTTCCAGCCTAGTAACATTTGAAGTATAAACTCCTTATGTCTCCTTAAGCCCTTTCTAAGAATATAGTTTAATTATATGAAAGATCTAGTTTTCTTAGTACTAGAAGCGTCCTTCATGATTCCTGTCAGCTTCTTTTTGTCTGAAGTTACCCTTACCCTCCAAGGAGTGAATTGGATTAATTAGACATTTAGTCCCTACCTCCTGTAGTTCAACTGGCTGATTTTACTGCATTACCAATGGCTATATTAATGCTTCAGTGTTTAATTGAGATTCATGTATTCGTTTTCCAACAGTACTTTGTCTCTTTTGACATACCAGTTCCCTTTTGGAAATCCAAGTGCCCCAGAAATTTCTTGCGGTCACATGAGAAGTAGATACGGAGCAGGGTACCAAGAAAACCTTTATGTGGGCAGTCTAAATGAAAACTAACCTTCTTTCTAAAATGCGTGTTTTAGTTCTGCCAGGTATGGTTGGTGTAAATGTAGAGAGGGTGACAGGGAACATAATAAGGCTTTCATTGCAACAAGTTCTGACAAAAGCCATTCTATTTTATGTATTTGACAAGATATTTCACAGTTTTGGACCAAAGAGAAATCTCTTGAAAAGTTGAAGAACTTCTGTAATGTAAAATCACCCAACACCAATGTTTGTTACACGTCTTAAACCACACCTGCTTGAGGACATATCTGCTCTGCAGCATACAGCAGCAATTCTGCTCTTGTGTA
The DNA here is from genome assembly GCF_013377495.2 of Cygnus atratus. NCBI lineage: Eukaryota > Metazoa > Chordata > Aves > Anseriformes > Anatidae > Cygnus > Cygnus atratus. The sequence continues at coordinate 139,357,763 of NC_066362.1, read as the reverse complement.
TGCCAATAGTTAATTTCTTTTGTTGCTTTCCATATGAAAAGAAACAAAAAAAAAATCACCAGGATGGTTTCTGATTATGTCAGACACACTTTCAGGAAAATCTTTTTTTTTTCTTTTTTTTTTTTTTTTCTCCAAATACATCATGGTCGAGCAGCAAGCTTCATTTAAAATGTTGCTGCACATATCTGAACTGAATGCACATATCTGAACATATTTTCCTGCTCCTGAAGCATTTTTTTTCTTTTGTTTGCATAGCTTTTATTAAAACTGAAATGGGAATACAGAGAAGAGCGTCAGAGATGTATAGCATTTTATTTAGATTGGGATAAAAAAAAAACAAAAGAAAAACACTAGAAAACTGGAGCCTCACCTACCTGACACTAGAAACCTGGAGCCTGAGTCATGTCCCGAAGGACCAATTAGAATGGAAATACTGCTTTCTTAGCCTGTTTCTTACAATGACTCATGTACTTTGGGCAAAACTTTCATCCTTTCAGTGTTTCATCATTTCTAAGTGAAGCCAACACCTGTCTATCTACCTGTGTGACAGTCTGAAAATTACTTGATTTGCAAAGTATTTGACAGATGAGAAATGCAAATATTCAACTAATTCAAAGACTTTAACAGTGTTTTTATAGGGGCTGATGAAAACGTTTTTTAAGTCTGAAGATGCATCCTCCTTTTGACATGCTGGAGACAGAAGAGATGCCACTGTATTGCTGGCCAGGAGGACAGCACAAACAGCTGTTTTATTAGTTACTGGATTCCACGTTACTCAGTAGCACTGATGAAGAAAAAAGATGCTGGTCTTTTTGAAGCTTTGTTTTTATCATTGTGTAGAAGACCTAAGAGTTCCTGCCCTTTGGGAACCGTGGCTGATACTTTCAGCACTTCGATAATGGCCAGCCTTTTCCTCTGAGCAACTTTGACTGCCAGGCTACAGATTGTTGGGATTATGATAAATTAGAAGTTACCTCAAGAGAGAGACGCACAGGAGCCACAGAAAAGAAAGAGTCTCACTTAGGAGAGATATCTGTGGTTGACAGGTATTCTTTCTCAGGCCAGAGAAAAAGTGTAGGCACCAGCTGCTTGGTGAAATAATGTAATGTTTTTTTTTTTTTTTTTTTTTTCCTCTTTTAAAACAACATGTAGGAGAAAGATGGACTTGTCAAAATATTCCCTCTGAACTTCACCACCACTGAAACTTTTTGATCGATTCTCTGTCTCAATCTACTTTTCCTTGCATAACAACAGCCACAAATGTACAGAGACACTTTCCTTTGAAAACTGTTTACTCGTAGTTCTTTCTTTCCAGTAAGAATGTCAGACATTTGAAGTACGGAGGAGCTGCATGGTAATGCTAACAACAGAAACTGTGAATTGGCCTTTAGGTCAGGCACCATGCATAGTAATGCACACTGAAATTCTGGCATGTTTTCTAAATAGGAAGGAGTTTGGGGGGCAGATTTGAAGGAGAAGCAATACAAGTCCAAGGGGCCAATGGCAGAGAAATAAATATTTGAGTAGTGGTTCCTGATGCTGTGTAGAAGTCAGCCTTAGTAAATGAAAAACTGTTTCTTTGATTTGAGATACGTGCGTAAATAAGTCAGTCAACACAAAAATCCTTTTCTTCTCCAGTTTTGTTCCATTGAGGTGTGTAATTTTAAAGGTTTCAGTGGTGTTGATTAATTTGAGGGATACTTCCCTGAACGTAAAGGAGTGCAGGATTTCAGGTTTCTTCTAGCAAATGAGTCTGAGATTTTCCAAATTACATTGCGATACTGCATCACTATGGAAATGTCTAAGGGAACAGGAGAATTGAACGAGAGTTTCACCTCGTTGCTGATAGGTGAAAGCTGTTCTTAGACCTATCATATTCATCTTAAAATTGGTGACTGCTATCTTCTTCCAGGCACAAGTCATCTCATCCTACTGCTAAAATAGGTCAAATTAATTGCGTTGACTATAAAACATTTATTAGGTGACTACCTCATCTGTAGATGTCTGAGATTAAGTGTAATGAGATGCATCTCTTTTCTCTACACTTGCTGCTTTTGTTCAAACATTGATTGGGGTTCTTCTCCAAGGTAATTGTTGAAGCCAGAGGTAATCAATTAATTATAGCTATGTTGGTTTTATAGAACTGTGAGTAGAGATTCAGCCTCAGTGCATTTAATCATCATTAAAGATTCAGACAAGTCACTGTGAGGTTTTGGATATGCTGCGAAAATTGGCAGTTTGTTAAGCCATTTCAAGGTCTATTATCATTAAACAGATTTCTTTTTAAATAGCTGAATTCTAAAGGAAGAAATGAACTGGAAGCATTTAATTAAAACCAACCTGGTACATTAATGTGTAAAAACGTCAAGAAGGCATGGGTGCCTAATGCACAGAATCAGCCAGCTGGATACCTGATTGTGTAATGTGGTTGTGTTGGTTTGAAAGGCCTCAGCCTGTAAACCATTTATACCATTTGGGTGAATGGTTCCGTTGAGAAATCCTGTCCTACTCTGTCCAGAGTCCAGATCAATAGTTTCCTGTACCTCAACATCCATCCTCTCCCCTACCTGCTAGAAAACTGGTAATATTGATAAGACTTACAATATGTTGTACAGCAAAAAGGAAGAAAAGAAAGAGGTTAAAGAGGAAAAGAAACAGGAAAAGAAGGAGGAAAAGAAAGAGGAAAAGAAAGATGACAAAAAAGATGACAAAAAAAAAGAAGAGTAAGTATAAAGAATGTGCTTGTAACGTACCTCCTGCGCTCCAGAGCATGGTATGGCATTTCATTGTAACACTCGCACTACGATTATTGTTCCATAGGCTGCAGAATTTTATCCTGTCAAATCTTTAATGCATTTTCCCCTTTGAAAAGGTGCAAGTGCTCAACAAACTTTTGTCTTTAGTGCCTGTCTTTACACCTGTCATAAGCAGTAAAAGGGAGTTTGACTGCCGCTGGTCAATTTGGTTTGCTGTTCAAGATCACTTTATTCTTATCGGGCCATTTTAGGATAGCAGCCTTCTTTGCAAACCTGCTTTTTGTGGTTCCAGAATATCTGCAATGATTCAGAGCTGACACAGCAAAAGCCTGTTTTGGATGAAAAGAAAAATTTTACATGTAGACTATTATAGTTTTACTAAGAAGTATAGTTATTACCCTGACTAACATTCAATTACTTAAAATACAGTAGAGGTCTTTACTAGAATTACTAAAGTTTGCTCCTGCTGGTTAGGAGGTACCACTGTATTTCTGCAACAAAATGAGGTCATTTGAATGCTTTTGATGGAAATGGATGCTGGTCTTATTTTGTTCCCCCAAAACATATCCAAACACAACACTGTTTAGTATTACCAGTCATACAAAATAAGAATGGTAGCAGATAAAAATAAAATGCATTTTGGTGGACTTCACAGTTAAGTAGTATGTTAGATTCATATATTTCAAGTTTATATATATATATAAGCTTTATATAAATATATAAACTTGAAATATATGAATCTAACATCTGGTGGCATGTGCTATGTAGGCATCAGGACATGTCGTTAGGAATAGCTTCCAAATGGAATTTAATTAGTCTCAAGATCTTGACTTTCTTAATCAAAGCTTTATTTGATTTGAAAGCCTTTGGTCTAAGGATTGTCTTCAATTCTCCTCAGCTTCAGTTACTGTATAATGACAGCCTGAGCTTCATGGTACCCTAAAACATTTAAAAACATTTCAGCAAAGGTAATAAATGTTTCAGTGTCTAAAAGGTAGTGCACTCTGTCATGCGATAGACCCGATTTTGTGGTCACTAGTTTTGAGATGATGACCAGTGTTGTTGAAGAAATTGGTCAAATGTGCCAGAAGATGGCAAAGAAAATAGTTTTTAGATTAAAGCTGCTTCCTTTACTAACATTATAACATTATAATCTGTACATTCAGCTGATAGCATGTATAATTCCAGACATATATACAAATATGAAATAAATTCTCATGACATTTATATATTTTTTTTCATTCTTGGAGATTTGGAAAAGTCACACTAATACATATCCAACGATTGCCTGCGCTATTATATAGTTCACTGATCACGCTATCACCTGTCACTATTGGAATAACTTCTACAGCTGTGGACCTCACAATCCACTAATATGTTTTTCCTCTTATTATCTACAATATGCCTACTTGCTATCTATTGAATATCAAGCTTTTTCTTGCTGGAGAAAGGCACTTTGAAACATACTATACATGCGCCACTTCACCAGGCTGTTGTTTAAAACTTCTCTAAGTTCCAGGCCTCTGTGCTTCATTTAGCATCACTCTGTGGTGAGGCCAAGGGAGCCTAGGCTACAAATGTGTGAAATTTGCTTTTACTACATAATACATGTTTTAGTTCTGGTCACGCAGTGTGTGTGGGGGGTGTACGTGTATGTGCGTGCGTGTTGTGTGTGTGCACACAGAGCCTTACTTGTGTAAACATGTATCTGAGTATATTTGTGTTTTACTTGTTGAAATGCGTGTTCATGCAGTCATTTCTGTAATAGAAGGATTTGTCAAAACCATCAAAATTAATCTGCAAAGGAAGGCTGTTCCTCTAGCAGTGGGCCATATTCTTCTAGCTGGAATGATGATATGAAAGATTTAATGTTTTATTTTGTCTTTACTGGGGGTCGTATGCAGAAAGGATGTTATTTTCAGCAATTTGAATAGCTCTGTTTTGCTTTCCACTCTCACTTACTTTTTCCAAAGCTGGGTCAAGCAGAAATAGAGTGTGCCAGACAGGATGAAGCTAGTACTTGGTATCTCATCTGGGATGCTGGTGTGGATACTTTCTCTTCTTAGGCAGCTGTGAGTTAATCATGAGATGAGCAGCCTCCAGAAGAGGGAGTTCCAGAAGGCTGCTTCAGTACATTTCCACTATAAAGCTACGTGTTTTACTTTCCAGGAAGAAAAAAGAGATCTTTGTGATAGATCCTTCAAGCAATATGTACTACAACTGGCTGACCATAATTGCAGCACCTGTGTTCTATAACTGGTGTATGCTAGTGTGCAGGTATGGATTGAGGTCAATAACAATTTTAGGTTTCAAATTTAAAGTCTCGTTACATTTCCTGTATACATCCTCCTCCTCCCTCCCTGTAGTTTTTTGGGGTGGGAGATTTACAGTTCACGTACAGTTCACTGTGAGTATATGGCCAGTTTCTCTTCATCTGCCTTAAAAAAAAAAAAGTCACTTGCAACGAGCATCCCCATGAGCGCTGGCTGTGGCCTTTGCGTGCCACCTACTGGCTAGATGCGGTGATGTGCACGGTAGCCCGTGCTGATCCTCCAGCAAGGAACAGTAGTGAAGGTGTGGGCAATGAAGGGTCATCTTAAATTAACATGAGGTATCTATGGATGCTTGAAGGGCAGGAGGATTTTACTCGAGTTTTTTCCCTTTTAAAATGTGAAAAAACAACTGGAGTCAAACTAAGGGAGTGCTACGGAAATGGTTCACTTTGTGCCAAATGGCAGGGAGAGGTGGAGATAGTTTACCACTCAGAAGCAAATCTTTTATTTGGGAGTCATCTTAATTAAGATGTGTATAGAAGTGAGACTGGGATGCCTGGGGATCTCTCACATGAAATCTGCTGCGTGTTTATATGTAGGGATATGTGTATCCCTCCATATTTGCATGTGTGGCAAGTATGTGGTTGAGTTCTGCTCCTGGACTAAACAACTTTGAATTCTGAAAGATCCTAGTGTCTATTTAGACATAGCTTCAGTGTACAGATGTCTAGGCATGGAGGTAAGCTGCCCTTAACTTGCTCAGTGCCAGTAACGTGCACTAACATGCTGTTAGAACACACTCTGCTTATATAGTTGGTGTAATGTTTTTTGCATCTTTTTTCTTTCTTTCTTTAGGGCCTGCTTTGATGAGCTACAAATTGACCATATTAAAGTATGGCTGTTCTTGGACTATTGCTCTGATGTAATCTATGTTTTTGACATGTTTGTTAGATTCAGGACAGGTGAGTGTTTCTTTGGATTTATAGTGTTTTCAGAAGAAATGTGGATGTAAAAGCTAGAAACAAATTCCCTTGTGAGATCTGAGCAGTGTAATGTCCTGTCTTGAGCAGAGTCCAGCAATGGAGGCTTTGGGAAGATGAAGTGTCATGGATTGTTTTCAGGCTGGACTTACCAACACCTGAATTTCACTTGTCTCCAAATTCAGTCCTATCAGTGCTTAGTAGGCATGCCAAATGCTGACTGAATAGCGTTCTCCAAAGCTACATAACAGGCTGTGTGGAGAGGGGAAGAATAAGGCACTTCCAATGCTGCTGCCACTCTGTGCATGATATATTGTTCGTGCATATTATTGAGCAAGAAGCCAGCTGCATCCCACAAGTACTGATTTCTTAACCAAGCTGTGCAGCAGCCTGCTCAGAAGTGACACAATTGAGTTTAAGTGCAAGACCTGGCACCTTCCTCGGGCTCCAGCCTGCAGCCCTCTGCTAGACAACAGTAGCAATGCTCGGCTGGCAGCTGTAGGCTCTGAGTGGTCCTGGCTGTGTGTAGGATATGGCTAATCCAGCAAGGTGGTGATGTGGGGTTAGCCCAGGCACCTCTTCTGCAGTCCTGAAGGAAGTGTGATGCTAAAGGATTTGTGAGGACCCTTTCATATCTTTAATGATGTGTTTCTCTTCAGCTTCTTCTCCCTGTTTCTGTAGTCTAGACAGGCTGAGATTTCACAATTGAGTGTGCCCAACTGATACTGATTCTAGCCTTAAAGGCAGCATCTGTTTTAAACTAAACAAGGTCATGGTATAGGCCTAACAATGACACGCACTGATCCATACCATTAAATTGCTAGAGTAGTCCTTGATGCAATTTGATCTATTCCAGCTAGCACTCCCTCCAGCAGTATCTGGGCACAGCTGGGGGTACAGCAGAGCTGGGAGTTGTTCGTGGTATTATGTCTGGAGGGGGCTGGGAGAATTTCAGTGTATGAATAGAAGCTGTCATGATAGCTGCTCTCAGGGACAGAAAATGTGTCCTGGCTCGTTCTGTTTACTGGTACAGCCACAGACCCAAATGCGCCTTGAAAAGGTTCAGAACGGCACAGATCATTATGAAAATGAGAGTTCTTCTGAAATCTTTTTGATTTTTACATTTATTTTTTTTTTAATAATGCTGACAGCTTGACGGTAATTACGGCTTGTGACAAGTTGTAAACATAATTACAAGACAAGCTAAAAATGCTGTCACTTTGGGAGACACACAACCCATTGCAGCAAGCTAAATTCTTAAACCTAGCAAATACCTCATTCAACAGAAAGGTCTGTTTCAGATAGCGGCCGAAATCTCAAGACTCTCATTTTGGGGGGTAGGTGGGCTTCAACTTTGTATAAGACAACATCTGTTAAAAAGCCAACTCTGTCCTCCGACTTCCTCTTCTGCAGTTTTATCTGTTACTGTGAAGGGAATTACTGGAGCAGAAATTGGGCAATACAAGTTACAAAAATTCCGTGGTCTGTCCTGATGATGGCTGCATGGCTGCCAAAGCGTGGTGAGAAGGTTGGCTCTGCAGGCCTGGGTTGGAGCTGCAGAAATGCCTCAGAGGTCTGAACGCTTTGGTGCAGGTGTGTGCTGCAGTTTCAGGCGCTCAAATGCGGGAGTCAGTTCTTCGAGGTGCTGAAATCTTCGACAACTCACTTCACAACCCCTCCTGGCTCTGCCTGCACCTGCTGCCTTCTCCGCTAACTCTGCAAGGTCCACCTGCCCTGGGGACAAAGGTGCTGGTTTGGGGAGGAGTGTGGCTCCTGGCTGTCTAAGGGTAGGGGTGACTTCAAACCGGGATTTGGGCAGCCCCACAGCTACCGTGATCCATGGCAGCCTCTCTGTGGGGCGGCTGCAGGAGCAGTTTCACCGTATTTCACCTACCTGGTGACTGCGTACTGTGAGGCAGAAAGCACTCACCTCTCAGCAGCTGGTCAAAACTAGCATACACCATGTTTTGATGCTTTCAGAAGGTTTTCCTGCAGGAATCCAGGTCTGTGAGGGGACAAAAAAGAGCAAAGGAGCTGTTATCTCCTTTCAGGAGGAAGGTGTTTTCAAAGTTAGTTTTTATAATGGTGAGTCGGAAACGCAGTTGTCCTGATTTTCTGTTTAGGTGCATAACACTGTTAATAAGGGCACATTTGACCAGCTCTTTCAGTAGTTTCCTGGGAGGTAATACATCTATGGCAGAACTGCTTCCATTTGTAGTCACCATCAATTTACAGACACGTGAAGACTGATCCACACATACACGAGGCAGATGTACAGATCTGGAGACATTCCAGAAATACAGCGATGCTGTACAGCTGCTGTGCAGCTTGCTCTTCCTCAGCAGATGTTTCTCTGCGAAAGTCGCTGCTTGTAGATTGCCAAAAGGTTAGCAAAATGTGATAATCCCTGATAAACAGGGAATGTTTTGCTTTTTGCTCAGTGCACTTTTCCTCCTGCCTTGCCTACTGCACAGGCACTTGGGCATCTCCACTTGTCATTGCAGCGAGTGTTTTACAGTGAATAACTTCACCCACGGAATATATTTAATGCCTTGAGCTTTCTGAGGTAAAAACTAGCACTGTGGCTGTACTGCTCAGGCAGCCTGTCTATGAGTAGTCTCACACAGATGTGGTTTAAGTCTTCTCATAATTCTTAAAATCTAATACACTCCAAAATCTTTTGAATGGAAAAGTACTAATGTACAGAATTCTGCTTAGTAGCTCTCTCTCTGGAAGCTCACAAAGAAAAGCAAACCATTTTCTCCGAATGAAAAAGAAACTCCTGTCAGCTTTAACACTGGGTACAAGAGAAAAAGCCTGGCTCAGGGGAAAAAATGGATTTCATGATCTCAGGGGTATTTATATTGTTCTGAAAAAGTTTCTGGTAATCCATTAAACCTACTTATTCTTGGTATTTATTTAAAAATATTCAACTCTGATTTTATACACAATTGCTACAACACATACTTAGCTTCGGTTATTTGTCATGCCAACGATTCGTGAAAAATTAGGCATACAAATTTCCCTGTTCTTTTTGCAAAGATAGCTAAACGACAGAGAGTCAGCTGTCCCAGAATAGAGCAGAAAGCTGCGGGGAGCACTGTGGTGTAATGGAGTCGATGCTCTACATTGTTATTTACCTGTTTAGAAACTTAATTGAAATATTTCAATTTACAGTGAAGTGTTTTTCATTTAATGATCTCACAGTCTATTCGTGTCAATATGCGTAGCAGTACGAGTTTTAATGTTTTCAGGTATCTGAAACGTAGGTCACTCAGTACTGTTTGTGGTAATTCTGAACTGCCCTTCTAGTCTAACAAGTAAAATATATATATTTTTTTATTCTTTAAAGGCTTCCTTGAACAAGGCTTGCTAGTTCAAGATGAAAAGAAATTACGAGACCATTATACCAAAACTGTGCAGTTCAAACTGGATGTGGTGTCTCTTCTGCCAACAGACCTGGCATACCTGAAGCTTGGTTTGAACTACCCCGAGCTGCGATTTAACCGCTTGCTGAGGATTTCCCGACTGTTTGAGTTTTTTGACCGCACGGAAACCCGGACAAATTATCCAAACATGTTTCGCATTGGAAATCTTGTCTTGTACATCCTTATCATCATCCACTGGAACGCGTGCATATACTTCGCCATTTCGAAGCTCATCGGCTTTGGAACCGACTCGTGGGTCTACCCCAACGTGTCCATTCCGGAGTACGGGCGCCTGTCCAGGAAGTACATTTACAGCCTGTACTGGTCAACGCTCACGCTGACCACCATTGGAGAAACACCGCCCCCGGTGAAGGACGAAGAGTATCTCTTTGTGGTCATCGACTTCCTGGTGGGCGTGCTGATCTTCGCTACCATTGTCGGTAACGTGGGCTCCATGATTTCCAACATGAATGCCTCCAGGGCAGAGTTCCAGGCCAAAGTCGATTCTATTAAGCAGTACATGCACTTCCGAAAAGTGACTAAGGACTTGGAAGCCAGGGTTATTAAGTGGTTTGATTACCTCTGGACCAACAAGAAAACGGTGGATGAGAAGGAGGTTCTCAAAAATCTGCCCGACAAGTTGAAGGCTGAAATTGCCATCAATGTCCACTTGGACACGCTGAAGAAAGTGCGCATATTCCAGGACTGTGAAGCTGGACTTCTCATTGAGCTGGTGCTGAAACTGAAACCTACGGTCTTCAGTCCTGGGGACTACATTTGCAAAAAGGGAGATATTGGGAGAGAAATGTACATTATTAAAGAGGGAAAGTTGGCTGTGGTGGCAGATGATGGCATAACCCAATTTGTAGTCCTAAGCGATGGCAGCTACTTTGGTGAAATCAGCATCCTGAACATCAAAGGTAGCAAATCTGGCAACAGGAGGACAGCCAACATAAGGAGTATTGGTTATTCTGATTTGTTCTGCTTGTCTAAAGATGATTTAATGGAGGCTCTCACAGAATATCCAGAAGCCAAAAAGGCTCTGGAAGAGAAAGGGCGACAAATTCTGATGAAAGACAATTTAATAGATGAGGAAGCAGCAAAAGCAGGAGCTGACCCAAAAGACTTGGAAGAAAAAGTAGAAAGACTTGAAACAGCTCTGGACACGCTGCAGACTAGGTTTGCTAGGCTCTTGGCAGAATACAGCTCTTCTCAACAAAAAGTGAAGCAGAGACTTGCTAGAGTAGAAACCAGAGTGAAAAAATATGGCAGCGGCACCTTATCAGTTGGAGAAGCAGAGGCCGAAAAACCTGAGGAGCAGAAAAATAACTGATGGCGTATTCATATTTCCTTACTTAATGGAGAAGGTTGAAACACGTGAAAGCCATAAATGTACATAAATATGTGTGTGCATACAGAGCCATGATTATTTTTATATGGACTCAAGAGAACGGTTTTTAGCATTTTTTAACTGAAGTGGTATTTTCTTGTAAATAGGACATTGTCACCTTCTTCATAGGGGGAGATTCTGGTCTGTCATTTGGGTACTTTTTGGTACTGGGAGTGGGTTTCTTACAAGTCATGCTCAGAACGTCTTCTGTGTATGGCATGTGTACACCTTGACACATCGTCTCTTCACGTGCATGTTGTGTTACGAAGGCATTGTGCTTAAACTAGAGGGATTGTTTTTTAAACGGCTTAACAATATTTGTAGGGTACATGCTCTACCTTGCTACCTTGCTAGCCTCTTAAATGCGTGGATGCACAGCTGGGCTTCTCAAAATCTCTGTTCTTTCACAGTGAAGCAGTCTGCACAAACTGTAGGACTACAGCTCAGGAGAAGCTGGCACCTGGCCTGTGCAGTGCAGCCCCATGTGCGTATGGCACGGCCACGCATCCGGATGCTCGTGTCTGAGTCTTTCCTCCTGAGCCGGGACCCGCAGGAAGGATCGTGCTGGCAGTCGCTGCGCACTTGGAAGGGAGTCCCCAGAAGCTCGCTGGTGGAAGATGTCTGTGGCAACACAGCTTCACTAAACCTGGGAAGAGACAAGAGGGTCTTGGTGCATGCAGCTCCTGTACGTACGGTCTAGTGGGGGTGAGTGGTCAGTGCAGGAGGATCTCTACTAGGAAACTATGAGGGCCAGCAGGACGGGCTGTCCTTGTCTGCCAGCCAGCCTTCTCTCCCCACAGGCTTCGGGGGGGGGACAAGTCCTTTGTTGCAAAGTCTTTCCAGCTATTAGACCTGTGTTTTCTTCCTTTTTATTTCATTTAATGATTCCTGCACCACCTTTCTCTGCTGTTTAGTGTCAGCTTTTCTCCTGTGTAGCTGTCACACTACCACATTTCCACTTGTTAGGGAAAACGAAGGCCACATCTGCTCTCAAATTTTACTTGGGTCCTGTGGCTAGGAGCCTGACTGTGCCGGTTGCTTTTCTGCCAGACGGAGGGTGGTCACCTCCTGGTGACTGCCAGGGCCTGGCTCTGAGGCGAGTGCCCAGGCCTGGCCCGCTCAGCCTGCTGTCACATCCAGGGCAGCACAGCACTGAGATGGTTCCTTGTTCTGCCACACTGTGGCCTCAGGGGTCACCTCCTCCACCCTCCTCTTCTAGCCCCACTGCTTCCAGTTTATTTCCAGGCTTCTGAAGGGATTTCTCTAACATTCTCCCTCTGGATTTAGCTGAGTAAATGCTTGTCTCTGGGCAAGCAACTTTTCCCCTCCTGTGAACAGTTTTGAGCCCGGTGAGAGAAAAATCTGCCAGCAAGTAGGGAGTGGGGCTTGGCTTGCAGTACTGGCACAGGGGCCACCAGGCAAAGGCTCCTGGACTTGAGCGAGGGCTGCAAGTTGTCCCCAGCACAGGGCTAGCTTTGCAGGGACCCGCTGGTGAAACCAGGCTGTGGTGCAACCAGTGGCAGCCGAGGGGTGCTTTGGAGAGCAGAGCTCGGCCTCTCTGCCTTGTCCTGAGGCTTCACAGAGGGTAGCTGTGGGCCAGCAGCCTGCTGGCAAGAGCACATACGTTAATGTCAAATCTTCCTGCCATCAAATTAACCAGTCACTCACTTAATTGATGCTGGAAACGGTGGAAAATACACAGTGCCAACTAACATCGGTGAGAGCTGGCTGCAACATTACAAGCTCCGTTTCTCGAGCAGGAGGAGGTTCACCCATGCAGTTTGAAGGCAGAGAAACCTGGCCATCCTCTGGCCCCATCTCCACACTGGGCCTGCCTCACCTGCCCGAGCAGAGCTGTACCAGGCACAGCAGCTTCACCTGGGCAGCACAGGGCCAGGCGCCTTCCAGCCTGCTCAGCACAGCTGACCGGCTGGTGCAGGGCTGCCGCGCCGCTCGGCTTACAGCGTTATGGCCAGACAGCCACACGTGGCTTGTCTCAATAGTAATGATCACAGAATCACTAAGGCTGGAAAAGCCCTCCAAGCTCATCTGGTCCAACCATCCCCCTACCACCAATGTCACCACTAAACCATGTCCCTAAGCACCACGTCCAACCTTTCCTTGAACACCCCCCCAGGGACGGTGATGGTGAAGTGTTGTTGTCAGTCCAGAAGCCGGACAGACCTCGGTACAGCTGGGCTTAACCCCTGTATCCAGATTTCCACTGACTACAACTGAGAGCTGTGTGCGGGCAGCAGCAGCAGGAGCTTTGGTCCTTGAGCTGAGCCTTGGCCTCAGTTTCTCCCAGGGCTTAAGAGAAGCGTGGGGGCCAGGAGAGGCTGCTTTTGCAGGGGGTCCACCGCCCAGAGGTGGGGCTGGGTGGTTGCACATCACTTACAGCGCATGAGGGGGGGAAGCAATCGCTGAACCACCACCTCCCACTTCACAACGGAGCTGGGGCCTGCACCTCCCGTAACTACTGCTGCCACCTGCTGCTCCGAGGCGGGGGGGGGGGGTTCCATATTTATTGTCATACTCTGCATCAGTCAATTCTCTGTAGAAACCTCACTATCCACCCACCATACTGCAGCTGCTCCAGCCTGCTGGAGATGCACAAATAGAACCACTCCAAGTACTACTTATACTGAATTTATACCTGTTAAAGCTGCCGTCCTCCCAAAAGACAAGAGTGCTTGTCTACCTGATGGGTCCAACAGCTTGAGCCACCAGGTACAGCATAGCTGCCCTTCCCTTTTCCTTGCCTCTTGGACTGGTTAACACATGCCACAAAAAGATCTTTTACTGCTACTGGCTTCAGTCACTTTGAAATGTATAGCTTTTGGCATTATAAAATCACGTCCTTCGTTGTCTTTCATCTCTGTAAGATGTTTTTCCCCTTTCATGTGGATACAGCATGTACATTAAAACATTTTGAGTAACATACGAGCAACTCTGTGCTTTCTCTTATCCCTCTGCCCCTGATTTTTAGTGTTTTATCAGACTTTGATACTGCTGATAGCACAGGGCCCAGAAAATCAGTACTTGGAGCAGAGATCTGAAGTGAGGAAAATCCAGGTGGGAATCACCGCATTTTCCCCTTGCTGCAGGGCATCTGGCCCAGCGCCTGCTTTCCGTGCCCAGCTTTGATGCTGGTGCAGTGCTCGCAGGTGGGATGCAGGCACCGGCGCCCGAGCGCTGTGTTTCCTCTGCAAATGGGGCTTTAATGGACACAGTGCTCATGTACCACGCTTGTGCAGTAGATAACCTTGCTGAAGCAGGTGGCCATGGGGTGGTAGCATTGCTCCAACCTGAGGCATCCAAGAGATGCAGACCATTTTAACATCTGCTCCAGGTACAGGAGGGTAAAACTGATGGAGCAACACCACCATCCGCCAGGTCCTGCTTGCAGAGATCTTCCCTAGGGACAGGGCCCCAAGTCATGGTCTGGCTCCAGAGCAGCAAATAATGCACTAGCACCCCATCCTTTTGCCCACATCCCTCACCTACTATTTTAACAGTTGCTACAGTAGAAACAGCTGCTCTGGAAAATTCACACCAGTGAATGTTCACACCAGTGAATGGGACAAGAGAAAGGGCGGTGATAGGGAAACAGGACAGGGAAACAGGACAGGGTGTGTGCACACACCCGCAGCTAGAGCCGCTGCTTGCAGGCAGCCTGACGGCGCAGATCTTCCTGCAGGAAGCACCAAGGGAAGGAGCAACCCCTGCACTTAATTCTCCCTCTTAGACATCTGCTTTACAATTCTGTTCCTGCCAAATATTTATTAACCAACGAGCACAGAGGGCTGTACTTTACATTAAGAAACAAACTGTTCGTTTTCCTTTCCCCCCGAAGAGCAGCACCGCTGCCTGCTGGTCTGCAAGGCAGATTTGTTCTCGTACTGCTACCGCTGGCCAGGATGAGTAAGGATTTCGTCAGCCAGAGCCAGCCCCGGCTGTCCAAGGAGATAGGGCAGGGAAGCCGAGTAAAGGAGAGCCGCTCTTCATCCTTACACGCTGGCTGGTGACACAACAGCATTTACACTTGGCTTCGGAGTCCCCTGGCTCTTCTATTGATGTTTCCACCCTGGAACAGACAAAGAGAATCAAACCCGTGTTTACATAATTCAGCATCCATAAAAACCCTTTGTGTACTCCTGTGAGAGCAAAGTGAATCATGCACTAGATGGGTCTGGCAACTGTACAGGCAGCTGAAGTGCAGGATTTCAGCTGTGGCAGCTTTCCTGAGGGAAGCCATCAACCCGGGAATCCCCATTTCCCCCTGCGGCTGATTTCACAGCAGAGAAGAGATGAAAGGAGGATGCTGTGGGGGGCCGGGAAAGCCCCGCTCCCTCGGCTGGGCCGGAGGTGGAAGGGGAGGGAAACACATACAAGCCCTGAGGAACAACCTCCGGGTCTAGAAGCGGTCTGGCCTTTTGTTCCCAAAATTCAGATTTTGCAATCGTTTCCAGCTCAAATTTACTCACTGGGCTCACAAAAGCAAAGGCCGGGGCCTGCTGCCGCCAACCCCCCTCACAGCTTCGCTGCTGAGGAGCTGCTGCCGCCGCGCCTGAGGCAGAGCGGGCAGTCTCCAGAGCCTCAGGGGCAAGGCCGTGGGGTGTCCTCCTCTCCAAGGATGAGCACAGACTTTGCTGCAGGAGCAGCAGCAGCTCTCACAAAGGCTTTCTTCATCAGCTCTGCCACTTCTGCCTGGCTCCTGGAAGGCCATGGCAGGAAGCGGCGCCATGGCTGTGCCGAAGCTGTCCTCACAGGAGGCCAAGGAGGTTGCCACCGTTCAGCTCTAACAGAGACCTGTCCTATTTGTAGTTCCTAATTTCTCGGCTTTTTTCCTCCTTTGATGCATCATTTCTTTATCTTCCAGGCCAGAAAAATAAAGGTTTCTGTTCTTATCGCCAAGGGCTGTTTCCCCCGCTTCCTTCTGGAGACAAGGCCCCACCAAGGTCACCAGAGCCTCACAGGCACTGGGCAGGTGCCTCAAAGAACCAGTGGCCAGTCACTGACTGTCCACAGGAGATAGAGAAGCACTAAAGGACTTTTTTCTTTTTAAGCACTGCGTCACCTCCAGAACTGAATCAAACAGGCCGTGCTGCAGAGATCCACTCTTTTTAGAACCAGTTGCCAGTTCCCCACTGAAGTGCAAACTCTGTACTTGCAGAACAGTTCAGTTTATCCAACAAGCTTCAGTGGGATCCCCACTACTTTCGCATTATGCATGGATTTAGGTCACTTACAGCAAGTCCTCGGGGCTGCTTGTTCCTCTGCACCAGACCAACGCCCAGCACAACAAAGCCTCTCCCAGCAGGGGCCTGGGGCACTCCACAGTGAAGGAAACAATCCATTTTTTTTTTTAATGGATCCTGACTGTTGAAAGTGCAACGCCTCATCTCCTTGCAATAACACAGCTGTCTCAAACTGCACTCACGCAAAGCTCAGACAAAAGCTTTATGTCTAGCAACAAAAAGCCGTGGAGCTTTTCTAGGAAAGCAAAACCACTTTGGGATAAGGGTGGAAGCTTCTCCCCAGCTTTGGTTTTCACTTCCTTTCCAACATGGGATCCAAGCAACAGGCTTGCTCCCAAGGACAGGATTTCAAGGCTTTGAGGTTTCCCAGCACCGAACTGCAGCAGCCACAAACACCAGCAGCTGAAGGAGGGTGAAGAGGAGCAAGAGCAGCAAGGGCAGAGCCACACAGCACCACCTGGGCCCCCGGGGAAAGCAGAGCCCCCTTCTGCTGCCAGGACCAGTTGGTACAAAGGGTTCACCCAGCAGCCAGGTGCATGCAGGATGCTCTCAGCTGGGCTCACTGCAGGGCATGCAGCAAAGTGAGACTGGGCAAGGGCAGAGCCCAGCTGCTGGAGCATCATTAAAATGAAGCCAGACAAGAATTGTGTTAGGCTATGCCCTTGGAGATCTTAGTTCAGGAATAAGAGATCATCCCAAAAGAGATAAAGAAGCCTGTGTTATGTTTTGAGGAGTAAGCTTCAGTGGTGGTGATGCCAAAAGATCACCTGCTTTATTTTGGGTGACTCCGCAAAGTTCGTAGGATTCTTCACGTGCAGATGGAGATTGATTTAAAAAAGAAAGAAAATCAGTGTCAGTACCACCATAGAGATTCTTTAGAAAGCATGCTTTCAGCATTAGGGGTTGTTTCCCTGATGAATTTCCTGTATTATATTAAAAGCAATTACACTAGGGAAAAAAAAAGCTTAATTTTATCATTAGATTACCTGGTCTTCACACTTTGCTGTCAGAAACTTAACCAAAGAAGCACCAAAAAATGCTGGGTCAGTGATGGGAGGGAGAGCCCCACATCCAGCAGCAAGGCGGTGTGTCTGATGGCAGGCAGTGGCAGGAAAACCTTCCCGAAGGTCAGCAGCTCACTTGGCAAAGCTACGGTGACACAGACCTCAGCTGTACTGCGTACAGCACAAGTCACCTGCCAAATGACTTCTAAAAAATAACACTTAGAGAAATCTAGCAATACAACACCTTTTTCAATTATGTCAGAAGAAAAAAGGCAACAGGAGAAGACATCTTTAGATTAAGTACCGGAGAAAAATAAACGCTGTTATTTCATGGAGCCGTTTTCATGGAGTTGTCAACTTCTCATCAGGGTAAGAACTGACATGTCTAAAAGCAAAAGCCAATATCAACTCTATTTATAAAGCGGTATTCCTTCTATAATGGCCAGTATAGAAGTGGTTTTTCTTAATAAAATTTGTGTCAGGCCCCTGGTGGTGCTATGAACTTGGTGACAAAAATGCAGGCCATCAATCCTTGCATTGGCCAGGAAAATCATGCTGCTTTTTAGAACAGTCTTCACTAATACTGACACAAACCAACAATGGATATACCTAATAAAACAATTTATAGTGAAAATAAGTGATAGTTATTGCAGACTTTTTTTTTTTTTTTAATAAAACAGCCATCAACATCCAAATTTAAGCTTATCTTCTGAAACACATTCAAACCTGAAATGGTGCAAGATCAGAAGGCCAGAGGTTGCCTTCGCTTCAGCTGACTACACCTAGCAGCTGTAACACTTGTTTCCACTGGAGCTTCAACATTTGCTGGAGCTGCTTCAAGAGGCCAGAACACAAATGCTGCTGTCATGACACTTGCACAGTTAGAGAACTACCCAAGGCACCACTGCAGTGCAGGAACAAGAAAAAAAAAACAGGCAGGTCTTTCTGCACACAGCCTGGATCCAGCTGGCTTACTGTAGGCTTCAATGACTTCGGTCACTTCAGGAACTCTAAGAGGCTCAGCTATTATTAATGAAGTTGTGCACAAGTACAAATGGGAGCAGTAGGTAATTTGTTATAGACTCTTGTGAATAATATTAAGCTGAACTTTTATCAGAAAAGGCTTGATTTTTTGTAGCTAAACTTGGAAGAAGTTTCTCCTGCATCTTTTCAACAAAGAAACACTGAGAGAAACACTGTGGTTGTTCTGCATGATGTACAAGGCACACATCTCAGGATGAAGGTACTCAAAACAACCAGAAAGTTTTTTAATCCCCCAGTGACATAAAGTCTATTAAAAATTTACCTGGAGGTAATCAGCTACAATAGTGCCAGGGAAGCCCCTTAAAGCTGACACTGGGGGGGGGGGGGGGTGGGTGGGGGCTGTCCTCCCACCAAACATTGGCAGTGCACAGGCCCGTGCTCCACAGAGCAAACCCACATGGGCAGGCAGGAGCCCATACGAGAGCCTACATGTAGGCTCAGCATATCGGCTCTGCCACTCCTGTGTGGTTTAACACATGGTCTGAAGCTCCTGCTTCAGCTGTTAGATGAGAGGTGTGACTGACTAACCCAACAGAGCTGCATGGAGAGCCTGGCTCATCGCCAGCCCATTCTCGTGTCAGCTTTCCTCAAAGCACGGGGTGCGAGATGGCTTCCTTGGCTGTCACAGTCCAGGCTCACATTAGTGCCTGCTGAACAGAAGATAAGCCCGGTCAGAAATTCACAAAACAGTATTCCTTAGTCACCTGAACTATGTTCACACCTCCGATGGCTGCTCCTGAAATCTTTTCAGCAACTAACAAGAGCCTTCACCTAAAGTTTCCATGCTCCTTTCAAATTCAAGTCCTAACATACCTCTAGGTTTAAACAAAACTTCCTTTACTCCTAAGGAAATCTGAAAGAATCCCATATTTGTTCAGTATTTACAATGATTCCTTTCAATGCATCTTGCATTACAATCATTTTTGAGACATACAATACTACAAAATATAAATGAAAGCCTGATATCCCCTTCACACCAAGGCTGGAAGCATCTTGGCAATTTATTAGGGTGTAGAGGGAAATGCGCAGATACATTTGTCACTTGTCAAATGCAACAATGCTGAGATGCCCCAAATATTTTCTTGTTAACACATTAAGGACACGCTGAGGGCAGAACACAAGCATCCTGGCATCAGACCACTGCCTTGTGTTCTGGGTCACTTGAGAAGTACTCAAGTGATTGGTAAGCACAACTAGATCCATGGTGAATTCTGTAGACCTAAAATTTGCTAAACCCCACCAAAAGGCTGAGTGAAGATGAAAGACATTCAGGTTGTTCCCAGAGCCCAGAAGAAGAGAACTGAAATGGCATTTTCCATGCCTTGACAAGCCTTTCAAGCAACAGAAACTGGAACTCCTGTAGGGCAGAAAAGCAGCTTGCAGCTACAACATTTCAAGAGTTGTTTATTTGAAACTATCAGCTGCTCCTGCTAGAGGTTTAGCACATTTGTAACACTGCTAAAGAGGTAAGGTTTCAATACTGTGGCATTTTGGGGTAAATTAAGTAGAAATTTTAAGTGGAAAATTTGTCAATCGTAAAAGTCCTTATATCTTACCTGAAAATTATTCCTAAAAAAAAAAAAAGCATAGAGTTTTAAAAAAGGCTAATGCAATTATGTATTATTTTAATCTTAATGCTAAAGGAAGATAGAAAAAACATATTTAAGATGATAGCACTTCTGTGAGAACTCTGTATACCTATCCAACCACATCGACTGCCCAGCTTTTGGATCTATATAAAAAAACATGACTTACATGCCTATCAGTTAGATATAACGATCCATAGCTACATCAGAATAGAAAGTATTACAGGAATACCGTCTGAACAGTATTAGACTACTGATGGTAGTACATACCAGATGGTAGTATCATCACGTAGTTCATACCTGCAACAAAACAGCTTAGCAGAAACCATTCTCACTATCTACAGTAAAAGATGCCCCAAACCCAAATGAGTCAGCAAGAACCATCGTTAAGATTACCCTGCATTTTCCTCTTAAACCTGACATGCTATGAGGTGAAAATGCTGAAGGCATACCTTAAGTGCCACCTAGAGATCAAAGACCAGATGACAAAGCGCCCTTCTCTCCCCAGCAAGTTTCAGTCCTCACATCAAGGCAGCCTTCTTGTGTCAGCCTGGATTCAAGAGCAGACCATCGCTGGACCCCACGGCACTACAGTTCACTTCTGGAGAGTTTTTATGCACCTGTAACCCTCAAATTATGCTATACTACAACATTTTCTAAACAAATAATTTAATATGCAGTTTATCAAAGTAAGGAAATCACTTGTTTTCTTTTTCACTGAACCATGGTGAAAAAAGGTCACTGTTTTATTCAGCATCATAGTTACATAACAGTTGTCTGTTTCTATTACTAGAAAGAATTTATTAAAATAATCCTGAAAGACATCTTTTCTTTCTCCGATGATTTCAAAACTATGCCTTTTAATGCCAATTCCAATTCCACACAGTCACTGATTTGATCTGTAGTAGTCAGTTATAGCAATTGTCAAGGCACAAGCTCAGCTCTGCACATCAGCTGTAGCTTGTATTATGAAAGAGATATGCCAGTTATGTCTTCACTTAAAAATGCATAATCCCTTTATCATATATTGCAACAGGAGAAATTAACATTAAACACAGACTACAAAAGGTAAAGGATTTATTTCTGATATGATTTGTAAAGTTAAATTAAAAACCTACTGAATACTTTATGTAGTAGATGAGCATAACTGTAGTATTTACTTTCTAACAGTTTATTTAATGGTTGGAAGTGTACAACATGAAGTAGGCCTTGTTTAATATTTTTCAATTTTGCTTATTGTTAGATGAGATTAAAATACAGTAGCCATCCCTTTAGATTATGTTGCAACACTGATCATGTGCCTTGATAAGTAGGAACAACGATTCATTAAATAAATGGTGATGACATAACATGTAGGGAAGACTTTGGATTGTCTATTTAAAATGTCAACATAATAGGCAATTAAGAATAAAACTTCATTTTAAGTGCACTTCCACATGCTTTGTTTATAATATAGCAAAAACTTCCTATCTTTTTTCCTCAAACACTTCAGTCCCTACTCTAAAGCTGTTCAGTTGAAAATGCACTTTCCCCAGTAAACTTTTTTTTAAAAAAAAGTAACTAAAATTTCTACCCTTTCATATGCTAAGAAATGTTTTTCTAATTAAAACCACAATTTATTACAAGACATGTGAAGACAACATATAGTGAAATGAATTTTAATTGTTGTGCTGTGACTAAAGTAAAGTTCTCAAGGCTGCAGTTTAACATTCCAAGTTCTCCCTTCCATCTTTATTGATTCTTAAGGTTTTGCACAGAAACTCTTTGGGGGCTAGAACAGCAGTAATTGCATCACACTGTTTTCCAAGACTTCAAGTTTCAAAAGCAAACTCTTCAAAAAGTACAGTTCTTGATTTGATTAGATACAGGGACAAAAATATAGCACATACTTGAAGGTTACATGGTCTACAAATGATGGCAATATTTTCCTTGGGAGAGTACAGTTTGTTTTCTTGTAAATACTCAAAAAGGCTCAACTTCAAGCAGTAATAAACACAAGCAAAAGTGATTTAACCCTTAAAATAAATATTCAGGAAAACCTCTCTGTACATACAAGTGAAAGAATATGTAACACTTTCACGCTAAAAGAAAAAATAAAGATTTTGTTCATATAAGCAGCTGAAATCTGCTGTTCCAGCCCAATGTCCCCAGTAAAGAAGGGAGGCACAAACACAGGTGACTACTGTAGCTCACTATCTTATGGCCTTTTTGGACAGGGACATCACCACCATCATTTATTTAATCCCTTTTGTTATATTTATTACAGCATGCCAAATCCTTTGGCATATGTGATGGCCTTCAATAATCTTTCTTTAAGCTTTTCTTTGCTTGAGTACTCCGGAAGCAAAAGTACATTAAAGCATGTGTGAGATGTAGGTAACCTGTGGAAAAACACAAAAAAGAAGAATTCAGATTGAGGAACACGTACTACATGCTAAGAAATACATCACTGTATTCTAAATACATAACAATGGATTCAAAGAGAACCTACTCTGCTTAAAGATTAGCTTAATTAAATGTGAAAGCTTAATAAATTAAAGCAGAGAATTTGCTTCCATTTATAAACAAGCAAGTGAAATGTAGAATTTTACCTCTCTGTATCTGGGCCATTTTTGGCTATGATCATCTTTAACTTCCCAAGTCCTCCCACAGGGGCTCTGTCTGTGCCTGTTGTAAACTGCAAGAATAGTCTTTTCTGTTCATCTGTAAATGAATGGACTATCTCCCAGAATTCCCTAGTAAGGAAGAAAACAAAAATAAGTAAACTGACAACTGTTTCGGTATAAATGAGACTTTCAAAAGTAATTGAACTTCGAAGTTTTAGTAGTCTCATTGATCTTATCAATTTACAAGTTGCATTCATAAAAAAAGCATCAACATATCTACCAGTCACCGAGACACTAAAATAGAAACCGGAAAGATTACCAAAATATTGCAGTTTAACTACTTTAAATCTTAATTCTGCTGATAAATGATCTGCAAACATTATTTTATTATTCCTGTGCCCTATGACATTACATTGGTTCCACTCTACTGTCCAACTGAACTATCTTTTTTCTTAAACACCACAGTAAACAAACACAACTGCTGTCACAGTTCTTCAACCCTAACATGAACTATAGTTTTAAGGCAAAAATCTAGAAGACTGAAGGTATGTTTCTCTGACTCTTGCCTACACAGAGTTCTCCAGTCAAAGGGGACAGTAAGGGGAAAAACATTTTTAAGAGGAAAAATCTTTTTAATGTTGAGTTTACTTGATTTCTAATTAGAAACGAAGTTCAACACACATTGTACCTACTCAAACAATTCAGTGTTTGCAATCCTCCCCCCTCCCAACAAAACCACAAGCAGTGCTAATTTACTCCTGGAATGACAAAATGGTTTGGGCTGGAAGGGACCCTCAAGGATCATCTAGTTCCAATCCTTCTGCCATAGGCATGGACACCTTCCACCAGACCAAGAGGCTCAAAGCTCCATCTAACCTGGCCCTGAAACAGTCCTATTTATATGGCTTAAGAGAAATACAAAAATCCCAAGGAAAATACCATCTAAGCTTTATAAAAGTTCACTGGAAGCTAAAAACATTGCCTTATGCTATCAGCTCTAATGACAGTACTTGAGTAAAGTGAAGTTATAGATAAGTCTTATTTCCGACACTACAAAAATACCAAATCTGACAGTATTAAATTCACTATGAAGAAACAGGCATGTAAAGTGCTTGTACTCCTTCAGAAATCATAAAAGATTACCTAATAATAAGAGAGTCTCTTGTATAGCCACCATCATACTCTGTAGTTTCTTCTAGTGCTTGAAAATCTAAATTCTGTAAGAAGATGACATTTTAAAAAACGACCACTAATTATATTAGGATCAAAAAAGCTCCACTTTTTCTGGTGTACATTCAGGATTCTTACCCTACTTCCACAAATTAGTAATTCAATTTCCTCTGGTCTAAATAAATATTTCAAAGGAGATTCATTGGTCACCATGTGGAATCCTCTCCGAAAGGCCTTGAACTGCTTTTCTACTGATTTATTGAGTATATAGTCAGCATACAGATTGACAAATTCCTGTAAGGAAACAGCCCCCAAGAAATTGTTAGTACTTCAACACATACTCCACTCAAAGTATCTCCTAACAACATAAAACTCCAAAAATACATTTAATTCTATGATTCTGCCCCGATAATCTGGGCTCAGCTTCTCTTCAGCAGTGGTGAAGAACAAGTCACAAATATTCCTCAAACAGGCCAAAACATCACACCCAGAAGCTATGCATGTACATACCAATGTTCTCTAACAAAAAAGAGCAACCCTCCCCCCGCCCTCCCCCCCAAAAAAAAACGACACCAAAGAACTGCCATGGTTTAAAACTTACATTATAAAAGTGAGACCAACCTCTATAGAGTCCTAGGTAATTCTGCACAGAGCATCTAAAAATTACACATTACATTAAGAATACGTATTTGAGGATGAAGTGTACCTTTCTATTTTCATTTGTAATAGGAATTTTATCACCGTTTTCCTTTAAATCATGCATCATTGGATTGCCAAAGAGATCCGTATGAGATATTTGAAAAGTTATCATCATATCATCTTCCACACTTCCTTCATACTCTAGCAAGTCTCTCAGACTCTGGTAAAGAACCTAATGGAGAAAGAAATAAACATCTGTCATAAATAAGTTTCAATACATTTCACTGAGTAAAAGCAGAAGACATGAAGTTATCTGTCTCAGAGTCGTGAGAAGTCACTTAATTCCCATGTAGTCCAGACAAATTAAAATATTAAGCTCAGTGTCTATAAAATCAATCAACAGCAGATAATAAGGAAGAAAAAGGAACAAGGCAACAATGATAATGCTCTTAGGAGAGCTTACCAGTACCCAGGAGCCTTCCTAATTACAGTGGTCTGACCTGTCACTTAAAAGCCAGCGATCAACTCTCCCATCTTTAACTCTTTTGAACCCATATTTACTTCTGGCATCCAGAACTTGTTACACCAGCAAGTTCAACATGTGTGTTAAAAATCTGTATTTGCTGTATTTTTATATGAGAGAAAATTCAGGCAGAAGGCTTGTATCTGCTATACCTTGATTTAAAAACAAACTAGGAAGTAATGTAGAAGCAACATGGATGGGACAATCATTAAAAAAAGGAAGCGTCTACGCACAAAAAGAGAAGGAAAGAGGTTACTAAGTCTCAAGGTCTCACTTTGTATGATAAGCACAACTTAAGTCAGAATTTGCCAAGTGGAAACTGTAATGACTTTTGACAATTTGCTCTGCTCAAAGGGACAGTCAGCCTTCCTCCTTGTTATTCCTTAGGCAAAGCTTAAGACTCTTGGAAACCTAGGTCTACCTAGAAACCTAGGTCTAGGAACAATTCTTTGGCTCAGAAATGAAGGTGGTAGAGAAACTGAATTCAACTATATTTTTATAGTGAAGTAGAGTAATTAAGTTTTGCCTCAATATTTTAATTACTGAAAGTTTATGTGTAAGCTTTGCCCTCTCACTAGCTTTATCTTTTAAGTACTTCCACAGCACCTCTTAAAATACCTTGCACTGAAAACAACTGGACTTGAACTCTGGGTCACGAGGGCTGGGGAGCACCCCATGCTCCACACGATAGCACTAGAGAGGATTGCATTGTTTGACTACTCTGAACTTCATCTCTGGCTTCTGAAGCAAGTTTCAGTCACATTAGAATACCAAGATTAAAAAAAAAAAAAGATGATTTTAAAGGTCAACATAGGTGTCAGAACAGAAAAAGAAGAGTAGCAAGAAAAAAACAACTACCCTGACTGCCTTGTTCAACAGAAATAAATCTACATTTTTCCAGTCAAAAATGTTGAGTTTATAATTCTAACTATGGGAATCTGGGAGCACTGTATTTCTCAACATCATTTGACAGAGAAATTGGTCACAGCTGACATGCTGATATGTATAGTCATCCAAAGCAGACTAGATAACCTATTTTTTGATTACACGTGCCTCAATTCCTGATTATATCAAAACAAAAGACAAGTTTTTAAAATTATCATCTTACTCTTTTTTTGAATACCTGAAGATTTTGCATAACTGCTTCTGAAAAGGGAAGTGTCCCACCATTTTGAAATGAAATGAAGCATAACAACGAGCCCTACCCATTAGCATAAGACAAAGCTACTGGTGCAGGGCCAAGACATCCCACATACATGCTTCTATGCATGCTTCAGTAACGCGTGCTTGCAGCTTGGTGCTTTTACGTAGCCGTTGGCTGGGAACAGGTGAGGTAAAATAGACATTGATCACTGCTTGCAAACTAAAGGAGTATTTATGAACCGCTGCATCTGTCCTTTGCTTAGAAAACATGAAACAAGCATCGTGTCTTTGCATGTCAACTGCTACTGATACGTATTTTGTAGAAAACTATTTCTACAAATAACAGATAAATGCCTCATTTTAGAAATCTCCTTGGGAAGACACTAAGCAACTGTTAATGACGACATTAAGCAACTCTGGCAGCATGCAAAAAACAGAGCAAAGCTTTATTAATACCCAGTCCTATAGGTTCATTGCCTCCTCCAAATCATATGTAAGTTTTATTCCTTATGAATTTGTTTTAACAAATACAGACTTCACACAAATCACTGGTTAATTCACTTCCACCTCTAACAGTGATCTTGTGTTTAAGTTAAATCTCAATTAAAGTATTGCCTAGAAAACGCAGTAACAAACTCGAAGAACATAATGAACTTACAGGATGAGAGTCTGCCAGATCACGGAAAGTTCCTTTTTTGCCCATTAGCTTCCTGTAGACAACCATGGGAAAATGTACATCCAGTATACAGTTATTGTAAATAGCGAGACCCAGCACTATGCCGATCAGCGTAAACTGACCCTCGGTTTCAAAAGAGGACGGATTAAACCAAAACAGTTTTGTGGATTCATCATATGTGAACATACCTGCAAAAAAAATAATTTTGAACAATTATGGTTACATTTCAATAAAAATGAGATGTAAAACATACTTTTATAAACCTATTTGTATAAATACATTTTAGAGGTGTACTAAAAGTTATACTTAATGTAATGGCAAAAAAAGAGAGCTACTTACCTTTAGGGTAACTGAAGCTGCTCAAGATGTTAGTAGTCGCTTTACGACTACAAGCATGCATGAGGCCTGCAATACAACATCCTAAAATGCCCGCTGAAGTCATACATATAAACCTTTTCCAACCCCTTCCATTATTGAGGAAGCAGCAGCACATTGTCTACATAGATTTTAACTTTGATAAATACAACAGGGCTAGAAAAGATCAATCAATAGCCATGTGGATGAAATCACCCCGAAGAACTCTAATTACTACAGAAGGATAGCCTTTCCTCAAAGACTTTTGCATGCCAATTCCAGCAAAGGGACAGGAATAGATGCGGACCTCTCACTGAACTAGAAGCTATGGTGATGAGCTGGGATTAACCATTACACATGAACTTGAAACAAGTTAGATACCTAACACACACACGCAAAGATGTATTTTGGTAACTGAGTTAGTGCAGCTACCACATACATCCTAACTCAAGGAAGAAACGTAGCATAGGACACACAGAGTCACCAAATGCCTCCTTAGGCTGAAAATAAGATGCCACCTTCAAACAAGATACAAAGCCTGAATTCTCATTCAATTGAGCCTAAGGGGATGAACTGCAAACTCATTCAAAGACGGTGGCTATTCCCAAAAACAGAATATTATTTATCTCAGCAAGGTACTAGGACAGGGTCAGTTATCAATGGGAACACAAATAGCAGACTAACACATGAGGCAAGAAAACTGGAAATCAGAGATGGATGAGCAACACAAGCATATGAAGGAGAAACATTAAACAGAAGCCTGCATTCCATTTTCTGAATTGGCTGAAGTTTAGGTAGCTTCTGGATTACTGGCATAATAAAAGCAGTGACTTGTACTTTCTGGAAGATGATGAAAGAGTTAAGCAGTGAAAACAAACAATTCCAGAAGATGTATAATAATGAAGGACTAACAGTTTACCCATATTCACATCTGGAAAGACTAAAATGAAATGCAATATTTTATTCACTGACCCAAATTGAAACTATTGTACATTGAAATTACAATATAACACCAGAAGAAAGAGAAGCTGCAATAAGGGGAAAACAATTTTGTAATGCTGCTAAGAATATTAGATGAAGCTATTCCTTCTCTTACCATGAGAATTGTTGGTCATAAATCTACTACTTTGTGATTTTGTGTTTTTTTTTGACAAAAACTTTAAGGTAGTTTAATATGAAAATATTTGAAATGTACTAGCAAAGAACTATTACAATAAACATCACTCCACACATACCTATCAGGCAATGTTTTAAATTCTATTTAAAGGATTTCATTCACTGGTAAATGAAGCATTCACAGGTCAGCAGAAGTCACAGTACAACAGCTTATACACTGCACATACCACAGTGTGTATCAATATATGTGCAAAAGAAAAAATGTGAAAGCAAGCTACATTTTCTGCTTTTACAGATTTATACCAAAAGCAGAAAAAATCTATTTTTTGTTGGCAAAGTAGATATAAATACAAAAATGCTTGTAATTGTTTGCATTTTGAATTCAAAAAATTAAACCATGCACACACACCTAATCTGTTACCCATCTTTATCTAGCGGGAACGTACACACACTAGCAAAATCTTAGCTGAACCAGACTTCAGTTATTACACAGGACTATTCAATACATAGCACAACGAAGAAACTCACACAAATTCTCTTTAGATAAACTCAGGTTAAAACAAACAAACATATTCCACATTGGAAACAGTACTTTGACAAAGTACCGAGATCTTATTGTGCCATACTCTAACATATTCCAAATAGCCTTTAACTCAGATGCCAAATCTCTCCAACAGTAGTTTTTGGAGTGAGTGAGACTCGTTTATGAGTCTGTGTCACTTGTTACAAGAACCAGCTTGGGTATTGTAAAGGGCAAGTCCCAAGATCCATATTCTGTTACCACGTCTGGGGACTTCCTCTTTCATCTGGTCAAAGCAAATACATGTTTCCTAGTTAATTTTCTAAGCTACAAAACTAAGAACAACGGCTCTTAAAAAAAAGTTTGATGAACAATTAACTAATGGCCACAAGCTGTTGAGCTTTAATGGAAGTTAGGTTACAGGAACTAAAACATGACATCACATTCCACGTAATTATGAGATTAGGATAGGATCCTGGTAGGTCTGATTTCTGTCCCAACAGAGTATTCACAATATTGTAACCATTTAAATTCTTTCACAACTGCAGACAAGCTGCATATTAAAAGCATATATGTGCATGTAGTTGCATGAATAAAAACCGAAGTGTAAAAGGCTGGTGCAGGGAGTGAGGGAAAAATAATAAAATGGAAATGTGACTTAAAACAAATATAAAAACCTTGTAGTTGGTTAAGAAGAACTAGGAATAGTTTGATACATCTTAGTCAATCAAGTTTGACACTACTGTCAAACTGGAGACATTTTAGATTAAACCATTAGAAGAACTGAAACTCTTATATGTATATATATATGTATGTATTTTTTTAAGCTGGGGGAAGGGGAGGAAATAACTCAAAAACTCACCATAGTCCTACTCTGGTTTTATTGCAGAAGTTCTTCCTCTCTGGTTTGCTTACTAATTCTAGAAGCTAATCACAAAGCAAAGCGAGGAGAAAAGTGAGAGAACAAACAAAGGAACCCTGCAAAGGAACCCTGCACTACTGACTTATATTTAAGCAAACAACGGCAGCTTTCTCTAACTACACACAGTTATGCCTTTCATCATTGCTCCATAGGAGGATGACTGATGGCAAAACACTGAGCCTTATTGGGTCAAGTACTCTCAGTCACCAAGGAATCTGGGGAACTTCAGGGAAAAAAAGCAGCAAATGTAGAAAGGCACTGCAAAAAGCTTACTAATTACTCAGAAGCAAAGGTAACATACCAATATCTGGATTGAAGATTTCTTCCACAACCAGTTGAAAAAATTCTTTGGAAACACCTCCTTCATCTACCCCTTGCTCTCCTTCAAATTCAACATACAATTGCTTCTTCAAGTCTGCAGGATTTTCCATGGCAATCATCTCTAGCTATTGAGTGAACAGATGAAATTATTTCATTAGTACATCTCAACGGCATATGAAGTAACTACATTAAAATCTACCCTCCAAACCTAAGAAGAAAAAGTATAAATCACAACTGTAAAACATCAGAAAACAACAGTAATGCTAAATCACTTTAAGCAGGTATTAGCATTTGGGGATTAACGCAGCAAGAAACTTACCAAAGATCTTATCTGTTAGCCAGTTAAGCCTGTTAGCATTCTCCATTTCCATTCTTCTAAGCACTTACTTCAAGTTAGCAATGTGTTGAACAAAATTCACAGAAAACCATATGAAAACAAGGTGCATTGCTGGGTTATCTAAATTCTTCTGACTATAAGAGACTGCAGTTTGATCTACGCAGCTGACAACAAAAGGTTTTGCAAAGGGACTACACAGACATGTTTTTGGAGTCTGTGTGATAACTTAGAGTGGAAGACAGAAGACATGCCTTTGAAAAGTAGTCACATCTCACTAACAGAGCTAGGAAAAAAACAAAAAGACAGGAATATTACAGTCAAATGAATTCCCTTTCCTCCTGACCCTTTTGAAAAAGTCTCAGAAATGTCTTGTCCTTTTAATGTCAGTGCCTTCACACAGACCTACTGCATTGCTTTCTTGGAAGTGAAAATTCAGGTAAAGTCACATAGAAGTTATGATGCTTCATAGGAAAGGGTTTCATTCCTATATGCAGGCCCATTACAGGTCTGTAACACCTTTTCCTCCCAACAGAAATGTATCCTTTCATTAAATCACAAGTTATTAAAGAATATTTTTTATCTGCCAACAAATGCGCTGCTTAGCAGCACAAACATGTTGGTCAAACCTGTGCAGCGTTATTACATTAAACATACCCATGTGCAGAAGAAAATTCAACAGCAGTACTGTGAGGCACAGAAGGACCTGTACACTCCTCTGCGAAGACCATATTCCTGGCAAGATCTGCCTACAATCCAGGATGGTGCTGACTGTACTTACCGGTATGTGTTCTTAACATGCTGAACCTCTTTTTATTTCACTACCCTACCTTATCCACACATACGCCAACACATCCCTTATGCCCCAGAATCAGACTACAGGAGTGTAAAGGAAAACAGGAACAAAGAGGACAAAGAAGGAAGCGATGCCACCAGCAAGATACTTTCTCCTGAGCCATTTTCTCCCGCTGACATCTGCCAAGGCAGTGGGCCTGCCACATTACAAGCAGCACAGCAGAGCAAGCGAGTGACTGAGCTGAAGGTGGGGAGCATAACGGGGCTGAAGGCTTTGAAGCTCCTCATGCAAAAGCAGCATGTGGGGAAAGAATCCTACCAACTGCTATTGAAAACTAGTATCAGGAAGGGCAGATACAGGGTATCTGTAACCTAGATGGGCTAAACAGAGGGTAACCACTTCGAATAGGTCTCAGTTAAAGAAACAGAGGTTAGCCATGAAGACCCCACAAATGAAAGCAAGTGAGGTCAGATTACTAGATTGAGATGCACGTTAAATTACAAGAGTCTCTGGAAAAACAGTTGTATCAAGCAGTCATCATTTGGTCATCAAGCAGTCAATCCATTTGGTATTCTATGGTATATCACTTGCAACGAACCATTTCAGCCCCAAAGGAGACCAAAATAGCTTTTTCACTGAAGTTCACTGTGTTTTTTAAATCAACAATATTTCTGCTGCAAGACCATGTTGCAGTTCCCCCCAACTTGATATTCTCATCATACTCTTCCCACAATAATGTAGTTTTGCATCTTGCCTTTGAAGTAAATCTTTACGTTTAGCATCTTACAAATGTGTAAAAAGAATTTTGCTCCTGAATAGGACAGAGCACAAGCCATGTTGTAAATACAGCAGATTATTGTTTTAAAAACAGTAGTAGTGATTTACAGACCTTAAGTACCAGTTATACATTAGATAGATGCTCTCCGATTTGAATTTGTTCTTACAAGTACACTAATACTTTTTTCTTCCCAGTTATGAGTTCATTGGCTTTGCAGTACCTACCACCACCAATTTACTCTTGTGAAAGTTTTACAAATGTTGATGAGTTCTGAGAAGGCAGGTATTGCCTACGTATTTTGGGGGGGACAACAATCTTGTCGTGGTATAAAAATTTTCACATCATAAAAATGTGTTTACATTAAAGAGAATGCTCATATTTACATATATGCAGCAATCAAAAAACATTTGGAAATTGTTTTTGGCTCAGAACTAGGCTGTAATGAGCAACATAAAAGAAATGCAGTATTAAAAAAAGGGGGAAGGAAACACTGAGTTGAGCAACACTGGTTGGAACACCATGCTGAACATCTGCGAGGAAGTCAGATAAAGGATTACCAAAAGGCCCGTATTTTGAGTCAAAGCCTAATAATGTTCCTTGAAGTAGATTTTATGAGGACAACGGTGCTAAGCTGCTCAACTGAAAGTCACAGATTTAGCTGCTCCTTTGAATATCCATCTCTCTCAACTGACACTTAACAAGAAAATAAATGAAACTCAGTAGAAAACACCATCACAACAGTAGAGGCATTGCATTTTAGTAGAACCGCAGTGCTTCCACAGCAAGTAAGTATGAACTTCAGCTTAAAATATTTTTTTTAAACAAACAGAGCTCTCTCGGCCATGCCAACACAGATACTACTGGATAAACCCAATTTGCGTGCATGTGAATTCCCAAAGTTTTAGAAGCTGATGTCTTCTGTCATGGTGGTTTGGCCACGCAGATAAAGTCATTGTATTTTCCAGCAATTTCCTAGAAAGCATCTGTGTAACTGTCTGAAGCATAACCATCAAAAACTGAGTATGTACAAATTGAAAGGCTAAAAAGTTGAGACATGATGTTATACAAATAAGTGTATTTTGTTGGCTTAAATACGTTAGTGTGCCACAACATAGCAGACCGTATGATTTACGTTGTTTACAGAACAGCACTGTGTTTCCCTGACAGATA
Organism: Cygnus atratus; assembly: GCF_013377495.2. Classification (NCBI taxonomy): domain Eukaryota; kingdom Metazoa; phylum Chordata; class Aves; order Anseriformes; family Anatidae; genus Cygnus; species Cygnus atratus. Next base: position 139,324,973 of record NC_066362.1, on the reverse strand, counting down.
GGGAAATGGTCCACCGGAAGACAGAAGACACTATTTAAAACCCTAATGTAATGCCAGAGTTTAGGCATCATCTTAAAACTGACAGTAACTGAAATAATCTGTTCAGTGAAAAATCAGAAAGCCTGAAGCTCCAGCATGTAACACACGAGTTCAGAAACAGTGGCAGGAATACCTTTCATGCTAGATGGTAAAAGTGACTACACCTACTCTAAGGTTCAAAGTACCAGAGGCACATCACGACATACGTCGGTCAGTACATTTTGTGCACGTGCAGAACTGCACGCGAGTAATACTTAAGAACTGACTAAGGAGCAGCCTCTCAAGCTGCGTTTCATGGTTCATACATATGCTTGCCAGCGGAGCTTACATCTGCACGCAACCAAGGCACGCTAAGGGCTGAGACTTTCAGCTGAACACACACAAAAACCAGCTTAGTCTCAAAGAACATGTTAAAGCTCCCGGAGTGCTTGGTTTTAACATCCCGTGAGAATCTGCACACTGGCTTGAGTTGTCACATAGGAGCTTTTGCTCACGGATGCATTTAGCAGAGTCATTTGCACCTAGAAGAGGCTGGCTGCCTGCCAGCTGCCTGAATTCAACACCAAATTTGTCAGAGTGAATTTCTAGTTTGCAAGCACGTACCAGCCAGATCCTGCTGGAGGAACCCACCACATTTTCCACTTAGGGAACTCACATGTCATAACTCACACCCTTTCCATTACTGCTACCTGAGGATAAATCCACATCATCTGTGCAAAATAGGAGAGTCAACTCAGAGGAAGGGGATGAAAGAAAGAGCTGCTTGGGGATGAAAAGACAGAAGAGGGGATTTAAGGATAAACCTTTCATTACCACCACATCCACCTAATGTGGCTCGGCTGTAGTCCAGAAAACCTCTTGAAAGAAACCCATTAGACACAAGAGGACATGTCAGCTGCTTTCTAGAGACTGCAAACTGAGCTGCCAACTCCCATGTGTAACAGCCCTGTAATAAAAGTGAGGACTAACGCTTCACCATTTCCCCTCTGAGGACTTTTCAGAATAACGTACATACAGCTAAGCATACAGCCTTTGTATTATATACTTACTGTTTCATTAAGTCTATTTCAATAAAAAAATCAGAAAAATAAGTTTCATACGTGCAAAGAAATTGAACAATGAATTTATAAATGAAGTTTTTGCTTACATATATTAATTCCAGGGAGAACTACAGCCTTCTTATTAAAAAAGCAGCTTTAAACAAGTACTTAAAAGGCATTACTTCAAATTCTAGGAAAATAACCCTACCATGATTAAAAACGTTCAATGTTCATATTTGTTTTAATGAAGTCCAAAAAGCAAGATGTACACAATGAACTCCAGAAGTTTAAATATTAAATATGAAGGCAAAACCAGCTTGACTAATTAGCAAAGACCTGCACTCAGTCCATTTGCTAATATGAATTATGAAAGCTGATTGATGTATTTGCTTTAAAAATATCCAGTACTGATAAAGAAAACATGAGTAAGATCATCTCAACCTCGCTTTAATCAATATTTCTGAGAACGCCTTCATTGTGAAATTGTCCAAGGAATTCCACATATAGCCAAAGTCTGCAGTAAATATTCTCTAAAAACACCAGTCTACTGACATGAGCATAAAATTACTTACAATTTAAACAGGTCTATAAGAATTCATACGAACAATTTCACTAAATAAAAACCCCATAAGCAAAAAAAGCAATGCAAGGGTAAAATACCAGAAATCGTATTTCTTACCTGTAATTTAAGCATGATTAGAAACTGTTTTGTCACTGAACAGGTTTAAGACTATGCTTTTATGATTGAAGACTTATCTTAACAATTTTTTTCTAATATTTTTCAGTGAGACCCTTCTGAAGTTCAACATCATACCCAAAACTGCAGCCATCGCTAACAGCATCAAGCCTGTCTTTGACCTACAGTTCCAACTTCGACTGCAATCAGAGGCAGAGGAAGTCACTTATGATTGGGACGTAATACTGAGGACTGTCCTAACCCATTTCATGCCAATTCGGAAGTGGAAACAGATTTGTGTTTTGAATTTATTATAGGAAGTGCTTATAACAGCAGCATGCAATTCTGGAACTGATCAGTCAGGCAGCTGCCGAATTAAGTGCAAAGACAACAGTGTGGATGTATTTCCCTGACTACACCTGTCCTGCTACCAGCAGATTTACATCATTCTTTTATGTCCTGTCATCTTTCTTCCTTTAAGAGGACTTCATCATCTCTCTGAAGAGACTGTAAATTATCTGAATTTCTATTATATCCTTTGATATTACAATAGGAAAAAAATGCAGAAGAGATATAAACACATGGTAAACAGAGACATTGTATTGTTTCATTCCCTCCTTTCTCAACGCTTCCTCAGAAATATTTTAAATCTCTTCCTTGAGCACTAATACCTTATTGTCAACTAAAAACCATCAATAGATAAAAGGTGACTTCTGTACCAATTGGTAGTTTTATCAACACATTTTTTCCTCAGTCCACATCATTTCACAACGGGTACCTTGATGCACGTGTTCAAATGGCATGCATTTCTCCCTTCCTCCAACTAGGAGGGCGAGTCTTCCTTCATCTTGAGGATAATCCATTTTCCGCTTTTGAGAAGTGCCTGGGCTCCACTTGCTTTCACTAACACCACAGCTCAGACGGTTTGAATTTAGAACCATTGTATTTTTCTCTATTTCTTCATCTCAGAATAAACAGTCTAAAATTCTTACTCTCCTTTGGTTTTTGACAGAGTCAGACCACCATAATTTAACACATTCTACCAGCTGAAATTAACATCCATAAGAGGATCCATGGCAACTGCCCAGGCATGTATTTGTAGACTGCCGGGCTGTGCTAGGGCTGCTGCACATGCATTGCAAATTAAATTCGTATGCTTGAGTTTCAAGTGATTTAAATTACCCAAGTTTCCAGCAGACCAAGAGTGTGCAGTGATGTCTGCTGTGGCCCAGCTGAGATGTAGCAAGTGCACCAACTTGATGTTGCCCACGAGCTTTCTAATCAACACTAAGCATTTTTTGTCCTCAAAGGTTTCAACTCCCTAAAGCTGGGAGCAATATGTAGATGGGATACCTTTACACGTTTATAGATTTTCTTTCCCATCATCAGCATGAGGAGGGTCTGCTTCCTCTCTGCTCAAACTGACTTTAAGAGAACATCTCCCCAAAACTAGCTCTCATCCTGTTTCAGTCCATCCTCTCCTGAAGAGACAGGTAAATATTGGCAAAGAGGGAATACTATCTCAAAGCTGAAGAGCATCAATGAAAAACCTCATTACTTCAAGGCGACAAAACCTAACAGGGCACAACTGTAAGCTCCAGAGAGAGTGAAACTACAAAGAGCATTTTTAAATCAGAAAACTGGTACACAGGAAGGCTTAATCTTACAACAGTATTTTTTCACTTGCCTGATACAGTAACTGGGCTTACAGACGAGCCACTTCTGCACTGCAAATCCCCAACACACCTGTTGGTACTTGGGACAAAAGTTTTGCATGCTAACTGATAATATTAGCAATTTGCATGAAGCAGCTAACTCATCAGAAAATGCAGATGTACACTGAAAAATCAATGTGGGAGCTTATTTAGGGCTCTCACAACGGACCTTCAACAGCAGTTAAACAGAAGCAGCTACTGGGTTGAGAAGCAAGAAATCATACTGTCCCCAGACTCTCTCCAAATACACACCCTTGTCTGACTCTTTAGAGACATGCTTTAAAATCAAAGTTTAAAAGTTTGCAAGGACTGTTGTGCTTTTAACAGAACACAGAAAAACGAGCTTCTGAAAAATAACAGCTTTAAGCAAAAAAAAAGGAAGAAAAGTCCTGAAATTAAGGGACCTATTTATGAAAAAAGAAGTTTGTGTGAAATATTCTTCATAGCTTGTATTCTGCACAACTCCCATCTTCAAAAAAGGTGTGAACAAGGATTCTTAAGTTTTACCTTAAGAAGCCAGCATATTCAGAAACAGGCTGCTCTCACAGTTCTCAAGTACTAACAGGTCTTACTTCCCCCCTTCTCAGTCATTATTTGCACCAAATACCAACAAATCTTAGGGAAGCGAAGTTCTACTTATCAAGTAGTCACTCCACACACTTTACACCTAGAAGATCACAAGTCACAAGAACAGTACACAACTGAAAGGAAAGGCTTTAATGCAAAATTCCACCTGAAAAAAAAATATTACCAAAAGATGATTTAGTGCAGATGACACAGAAAATAAGGCATTGAAACAGAATTTGGCTGCCCTCTCTCTGCACTACAATGTGTAGCAGCACAGAACCTGTCAATGAGGGTTAAAAACTCTTTGATACTTGCATGCCCAAGTGCTCTGAGCGAAACTGGTTCTGCTGACTGTGCAAGTCTCCAGCAACACGCTCAGAATTCAAACTTAATATAGTAAGGCCATATGAGATTCTTGCAGAGGAAATCTAGCACGTAAAACACCGGATCCACACGCGGTCCTTTCCAGTTAGTCGAAGCCTGTGCAGTTTGCGCTAGCCAAACCCAACCAACCAAAGCTCCATGTCGCTGCCTCAGGACTTACCCGGACAAGTGCATCGTCTATGATGTGATCACGTCTCACTTTAAGTCGCAAGTACGGGTTGAGCTGCTGTCCTTGAACTAAGCTGTAGAGCACAGTTATGCGTCGTTCACTGTACATCCGGATTCTATTGTCATAATACAATCCCAGGTTCTTGGTAACAGCATTCAATATGAAGGGACAAGTCATAAAAGAGAATTTGTTTTCCGTTTCTACTTTGAAGAAAGTGTAGTCTTTGTCCATTTCTAGAACATCATTCAGTGGTTCATTAATAAATTCTTCAAAAGGAATAAGTGGTTTTCTGCAATCTATAGTTTTAACACCCAGTTCAGTTTCCAGAGGGTCCACTCGAGGACCTTTTTTATTTCTTCTTTCCTCACCCAACAGCTCTTGAAGAGTTAGTTCACTTGATTCTGGGATGGGTTCTTCATCTTCCTCTTCATTATGATCTGTATCCACATCCCCTCCTACTACATTTGCATAGTAAACCATTTTCAAGCACTTTGAAGCAGCAACAACAGCATCATCGTCATTCACTAGGTTACGACTATTGAACTCGTTGCTTATGACTTTGTAAGTAATAAGCTGCTGAAATGTCTCCATCATTCTCCGAATTTGGTCTGCTCTATACTTAGACCACAATCTGACCAGTTTTGCTTGAGCTGCAAGGGGTAGCTTGCTCATTGCTTTGCAAAACAACGGCAGAGCCATTTCCAGGTATTCAGGGCTATGAAGATTGCCATTCTCCATAACGATTATAAACAAATTCAGATAGTTAGGATCCCGAGAGTACACATTATGGTAAGTCAAGTCACATTCCACATTAGGTGACAAGTACACAAGTGCATTTAAAAAGGCAGTTTCTATTTTTTCATTAGAAAGTAATCTATCATAGACCCGCCTGACTGCTTCAATATCTACAGACACTTCATCGGGGCCTAATTTTTGGAGGTTATTGTCTCCCTGTGTGTTATCACCTATTCTTGATGATGAAGATGACGATGCGCCTGAATCTTCTTCCATAGCAGCAGCTGAACAGGCAGCTTTTTCCTTTTCGTCTTCATCTTTGTCTTCATCCTTTCCTTGAAGGGACTTGAGCTCCTCCTTCGTGTGCTGCTTGGCTTTTCGGAAACTCTGTACCAATGCTTCAGCGCTAGAAAATACTCTCCCAATCACCCGGATTAAAGGGGAATAATCCTCTTTCTCTCGGCATAGTTCAAGAATTTCATATATCTTGTCTTCTGTTAGAAAAGTCACATCTACAAAGAGATGAAATATTTTAATTGTATTAAGATAAAATTAAAAAATATAAGGTATTTATTTGCTCTACTCATGAAATATGTATATCATTATTAACACACTTTAGAAAAAACAGCGTCAGTGCTTGATAAATTCAAAACATATTTTGATTTCAATAGCATGAAGAATCATGATTTCTTTCACAATTCTTTTGTGTAATATTTCATTTGTGGATGCGAATCAGAGAACATACTGTGACAGTAAAATTGTTTTGCTGTCTTTTGATTGACTACATTTGGTCACATTTAATCGTGCTATATTGTCTAACCAAGAGCAACTAGGGCAATCAGTAAGATGTTAAGCTTTGTAAGTCTTAAGACAGTAACAATACTGCACAGCTAACAGACAAGTCATTAAACTGTCTGAACTAAACTATCAACTTTTTTCAGAGCACTTATTTAATCCACACACTTCCCCACTTCTTAAAAACAGATCTTGAAAAGATTCACCATTTTTTGTTGTATATACGATTTCTTGTTTATTTCTATTTCTAATATTTTCTGCAGTTTGTGTGTGTGTATATATATATATATAACGTACCTGAAAATCATTTAAAAAACACAATACACGTTTAGAATTTTATGCTGCCTTCTAAATTACACACACAGTTGGGTAGGTGAGTTACTTCTCTGTACACTAGGCTTCACTGGAGCACACTCATCAACTTGCTATTCAGATGATCAAGCTGGTTTACACACAACAGCAGCATGGGCTCCAAGTACCTGTTCCCCCCACTCCAAGTGCAATAGCTCCTTTGGGGATCCATTTGCTAACCTGAATCTTCCTTTCTCTTTATTAAGAGAAGGAAAAAGCATTATGTAGTTTTCTCTGCTATTTCTCAAGCAGTACCCACAAATGTATGTGCATCAGGTGATGACTTAGAGTAGGATAACCACCAAACATGATCAGGTACTGAAAAGCCGATCTAGTTTAAACATTCAGATTCTTCCAAACTGGCACATAGAAATGAAAACCAAATCTGTGTAATAGCATCTCCGCAGAGCTGAGGACATGCATCACATCGCTGTATCCATCAACACCACCAGTATAACTACCTCTGAAGAAAGTAGTAACTGTATCATCTTTATATATATACTTATATACAGTATATGTTTAAATATTTTGAAATGGGATTACCTACCTTAACATTCATCCCAAGCAGTCAATAAGTTAAAAATACAAACTAAATCAGGCAGAGAGACAATTTATTGATTTTTGCAGAGACCCAAAATCATTCTTAGAGCACATGTAACATGGGAAAGATTAAGCTTATGTCATGCTACTGAGATTGACTTCCACCAAATACGAAGACAGTGGGAAAAGCTTCAAAACTGAAATCTGTCCTGCTACATAACAGCATTGAAAATATTATGAAGGGTACATCTCCTATTTTTATCTGTTGCCATGCGTATGCAAGCAGCAAACCTGCCTAAAATAAATTTAACTGCTGATACAGATTGTTCTGTGCCATACCTCCTCAAAACAAGGACTACACTCTCAAGTTCACTGACTCCACTGCATGGAAGTTACTTATAGCACAGAAATTATCAATAAAGTTGACAGTTTAATAACACATTCTAAATTCCCATGCTTTCAACACAATTTTCCATTTATTTTATTTTATTTTTTTAAACAGATTCATAGTATTTAAATAGGAAACCACCTGCTATTTCCTGCTAAAATATTTAGTATTACCATAAGCAGTTTTGTAACAGCTTTAAGTCATATCCTGTGACCACACTCCAACTGAGCTGCTCTAAGGGCCTGTCCCATTTTACTTTGTAGCAGTGATCAACATCTTGTATGTCTGTATCCAATACTGATCATCTGCAGAGTAAGCCGGACATAACTAAAGGTTCCTTTCTACTGAAGTCAGTTTTAACTGACGTTTGACTGTGAGCTTTTACACACCTTCTCTTGATCTTTCTACTACACTAAGTGATCCAGTAAGTAAACGGTTCCTCTCAAACCCTGCTCTAATGCTACCCCATGACATCCTCACACATGAAATCAAGCTTTAGCAGTGATTCCAGTAATTTAGAATAGGAATCTAGAGCGCTCGATTCCTTAGATGTGATTCCTTTCCCCAGGTAAATACGAGTCCCATATGGTATTTAACAACGCATTCATGCTCTGGCCATACAGCTACGAAGACAGGTCAGCACTTGTGACTCTACAATACATGAGATCTGAGTCATTGCTTTAGACAACATAGCGCCTCTGGAGATAGAGCGCAAAGATTTTTACATATCTGCATTGTGGAGAGAGGATGGCAGAGTGGGGTAGATGAACGAAAATCCTGTATGTGCACATCTCCATCAGAAACACACAAAACTAAGAGAAAAGTCAGAGAACAGACCTAATGCCTCTCCGTTCAATCTAACACTACACTGGCTCCCTTTCCCCCTCCCTACTATTTGCTTCTTTGCTTACTCAGATCATAAATAATTTGGGGACACGTTTACATCAGCTGAAGTACAAGCTAATGCTAGCATTGACTGGAGCATCTCAGGTCTCCTATAACAGAGCTACATTTCACTGCTGATTCTGCAGGCCTCTTTAATTCTTTGCTGTAAATGGTTTCACTTTTTTTTTTTTAAATCTAAAATGAATGAATCTAAACTTCTGTGCTCAAACCATTTACTACAACATTTAAAGTCTGCTCAACGGTTAATAGCTCTAATTTCAGTTAGCTTGGGATTTCTTTTTGCATCACAGATTTCGGTCACAAACTGATTTTTGCAGACTCCTGCTAGCAGAGTTTAAAAAAACTAAAAAGAAGTCTGAAAAGATGTACAGAATTGTATTTCTCTTCCCCACTCTGGCTTAAATATTTTAACTTTTTTCACTTGGTAGATGCATTTTTTTTTTAAACGTCTGTTTTTACATAACAATCAAGACGTCATCTTATGCAGTGGTCTCTTTCTCTAGTGCTTCCTTCAACAACTTCCTTTGCAAATATGTCTGGTCATCATAATTGGAAGGTTTGACATTTGGCAAAGACAGAGCTTTGCACTAAGGGTTAAGTTTAGATCATGAGAAGGGTACATGTTAAAGCCACTGATAGTCCAAAACAAACCTCCAGTGGACAGTCACAAGGTTTTATTAGTTCTATTTCCTCTTCCAAATAAATCCACTGTTCAAGCCTATTTATTCTCCATTGTATCATTTTGTTCGTCTTATGTTTCTTGACACAGAAACTGGAATTCGTCAAAATATAAATTTTACAACCCATTAACTCCAGGGCAGTTACAAAACTAGGCAAATTAACTGAGCTAAAATAGGCATACAACAGCACTTAAAAATCTCCATGTCTGTAGAAACAGTAATCTCAGAATGCATACGAGTTTTAAGAGAGATATAGTGAAGATCCAGATTTGGAATCAGTGTTCAGCAGTAACCCAGCCACTTTATAGAATCTATAGTAAAATATTTGAAGGCCAAATACTGTATTTTATTTAAGGAATCAAAAGAACACCACCACGCTGACATCTGTAGACTTATACTTGTGCATATTAAATGTGTTCTATTTTAGGAAGAATCTAAAATGATATCTTACCTTTAAAGTCATCTCTTGGGCCTTGCATTTCCTTCTTGTTCATTTTTCTGTCAGTGCAGGAATTGTTATGGGCACCTTTGGAATTGTTTTCTAGGTAAGCTGAGCTCGTTCCTTTCTTGGAGGGATGAGGATCACAGAGTTTTGCATTAATCTTATAAAGCTCGAGGGCCTTAATGGCTGCTGCATTGTTATCCATACGGAGAAAAGTTGGACAGGAAGCACAAAATTCATTCGTGCAGGCTTCATTTCCACAGCCCTCAGTTAACTGGTGGTAGTAGCGCTCTATTAGATGCTTTGCAGCTGCTCGCTTCCTGTAGCAAACATTCAAACAGTAAGTACAAGGATTAGTAGAGCTTTCACATACGAAGCTCATTCAAAAAGCATCAGCAAGGCAGAGATTAGTCAGGCACTGAAACACAAGATTTCTGAATCAGAGGGAACATCAGGAGATTTTTTTTGTTTTTTAAATGTAGGACTCATCTTGACAAACGCAAGTATATTTAACACACAACGTGATTTATAGGTCCTATGCAAACAAAAGGTTACTCCTCTTTATGCATACTTTTCAGCTTTACACTCTAGTGTTACAGTGGACACAATCTCAATTGACAACAAAAATAGAGCAGTGTAGATGCAAAGCAAGGCTGCATGTAAAAAAGAACCAGATCTACAGGTGATCATGTCTTTGATGCATAGTACTGAGGTACAGTTGCCACTGAGAGGGAAGCTGCACAACAAACAAACAATCCAGGCATTTATTAATACTACACCAATAGGATGTAAACTCTAAAAAAAATTTAGGACTTTTTTTTTAAAACAAGATTCCAGATGACTGGGTTATCTGATATTTAGTCTATTTAAATCAGTAGGAAAAGTGTTGCTTGGTTAATTAAACTGCTGACAAAACCATGATTAAAGATGAGCTCAAGGCTGAATAACCTCAGCCTAATAAGGTATACAGTTCTCAAAGAGCTATTTGCCAAATCCTCCCCTTTCTCCCACAGTAACATACAGCAACTTTGTATTCTGAAGAATTACAACTGTATCTGTATACCACTCAATATGCTTAGTACTACACAGACACACAAAAATCTAACTGGTCAGTTACTGAAGTCAGACTTCTATAAAAACATGCAAATGGTAAATAAACCACCTGAAAGCTGCTGGCAATTAGGACAGAAAAAGCTGCATGCAGCACCAAGAACAACATGTTTCCCCATATTTTTGAAATAAACCTCATGAATTTTCAATTCATTTAAGAAAGCTAGTTATTTAGCTACGAAAAAACATTTCAAACATTTTACATAGGTCTAATACACAGGCTTTTTACCCAACTTTAACGATACAGTGCTATAAAAATGGAAAGCAAGACATTAATCAGAAATTGTGATAATTAACTTGAAGTTGCTTTTCTTCCACAGGTTGATGCACACAGATTCTCCATAAAACAAATACTTAAGAACTGAAACACCAGACCTACTGGTACTACTCAGTATTTGCTGCACTTAGCTGATCGTATGGGCTGGTCAAGTATCAGAGTTTCAATGCAGTGGCTTCAGAAAGAAAAGTGTCCTCAAGTTCTGAAAGTGACTATTGAGGTGTAAATTATTCAGCAATAGCACCCTTGTACCTTCTCTACAATCACGTGATCCATAAAGGTGAAAGAGAAGAAAATATTTCTTACAAAGAAAATTATTACTCTAACGTCTACCGAACTTTCTGAATGCCCTAGTGAGTTCCAAGGCAAAAAAAGCAGAAAGGTTTCCCTGACACCCCAAGACAGAGTTGGAAGGCCATAAAAAGTAAAGCAGCACCATCAATACCGTCAAAACCACTTCTGTACAAACAGGGAATAGCTGTATTTTGATCCAAGGAAAAGAGTTCTAGCCTTTTCCAGTTTTTATATACATGGTCTTCAGAACGGCAGCCTCTTGTGTGCATACATGTAGGTATACATACACACTGAGAAATGTGATTTTTTTAAGATCTTCCTTTTAATACTTTAGCTTTTAGAAGTTTTTAAAAATAGTCTTCCATACAGCTTAGATCAGTACGCAACTTTAGACATTTATTATTGAATGCTGAGATTTCATGCTTTGATCATTCTTGACTTGGAATCATTCCAGACCTTCAAATTTAAAGGGTAAAATATAATTTGTAAGCATATGAATGTTAACACATGAAAGGCTTTCTTAATTAATACTGAATTAACACCTGAGATATGGCCACCTGACTCACCAACATGCTCTTTACTCCTCTTGCAGTCCCTCCTATGCATTACCTTGACACCTTCACGAAAATTCCTTCCAACTCGAGTTGAAGCTCACTGCTTTAATTTTCCTCTCTCACTGAGCATGTTTTCCACAGCACATACAGAATGGCACTCATTTCATACACACATCCTCTTTTCAAGCTTTATCCTTCCTCATCAGTTTCCTTCCGTCTTATTTCTCCACTGCAGTCTACACGTAGATTACAAGTTCTTTGCCATAATTTCTTTTCTGACCTGAGTAATATAGCTATGAATGCCACAGGGAAGCTTATGAGAAATAATACGTGTACGCATATATGTTTTCACCTAAAGCAGCTGGAGTTGTTATTCAGGTTAAATACATTGTGAAAAGCTGACCAATTCCCTAAAAAGAGAGAACTTACATTTTCAAGCTGGACAAGTTGTTAAAGCAGCATGCACACCGTTCTAGTCATGTAACATCTAGTTTGAATGAAGTTATTTCAGTGTATAAACACTGATTACATTAATAGCAATAATATTAAACACTGCACTTTAATCAGGTCATATCCAAGATGTTAAGAGACAAAGCTAAGCTTAGAGTTATCTCTAACAGCTAACTCCTAAGGGATTCTTTTTTTTTGTGTTGTTGTTTCCACGTACATCATGATGAAAAAGGATTTCAAAAATTGACTTAAGGATAACTTCCTAAACAGGGGGCCTTCTAAAGCCCTCTTAAGCAAGACACTACTTCAGCAAAGGCTGAAGGAGCCCACTATTATCTCTTTTCTTCCTCCCCCAAAGCCCAACAATTCCACAAGCTCATTTCCCATTTTAAAAATTAGTGTTCCCTGACTTACTTTTATAGTACTTAAAAAAAAAGAAGAATGCCCTAGGCTTTTTAATTGTTCTTTAATAAACAGCCAGATAAGTAACTTTGCATTTGTAATTGGAATGCTGCAGAATCTGTGGAGTAGCACTAGAGACTTGCACCACTGGACTTTCTGGATACATAGGTGAAAGCACGCTTTGAATTACAGAATCATTTAGGCTGAAAAAGATCACCAAATCCAGCCATTAATCTGACCTACTGAGTCCCGTAACTAAGTAGTGTCCCTAAGTGCCATATCCACACATCTCCTAAATGTTAAATTAATGATTATTAAATTAAATGTTAAATTAAAATGAGACTGCACAACTTCCCTGCCTGTTCCAATACCTAACCACCCTTTCTGTGAAGAATTTCTTCCTAATGTCCAGTCTAAACCTCCCCTGGAGCAACTTGAGACCATTTCCTTGTGTACAATCACCTGTCACCCGAGAAAAGAGACTGACACCCTCCTTGGGGCAACCTCCTTTCAGGTAGTTTTAGAGAGCAAGGAGCTCTCCTCTCCCCGCAGCCTCCTTTTCTCCAGACTAAACAACCCCAATTCCCTCAGACACCCCCCTTAAGTCTCATTTTCTAGTCCCTTCTTTCGGATGCCTAAAGCATATACAAAACAAGGAACTGAATGTGCTGCTTCAAATGTTTCAACACTACAGAACCTAATTTGCCTTTTTCAACTATCAAACTAAATAAAGAGAAATGTTACATTAAAAAAAAAAAACTTGCAACAGAGAAAGTCAGGAGTTTAAACATCTAAGGAATTTTAAAAAAATGTGAAGAACTTATTTTAAAGTCTACCTACAAAGCAAAGAATTTCCACCCAAGTTTTAAAACTTGCCTGAAGTTAAAGATATCTGCATAAAATAATCTTCGCTTCAAGCTTACCTACATTTAATAAACAGCTATGAAGGTTTTGTATTTCTCTGGAAATATCACCATGGAATGTTGTTTCCAAACAGCTATTGCCTGGGACACAATTTTAAATTTATTAAAAGCCTCAAACACCGAAGCCTCAAATTGCTCTAATATGTCCAATATTAATAAATGGGAATTTACAATGGCCTGTCTTAACAAAACAATTAAGAATTCAGAAGTACCAAAGTATTCATAAACTATTGTCTTCCTTGATGGAAAAAAAAAAAAAGAAAAATAAACTAACGCATGAAAACCAGATAGAAATTTGTTAGACATTTTTCTACCTGGAAGACAAACAATTCTTTTTGATGCTAATAGCAAAACAACTTTCAGTGTATGCTTAAACAGACAGAAGCATAAGCAGACATACTTAGCTGCAACTATTATACTACACTTTGGAAATAAGATCACCATCAGATGAAAAGCAGTCAAAAAAAATCACAACAAACTCACCTACATGCGAATTTAAATATTGCTTTTTGAGACTTTGTTTTAAACTTTGCATGCCGTTTTCCTTCTTCTGTTTCATAAGCATAATAATGGCGATGCTTGGAGGGAAGTTTCTAGTAAGAGCACTGCCCACAAAGCCCCCTTTGAAGGGGCCGTGCGCGCTGAAATGCCTGATGTTCTACCCAGAGCTGGAGCAGCGCAATGCCCCTTGGTTCCACCGATGTCATAACACCTTTTGTCTGCCTCAGCCACTGCCATCCCAGCTAATGTAGGCCTGCAAACACACACACGGAGCTCACGTTTCCAAACCTTGATCCTTCCAGTGTGGCGTGCCTCAGGCAGCGAACCCCAGTGACTAGGTGCAGACAATGACCCCCTGGGACCATATTGGTCAACCAAGGGTCCTCCCTCCCCACCACGCATTCTGGTTCCGCTGTGCCTCCATGAACGTTGTATGCTGGCAGTCTGATACAGCACTCCCTCAAGAAGGGCGAGCCTGAGAACAGAAGTCATCCTGGCTTCATGGAGCAATGCAGAAACACAGCTAGAGAGATGGAGTCAAGAATGTGGTCAGCATGTATCTCTTAATCTTGTCTCACAGACAAATTACCTTGTTGCAGTCCTATTAGGAAAGCACCCTTCATTACCGCCCTTTCCTCTGCTGAGTATTAGCTCTAGGACTCTACAGAGATAACATCATGCCACAGACTAACTGGTTTCATATCCTGGTTCCTATCTGTCCTTCTTAAAAAAGCATTCCAACATTCAATTAGTCAATAAATTTAGAGATGAGTAATGTATCAGTTGCATCCTGGCTTTTCAACCCAAGCAACATCAGGAGAAGTGCCTGATTTTTATTTATTTTTTTGCTAAACATTTCAGACCAGAAGGTAATAATCCTTTGCCTCCAAATCAGTTATTAAACAATTATTGTAATCAAAAACAACATACGTAAGTAACAACTACAGGCATATCACAACACTTTACTGTGTTTAAAATGCTATGCTCAGGTTTACAGAATTAATGTCTTTTCAAAAGGCAGGGAGGAATGCAGCTTTCATATAAAAGCCCATAAACATACTCAACTATATTCCAGCAGTAATTTAAGTTACTTTTTTTTTTTATAGTTAAGTTTAGGACTAACTATAAGCTTACAACGTTTTACTCTCTTTGAACAAATTTGTTATTGAAGCTAAAAGTACAGACTTGTTATCAGCTATTAAACTCCTAAGGACTAATCATGTCTAACCGCACAGAACATTTCTGCAGTTCTCCAAATTCTATTTTAAATTAAGGAGTCCCAAGCACTAATACTCTGTACTGGCTGTGAGGTCACGAAAAGGCCAGCTTTGTCTTTATTGGAAAGAAGTGAGACAACAGTAACTCCACATACTTGCAAGAACCCTTCAGTCTGTGTAATGTTCAGGACAAAAAACAACAAGCAATATTTTATTAAATATTAAGCAAGATACATATTTACTACGTTTTGTGTTGTTCTCCCTTGGTTAAAGAAGTCCCAACACTCAAGCTAAATAGATTAAACTTCATGTTGAATTGTGCTGAAATTTGTCAGTTATGAAGTTTACACACTGTATTCTGCAGCCCTAACGAACAAAAGAGGTTGGATCTCATTGCAGTACTGCTAATAAAACATATAAAGACAGTAACTTGGTGACACTGGTTCTCATTGTCTCCTTCTGGGCCACTGCTGTGTTCCCGTAGCAAGCCTGCCTCATACACAAGACAAACTATTTTAGACAGAAGTATTGATATAAGAAGAGGACTGACATCTAAGACCAACCCGCAGAGAAGGGGCCTAAACTGTGATCGCCATGGACTCCCCTTGTACAGCTTGAAGGAAAGAGGCCTAGTACAGGAAAGGGACAATCCCACAACTCTGTTTTCAAGCTAAAAAAAAAAAGTTCTAGAGTTTGTAATGAGTTAGGTTCCCATGGTAGCATTCTTTTACTGTGCGTTCATTCCATCTGACACTGTCCTAAAACAGTGCCTGTGGTCACGCAGAAGCTGGCTGCAAATAACACGGGATCAGAAGACCTAAAGACCCTAACTTCCAGTTTAAGAACAGTCCAGCATCTGTGGATTAGAAAGCTCCAGTTTATGCAAATCCACCTGTGGTTTCAGCTACGAGGAAAATAATTTCAGACATTAGGCACTAGGTATGATGAATCACTAATACTTACGTA
Source organism: Cygnus atratus (assembly GCF_013377495.2). NCBI lineage: Eukaryota > Metazoa > Chordata > Aves > Anseriformes > Anatidae > Cygnus > Cygnus atratus. The sequence continues at coordinate 139,308,852 of NC_066362.1, read as the reverse complement.
GTCACTGTATGTATTTGCAATGGCTGTAAATTATTTTTCTGGCATTTTTTTGGAGGCTGCTGCAGAATTTTCCTGTTGCCATTCTTTGAAGGGAAACAAACCAGCTATGAAATCTACTCCAAAGTGAGATAGCTATACATCAAATGGAACCGTAGCAACACTCTAAATGCGGATGGGTGGGGTTAAACAATATGATATGTGACAAAACACAATAAGCAGAGGGAAAGTACATGAACTTATAAGGGTCTTCAAGTTTTTGATGACAAATTCTGTAAATTAGTTCTAAACGGGTTTTTAGAAAGCTGCACCAATCAATGCCAGAAATTATTGCAGTCCTGTGGCAGGAGCAGACAGGAGAAGGTGCTGATCTTGAAAATTCAAGGACTTGAATGAATGCTTAAGGAAAAAAACGACTCCTAACTGAGCTTGCACTAAGATTTTTGTTCATCAGGAATAGAGGCAGAACTTGAAAAGCTTGGGATAAATAAGACTCTTATCCATGGAAGAATGTTGCGGAGTCCAAAAGAGTCAAATTTTATTGTCTTTTAATTAACATGTGAAACATGTGACCATGCTCTTGGTATGGAGCTTTGCAATGCAAGACAGGAACAAATAAAGCAATTATATCAGCCAACCAGAGCAAAACAACTTAAACATTCATTGTGCAAATAACAAAACACTTGCGTAAGTCCCCGAGTTTACTAACGCATTATGAGCACGTTAATAACACAGCCAGTATTTTAGCTGCACACGAGGCTTGCAGGTCAAACTCTGTTACCCAGCATGCTATTCCACCTTATGTGGTGAGAGCAACTATGCAGCGGGATTGCAGAAATTCTTCATTGGTGATGTACACGTCACATTGTCCTACAGTTTTACAAAATTTCCTTTTGCAAGCATACCATGTATTAATACCATGTAACTACCAGTCAAAACACACGATCCCTACCGTTTGACTGGCTAGCATAGGTTTTATGTATCTCTCTAAAATATATGTCGAGCAACTCCTATCATCAGTCAGCATCAAAAAACAAATCAGCTTTCACAGAAAAGCCTGCTACTGCAGATGCTAATTTTTCAGCTTCAGTTTTAAGGAGAACACGCATAAATTGTCACACTGCTAGAAGGGAAAACAGTTGCACTGGCTTTTCCTTCTGATTTATCATAGGTCTTTAGGCAGTCTTCATTTCACACCTGTCAAGGTCCTTGTTACCTGATGTATCTGTCCTTACAATAGGTAAAAAGCAGCAGTCCAATTTACAATATCCCGAGCAGATTACAGCCAGCTTACAGCCTGATTCCACACAATTGACTACAGAGAAACGTAACTGAGCTTGCTCCAGGAAGAGTAAAACAGGCTGCTACGCAGGAGAGAGTATGGCAGGGTTTTTGCCCTGCAACCTCTAACATGTACCATGTAGTGGTAGCCAGGCACCTCTCAGGACAGAATCTCTGCAACCTGTACCCTTAAGAAATCAGCTGAGAGCACTTCTGGTGCTGATGGCATGAGAGAGTGAGCAAACTCTCCATCCCAGGAGAAATACTCCTAATGCAAGGAGATACTTTGCTCCAGTGAATCCCTAAAAACCCATGGGGAAGTGTTCCTTGCTTCCTCTTCAGCTGTTAGGTATGCAGTCCAACGTGGAGCTGCTCACCTCAGCTTCGCCCCTCCACAAGTTGGGCAGCTACAGCAGGGGAGTCCTTGAGCCATTCAGACCACACCCCTAGCCTGCAAGACAACTCCTGAAACTGGCACCCAGCCCGTGGTGTGTAAAATACTAGACCTCTTGGGGTGAGGGAGGGAAGGAAACAGTCAATTTGTTTATGGTCACAGAAGACAAATGAACCCAGATCTTTTGAAGTCTAGGACAGTACCCTAGCAACTGGGATACACTCCCTCTATTATTTTGGAACTTCTGTTCTAAGCCACAAGAGCAAAGCTTGTGGTTTTTCTATTTGAATTCTAGGACAGGATGGTTTGAATAGCTAGAAAAGAATCTTCATTTGCTAACTTACATAAGAATAAAGCCTCGAGTAACTTTTTTTTTTTTTTAAATGGTCTCCTCATTCCCACAACTCTTTTTAATTTGAAATAGAAATGAACATTTCAGCCTAATTTAATCTTCCTTCTAGTTAATTTTGGCCTTTGGACTAATGAAGACAGATCAAAACAAGCTTCCAAACCACTAGCATGATGCTATACGAATACCGCTTAGTGAAAGGAAGTTAGTTTGCTGTTTCTAGGAATACCTATTATACGAATTTGCCAAATCACATCAGACTTTTTTTTTCCTTAGTTCAGCAATCCATCTGCCAAAATAGATACTAGCAGGTATCATGCCTTTAGTACTGAGCTGTCTTCAAACCCATGCATGATGTTAGCAAGTAGCAGGTAGAAATCACACCCCTACCGTCAAATCTGAATATAGGCCTGAAGATTATTGACACTGTATTATGCTACCATCTACTGGTTCACATTAAATTAAACCTCCGCACTTTCCCTTCAACCTATTCACTCAAAAAAAAGATCAGTTTCTACAGACTTAAGATTATTTTTTATAGCAAAATATTAGTTTGAAATTTTCTAAGGTGATTCCATAGTTCTACTTAGCTTCTGCCTTTCTTTTTATGCAGGTGCAAGAGTAACTGCTACATGTTCAAAACATTTTCACACCAGATACACCAAACTCATCTACTCATGTACTTACATTCGGCTAGTTTCAATGTTTTCAGAGTGAGGTTCTCCTGGTGATCTGCAAATACAGATACAAAGTCTTAAGCACTCTTTGTTACTTTAAATTGTTACAGTACAAAGAGTTAGAAATGCAAAGTGATAATTATTTTGTAATCAAAAAGCATCAGCTTTCGTGCACTTGTACATTTAACTCTTGACCAAACTCTAGATGACAGTTTTTAACATAAATCTGAGAACACAATTAAGCCAAAGGACAGTGTTTTTCCCCACAGCTTATGCAACAGCAGCCAGAGGAGACTTCTGCTGGCAGTACCTCTCTATTCAGGCTGCATGGTGCACCAGTTCTGGGGTAATTCTTCATAACCATTTCTGTAAGCCAAGCGTATATTCAAAGTTTATCAGTGATCAACAGTTGGATTCTAAGATACAGCTACAGCAGGTCAGAAGTAGGTCTCAGCAATCTCTAAACAAATTTCATGTCTCATTACTCAGATTTATGCACATAATTTCACAGAGCAGAAGAGCTACAGCCAGTTTTCTATTTATTCCAACCAATGGATCCACTGGTAATATTGAGAATTAGGTGTTATTGCCTGACATTTTTGAACACAAGCAGCAGTTCTGTGCAGCTTGCCTATCACTTTAACTTAATTTAGAGAGTTATTTAAAGGGTACAGTTCTATATTAACTTAAGTCGGCTAAATTACAGCTGCTTGGCTCCTTCTTATTCCCATCTTCTTCATTATGCCAGCACTGATTCAGGAAGTTAATTTATTTTTTAGACATAATTTTTTTCCTGTCTTCTGGGCTTCCCCCTACCCAGCGAGTTTGAAGCCAGATGAGACTTCTGAGCCAAGAAATAAGGCAGTACAAAAGCAGCAGTTTTTAAACTTCAATCACCTTAAGCTGCCTTGAAGTTGTATCGTGAACCATACCCAACTTTCACTGTGATACAGACTTTGGTACAGTTGACCAGAACTGTTAAATTGAACATATTGTGTGAGAGCAGAAACACAGCACAGCCATCACAGCAAAACTCTGAAGCTTACATGAACTAAAGTGTCTTCCACTACAGAGCTTTCTCTAAACAGAAGTGAGCTAACATCTGCAAATAGAGCTCACTTTGGAGGTTTCGACGAAGTTTGTTAGGGGACTCTGGTTAGCACAGCTAAGCAGGCTTTCCCACAGTTTTACTAGAATAGCCTTTGTTCACAGCAATTTAATTTTTCTCGATTTACTACATGGCCACCCATGCTATTTTAAATGCTATTCTGCCATAGCTTGAAGCACTTCTGCTGATCCTAAATTTCATTGCACCACCTCACTACATGCTATCAAAGCCTGGAACGTTCTCGCAGTTTTCTACTGAAACTGTAGCTCCTTTACTGACATACCAGATCTCAGTAACCTCCTAGTATAGTACAGTTTGGTAAAATCTAACAGACTGGGTGCCTAGAAAGCATTCCTGGTAGACGAATTAAAATTCCTAGGCTGACTGGATACTGTGCAGTGACAGATGATGTAGAACACAGGAAGTTATTTGTTTACATTTCACTAAGTTATAAAATTCAACTGACCCTAGGGATGGAACTCCGAACTTACTATCCAACTAAGTTTACGTTCGTGCTTAAAATGCAAATACCTTCTAGCTCAAAAAAAAATAACAGAAGCTACCCAGTCTCAAAACATGATCTGCTTATTGCCTCCAAGTGATCTTTACCTTACTCATTGAAGTTCAGGACTGACAAAACAGCTGCTGGAAAAAATAATGCTCAACAGGAAAACAAATGGAAGTTGCATTTCCCCTTTGACTCCAGTGAACAAATCAAGTCACCAAATACTTAACAGAGAGGAAAGAACCTCAGTTTTTTTTCCTAATTATTCACCTATACATGTAAATGCTTGAAGCCATACAACCTGAGGATTGATGGAAAGTCTTTATATTCATACTGGCTAACTCCTCTATTGACATCCATGGCTTCAGAAATCTTGGCACAGAAACACCTTGGAAGTTTGAGGCAGCTGCTATCTTTGTTTTGCTCACACGGAATGCAACGCAGTGAAGCTTTGGATAAGAGCAATGCTTTAAATTGCTATGAAAGTACAAGTGAAATAGTGGCGTTAACGAAGTCGAGTACTAGTCACTCTGAGACTTTAAAAAACACAGCAATATGAAAAATTACAGAAAGATCAAATTGACATCTAAATATACAAAAAAGTAGCTGGTGGTCTGCAGTACAGACATGTAAACACAGCTATCAGTATATTTAAGATCCTTTCCTACTCTTATGATTTATGTATAATCTGAGAAAAAGTTCCAGGGAAGTTCAGGAAAAAAACAAAACAGTTGACTTAAAAAAAAAAAAAAAAGGTTTTGTCCTCTGAAATAAGTGGTTCTACCAAAAAAAAAAAGGCTCAAATTCCTTCAGATTCTCATTTTCTGTAACACGAGCAGATCTACAGTAAAAATGAGTTGCAGAAATATTAATCCACGCAGTAACTGGGTTTTAACAGGTTTCAAATGACAATGTAAGCACCAAATAAGATGATCTTTCAATATTCATTAAAACAACACGGAAGATCAACCTAATTACAGGAATTGTACTCATCTGTTGAGAAGCTGTTTTGTAGTAATTATTTACAAACAAGATACCTTGTTATTCCTCTAAGCAGGCAACAGTACTGTAAAACAACTGTATAGTACAAGGTGTCCTTTCATCACGCTTAAAATCTGAAAAGAGTTCTGTCCAGAGAAAAATCTCAGAGCAAATGCTCTTACAAATTTCAGCTTTGACTTAGACGGTAGAAACCAATCACGAGACACCATCTAATCTGAATACTGCAGTATGAGCTAGCGAATTCAAATGGTGGCTCACTTCCAACAACACAGGGAGCAACTTCTCCATTCTGCAAGCCCCTCCTTTTACCTCCACTGTAACTCCCTAGGAGAGAAAAGTAAAGGTATGCAAGTCTACAAATTTTTCATCAATCCTCCTGGACAAACACTTAAAAACAACAGAACAAATTGCTTAAGTAAGTATGTTAACAATTTATACAGAATTTTAATGTGATGGTAAAAGTCACTAGAGACTTTTAAGTGATGGTTTTGCTCTTAAGAGGAGCACGATGGAGCACCCACCACGCTTGCAATTTAAAAAGCAGGGAGGAAGAAACTAAGTGAGCTTTGAAATTACTCTAAGTAAAAAAGTGTAGGTCAACTTTGCCAGCTGAATTATCTTAAATAAACAATATACTTGACTATTATTTATAGAATTAACTTCAAGTAATACAAAATTAAACATACAAAATAAATATTATTCTAATAATGACCCTTAGAAAAAACACAATATTCTTCAGTCTTACCTTTTACAAGCTGTGGCCATTCGGTGACATCAGGGTGATCACAATTTTGAGTCACTGATTAAAAACCAAGTTGTCACACCAATCCTGTGTCACGGTGGGCTAAGCATAAGCTTAACAACTCTAAATAAGTAAAAATAATTTAGTTAAAAGTCCTTATAATCTATTTTCAGCCAATCTGCCACATAAAAATGCAAAAGATGTTAAGAATTAGTTTATTCACAAAATTAAGACTTACTGCACAAAAACTTGTTCATTTTTGGATAGCATTCTATGACTGCTAGATACTTTACTACAGTACACACAACTGGTGAACTTGAAAATTCAACAACTTATTTTTAGTCTCTCTTAAAAAAACAACAGAAAACATCTCTTGGATCAGCAGAAAGCACTTGATATAAAGACGCATTTAAAGATTTGGAAGGATGTGTGTAAACATGAGCTTTAGGTTCTAACTACAATAAAATTTGATAAATTGTTTCCCTGCTACAACTCAATTAATACTGGTTCCTTAAAAAGGCTCTGAGTTTCAAAGGGAAGAACACGTAACCTACACTCTGCTGTATGCCTCTCCCCAAAATGAAGCGAGCTAAAGCTGCGTGAAAGTTTCAGAGGAGCAAGTTTTGCCGCTGGTGGCCAGTCTTTCAGGTCAGTTGCTCCATTTATGCCGCTCGGACTCTCTCCTCTCCCTTACGTTTTCAGAAGTGTCTTTTACCTGTCAATTGTTTCCCGTGATCTGGCTCCACCGGCTTAAATTGAAGGGTTGGTCCTTTACTTTGTCACGCAGGTGGCAGCCAATGATCACTCAGCAATACACGTGCCCAGGGCTCCCTGGGACCACCCCAGCTGATTACTTCCATGGCTGAAAAGGAACCAATTAGTCTCTTACCTACTGCTGTTATCTACTCTAAACTAAGATTAACTGATAAAATATCTCCAAACATAACCCTCAACACTCAATATCACCCCGTTCTCTCTCCCACCCAAGCTAAGGAGCTACTGAGGACCAACACACAGCTCTGCAACACTGGCAGTCATCACCATCTGGTACAAACACCAGGAGTACATCCCACAGCATTAAAGGTTTCAAACAACACTTTTATGCTTCAGTCCAAAATACCATGAGAATCTTTCGGTAAGGTCTTAGGTTTGATGAGCAATCAAGAACTCTCAACACTAATTTGTACCTGTTGACTCATCTGAGACATGAAATTGCTGAACAAGTCCTACAATTTTCTGAAGTTTGTCAGAGCTGCTGACTTTTGCCATTCTACTACAATTTGCCACTCCGCTACAAAGCGCATCCTTAAAACGGAGTGAAATTTATATTAGTTTGGAAATAATGCTTTTTAGTTTTGTCAGGTACATTTCTTGACGCAAGTAAAGTGCCATTTAATTTTCAAGTCAGTAATACTGGAGTCTTCACAAGTGCAGTTGGTTTAGGGAAAGCAAAGAAGCAAGGAACTGAAAACCTCCTAAACAAAAGGGAGGTTCTCCAGTACCTAAAATTTACAGGTGTAAATGGTGGAAGTTGGACTGAGTCAATGCTAGGAGCACAGTGCAAGGGGAGAAAGTCAATGGGAATGGTTCCTCATCTGTCAACATCAAATGACAGACAGGGTAAAGATTTTCAAATTAACAGTTGTTGACCAATAGCAAAAAACAAGCAAACAAAAAAACCAAGAAACTGATGCAAAATTGAGGAGCCCGAAAGCAGTGCTTTATGGCATTCTAACAGGTTGACAACATCTGCTTTTAGGAAAGCCCTAAAGAAACCGAAGCCTATTTGTAAGGCAGCGTTTTCTTCTGTAGTCAAATCTTATTTCTTGCTGCTTTCTTAAGAACCAATGTCAAATGGCTCTGTAAAGATGCACTTAGAAATGAAAAACTAAGCTCTTTGCCCAAGTAACTTTTCGTACTCTGGTGAAAGAGGACAGTGGTATAAGCTCTAATGCCTCATCGGTTGGGAAACCTGCGTTTTGTCTGTCTGCTCTAAGCACCACATTCTGTTCCGGGGAGGGCTCAGTCAATCACTCCCTGTCAAGAGCCGTGTCCTGCATCACCCAGGCCACCAGCAGAAGTTAACTGCAGCTGTCTTCCATTCGAGTAAAAGCACATTAGGGTAACAGGCTGGCAGGAACCTTCGTAAAACTGGATTTTCTTGAGGCCGTTTCATATGGAAGAAGTCATGAACTCAATCGTCAACAGTGAAGGAACACATCAAGTGCTGGTGCTGGATTCAAAACCTTCCGAGTTTGGAACATTAAAGAGCACAGTCTGAGGTGATGGCTGCACAGTCATGGCCAAGGCGAGTTTGTGCCCATGCCTGACACAGACCCAGCTCTGTTAGTCAGACTTACCAAAGCACCAAACCAAATTTACAGCACCCACGTTAAGAGACAGTATCTGAACCAGCATGAACCCCACCAAGTTGACGTTAACTCCTCCAAGCTTTGTATTGAAATTTGTATCTACAAATTGATCTTATCATGATCAGGACTCTGAATCATGGAGCTGCAGCATTTCAAATCTGCTATATGGTACCTTAAGACTGGATTTACTGTACTGAGGTCTAAAAACCCCATGCTCCCTTTCAACAATCCAGATGCCAGCAGCAAGAAACCTTAGTGAATCATTTTCCCTCCTATCTCCTTCTCATCCTACCTTCCCCACTTACACTCGCTATTATTCAGTCCTGTGGGACAGAATATGACTGGCCACATGACAGCATGGATGAAAATTCATTTTACTAAAACCTTTCTCTTTCACTCATCAGCAGAGTCTGCTGGCGTTAAGAGACTGGCATGTTGAAACACGGGGTGGGCGTGAAAGAGACTACCAGAGATCCCTTATGCTGAGTATCTGTTCAAACACAGCACATTTTGATTGCTGGAACCAAACGAGGCAGAAAAAAATGTTAAGAGTCAGAGGACAACTTGACTAGGAAAGGGAAACCACACTGACAAACAGACTAGCATATTGGAAAAGTGCATTGTGAAGAATGACTAGGAACATGACCAAGGACACCTGCTTTTCTGTCACAGGTATTCCTTTACAAAAAAACTCTGGATGTAGCTTACCTTCTCATCCTAAAGCAGCTCCGGAGCAAATATTTATTCTCAGAGCTGAGTTACTCAAAGAGACTTCTCCAGTCTTCACTGTCATAATTAGCACGGTTACAGTTTAGCCTTTTACAAACACACAGGGCGGCTGAAGGTATTGAGCATAGTTTATGCCTGTGGAATATATCCGAGAAACCTGAGATGGCTGCTAGAGGCTCTTCGAGACTGGGCATGCTCCAGGACAGGCACATTTGTATCTGCTTAGTGACTATTTCAAAGACGAAAACTGAAGCAGGACTGTACTGACCAATACTACAATTAGCAAGACAATACACAAGAACTATGCCCTCAAACCACATATCTGAAGAGCCTTGTATGGCACAGAGTGGCACTCATCAAGAGCAAACAGGATAGGTAATGTTTATGCAGTACTTGGAGATGACACTCCTTTCTCTAAGGTGCAGGTTTTCTGAAAAGAATGCTCCTGTCAGCCGAAGAAGAGGGAGGAAATAAATAATAAATCGCTGAAAGCAAGCAGTCAAGCCATGTTCAGATGCTTCAAACGCACCTAAAAGCAACTTTGTTGCATAGCACGATGAGACCTTCTCCTTACGCATTTCCCTGAATCTTAAGAGTCTGTAATCACAAACATGGGTCAAGAAGAGGCATGCAGCTTCAACAAGCATAATCCAAAGCCACACCATGGAGAACACAAGTACCCATTCATCAGTAATCAAAGAGAGTTGTCACCTGCATGGATTTCCTACACCTACTGTTTCCCTGTGTTATTTGACTTCCAGGTGTCCATTAGCTGTGACAGTACAGCTACGTGGTAGCTGACACTCAGTATCAGAGGTCTAGGAAAACCCTTGAGCAGAGGAACAATTCTGATTGACAGCTAGGAGGATGGATGCCCTGAGAGGTGGCATTGTTAAGAACATAAGTTTCCTTTAGAAAATAATTTAAGTTTCCACCTGAGTAAGCTTCTATCGGATTTTTAAGACCGTCTTTTTGATGGATGATCTAATGAGAAAGGGGTTGATCCACCCATACAAAATATGTCATGACCTTCCTTAACTCCCAGTGCTGGGATTTGACCTGTTTATTTAAAAATATCCAGCTCTCTGGTTATCTCTCAGGAAGATACCATGAAAGACAGCTTTCATACATTTACTGAAGGATCCTGCTGAATCCCCTTCTCCAATCTGATATTTCCAGAAGGACTCTGAGTAGCATGATGAAATGGACAGTCATCAACCAAAAGGTGCCCTCCTAACTGCCATAGCTAGCTTAATAGTCCTTCAGAAAGGGAGCTGACAGCTAATGGGAATGCTGGTCATTTAGGACTTGAGATTGATTCATCAAGTGTCTTGGATAAAATTGCAGAATATTCTCCGTATCTAAGTTCAATCTTAACTGTAGCTTGCAGAAAAGAATTAAATAGGTGTGCATGAGACTTGTAGACTTCTCAATAAGGTTGGAAAGAATTGCTTGTGTACTGTTACCGACACATCAAGCATGAACAGACATAAGATTCCAGACATTTTCTTCATGAAACTTCCAGTAGGTCAAATTAACAGCTACCTTGAAGTAAAATAAAACCACCACTAATAAAATCTAATTACATAAAACCTAGTGGAGCTGCAAAAACGAGCAGTAAGGCTTTTGTATGAAGTTTTCATCACCACTTCATAAGCTAAACCCATTCAATTGTAATAATGACAAACAAACAGAAAACCATGTGGTTAGAAGCCCAAAAGAATGGGATTCTATCATGGAAAATGCCAACCAAAAGTGACCGCAGAAGTCACAGCTGATAATCAAACACACATACGCTCCCAGTATTAACAGCCAAAGACATACAATTCATGAACAGTTCCTGGAAAGGTGTTTGTTCATCTGCCCAAAGTACATTAGACACATTAAAAGCTTGAGCCTATTCTCCAATTACTCAGTATTCTTCCAAAGCATTCCGGAAGCAGCAGAAGAGAGCCACAAAGCAAGCATGAAAACAGGAGAAAGTTCCTTGTGATGAAGTAATGGAAAGAGTTTAAAGTTAACCAAGCTAATCAATGAGACTATTGGAAGAAACTAAGTCTCTCATAGCACAGAAAATCCTCCAATTAAAAGAAAGCTTATCAAAAACACACAACTAGAAACTACAGGTTGAAAAATTCAAATTAGTGTAGGAACACAAGCATGCAGGATAGTGAGGAATAAGTTATTTGGAACGGGGATCTGAATTTGCTATTATCTTCAAATTAAGGCTGGTGCCATTTTGGAATTTACACTTTGTTTACACAAAAAATTTTACACAATTTACAGCCAGCATTTGTTCTTCGTTTTATATTTTTGTAAGATAACAGATATACTTTATTCACCTTTGTAAAAGAGGGAAAGAACTACAATTATCTTTAGCTCCTACATTTTTTTTTTGCTTAGGCCATAGCTGATGCTTCTTCGACCACACAAACCCTTTCTTTTTTTTTTTCCTGGAAGAACCATTTGTTTCTATCTCACTGATGTATGCTACTTCAGCCTCCCTCCAAAATTATATGTAGTTTTGAAAGGAAAGGCCCTCCTACCTCAAAAGGTGAAATACAATTGTCTACTTAAATTTGTTTTAGCAGACCTCTGTTTACTGGGCTGGTATCAGCCTAAGTTCTCTTCCAAACAATTTTTACAGCTACATTCCAGCTTTAATATTTAAACTTCTATTCCACCTATCCTTTTGCTCAAGCTTGGTTATTTTGCTTTCTTTTTCCATCCTCCCTCCTCCATGGAAAGTACCTTCCTGTTCACCACGTTCTTTAGCATCACCAGCGTGTTTATACTTAGTTCATATTAAAACCAAACAACCATGCAGTTCTGTAGCACAACCTTTAGTTTTTCTGGTATTGTTAGTATTCATTACTTGCTTATTGTAGCAGATTAGAAGGGGATCCTTGTTCATCAGTTTATGAAGTGCATACCATTACAAAAACTATGTGCATACATACAGTTCCAAGTAGTTAAGCATCCAGAAAAAAAGCACCCAGCAGAAGTAATGGCAGTAAAGAAATAACGGCTAGGTTTGAAGAGCTGTCATACACACAACTGGTATTGAAACTGGAGAGCAAGAAGCAGGCGGGTGGTCCCAGTGGTGCTGTGGGTACAAAAATGAATATAGACTACCTGCCAGATGCCTGCTGGAGTAAAGGACCAATCTATAGCATTCTCTCAGGAACATCTGGATTGTGATAACGCAACATTTTTTTGTTTTAAAAAAACGTACTGTTTTTAATTAGCACATGCTATAGTTAAATTTTCAGTTTATAATTGTTTGTAGCTCTTGTCTGTAGCTTCCTATGAAGTAAAACTTTACAAAAAAAAAAAAAGACACTCAACAACCCTTCTGTAACGTTGAGGTTTCAGAACTTTAAATATGTTTTTATGTTAGGTGTCTTCGGAAGAAGGGTCCAGACAAACACACAGGTATAAAAATTGTATCAGCAGTTACTGAGTTCTTCCCCACATTTAAAGTGCTTAAAAGAATAAGGTACCTGCATATCTTAGACATAGCTGCTGAAGTAGCCCCATACGATTTTATACGCATTAACAGACCTGTTCAATAACCTAGAAAAGTCTGAACTTTATAATATTTTTTTCTGAATTCAGAAAGTTTCCAAAAAATCACTGTCTCAAGTTGCAGAATTCTACAGAACTTAAGCCACTACAGAGTGGAGCAGATATTCTGTACTACCACGTATCTCCATTGGAATGTGCCAGTAAAAAGTTAGAAAATAGGAATGAGAATAGCTACAAGTTAACATTCCAATTTTGCTATAACGCATGTAATATTTTTGAGCTTGTTGGACACTTAAGAGTGTAGACAGGAAGAGATACAAGGTACCGCAGCCTGACATTAACACTGTTGATGGAGGTTACATTTCTGTGTTTCCTAACAGTCCTATTTGCAAATTTTGCTTACAGTGACGTTTGGTTAAATTGTCTTGTAGTTCTGAGCTTATTTTGCAAGTTACACCTAAAAACTGCGCAAGCTTGACTATAACTATGTACAACAGCAAGGAAAAAGCCTTCAGAGGAACAGCACCACCTCTTATCCAATCCACTGAGAAATAGACAAATGATAGTAGCATAATGTTGAGCTTGTAAAACAGACTAAAAGGTAATTCATCAATGTTGCAGCATCAGTGTTTATTTTCTCCAGGAATATCAAATAACTCAGCTTTCTGAAAAACTACGCCTACAAGTAACAGACATCAGTCTGACAAAAAATAAAAATATGGGAAAAATGAACATATTTACCTGAATTTGTTTTCAATTGTTTTTTAAATCAGGGAAAAAGTATAATCATTAGTTGCTATAATTACTAGCATACACACAATATAAGTTAAAACAACATACCATATCTTTCCAGAGCTGCAGAAACTTGTTCTTCCAAATTCTACAATGGACTTCTACAGTTCTTGTACCTACAATGCAAAAAATTATATTTCAGTTTTTGCAGTATGCTCCATACTAACACAAAACTCAGTGTTGCTTCAAGACACCATATTCAAGAACAGCCATCCCATTGCTCACAAGTTCACAACTAAAGGAAACATATACTTTCAATATAAAGTACAACAGATAAAATACTTAGTATGTCAGGAAAACTGCAAAAGCAAAAAGCCCATACACAGAGTGTTCCTTATTCTTTCCTCTCCAGTGATGCAATCCAGTTTTATAATTCTGTTTATCCAGTTCATTACAAATATCCATTTCCTTCTTCTCGAAGATTCTGGCAAGTTTTCTCCCCTGCCCTCCCCCTTTTATTTTTAATTTTTTGTATTAAAGACATCAGTAATTATACCATGAAAAAAAATCAAAACAATTCATGAAGAGAACCACATCGTTGTCTTTACTGCTTAAGTTTGATAAGCATTTCTACAAAAAGTTCATTTTTAGAAAAGCTACAATAAACAAGGGACTTATGCCTGAACTCCAAACTTTCTTTTTTTTTAAAAAAAAAACAAGCAACTAACAAGCACAGTAGAACCTAAGTAACATACAAATAGGCATATAATTAAAGAACCCTACTGATTACTGTTTGGAAAGTTACTTATTTGGTGCAAGGTATCACATTTTCAGTGCCACGAAATTTAATACTAAATTTCTTGGCTCTAAAACTCTTAAGAACAACAAATTCAATGTAGCTGATTCAGTCTGATTTCTGACACAGATGGGAGCGTCCCCAGGAAAGAAAACCTGATCTGGTTAGCTTAAGAGAACAGTCAACTTTGTCTTGCAGATGTCAAACAACAGAGGACCCATGCAGTACGCAAGGCCCAATTCCATACCAGGGATACGAAAAGGAACAACCCCGGAGAGGCACACTTGTGCCAGTTCAGCTCTACAGCACTAACAGTTAGTACACAACTTTTATATTTAAAGAAAATAATAAAACAGGGCAGCCTAAGCGTTCAACGAAACAAGATTCCTATTTCAACACACAATTATGAGAATTATGTGGATTTATATATAATTAGGATTAATAATATCACGTTCACCAGTGTGTCAAAAAAACATTACTAATATTCAGAACTATAAATTTATCTGAACAGTGAGAGACAGTAACACGATTTTCCTGTTTGGAGATGGTGCTGACACTCCATACCATGAGCAGAAATCCAGCTGTTTTATACTGTATTTCAGCACCAGCACCAAGAAGAATTCTTCTTTCACAGTGAAGCCATTAGGCAAACTCAGCTAGAAGGTTTCTTACAAACACGAACAGTATTTTCGCATCTCGTACCGCAGGACTTAACTGTAATGTATGTGTATTTGTTCACGCACGCGGTCTTGTACCCACCCAGAGCAACGCCATCTACACGCAATTCACTCAGCATCCCCGAAGGTACAAAGGCACCAACTTACAGCGTGCACCGAGTACAAGCAAGGAACAGCTTGGAGAACAAGCACAAATACATTTATCTGGGATCTTACCACTACTGCCCACAAAAGGGGACCGGAAAGCAAAGGGTCCCAACGTAACTGAAGCCACGTAGTTGAAGACAGTACAGGTTGTGGCAGGAGCAAGACCAGAGCGGAGGAGATGGAGACAGAGGACTTGCACATGTGGCTGGCAGCAGCAAAGAGTAACTCCAAGAGCATGAAAGCGAAGCACCTGGGCTCTCGGCTCTCCTTCCTCAGCCACCACCAAGGCAAGTGCCAGCCCCCGAGGAAGTCAGCAGCCTGCGGAAAGGCTCCATGAACACCAACAAAAGGGAACGTGGGATCTGCAACGCTTCTCTATCGGGAATGAAAGTAACTTCATAAAACCAGATGCACTTCAACATTTACCTCCAGTATATTTACTAAGTAGCACTAAGCCGCAGCTGCTTAAAAAAGATGCAAATGGGCACGTGTGGCTAAAAGCAAGGCTAACGCTGCTGCTTCCACTCCACATAAAGAGCCCTCGATCTGTCTCATGACCAGAGCCAAGAGTGCTGCTTTTTTGTGACTGTCGTCACACATTTTCAGTAAGAAAAGACTTCGAGTCGCACTGCACATTAACAGAGATGGCAAGCTACTGAATTCACCAACTGTAGTGTACAGAACTGCAAAAATGTTTAAGAAACTAATTATAAGTTACAAAAAACACTTTACAACTCTTGTTTCTTGCCTGATGAAAGATGTAACAGTGTCACATCTATCAGGAGCCTGAATGATCACTTCTACCTTTTAAAACACCGCACACATCAGCTGTCACAAGACAGGAACAGAAGAAAAGAATTTAAGCACGCTATCCTAAAGAAAATGGTAGGTGTTGTGCCTAGTAGTATAGATTCTCTCACACAATTTCAAATACGTAAGTTGAAATAAGAATTTCTTCTTCCACCAGAGACATTCTTAGCACGTTAGTGAAATAAAACAAGCATTATTGAAAGGAGGATGTTTGGGGGCAGATCCTCAGGTCAGAAGAACCATGCAAACGGAGTATTTAATCACCATCTTACAAAGGAAAGGGCTCAACCTTTGCAATCGAGAACCATGGCTATTTCAAGTGAAGCACTACGCCCCCCTAAGAACTCCCCTGACCTTTGAACCGGAAGAATTTACAGTTTGTGTGGACAGCAATAACGTATTTCCACCACCCACAATAGGCAAATTTTGCTACAACAGTTTGAGTGAGCATCTAGGTGCTGCTACAGTTGCCAGCGTACACTGGTGTACCTTGAGACTTTCTAAACAAAGAATAGGGTGCATGTGTGTGTTAAACCATGACAGTGGTCAGCAAGACTTCGGGCATTAGATTTCACTATGATTTAGAAAGTAATCATCATTTGTATAACCATATTCAGATGAAGATGAGAGCATCGTATTGGAAATCGAAATTCCAAGTAGTGATAGACATCGGAAGTATTATCTAGCTCGGTAGAAGTTTTTGATACCTTTTACAAAAGTGAAAAATACCACGCTGTAAAACTGAAATCTTACAAACATCGAAGTCATCAGCTCAAACACACAACGAACCACAGTCTTTGACCAAAGCCGAAGAAAAATCTGCCCACAAGCATGGCAGCATTTCCTGAAGCACTTTGAGCTGCAGCCTGTTCCAGGAGCTCAGCTCCTTGAAGAGCCACTCCACCGCCCTGCAGCTGCTCCCGCCTGGTCCCACGGAGCACACCGGAGCAGGAGGACACAAGTGATGCTGGGGCCCGACTGCCCAGGCAGGCCCAGCACCTCGTTACAGGTAGCTCTTGGGCCTCCCCCATGCTCAGCTCCAGAAGGTATGGAAGAGGGGCGCCTGCTTTCCACCCCCATCACTCAGTTACCCATTTCCCTGGCATCGCGGAAGGACCAAGAAGTCCCAGCAGGGGTCTTCCAAAGGGAGGAAGAATGTGGTCATCTCTGTGCGGGAGATGTGAAGGCCCGGCCTCGCCCCTACAGTTCGAGCTCAGTTAGGACAGTGGCAGTCCTGCCACGCTACTACCAGAATGAGGAGAAAACCACGTGGACTCATCAGCACCAGCCCAACGTACACCACCACCAAACCTGAACACCAGCTTCATGATTTCCTGCTTGTGAGCCCACTGGTTAATGTTAAGAGCCACCATGACCAAAGTATCCAGCAGGTCTGAAACAGAGACGCTGTACCTTATAGTTTTTTTTACACACTTAACTTGTCTTATTTCATTCCTTAGGCCACGACCTGCAAAATGACATCTTAAGTATGTTCTTTGGTACACTAACGAATATAACATGAAAAAAATGAGTAGCCTGCGTGTCAAGCAGCCAACTGGTACCTCACTTTAGTTTGTGGTGAAACGTTACCCCTGTAATTCACCTCCGGTACAACCCACCGCTGGCATCCTGCACAAGATGAGCGTGATTCTTCCAGTACATAAGCACAAGAGCACGTTTGGATGGATGCAAGCAGTAATGCTCTTTGACGAAAAGCCTTGGAAAGCCACATAATATGAATATCCTTTTCAAACCACGAGATTGCAAAAAAGTCCAAGCCTCTCCTGCACTAACTAGAAGTTCCTCTTACACACTCGCCTGCTCTAGGGAAACGCAAGTTGCTTCAAAAGCAGCAGGTCACCCCTCTTACCTAAGACAGAGGAGCGAGGGTCCAAAGGGAAGCCACCCATTTAGATCCACTCAACTGAACAACTGCAGCTTCTCCTAATTCTTCACCACCCTGTAAAACACGGGTACAAAATTCCATGCAAGGCGGTAACAGAACGAGTATCGGTAAAGACTGATTTCCACCCCCCTTCCTCCAGTCAGCAATCTGCATAACACAGGGAAGCAGGTTCAACCTATTAAAAGTAAAAAGCAGCTAACGATTCCTTTAAGAGATTCATTCATAAGCGGAGTCTCTGGAAGATGATATTTAATTTACAATGTAATCGTGCAAACAACAAGTTACTTTGTCAATGTGTTCTGCCACAGAAAGGTGGAACTATTCAAATTTAGCGATTTGAACTCTGACTTGTTTGTACGTTACATTGCCAGGCAGGAATCCTGGATCTAAACATCATTTGATTTTACTTTATTATTTTCAAATCTTTCTACTCTGAGGTTATTTTCCTGAAAAAACATCTCACCAGTTGGTACAGCTGCTGAAGCGTGCCTTCGTTACAAACTATTACCTTCACACCGCATTTGCTGACTTCCAGCTAACCAGCTAGGTATATTATGCACACTGCTGCTCAGACGAGCCAGCAGCCTCCCACCTTTGGTTCACGCGCCATACGTCGCTTCATGAGGCAGTCAGGTGCTGGCTACATATACAGGAAGTTAATGCAGTAAATGTTAGTTAAGGTCAAAGTGTTTAAGGTGGCAAGAACAAAAGTCACTTCAAACACGCGATGTGCTCATTGCTGTCGTCTCTGGGACACAAATATTTAAGCCGTGCGTACAGTGCTCTTGGGGCGGCTGGTTAGGCAAAGTAGGAGGTTAATGAAAGTAAATACCGAATTCTGAATTATTTGGTACAGACCCTGACAGCAAACTTCTTGCCCCTCTTCTTCCACATACAAATCAGAATTCGATGACTGAAAGAAAGCCTGTTAACACTGGCTCTCTGTGAAACTCGTAGCTACCCCAAATATACTGGAGACTTCAGAAAAAACATTTAGCTTAAGGAAAATAAATAAAATCAATATCAATCATTAACTGAAGTTAAGCAAAGATCTGGACTACAGTGACCAGAAACGAAGACTGACACTTGAAATGAGATACATGCCTACATACTTTAGGAATTCCCTCCCTTTATCCCTCAATTTCGAGTTCTATTTTTAAGAAATAGTGGGTTTTGCCTTCCAGTAGATGAATACACTGGTGCAGGCGGGAGGGGAAAAAGACATTTCCTGCTTTTATAAAAAAATGAATACTCTCTGGACATTCCCTAAGTAAACTGAAACCAAAAGTAGTAGAGGCAAAAAAAATAGACCTTTCTTACACAGCAAAAACTAAGATGCATATTTAAAAAATATAAACACTTACTTTGTTCCATTAAAAGTGTCATATCATGTACTACACTAAGTACTGCTTATACAAGACGTAATACGCTTAAACATGTTTATATGTTTATGACTATTAAAACTTGACTCAAAGATATTCCTGCCCCTCCTCCAAATTATACATTCAGTTAAGCAGAACCTGTGAATTCATGGAAAAACTAACAAACACATCAACAAAGCACACAGTTAAAGTGAAATAAGCATGATTTCACGCTACAGGTACATATTTCACATTTCTGAAGCGTGTTCTCTCTTCCAAAAAGTGAAGCTGAATGAAAACAAAGTGAACCTGTTGTGTTTTCCTAAATTGATTAGAGCAGATACGGTCTCAAGGTGCTCTAACAGACTCTGGCAAGTCCCTAGATATATTTAACATGCAAAGTTTTAACTTCCATTCACACAAGATCATCATTCACATGTCTTTAAGAAGCAGCAGTAATCAAAAAAAAAAAAGACTGAAAATTGTTTGCTATTAAAAAACAATCAAAACCCACACATTAGTTTTGAACAAGCCCTGGATTGGGAGATTAGGCTTTGAAACTCACTGCTATGAAAAAGACAAACACCTCCACTATTTCAAGCTTTTTTTTTTTTTTAATACAGATGCACACAAAAGTGAAAAAAAAAATGAAATCATTTATTTTGCCATCTAGCTCGGTGTGCTTTTATTTCTAAATACTTGGGAGAAACTCGGGTTACTGTAGTGAAGAGAAATATCAAACAGCTCTGGTAAAGAGAAAGAACTTATTAATTCCACTATGAAGGATACCACATTAAATAGTAAACAGAGTGGAATGGGACAGTCACAAGAAACACAGTATCTGTAATATCGCACTAAAATTATTTCAATTAAAAGTGTTTTTCTGCCCTGTAAATCTAAACAGCAGTTTAGTTTTTTCTGCTGAGATTTGTCTGTACTGAATTGACAGAACATCCCTGTTACGAAGACAACAGTCATAAGCACTTAAAACAGATGCAGTTTGCAAAGGCAAACGCATGTGAGGGAAACTATTGAATATCCACAGCAGCTTGGTGATGCACGTCTCTCGTTTTCAGTTCAACACAATCATTGAACACCAAGTTTCACAGCACTTTCAGACAGGAAAAAAGTGCCTTTAACTGTTTCCACGCTGAAGGTGCACAGAGTGCTTACTGCCGCAATATTTAAATACTCTGATACCACCCAAAGCAAGTAGTTTGGGAGACCTGTAAAGTACATTTTCCAGCTGCTTTCTTACTTTCTTTCTTTCTTGCCACCTCCACCCTGCTCCCACCCAGTCTAACAGTACAGGCAGACTTGCATTATAGCTTGCTCCTTGACAGGGAATCCCTCTCTAAGTGGATGCTGCTTGCACAAATCTTTCAGGAACTTGATCTTTTAGACATCTCCTTTTCAAACTAGTTAAAAAAATGTATTAGATGCACTGACAACACGATCACAGGGGTTTTACTTCCTTGGGAATCAAAGCTAAAAATCAGGTACAATTTCACATCGAAGAACTTTTTGGCAGATATGCAGGAGGCACTGATCTGACGAGCTGATTGTCACGAAGCCTCAGGTTTGCACGGCCTCCTACTTAAGTAGGAAAGTTTCCGTATGAACACAGACAGAGAGACCAGCTCAGAAGTGACGTGCGAGGGACAAGCTTTGTCCCCACACTGCAACAACACCTCTTACATAGAGGGATACATAAAAAAATAATCCATTAGGTAGGAAGAGGGGGAGAAAGGCAGAACGAGCCTATAGATCACAGGTTATGGATTGCTTAAGGGAGAGTTGCGGAGCGTGTTTTGCGCCCTAAGCAGCACAACTTCCGACCGCCCGCCACCTCCCCACAGCGCGCACAAACCCTCGCGACCCGCAGCGTCCCCTCAGCAGGAGAGCAGCCAGAGGCGCTCAGCGCCCCAAACCCACGCCCGGCAGCCCCCTCACAGCCGGATTTTAGGAAACGGCACGGGGACAACCTGCCCTCCCCCTCGGCCGCCTTCACCCCCGCGACTCCCGGCCGGCCCCAGCAGCGAGGCCGGGCAGCGGCGAGGCCTCCCGGCCGCCCTCCCGCTGCTCAGGGCCGGGCCGGGCCGGGCTCCTTCCCCTCCCCGTCGCGGCCCTACCCGGCGCTACCGACCTGGGCCTGCTGCCGCCGCCGGCCGGGCTCATGCGGGGGCTGCGGGCGACGACGGCGAGGAGACGAAGCCGAGGCCTGGCGGGACGTGACGGGAAGGAAGGCCGAGGCGGGCCGTGCCGGGCCGTGCCGCGGGTGCGCCTCCTGTCGCCGACGGGCTCCTCGCTCTCAGCCCGAGCCCCGCGCCGCCATCTTGGGAGAGCGCCGATGTCGGCGCGGCGCACGCTCGGAGGACCGGCGGCGGGCGGGGAGGAGGACCCGGCGCGTCCCGGCGTGCAGCGCGCGGAGAGGAGGGGGGAGAGGGGAGGAGGGGGCCGCGCTAGCCGCGCGGCGGTACCATAGAGTCGCCGCCCCGCTTTCCCCCCTGCCTTGTGTCGCTCGCGGGGGGAGGAGGCGGGGAGGCGGCGCGGCGCGTGCGTGCTCCGCGGGAGGGAGGCGGCCGACGCCATGTTGGAAGAGGGCAAGAAGGGCGGGGGGGAAGGGACGGAGACGATCGTGCGCATGCGCAGGCCTTGAAAGGGGGGTTGGGGGGGGTTCGCGGAGCTCCTTGCTGACAACCCGGTAGACGGGGTGGTTAAAAAAAAAAAAAAAAAGACTAATTTGGGGCCACAAACTCTTAAAATGTTAAAATAAACTGTTGAAGCAATAAAAGTACATTCTCAAATGTGTGAAACCGAAGCCAAATCTTTATTTTCTGTGTGTGTGTTTAAGAGCTTTAATAAAACACAGCTATGTTGCTGTATTTAACTCAATATTCCCATATTTAACTCTATTCCCATATTTAACTCAAATTTTAAAAGCCTCACACATGGCTCTGGGCAAGAGCAGGGGGCTTGGACTAGCACACCTGGTCCTTGCACGTCCCCAGACATGTAACAGGGGTATGAAGCCTGAGCGAAATGCCCTTGGACTTCAGCGTGGTTCCAAAGCGGGGTGCATCGCTGGGCTCAGGCCAGTGTTGTGCCTCAGTGCTCATCTAAAAGGGCTCACTAAAACACAGAGTTTTGTGTCTGGAAGCCCTCTCCCACACAGTTGCCAAACCTGCCAATTTTAATTAGTAAAATAGCAGATTTAGGATAATGTTTATTGTGCCACGAGCTCCCTTATCACCCCAAAAATAGTAATATGGAGAAAATTATCTGTGAGATGCAGTCTCTTCCTGCTTTCCCTTAGCTCTGTTGCAGAGCCCCCGTGTCCAGTCCTCACCTCCTGCTTGGCTCTACAAGTACTACGGGGAGCCAAGTCACGGGCTAAAGTCCAAGCAAACACCATCGTCTGCTCTCCCCTTGCCCACAGAGCCAGTCCTCTCATCACAGGCCTACTCAGCCTGCTCAGGCATTATTCATTTTCAGCAAATCCATGCTGGCTGTTCCCAGCCACCTTGCTCTTGCTCAGCCTGGAAATAACCTCCCAGAGTTTTGGGTGAAGCCTGTCAGCCCTAAGACCCCCAGATCCTCCTTGCCTTTGGTCCCTGGTAGTCTCTTGTGAGCATCACAGTCTTTCAGAGGTGGTAGAAATTGGCCTTTGCAGTGATGTTGGCCTGAGAGGTAGTTTGCTTGGTTGCTTCCCATCTGATCCCCTGAGCTTTTATACTCACACTTCAAGTCCTGAATAACTCCATCCTCCTCTGCTGTGAGCAGCCCCTTATCTCCCCAAGGCTTCGCTGCTACCCACAGAGATCTGGGAGCCCCAATAGCACACCTTGCCAGTAACGACAGTGCTGATGTAGTCTTTTCTGGGTGCTCTGCCACATCAGGTAGAAAATCCACAATTTCCTTAGGCCTCCTTTTGCTGCTGATGGGCCTGTAGATGCCTTTGTTGTCCTTTACAACCTTCAACAGTTTCGATTCCAGCCTGGCTTTGGTCTTCACAACGTTGTTGCACATTTAGGTGGTGCTCCTAAAGTCCTCGCTGGGATCTCTCCAACTCAGTCACTGCATGGATGCTTCTCCATAACTTTTTGGAGACCTTTGGTCATCTTTGTAGTTTCTTGCAACCTTGTAGCAGGAAGGAGCAGGACTGCTCAAAATATCTAGGATAGAGATACCATGGATTTATACAATGAAATGATAATTTTATTCCTCTTTCTTTCCAAATAGTTTCTGCCACTTTTTTTTTTTTTTTCTTCCTCTTTCATATCATCAAGTCTATTTTTTTTTTCCTGTGGAACTATTGACTGCAGTCCTGGGATCTTGTCCGAAGTTAGTAGTGGTCATCTCATGGCCCATCACTGCTCTGAGGCAGTGCTTAGAAGTTTCACAGGTTTTCCTCTGAAGAAACAAAAGCGAGATTTCTTAGTCCACAAATGTGATTGTGAGAAAGAGGCAGATGACAGCAGGCAGAGGAAACACGCGGTATAGAGCCAGTTGATGTGGATGGTGGGGGTGGAGGTGCTTGTGTACTGCACTGACTGGATCCAGAGTTATGGGAAAAGCTTCTCTGAACAGACCATGGATACAAAAAGTCTCAGCCTTGTTTCTTGTTTGAGGAGATGTGGGACAAATCATGTTGGCTGTGGACATGCAAAGGACAATACATCACGGAATATACTTTGAGCAAATTGCTCTGTAGCAGTAGTGTACGGATGACCAAGCTGTGTGATGGATTTCACTTCAATTCTGCTAGGGATAATTTGCTACTTTGGGGGAAGTACTAAATCATGTTTAGGTTTTATATCACGTATTTGCAACTTTTTTTACACTGAAGTAGCTTGACTTGCCATAGATAACTATGGCCATTGGTGTCCCAAAGCTATTTCTGTTAGGAAGGGGATAATTGTACTTTCCTGCCTCATTTAAGTATTTTAAATATTCCAAAGGGCTCGGATATTGGGGCATAGACATGCTTTTGCTGCCTTGAGTGCTTTCAGTGCTGGTATAGCCAGCTGGTGGAAAGCAACTGTATCTTCCCAGCTGAGCAAAGCCTGAACCTGGAGAAATGTGAGTGGAATTCCCAGTGGAGAAGCCACTGCTGCCTGCTCCTCACTAAGCTGGGCTGCAGCTTTCAGCATGGGTGTGGGGTGCAGCTGTGGGGAACAAGTGGTTTGGCTTCCAGTGATCCCCTCCACAGCCAGGCTGCAGCAAGGTGCTTCAATTATCTGATGCAAGTAGTGCTGGGTTAAAATGTAAAAACAATTATAGCTAATAACCTGATGGCTATGTAGAAGCCCTCTAGAAAACCTAATTTTAGCATCTGAACAATTGGAAGTAAGTGTCTTTTCTTAACTGCTGGAGAAGAACAGAAACAACCTGCCTCGTACACAGGTTGTATGGAATAGGCAGTGGTTTTCAGTGGGAGGAAAAGGAAAAATTTTCATTAAAAATAGAATTCCAAGCCCAGTTCACCATTCATGTCTGATGCTGGAGAAATGCCATCGTGAACCAGGTCTGCTGCATATTAATTTCGGTGAGGTTGATGTCTCACTTTGGAGCTTTGTAGAAGAAAATAGTTTCCTCGAGAGATGGCTCAGTGAACATAGGCAGAACACTGCACGTATCCTTTTTTCATTTCATGTGAAAACCCCAGTACAACGGACTCGATAATACTCTTTTTTGTGTTGATTTCAAAGAATTATCAGAGTGAAAATGAGATCTTGAAGCCCTGTAAGTGTAACCCCTTAGATGATAGGCATCTTTTTGTGAGCTGTCTAACTTAGTTAATCCTCTTTAGACAGAAAAAATACACTGAAGTGTTACGAGCCTTTGGGAGCCAAGCCAAATGCTTCAGCTTGCTGATAGCTGAAGACTTTATGCCTCCCTTTGCAGTTTAAAGGTAAGGAAGGGGAAAAGATCGTCAGTAACATAAAGAAATAGTGACTTAGAGCCTAGTCTGGGTAAAAGGGAGATAAAAAATCTCTAGTGACTGGGTGATAGTGGTGGAAACACAGGTTGTTACTGAGGTAAGAAGTGATGGTCTGTCATCCCATCTGTTCCTCTTTTTTTCCCTTGAGGAAATTTGGAGATGGGGACAACACTTGACTCAGATCTCCTCATTTTCAGAGCAGACAGGGAGACTTGAGCTCCTAAGGCTCTCTATAGGATACAGTAAGCCGGTTGGTGTATTGCAGTGTAATCCTTAGCTGAAGGGGGAGATGAAGCCAAGACAACGTGGTGGAGGCGGCATGGTGAAGCCACCCTTTGCCACTTGTAGTAAACATGACCCTCCTTGTGCTGAGAGCTGTGGTAAAGCTCTTGATAGAGTAAGATGCGAGTGAAGCACGTGGAAATAAGGAAACAGGCACTTCACTTTTCAAAGTCCTCTGGAGACTGGCCAGACTCGTTTCCCCCACATATATGCTTTTATATAGATGTGGTTTTATGCCAGTATTAATTTTTAATGTCTGAAACTAGTCTTAGCTTTTATTATTGGTTTGGCACGTAGGAATAACATGGAGAATGCTTAAACGCTGCCAGGTTTAAATGCTGCTCTTTTTATTCATGAGACATAGAAACATTGGTCTGAAAAATACAGAAGCTCAATGCAAGCAATACAGAGAAAAGTTTATTTGATTCCTTGCCTCTACTCAACACTTGTGTCAGGCATCCCTCTGATTACCTTCAATTCCCACCAGAGGCGGGAAAGGTGAGGGATGCTTAGTGAGCAAACTATCAAGAGTGGCTTTCAATATTTCATTCTAGGACCTGAGCTACTTACCTCTGCTTCTTCATTTTAACCTGAAGGATTCAGCCTTTCCATAGGCATTTCTGAAAGGCGGTGCACGCTTCTGAGTCCTGAAACGCATACCTGTTCTGCCCCTTCCTCATGCTGACTGGTCTCTTGGTTAAGATATGACATGGAGGTTCATGCCACCTTGAAGTCCTTCCCACTTCTGGCTGGAAGGCTGGTCTTGACCTGTGACAGTGTTTCGGTTCCTCTCTGCGAGCTGAGGGAGGTTTCCCCCTGTGCTTTGCTGCAATCTGCTCGGCAGGGCAGAGGCTGCTTCACCCGGCACAGCGGCATCTGGGAGGAAATAGGGTGCAAGGAGAAGCAGCTCATGCTCACCTCTTCATCCCCAAGTCTTTGTGTTGACCATCTTTCTGCTAGCCTCAGGCTCACCTTGTTCAGTCTCCTTGCAGGGGCAGATTATGGACACAATCATTCTTCCCTGTGAGGTGCAGGACTTGTGCTGTAGGTTTCCAAAATATTCTCTTTGGTCACCTCTTGGTGAAATGCTCTTTTCTGACACTCTGTTCTTTCATTTTTTTTCTTTTTTCTTTTTTTTTCTCTCTTTTTTTTTTTTTTTTTTTCTGTGCTGTGAGGATGCCAGCACTGCAGGTATTTCCAACCTATTTCTTTCCTGCCTTTTTTCTCTCTGCTGTGCTCACACTTCTCTACATTCACAGCCCAGCCTGGGCTTCTGGTCGGGTGTCCAGTCTCAGAAAGAAGCCTTTGAGCGGTTGCTGTAGTTGTGAAAGATGCTCAGAAGCAATACTTGTGTTTACTCGGAGATTTCACAGGGCCATCTCAGTGGCTTCTGCAGCACACAGCTGAAACTGTCTTGCATCACACAGCTCTGCAGGTTTGGGTTAACTCTCGTTTCGGTTGTAAACGAGAAGCCTGACTGACACAGCTGTTTTCCTGACCACATGCCTACATTATTTTTCCTAGATATATATAGAAGCCTGACATGCTGAGCAGAGCAAAATGACTTTGTGCAATTAATGTGACATGCTTAATAATGCTTGGAAGGGTGCAGGCATCCAAATTTATCAACCTGCCACAGCTAAAAAAAAATCTGCCAAGCAATCCCAGCGCAAACACAGCACATGTTTTCCTAAAACAAAGACAACGCCCAATTGGTAATATTGCTTTTGGGACGAGACACTGTATTTTTCCAAGAGAAGCTTATGTCATGCCAGAAACTCACTTTGCCCTTGTGTTATACTACACGGTGATAAATTCAATTTACATTTTTTTTTCCTTTGGCATTTTAGTGTCATAATTACTTTCCTATTTAAACAGCTTAATCCTTGAATACAAAGTAAGGTTTGGTTAATAGCAATGCAGCAGCACTTTGGTGAAATCAGGTCCAACTAGCTATCCATATTTTTTTTTCCAGTCAATAAATGATTTTTAAAAGGTCATCCTGACATAATTGAAAAGTTGAAGGCTTGAGTAATTAGCATAGAATATGCAGCTTTCCACACCTGGTTCTTTTGGTACAGCTGCATTAGTAATACTGTTGTCTGGGGAGGTTTTAATTCGGAAAAGAGGGTGCTCCGGAAAGGTGTCTGCTTGAAAACAAACCCTTATTTAGCATAAGAAACAGTGTCAGCCACAGCTTCAGCTTGCCTTGGCTCGGGTGTTAGGAGATGTGAATGCGAAGCCTGGCTCCCCTCCTTTCCTCAGCAGCAATACTCATCTTACTGTAGCTCTTCTTCATCTGCTGCAGAGACAGCAAAAGCACAGAAGTAAGGAGGAGCAGAGCAGAAGGAGGATTTAAGCTGCATCTCATGCCTTGTCCCGTCATTAACTGCCTGGTTTTGGTATGGGGTGGAAATTTAATTCCTGTGGTTTGAGTCTTGCTCCATGCCTTACTTCCAAGGAACGTCAGAGGACGGGACAGAGGGACAAGGACGCTGGGGCCACTGGCCATTGAAAGAGCCTAGCTGGGGAGAAGAGGATGGATATATTAATCTATTACCAAGGTGAGGATGAGTTGTGCTTGGATCCAGAGGTTAAAAGAAGTGCAGCCAGCATGCCTCCTCAGACTACCACTACCCCAAGCGCTGGGCTCACCACAGAAGTGGTGGCACCAAGCTGGAGGACGCAGTGCTCGGGGCCTGCCAGATTGTGTTGCAGGCTGTGTCTGAGCCCTGTGCCTGCATCGCCTTTCTGTGGAAGCTACTATATAGTCCCAGTCTCAGCCCCACCTGATGCTGGCATGCGGGCATGTCACACCTCTGGACCCTGGAGCTGATGTACACCCTGGGCTGGTGGTGCACACGGAGCAGAAGAAGTCATTCGGGCCATTGTGTACCCAGCGAATGCATTCAGCAGGTGTTTTGTCTGGAGAAGCACGGGACATCTAGCCCATTTGTGATTTTGCTTTCACAGTTTTGCTTTCTTAATTTTGCATTTGATAGTTTAAGAAAATAATATTTTCTGTTTAGCATGCTGAAGAAATGCAGCACAGAGAAGGTAAAATCCTTCACGGCAGAGGAAAAGCAAGTTGAAATAGTTGGGATTTTAGCATGAATGTGTACTGAAAGGCTTGGCCCTTGGGATGGAAATAGACCTTGGAACTGTACCAAGGTGCTTCAGAGCTCCTTGTTCCCATTGCTTTTCTCTTTCGGATATAATGGCTGGAGCTGTCTGGTTGCAGAATTCATTTGAACTAAAAATCAGTATATTTTAAAACAGAATCTTAATTCTCCCATGTCTCTGAAAGTCTGCTCAGGTATGAAACAGTGTATTGCTTTTTGTGCTGTTTTTCTAGGCTCATGTTTAATCTGTGTGAACTGTGAAATCCTGATTTTACTTTACTAATATGGAAAAGGTCAAAGTTGTGATTAAATTGTTATGTTTGTAAAGAATGGATGAGCTCCTGTGAACTAGTTCCCTTAATAACCTACAGTGATCATTTATTGCAAGCACTTAAAAATAAAAAACAGCAGCTACTTCACACTGTTTGGAGTCATTGAACTACAGTGGTTGTGATGCACGTGAGAATCAGATTCAAACATACAATAAATGTTAATTGTGATTTCTTGACAGTTTTTCCTTTGTAAGCCTAGAAGGTCCCTGACAGCCTTGCAATTATGGAAAGAAATGTGAAAACAAATCACAGAGCGGATGCGATTCTGCATCCAGGGATCACTCTGTAACCCCGAGAGGTTGCAGTGACATTGGTTTTTCAAAAGGAAGCAGCAGGTCAGAGGTTTTTCACCAGTGGCATCCAATTTGAGAAGTACCTCACCTGGTATCAATATCCTAGGGAGGATATTGAAAATAAATCCCATTGCACGCTTCCAGATTAATCAAAATTGATGTAATTACAGGCATAAAGGCATTGTAAATCTGGATGAGCACTCACAAGGCATAACTTTAAGGGTATGACCTCTCTATGATGTGGATTCCGTAACAGTGGCCATCACTGTTAGCCAGTTGCTTTTCAGTTTCTTGTTCTTCCTGCCCGAGCCAAACTTGATGCTTGTCTGTTATTTAGCACTTCTGATCTGTAATGACCATCAAGGAGGTGAAAAGGTACAGTAAATTTTAAATTGGTCTGCTGTTGAAGACAGAGTCACGAGAATTGCATTTTAGTGGCTCGGTCACCAGTAGGAGCTTCAGTGCTGGAATGATAACTCTTCCTTTCAGCGTACAAATCCACCAAATCTCCCTCTCCAGTTTGAAGTTAATGACTGGAAATTGCTGGAGATTCTCTTCCTCAGAATGAGGGGAAATGTGGTAAGATGTATTGTGCAGGATTGGGGTTTATCTTCCATTAAAATACCGATGCTGATGTTTCCAAGACTGGCGTGTTATGCTCTAGAAGGAGCATTCTTCTGTTTTCATCTTCTAATTTGGTTAATTCCATGCTTGCAGACACTATTACTCTCTTTAATGTTCAATTAAACTAATGAGCTCCTAAGTATAGCAAGTAATCCCTGTTTTTTTTTTTTCTTTTTTTTTTCTTCTTCTCCATAAAAATACTCCTATTGAACCTGAAAGCAAGATTTACACGATAAAATCTTTGCCCTGAGAGGCTCCTCAAAAGCTTAGTTATAAGTGTGTAGGATCTTCAGCTAAGAGTTGTGTAATGTGGTAAGTGCTTGTAATCATTTATGACCTGGAATCAGCCTAACTTCTGATGCTATAATGCTTGTAGTGCTTCAAATACCACCTTCACACAGTGCATCAGAAGTGTACCATTCACCTAATTACTAGTTAAGACTAGTAACTAGTTAACTCTGAAACACTACCTATGATACTTAGATATTTTTTCTCAGAATAAAGTGATGCCAAATCTGTGAAACCCTGTGCTGAAAGTGGTTGGAAATAGTATAAAAAATAATTTCAAAACACTCAGAACTAGGTGTGAGCTCTGAAAATTAACACCAAGTGAGGTTCTAACCCTCAGTCTTCTTGTGGCAAATATTTGGGTAAGGTGTAAACAGGGACCAATGGCACTGTGCTTCATGTTGAACTTTCCTAAGAAGAAATGCTGTGCCTGTACAGACAGAGAGGGCGTGCAGCCCTCTCCACGTGTCTGTGTGGAGGGAGAACTGAAAAGGCCACCTCGTGCAGTGAGATGCACTCATGATTCTTTTGTGTTCACATCTTTGTTTCTACTCTCTTATATTACAAAAATATAATTTAGTGCAAGATGAGTCTACTCTGCATGCAGGCTAAGCCACAGACTATACTAAAGTCATGTGACTGCTGGAATATTTGCCCTGGAAAGTCTTTTTATTACCTTTACATTAAACAATATCCTAGGCCAAGTCTTCCTTGCCCTACTTGAGCAAATAATTCTTTGTATATGGAGATCATCCTTTGTCTCATCAGCAAGTGTCCATTGCTGGCAGTGGTTGATTTGGAAGGTGCTTTGTTTTCCCTAGCTTTTCTGTGTGTATTTCTCTGTGTGTGCACAAGCGCACTGATGCATGAAAGACGAGCCCAATGTATGATAAAGGCTAACGTTTGAAAAGGTTGTTCTGGGGTACTAAAACCTACCTGTACGGATTTATCATGCAGCTGTGAAAAAGACAATGTGTACTACCCTAATGAAAAAAATGGCAATAAAACAACAGTAGCTTAATTTTCATTGTAAAAATAAAGTAAAATTGCAGGTTTAAATTACCCTTCATATTGTCAATACAATCATTTCTACAGAGGCATTGTAAATCTGAATGAGTGTTCAAAAGGAATGACTTTCTGATGAGACCCTTATGGGATATCGACTCTACAGCAGTGGGCATCACTGTGTAGACTGCTGCTTTACAATTTTATTTATTATTATTATTCTTTTTTACCATATGAGGGAGACTTGATGCTTGGAAAGATGTGTGATATTGTTAGCTTTGTGGCTGTGAAAACATTTTCATTCAAGGGAGCATAGATAAAAGGGCTGCAGGGAAAGCATCAGCGAGGGATGTCTTTGCTCCACAGGTGCTGGCAGATGTTGATTATTGAAATAGGCTTTCTCCCTGGAAGTTTGTGGCAGGTTTTGATAGCTGGAAAGAGTGATGATTACTGTAGGGTTGTCTGTGAAAAACTAAATTTTATCTGTAAATAAAGCAATTATAAAGGTAGTGCCTCCCACTTAATGGGAGGCATCTCAAGTGCAGTTAGAATTTCAACTTCCATTTATATTGTAGGAATATGGTTAAAATCAATATGCTGACTAGTTTTATTACTTTGTTATTTTATTTAGTGCATCTACGTACCACCTCCAGATACATTTACGCTTAACACAGATATAAACTGAACAGTAAAGTTAACCAGCACAACAACATGCAAGCAAGTAGTCAACAAAGACCTAAAATTCCCCTCAAGATCTCTGGTCCTCCAAATAGTGCTCTGGAAATGGTCTGATTAAACAGCTAATTATCCTCAAAATGTCCTCTGAATTTGATTAAAATTGGTCTTTGGAACGGGAAGGGATTTTAAAAGGTGTATTCTATGAGATACAGGCATCTAACTGGGGAACCATGAGGATGCCTCTGAGCAGTGGTACCTGAATCTTGATAGCACATCAGAAGGAGAGCTGACATGTGTCACTCCTCCCTCACTACCTACCCTGTTTTCCACTGGAAGAAAATCTGTAAGAAGGTCAGGGAAGAATCTGTGGTGGCCTCTATCAGTCCCTTTATCTGGATACTGAGAGACTGAGTCTTTAGGACACAGCTGCAGAAGGCATTGCACTTGCCTTGTGGTTTGTGTGTAGTATCAGAGCCCTCCAGCTGATGAATTGCTGGCTGAAGATTCAGAGGGAGGTGTTTTTTCAGATGTAGAGGATGAATCAGAAGTGATTTGACAAATCAAAGTCAGTTGTTGGACCTGGGAACGGAACTCAGAAGCCAACAGACTTTATGCAACATGGGATTTACGTGGCGCCCGGGGACAAACCTGGCTGTGCAGCCACATTGCACCCCTTTTTATTTCTCTGCTCTCTGAGATCTAGGTTAAGCACGTGGTATCCACGCCTAGGGAACTGCAGCAAAGTCTACAGCTGCAAGAGAGGCTTCGAACTCCTCAGCCAACTGGACAGGCAGGAACAACCCTGGCAGCTACCGCTAGCAGTCAGATCCCAAAACAACGTGGGATTCAAGCAGGAGAGGATATATACAGTGGCAAAGTGAACCAGCCTCCTCCTGCCCCATGCACTGGGGCACGGATGTATCATCCTCGCTGCAGAGCTGTACACCCAGCAGGGATGGTTGGCACCAAGCAGAAGGGAAGTGGGCCAGAGCTAACCCCTTATGGCAGCTGCTTAAGTAAATGATGCAAGTAGGACATCATATGTGAGACTTGCAGGAAGTCAGAGGCATTGGGGTAGGTGTCTGAGCCACGACAGGGAGGTTGCGAGGAAGAAGGTCCTTTCTCAACTCTCATGGCCTTTTGTTCTCAAAGCTTTACAACAGGTTTTGACTGGCTAAACCAAGTGGCTTTTCCAGCTCAGTCATTTAAGTCTACAGGGCCCAAATTGAATGGCCTTTAACGTTAGTCTTTAAATCTTTTAATGTAGTGATTAAACATGACAGGGATTATGCCTCTGCCCAATAGCAGCTCACCTAGGTGTGCTTGTTGGCGAGATGCGAAGCACAAAGCCAAATGCTCTTAAGCATCCAAGCACACTGCTATTTCAAAACGTAACAAGCCCCGTCATGTCTTATGATGAAGCTTTTCCTTTTTTTTTATTGGCAATAGAGTGAAACAAAAGGCTGATAAAAAGAACATATTAAAAAAAAAAAAGAAAAAAAAGAAGAGGGTGGACAAAGGTTAGAACAGAAATTTAAGCTTTTCATCCTAAGTACTTCTAAATATATATGGTATGTTTTAGACGTATTTATGAGGACCTATTCTAATGGGTAAAGAACTTACAGAGACATGATTTCCTCAGATATCCAGGCGAGAGACTAAATTACACATAACAGGGCACATCAAATTGAGTTTCACACAAAACCCATTGACTAATAAAAACATTCTCCTGGTTGCCAAGTCACCTAAAAAACTCCCTGGAAATATAGAAAAGAAGGTGGCTGTGTGAGCCGTGGAGCCTTTAGTTTTACCAGCAGCTAGTGTTTTAATTCCTGCAGGATTTCTGCCTCACTACTCAGTCCAGGATAGGCAGGGCCTCTGTATAGTTTTTTCTCCTCATCAGTTCTCATGGGTCTTAAGGTTAACATACAGTTCCTGCAGGATTTAAACCCTTTTCTGGAGACAACATCCTCTGTTTTCTTGTAGGCCTTTTCCTATGATACTAATTCCTATGGCAACTGAGTGCTTCACATTGTTTTATTTTCATAACATCTCAGAGAGATTAATAGGTAGCATTACCATGTTTTCCAGTTAAACAGTAGAAAGTTTCAGGTAAAAAAATGAAGTTTACTGATTTATTGAGGGGAAAATGCTGTTTCAACAAAAGCTGATAGTCCATTGATGGTTTTTGATTCACCTGGAAACCCCTCTGTGAAGTGTGACTGTGTCTCTCTGGGAGTGGGATTCCTATTTTTCCTTCAGCAAAATCAAATTAAAATGTTTCTCTTCTACCTGCATGACTTTAAGAAGAACACTTTTTTATTTATTTTTTAATTATTATTATTATTATTTTTTCCCCATTGGCCCCAGATATTTCATTTTAAATATTTTATCTTAAAAGAAGTAAATTGTGTTTATTTATGGTACACTGTAGCGGGGGGGGGTGGTGGGGTGGTGAGATTTTCTAGCCTACTCCTCCTCCACTGGTGCAGAGACCTTGTGGGCTGTGTCTCGTAATGCACACTCTCTGAGAGGAGTTTTATGCTGCTACACGCTGTGGCAAATGGCATTTAGACCAGGAGTTTCTACAAAGCAAAGAAAACACGTGGATTTGTCACACTGTCAATACCCATGGGCATGCCATCAGCCCAGACAACAACTGGAATTTCCCACAGGACCAGAGGTGGTGAAGGACGCGAGGGAGAGCAGCTGCCTCATGCGGGGTGGGTGAGGTGTCAGGAGAGTTGGGACGCTTTGTCGGAAACTTTCATGACATTTCTTGACAGAGGATAAAGCAAGGAGAGTCTCACCGCCTGTAAGCTCCCGAGCATGGATGTTTTTGCTTTCTCTTTCTGCTTTTTCTTTGCACGCTGCTTTGTCACCTCCTGCGCTCGCCTTTCTCTGCGTTCCCAGTTTTCTCCAGGCTTCTGTGGTTCCTGTACAATGTTTTATTTATACAGCACTCTCCCTACTGCTGTGCCACATACCAGTCTCCGCTTTGCTCTTTTATGCTCTCACTACTCAGCCAGCCCCAGTTTTCCCTTTCTGCTCTCCCTCCATGCTTTTCTTCTCAAGGTCTCACCAGCCTCCCCACCTGTACGTCCCCCGTTTCGACCTGCTGTTCCTAATCCTACCCCTCTGAGGGAGCAAGAGCAGCTTCTGGCCACCTCTGGGCAAAGCCACGTCGATGAGATTATTTTAAGCAACATGTGCAGGCAGGGGTGGTCAGGGCAGGCTAAGTTCAAGGTTGTCCAAGGAGGCCTGAAGAAATGGGGAACCGGTGCATAAACTGCAGAAGCCAAACAGGCTGTGCTGTGAGAAGGAAAGGCAGCGTCTACATGGCAAAGAAACTGGAGTCTGCACTTGCTGCTGTACTTCTCTGTACCTTATTTTGGAACCTGTTCATCTGCGTGGATAGCACAGCCGAGTTAAGCTAACAGAAACAAAGACCTTGCCCAAAGGTATTCTCCATCCCAGCAAACGAACTGAAAGTATAAAACATACGGGGCAGTCTGAGCTTTAACAATGGTTAAACAAAACAAACAACAACAACAACAAAAAAGAGCTTTTACTGTGTATTTTAAGGAGTTTCAAAGACAGCAAAAATCACTGGTGTGATTTGGCAATCCGTATCAGTAGGGAATTGCTTAACGCCTCTGGGCAGGGTTCTTGCTGGTGGCGTCTGCTGGGCTTCTCTGCAGCGTGACAGGCGATATTGGGGTCCTGGTGGTCCTGCACTCCTCTCAGTGACCATGTCATTTCTGTTTGCTTCATTTGCTGATGGTTACCAGCTGGGTCCTGGCTTTGGGGTGGGCTGTCCCACCAAGTGAGCACGCACGTTTCAGCCCATGGTGCTTCAGAGCCCCAGAAAGCACATGTAGAAATGGTGGAGGCCTTTCCCGCAGCTTCAGATGGTGTATTTTGCTATTATTTGTATTTCTTTTGGGCTGAGAGGCTCCCCAGAGGGGATTTAAGCCCCCTTGCACTCTGTTTCCAAGGTAAAATAATCATGAATAAAAGGACCTGTGTCAAAACCTATGTGGAGAGAAGCAGGAGGTAAGGACAACAGGTGCCTCCAGTGCTGCAGCAGTGATGGTTGTTGCAGTAAGCAAATGTCACAGAAAGCATATAAGCTTTTAAGAGAACTTTTCCAGTGAGGGTAAATCACTCCTGTGGCTGACCAGAGCTTTCATCAGCTTACTCTCAGTTCGGGATCCTCCCCAAGCACTTACAGCCTTGTCTAGCCTCCTCCTTATGAACAATCCCTGCTAAAGGGATGTGGGCTTTTGGTTTTGGGTTTCCTTTCCAGAGCTGAATTCTTTATTGTCATAGTATGTTCATAACCTTGGGATACCAAAAGCCTATTTTAGGATCTGTGAACTGGCTGTGCATAGCTCTTTTACAAGATACCACTTTAAAGCACTTTTTCTTCCACTGGTTTTAATAAAACTTACTGAGAGGTGAACCAATTCAGTGTGTGATTTGCCAATAAGCTGCATTATTAAAACAATAAAAAAACACATTTTTGTGTGTGTGTGTGTGTGCAGGGAGGGAGGAAGGAAGTCATTATGAAAAATATGTAAGGATGTATATCTGTGTGCACATGTGTGCAAATTGTGATTCAGAAGTGGAACTGATGGCAGCTAACACTGACAAAATACAAGCTTATTTGTAATTCCTGCCTTTTTTTTTTTTCTTGAGCCTAAAATGTTGTCACAGGATCTGTTGGTTGCTGATTTTCAAACATGCAGTGATCTTGTGGAAATTTTTATGTATTTTAATGGATATGAGCTATTAAGACAGTGAATAAAACCGAAAAAAAAAACAACTAGCTTTTTTGACCTCTATTTGAAATATGACTTTTTATTATTGTTGTTGTCATTCTTGCTGCCAGTCTGAAGTGCTGATGTTAAATATCAATATTTTTGAAGGCTATCCTGAAAAACAAACAAACAAATAAATAAATAAAAGGAATTCTGGATGACTCACATTCTGCTTTAATTGGCACATTATGATTTTCCGTCTTCATATTTTCATCCTGGTTTTCAAAAGTACTTTTTAGTTTATCCAGACCACTTTACAGATTTACGTTCTGGCTTAGCTGGTCAATTTTGTTTTTGTATTTCAGAAGAGTGAAGTCAGTTGGGACTAGCAAAGCAAATTCGTCTCCTTCAGATAAGAGAGTTGCACTAAAGCCTTAGTCCTGAAGTTACACCGTCCCCTAACCAGTGAGTGGCATTTATTTACACAGATAAATATACACAGTTGCCCAGCTGGAGGAGTTGTTACTTGCAAAGGCACAGGCAGGAAAGAAAGATATTTTTCCACCCATGTTACCTGTATGTTCAAGTGCAACCACCAGCCGTTGGGCGGGGTGCCTGCAGGGCAAGCCTAAGGATGAGAAATGATGCAGCTGCTCTTTTTTTTTTTTTTTTTTTTTTTTTTTTTCCAGCTTTCATGCATGCTCAAAAATCATTTGGGGCTCCTCCGGATGAAGTGTTTGACTCCAGCTGCCAACCTCAGCTGAAATTCAGAAAAAGGGGGAAGTACATCAGCTAGTATTGGGGATGCGCAACCAAGTGATACACAGGCTCCTGTGTGATTCCTGGTTATGCCACTGGAGGGGCCGAAGCAACCAGACTCGTCTTGCTCATTTTATTGCTTTAAATTTACCCTGTATCCCACCAGCATCAGCAGAGAAGCTGGAGCTAGAGATGATCATGCAGACGACCTTGTCCTCTGTCTTTCACTGACTTTTATGTTCTGTTCAAAAAGTTGCTTATACTGTGAGCTGCATAAAGATGTGACTTTACATTTTTTTCACTGAAATCCCTGTACCTGTCTCTGATCAGCTTGAGAAGTTGTAAGCTTACACAGAACTGAGTGTGGGGGGTCTGTGCAGAAGTGTTTCCCTTGGTTAATACTCTCTGTCCAGTGCAGAAATATGTATTTCTGTATGTATTTAAATGCCAGCTGTTCTGATCTCTGGCTCAAAGCTTATATTGCTTACTGCAAAACCTCATAAGCTTTCTGACAATTCTTTGTGTAGCAGAACAAGTCCTCTACACAAAAAATAACAGTCAAGCAGCGGATCAGGTTGGTGTTACTCTCAGCTCTATGTGTCAGTAGGTGCTGAGGGACTGAAGGGCAGAGGTGTGTACGTACCCCGTGCTTGGCTATTCTCCCCTATTGGTCTGCCCTACTCCCCGCTTTGCCTGGACATGCACAGAGGAGGATTTCTTACGCAGAAATGCGAAAAAACTCAGAGAGGGTGCATGGTCCTCAACGCAGTGGCCTGTCCTGTATAGAAGAAAGACTGAAAGAGCTTGTAGCAGATGATGATTTACAGGTCTCTAAGGGAAAGGAAAACTACTTGAGAATATATGTTTGTCTAATGCAATGGAATTTCAAGTTATGAAGCAAAGAGACACAAATAATGCATAGATAGAGGGATCAAGTTAGTCTTTTCCCCTGGAGGTTTGGAAAGCCCTACCCAAGAAAAATTAGTTGTGTAAAAGCACGTGTCATGCTTAACTCTTCGAGCAGAGTGAGCGCGTGATTAACTGATTACTGATTAGCAGAGGATGATGCTGCACTAGATGATGGGGTGAGAGAAGCAGTGTTAAAACAGCACAAGAATAAGAACCATGGGTCAGAACTCATTCTGTTAGGAGAAAAGCAATTGGATAGGAACTACCATCCATTCACATAAAAGAGTATCTGCTGTACTTTAAATTCAAGTCATAGCAGGACTCAGAACTGTGCTACTGGGAAAGAGAGGGCATCTCAACAAGATACTGAAATGTGGAAGAGGATGGAACATTTCTGAAATACTGAAAAGTTGTGTGTGATTTATACTATATCTTTTAAGCCACAAACCTTTGTTCCTCAGCTAGGCGTTTGTCCTGCCTTGAGTTCCTCAATAGCCAGGGGACAGAGGAGAACTCCTGCTTGGTGTCATTCCTTACATCTCAAAAGGTGGCAAAGCATTGCCGTGTGTTCACACAGTGCCCAAGAGCAATACTGTAGGCCTTAGTGAAAATTTTAACACAGAGAATGATGAAAGAAATGGGATACACCACATTTGCCAAAACTGGTCATGTTTTTCCATTTCATATCTTCAAAAAAAAAAAAAGCCATGAAAGATTCAGTTTTAGCTAATCTGCTAATAAAAAAGAAAGAATATATCTGTTCTTCTGGTGTGTTTCAATTACAGCAATGACAATGGAAAACCAGCAATAAAAGCATTAAAATAAGTGAGTATGAGTTGCAATGTGTGACTACACAGGGGTGAACGTGAAAGCAGTTAGGAAAGTAGGGGGTGTTG
This sequence comes from Cygnus atratus, assembly GCF_013377495.2. NCBI lineage: Eukaryota > Metazoa > Chordata > Aves > Anseriformes > Anatidae > Cygnus > Cygnus atratus. The sequence goes on along the minus strand of NC_066362.1, from coordinate 139,269,844 downwards.
CTGGTTCTCTGTAGGAGCAAAGACCGTCTCCAGTTGTTACTCGGACACTGACCATCTGAGAGATTAGTTCCATTAAAATCAAACCAAAACCTTTTTTTTTTTTGGTTATGTCATGTTTTGTTTTGTTTTCTATGCACATTTCCATTCCCTTTTAATTAGTGAAACTCCTGGCCTCAGTTGCCTCTGGTGGAAAGGAACTCCACCAGACAAACATAGGCTGTGGGAAAGGAGTGCTTTTCACCCCTCTGCCTTTCCTTTTCAGCAAATGCCCTCCTGCTTGGGTAGGATGGGAAATGATGAACAGGGCTCACTTTCTTTGGTACCATTCATTATTTTGAACACCATTTCTGTTCCCTTCTCTGATGTGAACAGGTCCAATTTTATTATTCATCCAGAAGTTTTTCATGCCTCTAATTATTTTCATTATAATTTCCGAACTCATTTTATTTCTGCTTTGTCCTTTTCAGGGTGTCCATAACTGGCTACAATGCACTAAGTTGGGATAATAGGAAATATTTTCAGCATCGCTTCTCTGTTCCATTCTTCTTCCTTGCTAACTATTCATGTTTTTACCACTGAAAGACATCTTCATCCAAATGCCTACAGTGACACCCAACTGTTTTTCTGACTCTTTACAGTTACGTTTGGAAGCCAGAAGATGTAGTTCATATTATTCCTACCAGAAGGCACCATCTTCTGTTTGAAAATGCTACATTCATCTGCTGTGTCATCTTGCTTGGTATTTCATACAAGCTCCCCTCTTGGTTTATCTAAATGTTTTTGACTTCCACCAGTTCTGCTCTCCTGTTTCCTTCTTAGTTTTCCAACTCTCTCAGCCAAAACCTTTTGTCACTTGACTCTCCAAGTTTGTTTTGTATCTGCATTTTATTCCTTTCCATTCCCAGAGCCAGATTACACCTGTGCTTCTTACATTACTGTTGCCCATCTTTTAAATACTTTAAATCCAGGTCAGATCAAGGCATTACCATGATTTATTATTGGGTCTGAAAATATTTGGCTTGACTAGACTGTACTTATGGCACATCAACTAGGATAAATTGCTGCGGTTCACTCAGAAAGAGACACCAACCAGCTCATCAATCATACAGGCTGCAGAAGGCCATGTTGCAGCAAATAATAGTAATTGATGGATAATTTCTTGGCTTTGCATTTTTCATTAGAGATACTGACCTACAAACAAGGCAAAAGGAGAACGACGTGGTTGTGTATGTCATGATTACGTCAGCTACCACAGAAGCAAACTAGCTGATGAGAAAATAACATCCCAAAAATTTTATTTATTTTTAAATAAAAATGCTTATCCAGGAACTGCTTAGGCAATTCTCATCACCAGAAAATAGTAATGGATCAAAAAATGCAATTATGGATTTTTAAAGCACTTGAATAAAAACCTACAAACCCCAGTTTCTTCTCTACGAATTGCCAGTTTCTGACTTCAGGACTCTGTTTCCAGGGCAACAGTTGATAACATAACAAACACTGAAGAAAGTACATGAGAGAATTCCCTGTTCTATTTTAGGGGAGAGTTATGTCCCTTGGTTATTGCTAAGGGAATAAGGAATATTTTGTACTGTGAAGCATTTATAACACGGACTGCGAAGAGCCCTCGCAGGCTGTTTGTTATCTGGTGTTTGCCAAGAGATGGAGCTGCAGAGTCAGACACCTACCAAGCCCGACCCCTGTAAATCAGGCACGATATTACAAAATCCTTGGCAGCAAAAGCCTGCAGCCTCTCATACTGATGCATGCTACTCTTCTCCCAGTGAAAACAGCCTTTAAGGCATGACTTGGGCACCTAGCCAGCTCTTTCCAATTTATTTCATTTAGCTGTGGTTCAGAAAAGCCAACAAGCCAGCTATATTCATCTTGGTGGATCCTGGCCTCTAGTCAGATAATGCTGTAGAAAATGCTCGGCAGCCTCACAGTTGAGCAGTAACAGGATTAAAACAGCTGTCCTCTTGCACTTGCCTGGCAAAGCCTGTCCCCTGCACACACGCCTGTCAAAATGCCAGCAGTGCTGCACAGCTCTTCCTCAACAGGCATTTATTTCTCAGGGGCCACCTGCGCAGGTTGGGTACTGCTCAAGTCTATTCTCAGCTGCTCTCTTCCCTCTGGGCAGCTGAAGTTTCTAGACACCCACGGTGAACATAGAGAAGAGATTCCTGAACTGCTGGAGTCCTGAGTTTGTCAACCCATAAACCATCCTACCCCATGTGGGTTTACAGATGTAGCTCTGGAAGCCATAAACCTGCACCAGTACAGAAAGAAGCCAAGCATTTTTAGAGCAGACCTTGGGTTCAGGTTAATGCAGTGGACCAGCAACTCTGGTCCAGCTCACATCTGCACCAGCTCTGCCCTCCCTGCCCATGCAACCCAGCAGAACAAGTCCAGGTTTGTACATACCTGCCCCTAAAAATCTGTCATTGCCGGCAGCTGCTTTGTGGTTATGTAGAGGCAAAATCACCTTCATGGTGAGCCTGCTGAGCTAATCTGGCTCCCACTCATCCCAAAGCCCCAGGGGATTCTCGGAATAAACATCCCTGCAAACCAACCCACCGGAGCTTCTTGGCCTTCTACAAGTAGATCTACAACGTGAGTTCTCAAGCAGAGAAGAGCCAGGAAGGGGCATGAACACTCCAGTGCTCTCTTGTGCCTCAGAGTAATTGGGGCATTTTATCCATGTTCTGCTTCATTTGCATCATTGAAAATCCTCATGCTTACCTTTTTTTTTTTTTTTGGGAACCGACAGCTTGTGGGATAACTTGTACTTCAGTCCCACTCCTGGGTGAGGGAAGAAGGGACAGTGGGAGAAGAGTAAAGGGAGGTGAGCCTGCCTGTGCCTTGGGCTTGCAGTTATAATGTAAGGTCTGTGCAAAACAATTTTTACCCTTTCTTTCACCACAGCTTTCATTCTTTGTGTTAGGCAGCATATCAATAAGACAGATTCAAAACTAGATAGATTGGAAGAAAGGCAACTTGTCTGTTTGCTAAATAGGACTGACATCATTTTTCTCCACATATTTTTTTCATGGGCAAAGGCTGACCTGGGTTATATGCCTAATTTTTTTCAGAAATATTTTGGCTGAGAATACTGAACAGAGCTAGGGTTTCAAATACTTTTGGGGATAAGGATCCCTTTGGGGATAATGCAAGGTGTCCTGTGTTGGTATTTCCTTTTGGGTGTCTAAGGTAACTAACTCTTCACTTCCTAATTTCTGAAATTCCTGTTCTTGCAAGCTTTGGGCTATGATAAGCCCTAGCTGATGGATAGCTTGAAAATCTGGCCTGGCAACCCAAAGGTCTCTTTGGAGTTTTAGACTTCACAGAGCTTGCTGAAATATTTTTAATATGTCTTCCCAGCAAAAAGCAGTCCTGGTGCCTGTTTGTCAATCAGTCTGTCATTTGGTGACTGGATAGAGAAAGAAACCCCTTTAGACTTAAGGTCTTCTGACACGTAGACCTACCGGTCCTTACGCTCCAACTTAGCAGTGACTCCCAGTTTTCATAGGTCCTGAGGCCAGTGAGTCACTGTGGAGCCTTCACTGGACTTCTGGGTTTGCTAGATTAGTCACTAGGCTGTGTTTCAGGTGCAGTATGCTCATTCCTCAACTCTGAAGCCCATGTCACTGGTTAGAAACTATTGCTCCAGGTGAGCCCTGGTAACTCATTGAACCTCTGTGTCTCAGCCTGCCTGTGTCAGTTAACAAAAACATCCGGAATGGGTAAACATAATGATGTGTTTTGTCATAGCTTAAAGATGTTTCTTCTACTTCATACCAGTAGGCAATGAATTATCGTTATCCTTGGTTTAAATAATGTGGTTATTGACAGAGGTGGGTCAGTGACTCACTGTGGAGCTCACCAAATTCAAACGAAAGCTCTTAGAGATTTCACTTAGCAATGGAGAGATGCCAGTATATTTATGTACATATATCAACTGATGAAAAACTGGTTATATGGTGGTTTTGATCTGTGAAAGTCTTGGGCAAATCTGCTTCAATCTTCTGTGCCTATTTGTCTGAATTTGCAGGAAGTGAGTATGCCCAGGCACTGGCAACCAGACAAACCACATACATACGAGCTGAGCTGTATTTTAATTAAGCAATTAAGAGCAATATTTTTGCACTGTACAGGTAGTTCATATTCCAAATGATGTAATTACATGTACATACTTTGTTTATTAAAGATGTATCGGCTATATTGAAGTGGTATAATTAAGTAACCACTGTTTTGTTGGAGGAGCTCTGTTTTCTACACTGTAAAACCACTTTCCCCCAGTATAAAACTTATAACAGCACTCAGTTGACTCCTGAGGCAATGGTAGAAATTGCAAATGCTCTCCTTCACCTTAACCAGAGCTGGATGGGTCTGGTGGTGGAAACATGACAACCTTTAACAGAACAGGTAGCTTTGGTGGTGACTTCTGGAGTTAATTCTTGAGATCAGAGAGACCCTTCAACCACTACAGCTTTCTTCACTCGCTATCTAAAGTGCTACATGAAGTTGATATTAAATACTTAAAGAGCATATCAGGTCAAGCAGACCTCCCATGCACATCCTAGTTTTGCTCCTCTGGAAAGCTGTGAGGTAACATGATGAAAACTTAAAGGAATTGAAGTCAGCCAATGCTGGAAATATTTGAACCTCTGCTCCGTCCTGTGCCTACTCATTTGTGGAACAATGATTCAGTGTCAACTACAATAGGACTATAATGGGATGAGCATATACTGCATTACTTGAAAAATATTTTTTCTGTGTATTATTAACTGATGTCATACATAAGATTGAACAGTGGAAACAGAAAACCATAGCACGTTTGGACTTTTACGAAGCAAGTACTAATGGAGAAGCTTAGAGTGGCTGGACAACAGATGGCAATAGTCCATTCAGCTGGTGTGGTGGTTTTACCCTGCTGGGCAGCTGAACTCCACCACAGCTGCTCTCTCACACCCCCTCTTCAAAGGAAAAGAGGGAGAAAATATGATGGAAAAGGCTCAAGGGTTGAGATAAGGACAGGGAGATTGCTCACCAGTTATTGTCATGGGCAAAACAGACTCAACATATGGAGATTAATACAATTTATTGCCTATCACTAGCAGACTCAAGAAGTGAGAAACTAAAAGCAAGCTACAAACACCTTCCCCCCCATCCACCTTCTTCTACCTCCTCCTCCTGAGTAGTGCAGGGGAACGGGGAAGGGGGGCTGTGGTTGGTCCCTAACACTTTGTCTCCACTGCTCCCTCACGGTCACTCCCTGCCCCTGCTCCATGTGCGGTCCCTCCCACGGGATGCCGTCCTTCCCAAACTGAGCCTGCGGGGGCTGCCCACAGGCAGCAGCTCTTCAACAACTGCTCCCACATGGCTCCGTACCACGGGGTCCATCCATCCCCCAGGAGCAAACTGCTCCAGCACGGGTCCCCCACGGGCGGCAGCTCCCCCCAGACCCCCTGCTCCTGCGTGGGCTCCTCTCCACGGGCTGCAGCTCCGGCCCGGGGCCTGCTCCTGCGGGGGCTCTCCATGGGCCGCAGCCTCCTCCAGGCCACATCCACCTGCTCCACCGGGGGCTCCTCCAGGGGCTGCAGCGTGGAGATCTGCTCCATGTGGGACCCATGGGCTGCAGGGGGACAGCCTGCTCCACCAGGGGCCTCTCCACAGGCTGCAGGGGAGCTGCTGCTGCCTGCCTGGAGCACCTCCTGCCCTCCTGCTGCACTGACCTTGGGGGCTGCAGGGCTGCTTCTCTCACATTTTCTCACTCCTCTCTCCCAGCTGCTGTTGCACAGCAGTTTTTCCCTTTCCCTAAACCTGCTCTCTCAGTGGCCCACCCAGCGTTGCTCCCTGGCTTGGCTCTGGCTAGCAGCGGGTCCCTTTTGGAGCGGGCTGGAGCTGGCTCTGATCTGACGTGGGGCAGCTGCTGGGCTCTGCTCACAGGGGCTCCGCTCACAGGGGCCCCTGCAGCCCCCTGGTATCAAATCCCTGTCCTGTAAACCCAATACAGTAGGCCAGGCATTTTCCAGTGCTGCACATCTCTAATAAAAAAGTTCATTTGAACCCATAGTATTTTGTGGACACATCTGAGGGTCAGGGATTGTTTATCACCCCCAGACACGGCAATCCCAGCCATTGCAAGGCTTCCAGCTGCTGGGCTTGTTTGCCTCTGATGCCAGGAGGCTGGCAGCCCCCTGCAAGCTTCTCTGGATGTGGCAAAGGAGAAAATGAAACAGTACTAGGTGTTTTCGTGGCTGATCAGCACAGACTAGTAGAAGTGAAAGGGCCAGTGCCAGCAGAGTGTTTTGTAGAGGGCACAACAGCTGCCAGTGTCTCAGTTTATGGCTACTTGGAGGAAGAATATGGGAAATACCTGAACACCTGAGGCTGATAGTATGGTAGATTGACTAAGTTCATTCCTATGTCACATCTGTCAGATTATTTGTATTAAAAGCTATTCTGTCCTGCTTTAAAAACACTTTTTCTTTTTTTTCATTCTAGGTACATGATTATAGCAAGGATTATATTATGGGTTGCAAATGTCCATTATCATTGGCTCATATCTATAACATCAGAAAATCCCACTAACTGAGTTAAAAATGACAAAGAATTGTATGGGTATGGAGATCTAATTCCTGCCTCAGCTTTTCAGGGATTCCTTCAGGACATCATGACTAACATTTTCTAGAATAATAGCAATTAACTTTCTGAGAGGCTTGGGGCAAATGTAACAGCTCTTGGAAAATGCCAGTTTGGCTTCGTTATTCCCACATATTGGCATGAACAGCTTGAAAGACCCACAGAGATCACCCTTCCTCTCAGGCTTTTCTTCTGATGTTTATTAACAACACTGTTGTCAGGTTTAAGACTCATCATACTATATGGGCTTCAGCGCGGGTGTCTTTTTATTCTATAATGTGGTGTTGGTGGGGTTACACGTCCCACCATTTGTAACGGTGAGTACTTGAAAAGATGCATACAGCCCTTCAGCTTCTGCAGCTGTCATTCCCGGTACTTTTGCAAGCAATAGGTTCACTTGAAAAAAAAAATATTAAAAATCACCAATGCCTTTCTTCTGTGCTCATGGCTCAAGCTGTTCCCTCCAAGACTCCCGCACTGTGTTGATATGGCAACAGGCTGCCAGATTTTACATTGAGAGCAATGCTGCAGCACTTTGTCCTGGCAATTTATGATTGTTGATTCAAGATATCTAGAGGACTTTATTCACTGCTTCACTTACCTCTCTGGACCTTCATGGTCAATCTGTTTTTTCCTCTGGAGCACTCCAGGCATCTCAGCTACATCCATGCTTGTAGGGATCTGGGCATAGGTTTGAGCACTGCCCTGAGGTTTCTTACACAGATTGGCTGGATTAGCCCAGCTCTGGCATGGTTTTGGCTAGTACCAAACACCATGCTCCCCGGGCAGGCTAGGCTGTGCAAAGCAGTCCTGTTCAGATGGCTTGGGGATGGTTCCCTCCAGAACAGGCTGGGTGCAGCCTCACGGCCTGGTGGTGATGATAGTGGTGATGAAGATGTGTGACTTTTTGAATGTTCAGCCTCCAAACCAAATTGAAGGCTCTGCTTTAATCTCTTGCAGCAACGTCTTAATGGCAGAAAACTGAGACTACGAGCTTTGTGCCCGGAGCTACAGCATGAAAGCCTGTGGGAGGACATGAAAGTTGGGATCCTGTGGGGAGAGAGCTTGAGGGCTGCAGGAGGTGGAGAGGCTCAAAGGTGTTGTGGACGTTTCCATACTGCCAGTTGGGAGCTGCTCCTGGAGCCTGCTGCCAAAACATTTACAAACATTTACACGGTGTGGAGCAGAGGCCAGAATGAGAATGGAGTTGTCTGAGAGCAGATGTACCCTCAGGGCTTAAACTAGCAGTCATGAAGCTACAGCTCTGTAATTTCTTGTGTTGTCAGGGCCCTCAGGCTGCTGCTCAGGGTGCATCACTGTGCCGCCTGCCCCCAGGATTTCTCCCAAGTTTGTGGGACACTTCCTTTAAGCCTGACAACTGTCGTGACCTGCCTTTCAGTGAGAATAACAAGGCTGTGAACATAGGGCCAGGTGAAATGTGTCCATGCCCAGCGGGGAGACAGACATCGAGCTCCCCATCCCACACCATACATCAGGTCAGGCACTTTTGCATTTGTGAGAGCAAAAACTGAGATGCTCCTCACTGCTCCAAGTGCAGGTGGCAGTGGAGAAGCGCAGGATGGATGCTCAGTGGGAAGCGTGAGGGCAGTGAACAGGGCCAGCAGCAAGCAGGCATTTTGCAGTTTCCTCCCCAGTACTGATGGGCATTAAGTACCTAAGCATTGTCTTGTGTGATGTCCAAAATGGCATGGTGGAACCCCTAGTTTACAGCTACAGGTACTGGCAATATTTGTGAGAGCTCACAGTGGGTCCTTCCTACTTGAATGCAACCATTCATTTTTTCATTGTAACTGGCTTAATTCAGTATGAAAGAAATATTTGAAAATTCCTTTTTTTTTTTTTTTTCCCCCAAAGAACATACAATTTCCATATAATATGACAATCTAAAGTGTTTTATTTATTTATTTATTTATTTATTTATTTATTTTGAAGGTTTGAGGAAACAAAGTTTAGGAACATAGCAGAGTCTCTTGATTCAATGAACCAAAATTTCAGGGATACATGTCTTTCAGGATGAATGGCTTTAGAGTCCTGGCGGAATTTCTACTTTTAATTAAAAACAAGCAATTTGCAGAACATGTTATATGCATCTTGAAGAAGAACTATTCTAGGAGCTTGAAAAATAAATCAGAAATAGTTATCTTTATACTTAACTAGGTGATTCATGGTTACAAGAAGTCAAGAGAGGATGTATGCCTTTCTGTGAACACTTTTGTGAGTTGTAAGTACAATATCCTTGTTATTTTCTCTTAATTGATGGCAAAGACAATTAAGTATTTTATACATACCAGCACTTTCCAGTTGGTGCCGTGGTGAATGACGAGATCTGAAAGTGGAAAAAGGAATTCAGGCTTAAAAAGGCTGCACTGACTCCTGAGATATTCTTGTCACAATGCTATAATTACCATTTAAAATAACAAAACATCAGTGGAACAGTTGCTGTTTCCTCACCATTATGATCCTATATATATTCTCTCTTCTATACCTGTGCTAAGACATCATCTTAGCACAGAAGGCGCTAGCAATCTGTACATTTATTAGTCACACTCCTCAGCCACCCTTAATGGAGCTAAAGCCATGAACTATTTCATGGTTTGCTTCATTCAACATTTGAAGAAGAGGACCTCATAAAAGTGTGACTCCAGAGCCAATTATAAACGATAACATTGCTGAATTTTCTAGTAATAATTGTTGTCTTACTGATATGTTTTTTTTCTTCAGGATTATATAAATAAGCATAAAAATATATGTTGAAAATACATTGAATATATTAGCTAAGAAGTTTGAGTATTTAGACCATGCAGGGATAGCTGAACCTGCTGTCATTCATTGCTTGACATTCCATCTGGTGTTAAAAATATATCTTCAACGAAAGACCAAGTTCTAAGTACTGCAATGCCAATATATTTTTTAAAGATTTTAAAAGATTTTTTTTTTTGGTATTTTTAAAGAGACAGTATCTTCTTTGTCATTCATAAAAGTAATCTTTGAAAGACACAATAAAAATCCTCTGTTCACTCATTGAAAGAGACATGCGTTCGTTACAAGACTGATAAATCGTGGAGCTTGCAGTGAGTTATGCATCCAAATAGGAGTAAATATTTTCTCCTCTCATATTGAATGAACTCCTGTTACTGGAGTCCAGCGTGAAAAAGGGAAAGAGAGGTGACATACTTTAGTTATATGATACATTAATTTGACCTTTATTCACATCACAGAAGTTAAAAGCTATAGGATTGTCTTTCCAGCCTTAGGTTGGTAGGCGGTGCTACACAAGCATGCCATCTTACACTCAGTTTGAACTTCATGGGATTTTCTGAAGGAAAACACAACCCTATTTGGTCCAAGTAGTTCCATTTTTAAAATACTTTTATTCTGCATTTATTTCATGGTATCACATTGAGCAAATATAAATTAAATCCTTCTCATTGTTTTGCTGATGAGAGATCTTTAACAAAATACAAAATGTCTTTCTATTGTCAGTGAATTGTTAACAGCTTTAAAAAGGGCTTATTTTTGAAACAGCTATAGTTGAAGACACAGGAATTGCTTTAAGATGAAGCAGTTGCCTCATCCGCCAGAAGCACCTTATAAATGACTGGATATTTCATCTCTCTCACATTGATAGTGAACTTGAAATACACTTTTCCTTTTTTTTTTTTTTTTTTCCATTTAGCTGTAGAAGTGATCACTCACTACTAATAACAGGCAGGCTCTTACCATGCATATTCCTAGTTATGGTAAGTTTAGGTTTCATCACTTGAATGTAAAAACATTTTTTGAAAAATGCTCGCCAGATGTTTCTCACTCTTTTACTGCCTGTGTTAAGAATGTGTATTAGTCATACCTGGATATGATTCTCCAAAAGAATGGGAGACATCTCCAGCATTTGAAAGCCATGAGAACACCCAGACATATCATATATGACTGTGCTTGGACAACTGAGTGGGAGTGGAGGAAGAGAGAGGATAACCCCACCAAGTTGCTTCATTATGTATGGATAGCCACAACTCACACTCGTACATATGCTTTTGCCTTTAGCTTGGTAGTCTTTTCCCTGTGCAGCTCCATGTCACTGCATCACATATTATGAAAGCTGTTGAAAAGCATACAGGCTGTTACAACATGAGTGTTTCCCCACCTAAGTACTGTCTGCTCATTAGCACTGAAAGTTGAATCCACCAGCTGAATTGCTTGGAGGCAGCAGAAACAAGATGCAGAAACATGATACTTGTTGCTTATGCTTATTCAAATCCTTTGTTGAAACCATTCAATCCTTGCGGCTTAAAGAAAACAGGAGCCTGCCATCATTTACTATTGGTTGTTTTTAAAAAAATATTTGGTCTTAGAGGCTGCTAGAATGACAACAAATGCCTGAGCATCTGTTGTTATGTTTTAAGAAGAGTCTGCCTTTCATGTTTAATAGGGAGAGCTTGAAGATATGAAGTGGGTGTCCTTCCCTTCCCTTCCCTTCCCTTCCCTTCCCTTCCCTTCCCTTCCCTTCCCTTCCCTTCCCTTCCCTTCCCTTCCCTTCCCTTCCCTTCCCTTCCCTTCCCTTCCCTTCCCTTCCCTTCCCTTCCCTTCCCTTCCCTTCCCTTCCCTTCCCTTCCCTTCCCTTCCCTTCCCTTCCCTTCCCTTCCCTTCCCTTCCCTTCCCTTCCCTTCCCTTCCCTTCCCTTCCCTTCCCTTCCCTTCCCTTCCCTTCCCCTCTCTGCTCAGCACTAGCAACAAGCTTATGCATTCTGAAATGCTGATACAAATACAGCTCCTTGTGCCTCTGGCTTCGTCTTAAGTTAGGTCAAGAAGAAAATGGAAAGTGCTTGCTCCCTTAATACCGTCTTTGCACATCAGCCCCATAGTTTAAGGGGAAGAAGAAAAGCTTGGATGCCAACAACAGAGGAACTTGTTCTTGAGCACTCAGTGCTCTCTTTGAAAAAGAGAAGAAAGCCCGCCCAGCCAGGGTACTCCTCATAAAAAGAGGCTACAGAGCAGAGGAGAGGAAGAAAAGGAACTTTTTATTGCAACAGCTGTGCTTGACTCTGTGTGTTGCCACTACCTACCTCGTTTCCCTTTATCCGGTCCCCCCAGACAGGGTTAACATCTCTAATAGCACTTGTTGCAGTGGGAGGAGGTCGCTGTGAGACTCATTATCAGCCCGTCTAACCTCGCCTTGTGGGAATGACAAAATTCCTGTATTTCAGAAGACGGTGGTGCTCTGTGCAGTGCCTAGAGGTAATGCTGAGACGCATAGAGCTGTGAAGGCTGCAAAAACACTGTACTTGTGCTGTGCCTGTGCTGTTGGGGAGTGCTGGAGAACTTCTCTTTTGGCTCTTTTAAGGCTTGTTTTGCATTATTTGTCATGGCTATCTGGGAGAAAGCAACACCTGTGGAGCAATGAAGGTGTTACTGCTAGGACTTGCATCAAGCTCCTACTATGGGCATTACTCAAGGGATAACGTATTCTTTGTATGGTGAACTACGTGTCTGGAGACTTGGTGTATGTATAGATGGTGCTCACAAATTTCAAACACACCTCTGAGCTTTCACTTCGACCAGCCAGCCTCTTGAGCACTTAGCAGCAGTAGCGCAGTCCTGAAATGAAAAGTAGAGAGAGAGCCTATTGCAGTCCTAGCATAAATACTTTTCTTCCTAGTTTCTTGACTCCAAACATGCCAAAGCAGAGCATGAACTAGAGCACAACCAAGCTGTTAGACAAAGCTAGACACAATGGGATTCTGCAGGTGGCACAGCCTCCTCCTCATGCAAGTCCTCCGAGGTTGCTCCTTTCACAAACTAACCTGGAAGTGCTGCCCATGGGGTTCTCCTCAGGAAGCACTAATTGTAAGAGATACCCTAGTACAGAGGAGGGGAGAAACCTTTACTCCCTATTACACACCATGTTTCAGAAGTGCAGCATTTTACCTTTCCACTTCAGGTTCCCCATGGTGTTGCTTTGGGTTTTTGTCGTGTCCAGGATCCGGGGAGGCTGTTTATTGTTTCTTTATCTTTCTGATCCTTCAGTGAAATTGCAGCATTGGCCAGCTCCAGCAAGGAGTAAAGCCTGCCATTTCTCCCTCTCAAGTCACCAGCTGGCAGTGCTCAGTCTTTATAAAGCTGCTAAAATCAAAGGAAATGCCACAACATCTCTGGTTTCATTATAAGAAAGAGAGTCTCCCCGTTCTAGTTCTGGGAAAAGCTTGAACACATGAGGAAGGCATAATATGGTAATGGCACAAAGAGCAGAAAGTCTCCCCGGGGTATTTTTTGAACCTCATTTTTTTGTGTTAACTTCAAGATTTTGACCACTTGGCAGTAGTGCTATTGCCAGCATGCTAAATTTGAATGCACACCCAAACACATGCATCCATACGCAGTCCCTCTGGGGCTCAGTTACTCAGCCTCCCTCTTGGTGTAGGACTGTGCAGCAGTCCTTCTGCTTGCTGTAAACAGCAGCGTTTGCCTGGCAGATGTACGGTGATAGCTTCACAGCCGGAGAATTTAGTCCTTCTCTTCCAAAATATTTATTTGCTGGTGCTTTCTTAACCACTTCGTTCAGCTGGCTTTTCCATCATCAGTTTCTCCTGCATCAAAGCAGGAGTGAGGAAGGCTTCTCGGTGCCTGCTGTTGCTGTTTCAGCTCCATGGTCTAAACCAAGGGAGGCTGCAGCTCTGGTCATCCCAGTCCTCCCTCACTGTGCGTGATCTGGGTGCTTACTCCTCCGAGTAAACCGGTGATTCATGTGAACGTGCTCAGCTATGTGGGAAGAGTAACAGAGGAGTAATGTGAAAACGAAGCTTTCTCCAAAGAATCTTTTGCGAGTTTGTACTTTGATTTTTGTCCTTCCCCAAATCACAAACAGAAAGGCAGAAAGTTGTTGGTTTTTTTTTTTTTTTTTCCCAGTTGAAAAATAATTATAATTTCATGTGTAAGTTCAGGCGCAAAGTCGCCCCACTCCCATCTGCTTCTTCCTGGCTTTGGACATTTTGCCTCACCTTGGTGTTCACCTTGGTGCAGACCTTTCCCTAGCTTCCCTGAGGACATTTTGCAGCTTTCTCGAGACACCTCTGGGTCTTTTTTAGCCTGGGTTTTGCTAAGCAGAGCAAGAAGATATGTTGCCCTGTGTGATCATATCTTCCAGTTGCAAGACCCAGGGGCTACAGCTGACAGTCATCAGAGCTACCTTTCCCGGCAAAATGCTCTTTCACATTTGTGCCTCACCCCTTGCCTCCTCCAGCCTGTGCCTCGAGGGGCATACCCTGTGCAGAAACCCAGCCAGCATGGGGAGGAGATGCACTCAGGGTTGCTGAGTGCAAGCGTGCCTGAGCGTGTGGTGATTGCAGATGTGGCACACGCACACGATCTGCTCCCGTGATTTATGGCATGGCGAGCAGCTCCAGCTTCCCACCCTAAGTTTTGTAAGGCGTTATTTTATTTTGTGGAGCGTATATGAATTACTTGCTGAGTTACACATTTGGTAAGGCCTTCTTTTCTCTTTGAACAGTGTATTTATTTTTGACAGCACTTGCTGGGGCAGCAGGCATGGTCCTTCACAGCAGGAGGGTGACAAAAACGTGTATATTTTTACGGAGCGGTTTTAGCAGGGCTCAGGTAGGGGATGCTGAGGTGCAGGAGCTGTGAGTGAGGAAACCGTGCCGGGGGCACGAGAGGGGGCTGAGCCTTGGGGTGGTGGCACTGGCAGCGCGGGGGCCACGGGAGAGGAAGGGCTGGGAGATGGGGCTCTGTGCTGGGAGCCTCTGGGTGCTGCCCACCTCCTGGCACTGAAGCCGCTCTGCGGCAGCTGTGCAGCCCCCGGAGGTGTGCCAGTGCCAGCATGATTTAGTCCCCAGCCTTCACGCTCCCCAGGCAGCAGCTCCTTCAAGTTCCTATTGTAGCAAATGATTTGCCAAGCCAGGCAGCTCGAGCTGAAGGCAAATCCAGGCGTAGCCTGGGGTACCGCATGTCTCTCTGCAGGGGAACAAGTTCAGATGCTCTGCGTCTTCCTCTCCCTCCTGCTGAAGGTGAGCACCTCTCGCACCGGTGCCTTTCTGTGCCAGAAGGAGCAGCCTGGGCTGGTGAGCAGCCCAGTTTTTCCTGCAGCAGGATGTGCTTCGGCTCAAAGCAGAAGTGATTTTATTTTTAAAAGTTATGCAATGGTCACCATGAGCTGATCACTCTTAAATTACAATAGCTCTTGCATTATCAATAACACGGGAAAGCTGGCTGAGAAGAGCTGAATAATACATACAAGGTGTATCTCTGGTGCCCAGTGCTGGACTCACACCATGCCCCTCTCCTTGGGCACTTCTGAAATATAAGGAGAAACTGCGAGACAGAGCTCTTACAAAGTCACCTAGCCACTGGCAGGTAGTCTGAGGGCAGCTGAGCATAATAAAAGTCTGATATGGTGCCTGGATCTTGCATTTACTCATTATAAACTCCGTAATATTTTGGGGAAGTGCATCACTGATGCCTCAAAGAAGCCAAGAAAGCACACAGTGTGCTACGTCACGGCCCAGTGCTGTGCTGCGGGTAGCACGTTGTGTTTTTTCCTAACATAAAGCTCTTTTCTTGGCTGGTGTGTGTGTGTGGGGGGAGAACTAGAGCGATCTGATGTTGTACTATTTGTAAAACTCTGTTGGGGCACCTCACTTTCAGATAAGCCCTCCTGTGAACATCTCACAATAAAGTGGGGAAAGCAGAGGAGCCCTGGCTGGGAGGGAGGTGAAGAACTGACATACACAGGGGGTGCACGGACAATGTTTTCTATTTATTTATTATTTATTATTTAAAGTCTGGGATGACTGCTGCTTTATACACCCAACTCACTGATAGAGTCAGACAGGTAATTATTGCATAGGCTTTAATTTTGCCTGTCCAGAATGAACGGGGGCACCTAATGAACCAGCTGAGCTGGGGCAGAGCCCTCTCTGCAAGCCCTGGTGGGGGTACAGGGGGTGCAAGGGGGTGCTGCGTGCCCCAGGCTCCCAGTCCTCGTCCCAGGGACTCACCCAGCAGATGTCACTGTTCACCCAGCAAATAAACACGCTTCCAGGCAGTGAAGGGCCCTTGAAAAAAGCTACTGCAGGCTGGCACTTAAAAGTGAAATAACGCTGCCACAGAAGACCATTTTCGTTTGGGAATAAGAGTAAAAGCTGTTTGTTTTCATGAAGGTGGCAGGGGATGCCAATTTGCTGTAAAACCAGGGAAAGTGTTGCTGTGTTCTTGCAGCCCCCTCGGCCCCTGCCCCTGGCACACAGGTTGAGGGCAGGCAATGGGGCTGGACGGGCTCGTCCAAGGGTGGAGGCAAGCTTTAGCTGGCCTTACAAACACAACTGCACTGCAGCGTTTGGTAGGGTTTAGTCATGACAAACAGCTTAGTGATTTAATCACAACATAATTTTGTGGGATTAAATCATGACTAGCCGTACCCACGCTTTATTTATTCAATACATAGGTTCATATGATGCTTATGTACATACAAAATTCATATTAAGTGTTGGAAGAGCTGAACATTTTTCCATCTGTACATAAGTTAGCCACGAGACTCAAAAATTGTTAATAGAAGCAAGTTGCATCCTTATTCTTTTGTAGAGATGTTGTGTGATGCTCTTCAGCCTGGAGAAAGGCTACAGGAGGGCTTTGTTCTCCAGGCGGTGTGGCGGTGAGAGCTGTGCCTGGCTCACAACCGAAGCACCACTGCAGAGAAATGCAGACACCGCGGTAAAGAAGCACAGACACCAGTGTGGCAGGCGAGCCCGAGTGCTGCACTGCACCCAGGCGAGGACAGGCAGCCAGGGAGCTTGCTGGCCGAAGGGCAGGGCTGTGAACGGGGTGTGCTCAGTGGGGGACATCAGAAATGGCCACAGCTGTACAGTGCCAGATTTCAGCCTTGGTGATTTTGCATTTTAAAACACGCAAGAGGGCATGGACAGAGGGAAAAGTAGTCACCGTGCCACTGGGATGTCACTAGCTGCCCTGGGAAGCAGCTGGGGGAGGGCAGAGGCATGTGCTGCCCTGTTCTCGAGCCTGCAGTGTCCTTCTGAAGTTACAAAATGCCTTCAGGAAGGGCTTCTCCACCTGAAAACTCGTTCACTGTTTTTCCACTCATAGCAGCTGGCCTAATTGAAAAAATACTGTCTTTCCCTAACCTCGCTTGTCTTCTCACCCCACCAACATGCTTGTGCTTTCCCAACAGTGCAGGCTCCAGCTGAGCAGCAGCTGAGACCGTTTGCCCCGCTGTCCTGGGGGAAGGTCGCTGCCGAACCCCCCTCTCCGACTGAGTTTCCAGACTGTGTTATTTACGGGCATTCATCCCCGTGCCAGCATTGTTTTTCGGGGTGAGGAGCTCTTCTGCCCTGCGGCAGGCGTTTCTAGGAAAGCAATCCCTTCCCCTCTCTGCATCTCTCCCATGGGATGGACAGGCCAGGCGCTGGCTCTCTGCTTGTGGGGTTGGCTCCCCGTCTCCGGAGCAGCCCTGCACTGTACCTGCCCTTTCTCAACTTCCCCAGGGTGAGCAGAAGCAAGGTGCTGTGCTAGATGTGGTCTCACCAGTGCATCCGTTCTACCAAGCATTTTATATTCCCCTAAGGAGCTCCTGATGGGAAAATCTGAGCCATCACCTATGTCCAGATTGCAGACCATACTCCCCAAGATGGTCCAGACCTGAATTCCTTGAGGAACTTCACCAGTGATTTCCAGGAGCAGTCCTTGCTGAGCTATTTCAGCCTCCCCTTTAAATCGTGCTTTTTGACTCTGCATGTCCTAACAGTAAACTTGATTTCTGAAATTATGAAACAATAACAAGAAATGAAGAGATGTACAAAACATGCTGTGGGTGGGCTGAACACATTTCTTATTTTTCCATTGTTTGTGAAGCCTCAATATATAAAAAAAATGGTTTAAACAAAGGAGTCATCAGGTAACTAAACCCCATTGAGCCCGTGTTCATGTGTGGGGTTTGGCTTCAACACAAGCCCTCACCCTTCTCTCTAACTCACAACAGCATATTTGGTATTTCCACTGACTTCAGCGGGAGTGGGAAGAGTGAGGAGATGTTTGAGGTGGTACTGTCAGGCAGGGAGGAAAAGCTTGAGTTCAGATGCATCTTCTTCAGGCTGGGGAGGAGATGCCCATGAGACTCTGCCAAAGGAGTAAGAGACAAAGCAGGGCAGGGGGCAGGAGGAGGCAGATGAGCTCCGGGTGGGCTTGGGTTCTGGGGAATGGGAACAGTGCTTGAAGAATCAGCGCTGGTGCCTCTCAGGGCAGCGGGATGTCCACCAGCACCAGCCTCACGTAGGGACAAAGATCCCATGTCAGGACACCCTTCAGTGATTAGGGTGGCCCATCTGAGTTGTTTCCTTCCCAGAAAGTGACCACATGTTTTCAGAAGGCTCCCAAATGACACGACACTTCCTCGTCTCTTTCTGCTTGAAATAATATCGCCGCACTTGCCAGCTCTCAGCTTGGTTGAGAACCATTATAAATTGCCCCTCGCCAAATGCAAAACGCCTGTCTGACGGAGTTAGAGGAGACATATCCTTTTCCCCGGGTTTTATTGTGACTAAAATACACCATGGTGAATAGATCAGCTCTCGGAGAGACCGCTGCTTGTGAGAGGAATTTATCAGTGTCAGGGGTGTAAATTGCACCTGATGCAGACCTGGAGTAAGAGGAGAGGGAAAGCTCAAAATCTGCACATCCCACAGACACAACGTGCGCTCCTTCAGCAGCACGGGGAAAAGCTCAGCTTCCCAGCAAGGCCATGCTGAGATTTCCTACTCTGCAACCCTAGTGTCACTTGAAATAGGGCAGTGCAAATAGTAATCTCAATGTCATCAGAATAAAGGCATAGTAGGGGCTTCAGCTCTGAAGTTTAGCTATCTATAGTTATGTGTGGGCTTTTGGACATCTGGCTGTGAACCACATGTCCAGGCGTCCAACCAGTTTCCAACCCCCCTTCCACTCAGTGGAAATCAAGGGCTGCATTGAGGTCCCTCAGTGTAGGCATCTGAGATATCTTCCCTGGCAGATATGACACTGGACCAGTGGGACACCTGTGTCCTTCTGGAGTGGCAGCTGACAAGTGGCATTGGATGGCAGTGACACTAACCTCACCCCTAGCACATTTGGGCACTTGGATTTAGGAATTTCACCCACGGTGTAATCAAAATACAGTGAAACAAGACCACTGTTGCCTCCTAAAAATAAATTACTTTCTGTATACTGACAGGATAAAGCAAGCTGCCATGGGCTGAACCCTTCTGAAGTGCTCCGGGCTCTGTGAGCGGGTTTGGCTGGAAGCAGTCAGCTGACACCTGGGCCTCCCATGCATCCCCATGCTTTTTCTTTGAAATGCCTTAAAGGAAAGATTTTGGGACTAGGAAATTGATGGCAAAAAATGTGTCTAAGCTGTTATTGATGGAAAACTCATGCTTTGCTGGATCATACTTTTTCAAGAAAAATGCCTCCTCCCTGAAAAACAAAAAACGAACAAACAAAGTCACAAACACAAAATGGATTTGTGTTTTTAAAAGGCATGTTCTAAAAAATGGCAGTTCCTGATGAGGACAAGGTGCTGTGGTGCACCGCAGGGATCACCCCACCTTGTTCCATGTCTGGTATGCTCCTGTGCTCCTCAGTGTCCTGGACTGCCTACAGGGCACCACGCAGTCAGGGTGCAAGGACTTCTTCATCCGGGGCACTGCTTTAGCTTGTGGGATGGATCATCTCAGCTGGCAGCTCATACCACAGCAGAAGCAGAAAGAAGAGCAGAAAGGGTCAGCTCTCTTGTGAAACGCAACAGTACTCACAGACAAGGTTTCAGCTTTTGTCTGAAAGTCGAACATTTCCATGGAAATGCCCATAAAGCCTTTTCATTTCTTTATACATAGGTGCCTTTGAGCAGAGCTAAAATGAACTAGTGGGGGGAGAGGCTGCCTTTGAGAGGCTTGGAAAAGTGAAGGCGAGGGTGTTCTGCCACAATACGCAAAATGTTTCTGTAGATGTATAGGTGTGAAGGAGAGAGAAAATCAAGGCAAAGCTACCAGATCAAGCTAAAAATGGCTGAGCTCCCTCTGCCATTCCTCTATGGCATCATTAGCAGGATTTCTTTGATTTTCTTTACCACCTGTCTTGACAAAATACCTATGAAATACAGCTGAGACCACTACTGCCTCTGTCCAGTGGAAAATGCCCAATGTGTTTGGATGTTACTAAGAAAAAGTGGACATGCAGGCAGACAGTGTGATTGTGTTAGGCTTGTTTCCTTCAGAGCACAGGCTAATAGCAGAAACGCAACTTCCACATGAGGAGATGGCCCCTCCTGAGCCTTCCGCTGGAGCACACTGTGCTTTGTGGATGCTAAGACGTCAAACCAGGTCACAGTCTCTTGAGGTGATAGGTAAGAAGTCTCTTTTACAAATGGTGTAGAGAGGCAGAGGAAGGTCACTCATTGTTCAGTGACAGACTGAGGGCATTAATATCCCTTTCTCTCCTGCTGTGACCACTACATCATGTTACAAGGAGTATTTTACTTGTGTGATACTCGGTTTTACAAATGTGAACACCTAAGTAGACAGAATTGTCAGAAATGGAAGCTTATTTGAAATACTCGATCTGCACAGTGTTTCTACTTAATATTTGCTTCTAAAAATTAGCATAGCAGTGACACAAAAATCTTGCCCAGCGTTTAACACCTGCAGATAGTAACAGCTGCATAATCTCAGTATCACAGTAATTATGCAAACTACATCCTAATGAAGGAAACTCGATTTAACTTTCCCCCATCCTTTTCCCCAGCTAGATTCTTGGTGCTAATAAAATAGTCTGTCTGTGTTTATTTTAAAAAAAGGAGAAATGTTGGCAACACCGTTGACACCAAATGAAGAAAACAGAACTGCAGATCCAGCTCCACTGACTTAATGGCCTTATACCCTTCCTTGGAGCTATTGGAAGACTCTGTGGTAAAAATCTGGACTGACTTATAAAAAATATCGGATTTATTAGTGTTTTTTTTTTTTTTTTTCATCAAGGGAAAGCCACACTCACACACTTCTTCACCACTCCATTTGAAGAACTTGATTTCAAACCACAAAAGCTGATTAAATCAATGTTTGGCAGTAGGAAAGGGAGGGCTTGACCCTTCCAAAACTGCAATAACATGAAATTTGCCTGGAATCCATTCATCCTTCCATGCGTAAAGGCAAAGCTTACTTTTCACTGTAGGCACTGAAGTGTAATATAGGTATGATGATACACATACGTACCAGATAAGTTTCCCATCAGAAAACCTAGGCTTAGTTTAATGCACATGGGGCTGTTGAAATAAAAGGCTAAGCTGCTCTTGGTAATTCTTCTTCCAGCAAATTCATTCTGTTGTTCCTGCTAGCTGGGAACATCTTTCTTAACATAGAAATTATAAGACTTGAGATAGAAAAGCTTAATGTTTCAGATTAGGTTCTAGACTTCTTAAATAACCCCTGTAAGCAAAGGTGCTCATGTTAAGACTTCCATAGCCTGGATAAATTCCAGCAGAACCCTGTGAAATTCAAGAAACTGAAAATTCAATTGTGTGTGATGTAAACCAGAGAAAGCTGCCCCGCATCTCTTTCGGGAGTAAAAATGACTCTTGGGTTTTGTGCTCACCGACTGTAACCACACTGGCACCCTGTGCTGCCGTGCCCCACGGGCAGGCTGAAGGAGGGCAGGAGGAGGACGTTGCCCTTCGTCTTCCTGTCCCAGCACTTGCTGTGCCCTGGGAGGGCGTGTGCTGAGCAGTGCCACTCCATCAGCCAACACTGGGAACAGAAGGAGGTTCAAGAAGGCTGTGCCCAGGCACCTCGACCCCGTGCTGCTACACCCCAGCCTGCAACAAGTGCACTGCTCGTTCTGTGCGTTATGCAGTTATTTGTGGGTTATTGAGTCAAATCTGCACTTTATTGGTGGGAAGGGAAATTCTGGATTAGACAAGTCTCACTCTGCACATCCGGAAATAATAGGGGCACTACCTGCCAGCGGTGGCAAATTGCAGCTTCTTATTTCTGTTTACTGCTTGAACTTGGCGCTTGCCAGCCAGCATGTCCCCAGCTTTGTTTCTGTTTGCTTTGTTTTCTCTTTTTTCACATAACTGCAGGATGTCTCCTTTGTATAACACTCCTCCTTTGCTTAGGACAGACTCTAACCTCTCCATGTGGGTCTGTCTGGTCCCGTCCCTCCAACCACTTTGTTCTTTGTCCTTCAGATTCTTCCTCAGCTGAACAAAGTGGCTGTTGATACGTGTGATGGGCTGTATTATATCATTCTTCTCAGCTGGACATAATCATAATTCAAGTTTTGGTGACAGGGTGTTGCCTTAGAAATGCAGGGTTGCAATATGGACTTCCAGTATTTGTCGTTCCCCATTTAGAGCACTTACTAGTAAAAAATCACTCATAGGTCCTTGTTGTCAAACACCCTCTAAATCTATGTGATGATATTTTCATTTACTTTTTATTTACTAGTTAAACATGCCACCTTCTGTGATTCATGCCTTGCAGTGTTCACCAGAAGCATTTAAATATATCACGGGGAAGATTTATCAACACTTTCAACAATTCCCTATTGGAAACAAGGTTTTATGTGAAAAATTAGGAATTTATACCAATCTCTGTCACACCAGGCAACAGCCTCTCACTAATAAATTTTGCACACAGGCATGTTTCCTACTTTTTTAGTGTATAAACAATGAATGTTGTTGTTAATAAGGCGGTGTTAATAATAAATAAATAATAATAATGAACAGGCATGAATAGCTTGCCAGAATGTGACTAAATGGTGCTGAATGCTTTGTTTCAGTATCCAGGACTTTGTCAGCTATTACCAGGCAGCAAATGAACATTTATTTAGCTTCGAGAGGGCACAAAAGATAAATGATTAAGAAGACTCTTAGT
This sequence comes from Cygnus atratus, assembly GCF_013377495.2. Lineage (NCBI taxonomy): Eukaryota > Metazoa > Chordata > Aves > Anseriformes > Anatidae > Cygnus > Cygnus atratus. Next base: position 139,247,253 of record NC_066362.1, on the reverse strand, counting down.
GATTAGCTTCCACTGTGTGAATGTCTAGCAATACAGTGTGCCTTCAGCGCAGTGCCCTCAATTTGAGCTGCTATTTTTTCCAGTCCATCTCTTTGCTGGTTGCAGAGGGCACTATTAGCCAAGTTCAAAGGGGAGTAGCTATAAGTTAAGACCCTCTTTCACTTGTTAGTCATCAAGATGAAATTAAGCACAAGAAAAAAATAGTTATAGGACTGGCTCTGGCTCATCACACCTTAAAATTATGTCTCTGAGTGATACAGGCTCTGTAGACATCAATGCTACTCTGCTAGACTGTTCCTGTTGTGGATGGAGAGTGATAGGCAAACTCAACAGGGATTCAGCCAACATAAGGTCTAAATGGCTTTCAGAAGTTCCTCTCCAGTGCCTACAGCAGGACTTGGGCACTCTCTTTTTCTGTCATGACTGTGCTAAGTGAGGTGAACCCATGCCTTGCTGTCTGTGGCTCCCTCTTCAGACTTTTTCCCCAGTCCTTAGTACTCTACCTGGCTTCAGATATTCAGAAAATAGCTCCAGTCTTTGCTGAGTTCACACTAAGACCGGAATCTTCAGCACTTACTACACCTGAGAGGAATGTTTTTCTCCCTTTCCAGGGAAAGGTGCTGGATTTTCTCCTTTCTGCAGCTTCCCAGTGCAAAATCACATCTGGGCACAGAGAGGAGGTAGTGCTCCTGAGGTCTTGTCTGGCAAGCAACAGACAAAGCCCTGCCTTCAATTGCCTTTATGGCTCATCCAGCTCTGCAGGTATTCATGCTTCCAGAGCACCAAAATGAATTTCTGACAATCTGTAGAGCTTAAGCCTCTCAGTATTATTTCTCCAATTGGACATCCTTTCCAAAATGAAAGTATCATCAGATTGTAATTGTTGCTGCATGAAGAAATGATGAGCCAAACCATCCGCCTGTATTTTTGAATGTACAATGTGAGCCAATAAGAACTATTATCTTGCATGCTATTGAAAGGCCTCTTTTGATTTCCATGTGTCCATGACAGAGGATGTGTAAATCTTAGATATGGAGCTTGCTCTTCTTTATTGCCTAAATTGCAAGGAATTAATTGGTGCTGGAAGAGTAGTCACCTATGAAGTTGGATTAATTGTAGGAGTATGGTTGGCTGTAGTAGGCTTGTTTACAGAACAGGCAGTGTTTTTCCCCTTCCCTTCCCTTCCCTTCCCTTCCCTTCCCTTCCCTTCCCTTCCCTTCCCTTCCCTTCCCTTCCCTTCCCTTCCCTTCCCTTCCCTTCCCTTCCCTTCCCTTCCCTTCCCTTCCCTTCCCTTCCCTTCCCTTCCCTTCCCTTCCCTTCCCTTCCCTTCCCTTCCCTTCCCTTCCCTTCCCTTCCCTTCCCTTCCCTTCCCTTCCCTTCCCTTCCCTTCCCTTCCCTTCCCTTCCCTTCCCTTCCCTTCCCTTCCCTTCCCTTCCCTTCCCTTCCCCTCCCTTTCCCCCTAATATAGCTAGCTGATCAGATTCTTCCCACTCTTATGTACTGGGTCTGGCTGGACATCTTGCCATTTGCAAATAGTGAATAAATTCCTCTTTTTGTTTTGCTTCCATGAGCAGCTTTTTCTTTTCCTAGTAAACTGTCTTTATCTTAACCCAGGAGCTTTTCCGTCCTACATTCTCCTCTTGTCCTGTCGAGGAGGGGGAGTGAGAGCGCAGCTGGGTGGGCGTCAGGCAGCCAGCCAAGATCAACCACCACATCTTATCAGCATGGCATTCTGCCAACAACTTCAAAACCCCAGCCTTTATGTGATTTGCTGATTGGTTGTTCAAGTTTTTAACTACTGTATTACCAGCAATGAAAATAAATATTCAGACTTACTGTAAACCATGCTGGGCCTTGGCAGGGGCAAGGATGACAGTGAGAGCAGGATGAGCCTTAAAAGGAGTGGGGGAGAGAAAGCAAAAATTAAGGCAAATGCTGCTTATGATTAAAGACAAGAGGGAATCAATTCAGAAAAACATTTTCTCCTTTAAACTGATGTTAGTCACTCTTTGTCTCCAACTGTGCCAGAGCCCTGTGCTGATGCCGCACAGCTCGAGGGCTGTTGGCATGCCCAGCTGCCCGTGCCAGCAGTTTGACAGCTGTTAGGTGCCACTGTGTCAGCACTATCCTCCTACCAGAATATATACTTCTTCCCCTGGAACTAGAAAGCAGAGAGCCTTGGTATTGGAGAGGGCCGGGGGAGCAGAGCCTCGAGCTGGGAGTTTTAATGACGCGGTCTATGAATAGCCTGAGAAATAAGATCATTAAACCCATTCTCATAGGGATTTGCTGTTGTGCTTTTTCCTTTCTTATTTTTTCACAGAACTTCAGTTACTCACCTGAAGAATTTCCTTCTCTATCACCATTCTTTTTTTTTTTTTTTTTTTTTTTTTTTACATTAGATAGCTGATCTTTCCCTTGTCCCTCTCCAGGACAAGGCCAGAGGCAGGTGGCATTGGGTGGAGGAGCTGTGAGTGAGCCTGTGCCCATCACGCTCTTCTGTTGGGCATTTCAGGTGTTCAACAGGACCAGGAGCGTTCAATAATGCTTAATGTCTTAATAGACTTCACTGTTTTGTGCTACTTGTACAGACAACATGTTGTCCTTACTCATTGTAGATCAGATCAATAGAGCTCTTTAGGCATCTAGAGATACCATCAGGTGCCCTAAAGGGATGAGAGCATTGGTGTCCTGTGTCCAAAACACTGCTGTGATGGGCTGTACTGCAGGAGCAGGTTCTGCAGGAGCATCTTGTGCCAGGGGACCCAAAGGTGCTGGTGAGGTGGGTTAGTAGTGCGGGTAAAAGCCACACATCCAGGCCTGGGGCTTGGCTGAGGGTGGTGCTGGCTGGTGGCTCTGCTCTCATGTACAACCTTTGTGTCCAAGACAGGCATCTAGCCACTAAAACACACAGTCTGACCATCTCCTGTCCTCTCTGTTCCCACTGAATCTTTGCTAGGCAAAGCTGGGGATGTGGAGAGGGACCCTTCCTCTGTTGGGCCTCTTTCAGCAGTACTGGGACCCTCCCAGGGTGGCAAGAGGTGGGCTAGTCTTCCAAGGGAGGAAATCCAACCTGGGAGCCCATTCCTTGGTGGGCTACTAGTGCAACTACAATAAATTAACAGCATTTGTACACCTTTGAAAGTTAACAAAGTTTTGCATTCTCTCTTCACAGCTACAAAAACTGCTTCGAGTGTAAAAAGCATCTTGCCATAAAAAGAGGAAGGGAAACTGGAACAAACTGTAAGATTTACGGGGATAAAGTACAATTTTAATTTTAACAAAATTCAACCAGTGAGAAAAAGTCATATAGAAGTATCAAGCTACAGAAGTTATAGGTCTGATTAGCTACTCACATACTCTCACCTTCATTAACCTGACTCCAGATAGTACATTCTGGCTACTATTTCAGAAATACTGCCCTTGGGGGAGTATTTTTTCTACATAAAAGTACCAGTTTTCACTAGGTTTTATACTTCTCTTTCTGCCATTCTACTGGCAGGAGTGTGCACTGTCAGCACTTTCTTTTATCTCCTTCTGTGTGTTTTTCTTCCTCATTATATGTTGAATACCTGTGCCTTTTAATTTCTTGTAATTGTGCATAAACTGTACATAAATATATTGCCCTGGTAACTGCTCTAGTACTTTAGTGGTTCATTAATTTAACAGGCAAATGTTCTGTAATTTTCAGGCTTTGAAAACTAGTAAAAATAAACATGTGTCATGTAGTTCTGTGATTTCTACAGAAAATGTACCAGATGTATCAGATGATACAGAAAATTATCACATATGTAGAAGGTGTAATTTGCAGTAACACAGTTACTGCCGTAGTCATACTGATGTACGGTCAGACTTACTGGTAAACATGGCTTCTACATCCTTGAAAGCCCAAATCATGCTCATAGACATATCTTGTTTACTTAGGATGATAAAAATGAACTCCTGCATTAACTCTGATTTCTTATTTTGACTGTGCTATTCATAATTTCCTTTGGACTCTGCAGTTTCACACATCTTGGTATCTGATGAATCTGACTCTGCTGAGCTGCAGAGGTTATAATCCTGTAAAACTGTACAGCCTCAGCAAAAGCTTGGTAGAAAAGGCTGGGAGAACTGGATGTTTCAGAAACAAAATGGAATTTTCCTGTGTATGCTAAAAATAAGGTAAGTGCATTGCCTGGTACAAGGACTCCTGGATAAGCTGAAGCAGCAAAGCAGAAATCTTCATTTGGCCGTCAGAAATGTGGAAACGTTTGCAGGGAAAATTGTGGTGAGAGTGGATGCTGGTCGCTGATCTCTCTGGCCTCTGGGCTTCCTGGTACGGTCCTTCACTGAGCTTCCCACAGGCAGAGCATCTACAGGGCTGACCTTAAACTTTCACATGTAATTCCTCACCTTACGTAGACCCACTGTACGCTGGACCTCTACAAGTCTGTCTTTCACTCCTTCTCCTCTGGTTTTCAGCTCAGAGACCTCCACTGGCTCAGTGCTGGTCCCCTCTGGTAGAGCAAGCTGCATCTGGTCACATTACACACTGCTTGGCACTGGGCTTTCCTCAGGCCACCTGGGGTACTCCTGTGGCTGTGCTTGTGCTGTTGCTGCTGTTGATTTTAATTTAAATGTATTTATTTTTTTTTTCATGTAAAGTGCCTGGGGAAGCAGAGGGCTGTGCTGTGGCCCAGCAGAGCGATGGTTTTCCAGCATGACGCTGGTGTGGTGTTGCAGGCCCTGGGGAACGGTGCGAGAGCCCGAGGGCACAGAGCCAGCTGGGACAGCACAAGAGGGCTGCACAGGCTGGAGAGAGACAAACCTGGTGTTGCCTAGTCCTTTCTGCCTTTTTCTCCAGCAATCTCTGGGGTGCAGTATGCCTGTGAGATTACTGTGGTTGTGTTTCAGGAGAAAACAGTCAGTTTAGTCCAAAGGATACCCCAGGAGTAAACTAACGTTTGTGCATTTGCCTCCTTGCTTGACATTGGTGAGACATGCTTGTTCGTAATGATTTGGTAGGGTGATACTCAGTGAATTTCATGTAGCTGAATGTCAGGAAGGCAGACCTCCAGCTCCAACGAGCTGTGATCTGGACCCCACGTTACCGGTATGGAAACTGTAGTCACCGTAAATGTGTTAGGGTGAGAGTGACTATAGCAAGTGAGACCTAGTGCCTGGTGCATGCTTTTGCCAGTCACCAGCAGCTGAGGCAAAGGAGAGATGCAAAGCATCTATGTGGTGTTACCTGGTGCACTTTTCCAGCTTCATTCTGCCTGTGGTTGAGGACCGTTCTTCAGCAAGCAGCTGCAGACAGATCATTACATTTAATAGCCTTTGGTGGAGTTTTGAGAACTGATCTAATCCCCTTTTTGAAATGATTGCTGTTTCTGCACTGCACATTACCCTGTGTCAAGGAGTTCGGCTGTACAATTATGTGCTGTGTGAAGAAGTTTTTCCTACTCTTTGTTTTAAACCTGCTGCCAGATCATGTCACTGCTCCCAGATAAATAGGAAGCAGCGAGCAGACTTTCTCTCCCCACTTTGGCTGCAGTACTGCTGATTGTGGAGCCCTGTGTTCTGTACCCCCTCAATCATCTTTTCCAAAGTGAACTCCTAGTCTGTTTAGTCATTTCCTTGTGTGGATGTCATATCATCCTGTTGGCCCCTCAGTGCTCTTTCCAATTGTATTGTAGTTCTTCTGGGGTGGCATGGCCAGAATGATGCTCGATATTCAATGAATATATGCTCCGGGGATTTATACAATGGCATAACGGTATTTTCTGTTTTATTTTCTTTATTCTTTTGCTAGTAATTCTCTAAACACCCTTTTGGCCATTGTTGAGTACTGAGTTATTTTCAGAGAATTATCCACATGGTTTCAAGATTTCTCTCCTGATTGGCTGTATGTTCTTTAGACTCCATCAGATATAATTTAAGGTTAAGTTTTTTTTCCCATGCACATTCCTTTGCACATAGTGACACTGAAATTTGCCTGCCATTACCTCCATGTTGTGCAGTCCCTCTGCAGCTCTGCATGGTCAGCTTTACCTCAGCTGTTCCTCGCAGTCAGGTCTGGCTGTTCTGAATCACTCTGCATCCCTGTGGACTTTGTTGCTTCAGTTTTCCCCTTTTCCTTTCCACAGATATGCTCTTCAGTACAGGTCTCTCAAATCCTTGCTGGAGCCTGCTGAGAAATTCATTCCACTGTGAACCTAGACCATTTCTGTGTCCATTGTATTGTGTCTTCTCGCAAGCTATGAATCCAGAAGAGTGTCTGCCCACAGGTATAACACAACTTAGATTCTGAGCAGTCTTTGGTGAGGAGCTTCCTCAAAGCCTTTTGAAAATCCAGACGTGTATACCTCCAAGATACTACCCCGTTGCTTGCATACAAATGCTTCATTTCTTTGGTTTGAACTGAATATCTTGTATCTTACATGAGCCCTGGAATAAGGATTCCTACATAGGTGTGTAGGGTTTGAGAGATGTTACTTGTGTGTAAGTGCCAGAGAAGATCATTTGCAAAGAGTAACTACAGCTATATGTCTATTTACTGAACAAGTTTAAGTGAATGCACATCAATCAGGTTGGCTTTAAATTTAGTAAATTACTTCAATGCAATTTATTTGGCAAAAGGAAGAGAGAGATTTCCCTTTCCCTCCACTCTCAGATAGTGTGTGTTTTTACCAGAGAGCTTCTTGGGAAGCAAGGGAAGGGTATTTCCAAGCCCTCCTGTGTCATAATACTACTGAACAATTCACTTTATGACAAAGACTGTGCACAAAGAAGCTGTACCTGGACTTTGAACTCTCTGTCAACACAGAGAGAGTTTACTTCATAAAAGGACAGGCTGCAGGCTTTGGCAAAGCTCATAGCAAAAGGTAATTACATAAAAATTTCAGCTTCATCTTTGTCATTAATGCATGAAGTATTTTAGAGCCCATATTAAGGACTGTGTTTTCATGTTTATGTATTGAAATGATGTTTACTTTGGAGATACCTCTGGGCCACACCTCCGAATGTCCCTTGGTCTGCCAAGCAGACAGGGAGGCAGCAGAAAATGGCTGGCATTATGAAGACTTCTCACTTGTTCAGTGCTCCAGCAGTTTTCCTGCCATATAAAAATAACATTCATTAAGAAGTAAATTCTATCATTTTATTTAAATAAGGTGTGCAGAAATCTTAGATGGGTATGTGTTGAAGTAAATCTTAATTAAAAACAATTATTAGGATGCATTTTCATATGAAGCAGTAGAGTTTGTCCTTTTTAAAAAACAGAAGCTCTGACTTCCTTTGAAACATGTCCAGTCAGGATAGGTCTGATTTTGGGTCATACCTCCAATTTTGGTTTTTATTCATCTCTTAGCTGAACTGAATGGTTAGGTGGGCAGAGCAGGAAAATCTTTAATTATATACCTGTTTTGCTTAGTGATATAAAGGCCATCTCCTTACTGGACATGTGGCTCCAAGTGGTGTCTAATGCCCAGGCACAGGCAACGAGGAGGGATTTCGTAGGTCAGAAGTGAGCAAGATGGGCTGTAACGAAGAAAGGGTCTGAATGTTCCTCTGCGTCACTGCCTCCTGGGGAGAGGGAAGGTGGGAGGGACTGAGGAAAAGATGCAAGAGGAGGCAGAAACTGTCTCAGAAAAAAAAAAAAAAACAAGCAAAAAACAACAACAACAAAAAAAACAACCCACAAACAAGCAAACAAAAATTATTATTTGGGAGAAATTACTGTTTAACCTAGGACAAAAAGAGGTAGGAGTTAGCTGCTATGGAGGAGGATTTTTGTTGTTCAATATGCCCTTGTAAAGACTATTTATTTTTTTCTTTTTATAAAGTTCTTCCACTATTGCATATCAATGTTTTAAAGTTAACATTACTTTATTCTTAAATCATGACTTGTGTTAAACCTGACTCCAAGTGACTTGGCAGGCAGCAGGGCATGTGTCTGGGAGGTCTGGCATAGGTAGACCCAGGGGCTGGGAGCCCCGGCTGCATGCCCAGTATTGTCCCACAGGTAGACAAGGCAGCCCCACTGAAGTAGCATGGCTCACGTTTAAAAGCTGGAATCACAGTGGGCAGGAAAAGAAGAAACACGTTTTACAAGGGAAAATTAGGAAGTTCTTTGCTGAGGAGGAAGATATTTGAGACCAGAAGGTCTGCAGGGATTTGGTGATATTTTGACAGACTCTTGTGGACTTCAAAAACTGTCTTAGGACTGTGATCTGGTCAAAAGCCCTTTGTAGGACTGTTTCCATGGATTCCTCAGGATATTTATAAACAGAATCCCCTGTTTCAGACTTCAGAGTGTCATGAACCAGAGGATGAAGCCCTCCATGTCTGCGGCAGGCATATCAGAAATAAGTAAACTACCAGCAAAGCCTCTCTTTCTCTCAATAATTTTAGAAATAGATGACATGGAGAAACCTGCCCTTTACATTAATCCATTATTACATGTGTTTTGGGCCATGGGAATTGCCTATATGAAGCCATCAATTGTCAGTTGGCTCCTATCAGTATTAGTCTAGGACACATTCAGCTCATTGTGGGATTTTGATCTTACTGTCAGCAGCAAAAGGCAGTGCTCCCGCTGATACAGCCAACCTCCACCTGTACTGGCTCCAAAAGTTCTTACTGCTCTTCATGTTCAGAGATGATGTGTATCACCAGGATGTGTTTATGTTCCCAAGAATTTGACAAGATTGGTTTCATAGAGATTAGCATTATTATTAGAATGGTGCTTACTTTACTAATCTCTATTATGCAACCGTTCATTCTTGATCATTAATAGTCATTTCCTTTTGATAGAAACACTTACACAGCAACCAATTATAGTGCTTTGTGCAAACACAGGATTATGAATTCCAGTGGGGAATAAACAACAAGAGCAGTGGAATTTTAAAAACAAAGAGCTTGTTTTCATGCAAATGCCTCAGTGCTAAAAACTGGGGGAAAATTATATGCTGGAGCAGCAGAAGTTGCTTCCAATTAGACTGTTTTTCAACAATTTCCATGAAGTGCCTAAATTAAGGACTTAGCTCTTGCTAGAATAGTACATCTCGTCTGGTATTCTCCCTCCAGCAGCAGCCAATGTCAGAAACGTAATCACAACTCTTACCCAGATCCCATTCCCCCAGAAAGATGCACTGGATGCTAGGTCCAGTCCTGTATGCCTAATTAGGCACCACGCTACTAATTTCCATATAGAGTTTTTTACTGAGTGGATATAACTGAAGGAGGACACCCTGACTTTGTAATTTGTTTCCTTGCTCTAATACTGCCTATCTTCAACAGCAGTGGGATCAAATGATGGCTCGGTTCTGCAAATACTTACGTATATAATTAATGCTATACACGTGACTGGTGTTCTTGTGTCTAATGATAAGCAGAGGACAAGGAAATTGCAGAACCCAGTACACAGCTGTGCTTTGGTCTGCAAAGGATGGTCGATGTACAAGAGGAGAACTTTGCAGGCTCTTTGAAACAGCTGATAAAACTTAGGTTTAAACTGGAATTCCACAAGTTTTAGACATTTCAAAGTCTTCCGATTAGAATAGGACATGCTTTAAAAATATTTTAAAACTGCATCATTATATTTCTTATCAACCAGAAAATATACTCTGACTTGCATTTAGCATTTATTATTCCAATAGCATGTTTTTTTTTTTTAATTTTCTTTTTCCTGAACAAATACAGACTTGTACCCCTAATCTACAATAATGATTGGTACAAATAAAATTGACTTTTTGTCCATGAAAACAGTTCCAAGGATAAATAACAACCTTGATAGTGTATGCCTTAAATAATCTTTATTTTGTTAATGTTGTATATGGTTATTTGGAAAAGACTTTACTCCCTGAGAAATGGCTCATGCTCTGAGGGATCTTGATCACATGAGAAAAGCAGACACAGGGTCACCTCATGTTGGAAACATGAGAGTATAACCATCTTGTGGACCTGTTTGAAAAGACACAGCAAAATTAGGAAGCCTCCATCCTCCAAAAGCCAGCCATGATATCTGGAAAGCAAACAGCTATTCCTCTCCTGAGATGAACTCCACTCAATTAAAAAAATAAATAAAAATTAGTGTGGTGAGGCAAAATGAGGATGGCATAATGTATTGCAGGATCACAGGTTGGCTGAGGTTGGAGGGGACCTCTGGAGGCCATCTCGTCCAACACCCTGCCCACGCTGGGACACCCAGCGCAGGCTGCCCAGATTATATAGACAACCTGTACCTTGGTCTGGATCCTGAGCTTCAAAGCACAGGTGAGGTGTTGGACCGAGATCAGCAGCGCTAGAGTACTCATCCAGGGCTGTGATACTGTGAACATCTAAAAGCCGAGCCGTTGTGCAGTTGTTAAGCAAATGAAAACCTCACGGGCCCCATTTATCCCACGTGCAACATGACTGAAGTCAGTGCGCTTGATGTCGTATTTTGATGCCCCACAAACAGCAGTGTTACACCTGCCGCTTAGCTGCTTGGCTTTTGTGAGTCTTGTCAGCTTTGCTCAGCTGTCCAAAGAGATTCAGGGAGCTTAAAAAGAAGGAACAACCACTGTGGCTATAAAAGACCTCCACCTTAACCTGCCAGCCCTGTCCCTCCTGGGGCAGCCTTGGAGTTTCACAACCACCACTGTCTCATCAAAGGACTCCAGTAGCAATAATGCAAATACAGGTGTGCTTTCCCTCAAAAATCCCCCCAGAGGATTACCTAATGAGTGCTGTATGTGATTCTATTTGGTAGGCTCTGATTTTCTGCACTGGGATAGCTTTGCCTTTCTCACGAGAGAGCATTTGATCCTGCTGTAGCTGAAGCCGAGGGCAAGTTTGGCACTTGTCGCAATGGGAGCAGATGCAGGCTCACACAGAAGGTGGTTTGGGGACCTGGCAGACAGGGTTTGCCTTGGGTGCTGTGGTGCTTTGGCCTCAGTGGAGTCACTTTAGTGATGTAAATGGCCCCTTCCACTTCTTCTAGAGCAGCAGTGTCAGTAAGGTCAAATTTCTTTGATCTGGGCCTTTGGGGGAGAAAAAGCTGACTTAGGAACAGGACTGGTCCCCAGGCGCAGATGCTGTAGCATGATTTGCAAGCCCAGCACACATTTGCAGGTTGTGCCTTAGCAGTGTGTGGCAGAAGTATAAAGCCAAGGTTTATTTTTTTATTTTTTTTCATACCTTCTTCCTGTGAGTCTTTTTAAATAGGCTGCTCTTTTAAGCATGAATTGGTTTTGATCCTTCACTGAAAGATGTGTAGTGAATGTCTGTGGCAACTGAGCTGGCTGATGTTTTCTTTCTACTTCTGCTCTGCAGTGGCCCTAGCAGTCCCATGTCGGGCTCTTCACAAAACCTTTTTGCTTCTCCTCAGAGCAGTTGTGGAGTTTAGTTTTTCTCTTTCCTTCATTCATTTGAACCCCCCCGACTGCCCTAAAGCTCTGCTGCCTCTTGCTATTTTTGGAAGTTTCTGGCAGCTTGGCTGTGGTGATGTCTCGAAGAATGTGCTCAAAGGACTAAAAGTAGTTGCATTTTCTTCTTCGCACAAGGCTCCTGTGGGAGAAAGGAAATATTGTATGTGCCAGGCATGAATCAGGCTCTCAGGAAAACCATAAGTGCAGTAGAAGAGGATTCTCTGAATACAGTTTGCCCATCCCATCTTCACCTATACACGCATGAGCTAGTGGACACTACTGTCTAGTGATGAGTACATTAGTCACTGCCAGCCATAATTACACTAAATCTGTGTCTGTATTCAACGGTGTGGGGTGGAGGAATCTTCTACTTAAAAAAAAAAAATAAAATAAAAATGTTTTTTATTTAGTAGCTACTTGTGTTGTTTTTCAATACATTTTTTATTATGGTAATTATGCTGCACTGTGGGCAATGTTCATTTGAACTCGAAGTTTTAGCAACAGGAAAGCGATCACGTACTGGAGCTGGTCAGGAAAGCTGAAACCATGAACAAAGAGCCTGATATTTTCCCACTGCTATAACCATTTTTTTCTGATTCTGCATTATTATTTATTTCCCGCCCTTCCGACTCCCGCCAGGGATAATCCTACTGACCTCATCAGTAGATATATTTTTAGATGTATTGTTTCTATCTAGAAGGTTGCATTAGGAGTGGGATGTTAGCATTTGTTACTTTGAATTTGCACTTTTTATGATTCAGAATACAGTTAACTTCAGCTTTCAGTGTCTTTGAACTGGGTGACCTTGCTGCTATTCCATTGCTCTTTTATGAAGTCCCTTGACAGGTCAAAGTTATCTCTGTCAGTGAAATAATCTTGGTTTTGGCCACTTGTGTTCTGCAATGAATAAGATATTGCCCATAATGCTGATAAATACACAAAATGGTTGCTCTGGCTATGACTCCCTAGGAACAGGAGGAAAAACTATGGAACATGAAAATACACATTTAATAATTAGCATTTATTATAAAGCATCAAACAGTCATTTGTCCTCAGAAAACACACTGACACTGATCCGCTGGCTAATGTTTTTTATGTGCATACTTACTCAAGCAAAAATGTTACAGTACAAAAAGTGATGGGGAAGCTAGGATGCTCTCTCTTTCCTGGAACACGGTCTTCAAATCAGAATTAAATTTGAGATACGTATGCATAGAAAAAAAAGAAGTGAAAAAGTTGATACACTGTTATAGAGGGCTTGTTTGTTCAATGCCCTTCTGTAACACAGGGGGACAGACTGTGGATAGCTACCCCTACACCATACCTTCCCTTTTTCTGCTACCGTAAAAGTGTGCCCTTACTTTACCACCCAAATGCGCCACAAGGTGGCTGTATGTGCCAGCTGTGCTTTCACAGGGGTTTCAAGGAGAGCTCTGAGCAGCCAAGGCTGTCAGGTTGGAAGGAATGATGTCTGAATGCCAGGCTCCCCTCTGGTAATGTAATTGTGGCTGCAAAGTTAATGGGAACCGAGAGTAATTTGTTTTAAACTGCCAAGAACAACAGCAGGACAAAAATGGTGACAAAACTCAAAGAGAAGGACACAAAAATCGGTATCTGTGATTTAGAAACTTCGGATGCTCAGGGATTCAGCCCTTCACTGTAATTAACTTTTCTCCAACCTCTCTTCCAGGGTTATTTATTTCTGATATTTTCAACAGTAAAACAGAGCACTTGTGTGGAGCAGGGCCCCCCTGGAAATCATGAGGTACAGCCCTCGAATAATCAGATCGAGTGACAAAGGCTACAAGCAGGTGGCTATGCAGACACACGTGGCAAAACGCCTCCCCCTTGCCTTCTTCAGGGCATGGTTCCCCTGATCTGAGAGACCCCTCCTTATTGAGGTTTTGGGTACGTAACATAAAGAAAGCATACTTGCATTTGGGCTCCCCTCTCCTCTGGCTTTCCTGAGGTGTGATAGATTCAAAAGTTAGGCAACAGAGGACATCTCAGCAGATGTGGTGCCACCTCCTGCTGGCCCAGCCCTGAGCTCCGGGAGCATCCTCACCCCATCCCTGCTCCAGGGAGATCCCTGGGGCACCTCTGCCTCGTCAGAAGTGACCCACACCATGGCCAGGACCCTCTGTGGGGTCACTGGGAAAAGCATCATCATCTGCTGAGCGACTTCACCTTCTTCTCATGGCCCCTATCTGCTGCAGAGAGAAACTCCTGTGGCTGCTTTGTAGATGGTGCTATATATAGCCCAAATGCTTATTGCCTGTGCCTGTATGGATGCCTACTGTGTAGCAAAAATAAACAGCGGAAGATAATCAATCCTGGAGCCCCAGTTCCCTCATGAAAAATCAATAAAGAGTTTTTCTTGCTCTGCTTCGAGCTAAGAGAGGAGAGGAGAGTCTTCATTACAATTGACAGTCCCCCTTCCCCAGAGCAAAAAGGCTTTCCTTTACATCCAGCGGAGAAAACGCAGTGCTTTGCACTTGCCTGATGCTGTTGCCATGGCAGTTGAAATTCGCACTTAGGTTGGGGACCGCGAGGCCCCAGTGGCACAGACGGAGCACACGCAGCATCTGCTGGGCCCAGGCCCAGGCCTTCTTCTCGCTGCTTCCCCACCCAAAAGATGGGTGCCTGAACTTTTCCGACAGTTCTGGCATTAGCCTCGACTGAGTAGGTGATGCTGGCTTGTGCAGGTTGTGCGTGAGCTGCTTTTCGAGGCAGTCCCTCTGGGTGCATGGGCTGGAAGAGCTGAGCCTGCCTTGGGGACCGCACAAGTCTGGGACGCCGCGCTGCCCCATGCCCCTGTGGGGCTGCAAAAGCCTGCCCCTTCTCAGGGCTGGACTCAGAGGCTGTTGTTAGCCAGCTGTAGACTTTTTAAAGCACTCACCATCTCCCTGAGTGCCTTTGCAGGTTCCTAAGCTTTCCTGAGGCCCCCTCGTAGGCAGTCCGAACCACCCCAAGGCACCCAGGGCCTACACAACCATGAATGCAGTAAGGCACAAGCAGTCTACCCCACCTCCCTCACTTCCAAAACGTCCCAAACAAATGCACATTAGGGCTGAGGGCTTCCATGCCAGATTTAATTCCAGAACGACTTTTCATTGTTCAGACACAATTAGCAAACCAGGGAGTGTGTGTGGCGTAACGAGCACCCAGAGCTCACTCCTGGCTCAGCTGCTAATCGGTTATGAGAGCACTGTGTATGAGGGTATGACAGATTGACCTTAATCAGTGATCAGGGCTCCATCCTGCCAGGCATTGCATACATCAGGAAGGCAAGATTTGCCCTGGAGAGGAATCCCTGTTTACCAGTTTATTTGTGGCAAGCAGAGAGGGCTGTAATGTTGTGAGAGGTTCAGGCCATAACTGCACAGTGCTGTGCTTTCACTGGAAAAGAGGAACTTCCATCGTGCAAAGTGCTGTTCTTATTAAAAGATAATTTCATATTGCAAATAAACCACCAAAGCTTGGAGAAATGCTATTGGTAAGACATTTCCTTAGGAGTTACTGACTGTCTCTGAAATTAAATACAAGCACTCTCTGAAGCAGCAAGCTGCAGTGTGCAGCCTCTAGGACCTCTAGAACTAGACTATGGAAAAAAACCTTCTGCTTTAGACTACTTACCCCTAACTTTGCTAGCCTCTAATTACCTGAGGAGAGAGTCATCTCATTTAATGTCAATGTCTACATCTCATTTAGCCTGGTCATTTCAGGTATTCTTTCCGGGTTTGCTTTGTGGCTACTGGAGAGACAGAGGTGTCCCTTGGATGTCACTGCTCTCATCTCGAAGTAGAATCTACCCTACATCTGATGAACCTTGCAGATGCCTGTTCCCCTCCCTGTTTCTCAGGTGGAGCCTGGACCTGTGGGTGGAGATAGGGATTGTCTGAACTGGGCATTTCTGAGCTGGGCTGCCAGAGGTCTCACTGCCCGGGCCAACAGAGAAGCAACACGGTAGACCCACAGGCAAGGCTGTAAACCCAGCTGGGACCATGGGGTTTCTCTGCAGAGAGGCTGAGTTTGCAGCAGAGCAAATAACAGTTCTGTCTGTATAATTATAACAAGATGAGCCCCTTATTGCTAGGCAGAAGGGCAGCACACACAATGGCTGAAGGAAGAGTCTTCCCTACTCACTTTTAATTTTGTATTTCAATCAAGCAGGCCACACAGAATTTGAATTAGCTCCCGCAAAATTCCATGGGAGCAGGGCTGAACCAGGGGTTAGTGTTAATAAAGGATCGGTCAAGACTCTGGCTCCCACAGGGGCTGCAGTGGGAGTGGCACTTGTGAAACCGCATAGGCATGGTGGATGCCCTGACATCGGTGTGGGCCGCAGGTGGGCACAGACAGGTGGGCTTGGTCACCAGTGCAGACTGAAAGGGGCAGACAGGCCATCGGTGTATGTGCAAGTGAGCCAAGAGAGGGACGTGGATTTTTTAAAAAGCATCTGACCCCCTGCCCCCCCTGATGCAAGTATGGCTTACACTTCACCTTCCATCCATACACTGCTTTCCCTTCAAAACGAACATATTGTACTCTGCAGAGGCGGACAATTTGCTGAATTTCATTTCACTCCTTCAATCTGCTTAATGAATAACAATGAGTTTGAAGGTTTCACTGGGTTCCAGCAATGAGCTGAAAATTGCTTTAACAAGTTTTCAGACCTCACTTGGTTTTTGGTCCTGCCTGGATAGCCTGCCTCTTGCCTGTCCTTGCATGGCTTACTTCTATGCCACCAAACTAAACTGGCCCCTCAATTTTCCCTTAAAAATCAGGAACAAAACATTCAAACATATTCTTCAAAGAGACTTAGAGTGCTGAAAGTTACTGCGTGGACAGATTTCACTCTTCTGGTAGTTGATATGACTCATTTCTGAATTGGATAATTGCTATACGGTGGTGAATTCATCACTTCAAAACAAAAAGAGATGTGGGTGTGTTTATGTGTGTGTGTAGGGCATTAATGTGTACCAGCCATCAAAAAAGTGTATATTTTCAGTCTACTATTGACTTTGACTCTTATCCAAATTTAAGTGGAGACCCTCTGTTTTAGAATTAGTTTAGGAGGCACTTAAAGCCCAGTCAAATGTTGATGGTCTTTTCAAGCCTTTCCACAATTCATCCTGGGCAGGTGAGCTCAGTGTCTGTTTCTGGACAGGAAAGAATAAAGGTGCCTGCAGAAAGGACCAGATGTACATGGCTAGATACATGACTGTAGTGAAGGCAGTGTTTGCAATTGAAAAACTCTCACTCCTGTGAGGCTGGTTGTGGTCTCCAGGCTGACTCTGCATTGAGGACATAGGATGAGGGTAAAGGTGGAAATGGATTCTAAATCATCCCAGTTGTGATTCCTGTGATTTCTGGTTATCCTGTCATTTAAATGTGCTTAGATAATTTGACAAGTTAAAATACAGAAATTCATAGCATTTTTAGTTTATAGATTCTAGCAAATAGTTATTTAGGACTAAATTCCTGAGCGAATCAGGACCAGGCTATATCAGATCTCTCCAGTGGCACGGACCAGCTGCACAACCAACTTCATGACTGGTGAAGTGGAGACAGATGGGAGGTCCTCCAGCCTGGACATCTTCCATGGGGTGCAGGAAATGGGTCTGAAGATCAGGGGTATACTAATCCACCTTTACTGAAGACCCAGGCTTCTCCTAAGAGTTAATCTAAATCCTAGCAATTGTAAGTGAAGCCCATTGAACTTGAGTTCTTCAGAGATAAGCTCCAATTTCTTGACTCTTTCTGAAATACCAGAGAGACCGTAGAATTGGAAAATTTCAAAACTTGTCTGGCCAAGACCTCGAACAGCATTTTGAAGTTAACCTTGTTTGCAGCAGCAATTTGGACCAGGTGACCTCTAGAAGTCCCCTTCAACCTAAGTTTTCCAGTTAATCCATCTTTTTCCTCTGGGGATTCTCCCCAGACGGTTTCCATCTTTTCTGAAATGCCGTGTCTGTACTCAGACATTGAACTACAGCTGAGCTTTCAATAAAAGTTGTTTTGGGTGCTTTAGATGCCTGTTCATATACCTCAGTATTGCCTTCCCATATAACAGTTCTGCCTCACATTCAGCCTGTGATGGCTGTATCATAACACATGCATCCTTCCCTGCACAACTCATACTGAGTTTTTGCCCACCCTGTAGGTCTCTACTTGATTATTTTTGTGTACCTGAATTAACTTGTATTTATCTCACTGAGTTTTATGCTGTTTTTATTTATTTATTTTTTTCAACCTACATCTCCTGTTTGTTGAGATAATTTTGAATTCTAACCCTGTCGTTTGATGTACCTTCACATCAAAGTCCTCACAAAGCTTGGTATTTACAGATTAAATAACCAGGAGGTTATTAAACACTTCCTGATCTCTCTCTCTCTTGCACCTACTTCTTACAAATAAGCCACAGAGGAAACATGAGAGACCAAAGGAAGATATTATTTTGCTGTGGGATACTACTTCTGAGCTATATTTTCACTGAGAAAAACAAAATCCTCGATTATGGCCACCCCCAAACAAAGGCAGTATCATGCTGCAGGTCATCAGGTGGTTGAAGTCCTACCAGGGTGAAGGGTCACATCCTGAACCAAGCCAGCTAACACACTTGAGACACATATTCCCCATCTTCTGTTGAGCTGCTGCCTTCCTTTAGAGAGCCACACTGCCAACCACCTCACGTTGCAGGGTGTCTCAGCCATCTCTGCATCCCAGACTCATGGCTTCTTGTGCCATCACATCCCCTAGTTTCTTGCTTCACCCATGTAGAAGAGCATCTGCACATCCATTTCACATTAACCAGTGTGTGGCTCACAGTCAGAGGGGCCGGCTGTGCTAAGCCTTTTGACTGCTCTTTTGATGGTTCTAAGAATACCTTGCTCTTGCTTTTATTCTAATATTACAGAGCCCCCAAGATGATACAGAGCACTTGTTAAGTGAACAGGATTTGCTCCACACTGATAGCACTCTCTGGGCACGCAGCTCTGAAGCTAAGTGCTTTTGCCACGCACAGATGTCAAGCCCTGTAAGACTACCACGAGCCAGACCTGCAAATGTCACCAGTCTGTTAGTCTGGGGGTGGGGGGAAGCTTGCATGATTTATCTCCACTTTGCTGAAAATGTGAGAAGTATTTCTTTATAAAGCACTCTCAGACTTTTAGTCACCACTGTTGGCTACAGCTCTTCCCATCTGAACAGCTGGGCCAAATGAGGCAAGAAGTCCTGAGAGCAGACCTGGAACCTTAGCTTTGCCAGGAGACCTGAAGGTTGCACCACCTCTGCACAAAGCACTCCTTTGGAGAATACAAATGAATCTGCCATAGACCTGTACCGTGCCAGTGAATACAGACAGCTTTCTGTCCATGGTCAGCTCTTCATCAGGTGTGGTGACGGGTCAGGAAGAAGCAGTTTACCTCCAGGGTGATGCCACTGGCCCTGACCTGATTCCCTCAGTGCTGGTTGGGGATTTCTGCACCAAACACTCCCAGCATCAAGAAGCTTAGTTGTTGCACCCCATGTATGTTCATGAAGGTATTTTTTGTACAGATGCAGAACAAAAATGTGTATGCGTTGCTAGACATGGGATGGACTGTTGAGGAGGGCAATATGGGTACTTATGCACCTTGGTGTAGCTTCTGCAAAAATCAGATAAGCTACTTGTGGCTGAGGGAAAGCTGCCTGTACAAATAATGTTTTGTAACTAAACAATTAAATAAAAATAAATAAAGTTAAAAACAACAACAACAACATTGTTTACGGTGCTTTGGACACACTAGCAGGGTCCCTATTCTCTTGCCATTTCTTCCCTCTTCCTGAGTTGGCCAGGAGAAAAAGCTAGGGGGACATTTTTTCCCAACACGCCCTGTCTGCAGAGGTCTGAAAGGGCAGCTCACATCACAGAAGATCCTGGTGTAGATCAGAGACAGCTTCTGCTCTGGACCAGTGGGCCTCCTGATTGCTCTCATGTCCTGTTTTCCCTTTGATCCTCTGCCAACCTGTAGTTCTTCCAGATACAGTCTTCCACCAAGTTTATTGCACTACAGGATAACAGTCGGATCATTCCTATTCTCACAGACTCCATTGTATTATCAGCAATAGGCCAACCTTCAGATATCTATGTAATAGAAAGACATGTAACACCTACTTCTGCATTAGCTCAGTTCACCAGTTTGTGTATCCAAGTACAGACTTAGATGTTCAAATACCAGACCCCACAAAACCTTTATGTGGAAACTGTGATGCACAAACCTACATGGCTAATGTCAGGTGTATTTTTTACTGAGAAATCACATGTTTTCCGTCAGAGATCAGAGCTCTTTGAATAACTGATAGGGTAGATTTAACACTCAGTGTTTAAAAGGGAAGGGGATGTGGACAAGTACAAATTCTGTTTTTCATGCCTGAGCCAGCTGCAAGGCTTTCTGTGGATGTCTCTCATCATAAAGCCTCCAGAGGTTATCTCTACATTGCTGGACTGGTGTGTACCAAAGCCTGTGTCCATACTGAGAACTTTTTTTGTAGGGGATTCAGCTCATCTAATGTATTCACAATTGTAGGTGTCTTCATCTGAACTAATCACTCTGGGCTCCCTTTATAATCAATGGAGTGAAATAGGCAATTTTAGGCTGTGACTCATTTGACATATCTTAGACATCTACTTAAGGATGAAGTGAATCATGCTTTAGAGCTGTTTTTTTTTTTTTTCTTTTTCTATTTTTTTTTCCTCCCAAGGCAGATAAGAATACTAAATAGGGCAGAGATATCTACAATGTAGGCATCTGTATTTGGTCAGGTAAATCTTTTTCTTTCCTTCCACACTGGAGCTCCCTCTCCTTTTGCCCTAGAATACATCCACATCACAGCAGCTCCTCTTAGCCTCTGAATCTTAACCTTTTTCCTCAGGTTTTTCATACACCCAGTTTGCAGTCTGGTCACTGCTTTGCTCTGACTCTACATGACATATTCACTGGTGAGTCCAAGAGTAACCCCACAACACACTTTTTCTACATTTTCCCATCCTTCTGCAGACTTTCCATTCCTCTACTGCTAGGGAGGTGGGCAGGGCATCACAACATCTACGCCTTGTGACCACCAGCAGCCTGCCAGAAACACTTGTATTTGCCTAGAAAGGCCTTCTACTCCTACTTTGACTCTACCTCCATGTTTTCATGATGTTCAGCTGACAGTGAGTTAGGTGGCAGTGGAGCATGCTCCCACCCTCAATCTGAATAGGAAGAATACAGCACACTTTAGTTTCAGGAGCAGAAGCCTTGTTTCAAAAGCACTTTCTGCATGAAACCTATTCCGGATGAGCCCTGCAGAAAGGACAAGTAGCATTCTTGTGGAGAGCTTATTTACTGGCACCTGCAAGAGCTCATAAGAGGGGCCTGTGTGTGCCATTAGTGTTCCTAGCACAAGCTGAGAATCCCATTTTCTTGAAACTTGCTAGAATTTCAAGTATGGCTGTAATGCTGATAACCCATAGGTATATTACAGCCATAACACCATTGCCAAATTCCCCTGGCAGGTCCTCAGCTGGTGGCTTGCATCACTACATCTCTCAGCCAGGTACCAGAAGGTAACTGGGTTCCAGTTAGCAGTAACCGCTTGTTAATGCACTGATACGGTGTTACAGTGATAGCTGCCTGGGGCAAGCTCACGATGCAGAGCCGTAGGAATTTGTTTCCTCCTGCAGAAGTTCTGGAGCCAGACTACAACCCCATTGTGGTGTGTGAATGTTCTTGCTCCTGAAATGCTGCTTTGCTGGTGGAGTAACGAGGTAATCACAGCATGCATCATGCTGTGCAAATGCGTAGCACCCTCTGCTCTTGGAGATTCCCTGAAGATTCCTGCAAGTCCTAAAGTGTTTCTCTCCCCATCAGCCTCTCTGCATGAGGGCTTCAGCTGCAATGGAGAAGCTGTGTGGGTTCACCCTGCAACGGGATACCTAATCACACAGTGCAGAGGGCTGTCGAGCCATCACTCTAACGCCAGGCAACAATTTGCATCTTTCAGAGCTGCAGAGAGCAGAAGGCAGTATCCATTGCTGCCATGCCAACTGCTGTGTGGAGAGATCATCCCTCATGCTTAGAAAGGCTCTGCTTTTACATCCACTGCACAAGGGTGCCTATGATAGCTCCCCAGGCTGCACACCCATCCCCCACACTGGGAAGTGGAAAGGTCTGGCCCAAGCCATAAATTGATTCAGTCTGGATGGAAAAGGGACAATCACACAGGCTGGGCCAGAGAAATGCTGTGCTGGTAGACAGCTTCATTTGCTGAAATTATACGATGCAGGAAAACATGGAGTGGGATGCCCACTCCAATAGATGCATGAGGGACGTGGGATCACAAGGTTCAGTAACCTGACTGGGATTTTTCACTAATACCACGTAGGAGCTGACAACATTTTCTAATCTTCCAGTCACTTCCCATATTTCTTGCTATTTGTTTAGATTGTTTAAAAAGATTGAAGCAGCTATGGTCTAAAACACTTTTGGAGAAAAGGGAAGAATAAAAACAGGGGGACAGATTGCAGTCTATTGCCAGTTTCAGAAAAAAAAAAAACAACAAAAAAAACCCAGCAGTTCTATCACCGAAAAGGAATCTGCAGTGCAATATTAAAAGATAAATTTCTTTGAGAAAGAAATTACTCTAAGAGGAATGAATACTCTATTGCATATGTGAGATTGGTGTTCATCCAGGAGAAAAAAAAAAAAAGACCTTTTATAAGGTCATATGAAACATTTTGAGCATTAGAAAAAGTTGCCCATTTACATTCCACATTTTTTTCTTCTTTTAAGTATTTTCTAGTGCAGAGAATGGATTCAGGCTAAGAGAAATCATTCAATAGAATTACTTTTCTCTTTGGTTTGTACACTACATATAGGCAAAGCTGTAGTTCTGCTATCTGCTAAATCTGAGCAGTATTTAACTATAGAAGCAGACCAGCTGAAACAAACAGTCTCCTTCATGGGGGAAGAGACAATTCATTGAAAAAGTGGTCCTTAAAAAAAGGCTAAATCCTGCAAGATGCTTACCATTCTGGCACTGAGCCAGTATAGCCCAGTATAGGATTTTGCAAGACACACGCCCAAATGGGAAGAAGAAACAGCCTGGGTACGGCTTCTGGGGATGACAGAGGTTTATGAAATGCTAAGACAGCTGGTGAGGTTAAAAAGGTGTCCTCAAGAGGTATGCAATTTATGGGCAATTGGTGTGTGAGCCAGCCATTTTTTTTTAATGGATAATGACTGGTAAGGTAGTTCTATTCCAAACAGTTGGTATCCTGTTCTTCATCTTTAGATATAGGATGATAGCAATTAAAGTTAATCCTATTATATATGCTACATGGAAGATCCGGGAGCCAACAAGATTGCCTGGCACTTGCTGTAAATTCTTTTTTTTTTTTTTTTTTTTTTGGGAGTGGGTGGGTGGGTCAGGATATTCCTTATTTTCTTTTAAACATTTACACTTTGAATTTTTCACATTCTGGCAGATTCTTGATTTTTTTCTTCTGATTTCAGTGTATTAGACATTATGGCTTGAATTCCCTGCCAGATTTGAAGATAATGGCAACAACAACAATGACAATTGAAATGCACAAGTTTATTTTCCAGGATACTTCTCACTGTCCATTACCGGAACTTTAAAATTCTTTGTTGTTTCATTCTGTAAAACCAGAATGATAACCACAAAAGATTATAGGACTAGCCCATGTCCACAGAAGTATATCTGATTTTCTTCTGTCAATGTCTTTGGTTGTTGGGGTAAGATGCTCTCAGTGACCATTGAATACTTATTGCCTAGGAACATAAAAAAATGACCATTTTGAGTCAGACTTTCTTGGACAGCAAATATTCTCCAAGAGTGGCTAACCCCAGATGCCTTGGAAGGAGGACCAGGACATACGGGACACTTCACCTGATCTAC
This sequence comes from Cygnus atratus, assembly GCF_013377495.2. NCBI lineage: Eukaryota > Metazoa > Chordata > Aves > Anseriformes > Anatidae > Cygnus > Cygnus atratus. The sequence continues at coordinate 139,223,911 of NC_066362.1, read as the reverse complement.
AGTCACTCGTAGCTGAGGGACTTTCCACAAGGATGCTTCCCATCATGGTTCCTCGGCTGCCAGTCCTCTATGGAGGACATGGCTCAGGACTGCCCTAAGGCTAGCAATCCTCTGAGGAGCTAATACCAGAAGTTTTTGGGAGGACTCTTCTATCTAATTTAACTTTGAAAGGTAATACTCTTTCCAAAATGAAAGCTGGGAGTCACTGAAGCTTGTGGATCAGAACAGACCCATGTTTCTATAGGGCAGTCATGCGGGAGAAAATTGGACAGGATTAAATCTGGCTTTCGTTTCTTGCTACACATCAGTCTGTTAGCCAGGGAATCATGGGCTGGTCAAAGCTGGGGAGCTGTGGTATCTGGAGCTGCTTTTGGGACCCCCTTTTCTCATGCTCAGGATTGACAAAAGCCACTAATGCTTGTCTTTGTGCTGGACTGCAAGTGTGTGCAGAGGTTTCCTGCATCCCTTCCCCACTGGAAGCTGGGGACATAGATCCTGGCCAGCCCTGTGCATGGTGCTGCATGCACCAGGGGGCACAGTGGCTGCCAAAGCATCGTTTTCCCCTGAAATGATTTTCAGGCTCTTTCGGGGAAGGCAGGGGCCACATGGAAACAGCCCATGAGCTGCGGGCTGCCAGCCGGACCACAGTGAATAGAGGCTTATATTGCCCCATGAGCACACACAAAAAGAGGCCATCCTGCCTTCCGTGGAAAACAGCAGAACGATAATTCCCTTGTTTCCTAATAAGGAGATTTTACAGTGAACTTTAGTTTAGCCAATTTTTGTTGCACATTGCAAGTTAATTGTTTTCTTCTCTTAATTAAGTTCATCTGCCAGGATTTTCTCGGAGAACTGTATCTGAAAGCTCTTTTGCTGACTGCAAACACTTGTCTCTGAGAACATTTGTCCCTAGATTTTTGGTTTCCTTTTTTTTTTTTTTTTTTTCTCTCTCTGTTTGTAATTGTTGATGAGAGTTGTCACAGGTTTAGGACAGCACTTTTGGTGCATTTAAGGAAGGCTTTGAAATATCTAACTGGATAATGATATTGGAACTTCCCACAACTGCCCCTCTCCCTCTCCCCAGCAAACAAACAAACAAAAAAGCACGACAACAACAGACCAGGAGTGAATAATGATTTGCTGAGCTTCATAATAGCTACCTTAGTGAACCTGAACCCAAATTCCCTAACTAGAGATGATTTATCATCTTGCAGCAAAATCATCCAAGACTTGGCTTTGTGTGGTTGCAAGGGAAAATTCCACAGCTTTGACACGTCTCTGATTTTGTTGTGCTTACACGGTTAATTTTTAAAAGGCAAAACAGATGCTACTTTGAGAAAATCTATGTAAATGAATTAAAAGAAAAAGATGGTTGTTGACTGAACTAGAACAAAAGGAACAGTATACAGAAACAACTTTTTGGACTTTTTATACACTAAAAGTATGTATCAGCTAACATCACTTTCCTTGGAAGAAATATAGAGATAAGAATGGTAACTTACAGCAGTAAATTTTGGGGGGAAAATTTTTGAGAATCCACCTCAGTAACTTTATTTTCAAGTGTTTGCTCTTTCTCAGATTTTGGAAAAGAGAGTCTTCTATTTCAAAAAAAGGAAAGAAAAGCAAACCCACTAGGTCCCAAATTATATTTGGTGCTTCAATACGTACTGCTATGAGTTATAGCACATGTGCTCCTGCCTGCGTATTTCAGTATTTATATTGATCACCTCTCATTTTCCTTTTCCTGGGTCATGAAGAATTATCTGTACCTGTCCGGCTTCAGGAGAACTGCTGTCATTATTTATAAAAAGTCTGTATCTTCCTTATATTTACCTTTACAAATTATAGGCAGATGAAACTCAACATAATGGACAGTAATGCAATTGCTACAGTGCAATTTCTTGGTCTGTGTCCAGCAGAAGCAGCCTGCTTCTAGAAAACCAGGTCCAAATTTCCATTAAAAGCTTCCAATAAATCCATAAATGGTTCCAGACATACGGGGTAGCAAAAGAGCTCTAATCCTGAACATCTGGGAGACAGTTCCCCAGCAATCCTAAACCAATCTTTCCCAAATCACAAGACAAGGCCAATCTCTCACCAAGGTCAGATCTTCAAGCACCTCACTAGGGTACTGCAGCCCCCCGAGTTCACCTTGTCTTGTGGGCCATGAGGAAGCAGAACAACCAGGAGAGCATTTTCCAGCCATGTTGTTCTGGAGAAGCCTCTTCACCTCCCTGCACACGTGCTTAGCCTTATAAACGGTGTGGGAATTGTGGACACAATGACTATCTATGTATTTGTACTGTGCTTGGAGAAATGGGTGGCCCACTTTGATCTTAAAAGTAGTGGGTAACAGGGTTGGGAGAGAATAAAGAAAAGAAGTTGCCAGAATGTGATGGCTAAGGAGGAGTTCATCTCCCATCTAGACAATCCAGCTCACTTATAGAAAATGATTTTTTAATGTGTACATACATTGATAGGCATGCAAGCAGCCTCATAGTTCAAGGGCCAAGTGCAGTCCTGCAGTAATCAGTTATGCTGGCAGTAGGAAGAGAAAGAAGAGGAGAGGAGAGGAGAGGAGAGGAGAGGAGAGGAGAGGAGAGGAGAGGAGAGGAGAGGAGAGGAGAGGAGAGGAGAGCAGAGCAGAGAAGAGAAGAGCAGAGCAGAGCAGAGCAGAGCAGAGCAGAGCAGAGAAGAGAAGAGAAGAGAAGAGAAGAGAGAGCAGAAAGGGAGATATATCAATTTACAAGGAATGAATTTCCTCCACAGAATGAAAAGAGTTGCTAGTCTGCAGGAAATGATACTGTCCTTCTACCTTAAGCAACCACAGTCCCAATAAGTCTCCGAAGAGAACTCCAGAAAATCAAAAAAGCAAGTGTCAGACGCTCTTTTAAGGAGATTATTTTTCCAATCGATCTGTTACGCAGAGGAAAACTGATTCTGCCCCATCTCAATCAGAGTTTGTTACAAGATTTGCCATTTTTCTAGTCTTCAGTGAACAGAATAATAGTTTGCTTTTTGCTTCACCTTGGAGCAAAACACTGAAACCTAGAATTATTGCTGCCAAACAGATGGGGATATTTCTCATGAAGATAAAAAAGCAAAGACCTAACAAATGAGGAACATTTGGAAAGAGAAGGTTAAAGCAGGCTCTGCTGCACTGTTTGGCATTGCTATTTTAGCAGTGTATGTAGTTTTATGAACTATTACATATATTTTTTTTATGTTTCAGATGCCGCAAAGCTTCAGAAGGGAAGAGTGGATGTTGTTCACTGCTCATCACAGAGGATCTACCTGATGTGGGTGCTGTCTGGTCACAAACCTGGCCACATCCAGTATTTCAGGTCTCCTGCAGCTCTGTCTTGGCCAAAAGGGTGCTTTACCACCAGCCTTTTCCCATGGCTTCAGCACCCCTCTTCCTTGGGGCCCTCCCTGCCGGGACCAGCCCGTTCATCCCAGAAACCATCCTGAGGCTGGGAGGCAGCCAGCACAGGAGCCTGGCCTCAGCTTGGCTTTCCCACCTATATCTATATGTTAAGAAATGGCAGTGGATAATGTCACTAGTGACCTCGTGTTTGTGGTCAGGGGCTGCAACTGGTGCAAGGGTGCAAAAATCAGGAATAGAGGGTAGGGAGATGGGGTACCAGGACAGCCTGTGTAGTAGAGCTGCACTATGGAGCTCCAGATATGCCCTGGGTGCCTGCTCTGAAGTTCCACCTAGCTTTCTGGCTTGGTACATCTTCTCATCTTCTCATGGAAATGAATTGTCTGATTCTCAGTGGTGGTAATCTCTGTTACATAAATTAACCATTTTTTATTCAGTGGCTGAGCAAAGAGTCTCCACAAAGGAAACTGAGTAATTGTTTTTGTGTGTGTGTGTCTGTGTTTGTTTGTTTTTAAGCTGAAAAGATATTTCATTCACTCAATTTCTAGTCAACTGAAGATTTTCTTTCAAAATTAATATACGGACAATGCTGTCCCTCGAGACCAAACATGAAGAATTAGAGACCCAGCAGAGAGTTTATCATGAAGTTAGCAGCCTGTGAAAGCCAATGCTCCTAATAGAAATTTATAGATTTTAAATCCAGAAAGGACATTGTGAATGTGTAATATGACCTCTTGCTTAACACAACCCATAGACTTTTACTTAGAAATACGCACAAAGCCCACACTAAATAACCCAGTCATTTTGACAATATAGTTGGTCTCACTTCGACAACTCAAGACTTAAAGACATACTGTCTATTTTTTTCCAATGTGTAACTACTTTAAACATTACAAGATTTTGCCGTATTTCTATCGCGAGTTTGTTGTAACTGTAATACACCTCTGTGTCTGCTCCACGAGGAGTCTTCTCACATCCGAGCTCTTCTCTCCGCTGATCAGCACATACTTATGGACAAATGCTCTTCTCGATCCTGCAGACTAACAAGAATGAGCTTCCTCGTGTTTGATGAAAAGCTGGATTTTACAGAACCTGAATCATTCTTGTTGCTGTGGGCGGATTTTCGTTTTTATTATCAATTAATTAATTTAATGCTTATCCTGTTTTTCAGCATCTTTTTCTCTTCCAGAGAAAGCATTCTTTTCTCTTTTGGTACAAATGGTTGAAAAATATGTAGGGTATGTTTTGTGGGCACATACATCTTCCTTGAGAAAATTCTTGTTGGCTAGTAGATCTTCATTTCACCAAGCCTTTTTCTTTCTCTCTCTCTTTTTTTTTTTTTTTTTTCCTTCACAGGAATACGTCCTTCATCACTGAAAAACTGAGTTGGGTAAATAATAAAGCAAAAACATGCAGGACCACATGCAAGGGAGGACCTTTCTCTTCTGATTGCGGGAGCTGCCTGTAACCCATACAAAATCCATGTTTGCACAGTGCATTTATTTTACAGACATCTTCATTTCATGGTCTCACAGGCAGGTAGGGGGTGTCACTGGATTCAGAGGGAAGAATTCATTGTTTGTTTCACTGCGCTTGTACATCAAATTTAGGTGGAAGGGCTTGAAGGAAATCTATCTGCCTCTGTAGTATACTTGAAATTAACAGGAAACATGAACTAGTTTCTTTACAGGTGGGTATTACTTTTGGCACATGATGGAGTTGTAGAGCTACTTACCATGTTATGGATTGGCCCAAACTAAAACACTGTATTCCCGCTGGGAAAATTCGTGTCAACTAGCTGATCTAAAATTTGTTATATAAAACTGATGTGAACAAAACAACAGATTTAAGCAGCTTCAGACTTTGTGGATATTTGGATCAAATTTGACATTTATGGTTGAGACGCTTCATTGACAGCAAAGGAAGATGCAGAAGTGTTTGATCCTCAGCACAAGCTTATTTGTCACAGCCATAAGAATGAAGTGTTTCAGGGGATGCCTTTTGCAAGAGTGATGGGAGTTGATTTCTGTGTAAACTCTAACTAACCCTTTCTCAACAGAAAGCATTGTCATCATCATACGTTGGTATACATCTAATTAAACATATCCTGAAAGTAAGAATTCAGCAAGGTGTAAGCACCTGCCATTATATGGCACACCTCATCCCGTGTTTTGAGGTGTTAGAATAACAAAGCAGATTAGGAAAGACAGTCCAGTGACAATGAGTTTAGAGTGAAGAGGAGCACAAAGCAGAGTACTGCCAGCACTTTGTAGAAACCGGCAGAAACCTTGAGCAGCCCAGAGCTTTTCCTTCAAGGCTTTCCTTTGGTGCCCAACCAAGAGGCATTCTTTACATTACTGGTTTAGCTTTTCTACTCTCTTTCACTTCCTCCATCTCCTTGCTAGCCTTTGAAACTAGCTGCTGGTATACAGGAAAAGGATAGCTCCTGTTTTTGAAACAGTCACTGGCAGGATGAATATTCTGTATTGTCTCTGAGCATGCTTCACCCTTCTGAAGGAGCAGGTTTCCTCCAGCTTTTCTTTTCAGATGTTGGTGATATTTTTTCTTGTGACTGTATGTATCATTTTTTACTGTTAATAAGTGACAAGCAAATGTCATTTATCTGTACAGCAGCTTTACAGAATGTCATGTTTTTATACTAGATTGTCATATTTTTATTGGGGACAAGCAGGCTATTACTCTGCTAGAAATCTCAGTGATTTCATTTGGACCCCTTGCAGAGCGGCCATGCTGACAGCTCATTCTCCTCTTTGCTCCCACTAAGGCAGTTTTTGTCATGAAGGAGGACCCTTTGATCTCCAGCATCTCACCCCTGGTAAAACAGCAACGTCACCAAAACTAGCAGGATGAGGGTTTGAGCTTTTGTTGGAGCATTAAGCAGGCCATTGTTTCACATTTCCTACTTGGTTCCTTTAAAAAATGCATTTGATCTAACTCCATTGCTGGTAGTCCAGAAATAAAACAATTCCTTGGGGCATGAACGCTATTCAGACAAAATAATACCAATATTTGTCTGCTTTCCCTCCCTGGTATCCAGCATCTTTGCCAGCTCATTTTTACTCAAAGAGGAAATAACCCTTTTCTGGAATTCAGGTTTTCCTGACTTCTTGGAAACAGGGAGTTGAAAGTGTTCCGAGTACTCTTTCCCTTTGAAACCTTCTTAAAACAGTCTTTTAAATATCTGCCACTTCTGAAAGGTTTAAGTTCCCTGGGGGTGTAATTCTGCTGACATTGATGGCATCTGCCAGCAGAAACTCGGGTTCTGCAGTTTCTTCAGTGAGTTGCACTGCCCTTTGCTTGGCAAGGAAAGCTCGTGACGTGGGTCCAAACCCAGCCACGAGTGTCTTCTGCTGCGTTTTTCTCAGGCTGTGCCCAGCATTCAGGCAGGTCCGATGCTGATCTAGCAGTGGCTGAGCACTCCACTTACCTGGGTCATCACTCACACAGGAGGGCGAGGGCAGTCCTCACACACGTTCAGTAAGGACAAAGAGGAGTATTTGATCATTTACCTGTGGCACCAGCCCTTCCAAGAAAATGACTATAAATCAAAAAGCAAAGCTCCCTGATGTTACCAGCAGAGAGGTAAAAGGCTCATAATTCTTACGGAACAAATCACATGCAAGTGAGTCATTCGTAATTGCTTTATAAAAATAGTGAATAAACGCTGTCTTATTCTGTACTTGATTAAGCACGTGTATAACTTTAGTCAAAAGAACCTGTCTTGTGAGCATAAAGTTGCAGTAATAAGGCTCAGGGAGAAGAGCACCTTGCGGAAAATACGAATCCCGGAGCCAAAAATGTCTTCGGGAGATGCAGTTCTCTTCTAAAGCACATCTGCCATGGAAAGATTTGCTTCTGTGCAGAGAGGAGCTTGTGCTTGTGATTTTCATCTGTCGTTGTGTAAATAAAACTGGCTCCCAAGTAAGGATGGTAGAAGCAGGGATTTCACCCATCTAAAATTGATTTGTTTCATACCATATTTTTTTATCTACCTGGATACTAGATTAGAAAGATAGGTCAACTGTGTTTTCTCTTTGAATAGTTACATTTTTGCTCATAATCCAGTTTTCTCCCTGCAGTAAAGGTATCAGCTAAACTCTGAATACAAAATAAAACCAAGGGAAACACTTGGATGCAACACCCTAGAAGTGTAAAACTCATCCTATGATGACGTTTCACAAACTTCTTTTTTTAAGCTAATAGTGTGCTAGCAAGGCAGTTCACCATCTCTAAAGCCCAATTCAGTCCAAAGATTTTTTTTTTTATTCATGTATGTATGAAAATAAACATGAATGTATGATTTTGTGCTGAAAAGTATTTTCTTCAAGGGGTGTTTCCTGAGAGCACCATGCAATCTGACGCCCACCCACCTGTGGCTCTCCTACTGATCAGCGAGAAAATTCAGCGTTCTCCCAGTCAATACTTCAAGAGCCTGCACAGGAAAAGAAAGCCTCAGAATGCACTTGTAAAGTGGAGCACGGTGTGTTAACGTGGTAGTTAACAGGTCCATCAACACAGCCCTGTTGGGGGCTGTCTCTCTACCCTGTTTTAGAAAGGCTTCATCTCATCCACTTGCCTGGCTCCCCCACCAATCCCCTATGGGCAGAGGTCTGCCTGCTGCATTTATGAGCTCCAGCCTGGTTGGCTTTTAGTCCTCCCTGACCCTACGGACCTGCTGGGATCCAAACATGGACATGTAAGTCTATGCGCACAAGGTGTCCCCTGCAAGAGTGGCAGCTCTGCTTGTTGTTAATACCTTGTTAGCACCTTATCAAGGCAGTCCAGGGACTGTCCAGTGCACCCTAAAAGAGATGTCTACATCTACTCTTCAGACCTACATGAAAACACTTAAATTTAAGTGTCATCTGTGAGGTACGTCCCAGCTGTTGTAGCACTGGTAGAGGGACAGGCTGCTAACACCACTCCTCCTGCTCCCAGTCCAGGGACGCCGGGGCTGTCCCCTCCCAGCAGAGCTGGTGGACCTCCGAGTTCCCAGAGGGAAGGACACCTTCAGGGGGTCTGAGCTCCCCTGCTGCTGGCAATTGGAACATCAGAATGCCTCCGGGTACTTTTCCAACGTATACATTTGGATGCCAAGTGTATGCTCGAAGCTCTTTCTGGCAAATAGGCACCCTGAATGGTGCAGATGTCCTGTTGTTGTTTGAAGGATAAGAGCAAATGATAAGCTAATTCGATACTCAGTATACTAGGGGTTCATACATTTAAGAGTATTAAAGGTACTTTTCTATCAACCCTTTGCTGAAGAACATTGGGCCCAGGCCTATCTCAACTAACGGCAGGGGATATCCAAAAGGAATGAACCTCGTAGGCCAGCACTGGTACCAGACAGTAATTCAAGTTCCTCACCTGCTATCAGGTCTGTCAGAGCGTGTCTCACCAGTCTTCTGTGTGTGCTTCTGCAGCTATTGTAGGCTATGGCTTGCCCAAAAAAAGCACAGGTAATCCTCCTGTGCTCAGGGGCTCAAAGGAAATCCTGCACTGTGCTGGGTAACGAGCCCAAATGCACTAACGAGAGAAGACGCCTGACTGTTGACAACAGGGACAGCATGTGTATGCATTGCACACCTGTGAGTTTTACTAGAGTACTCCTCTATAAAATTGTCTTCTTTGCTGGTGCAGGAACAAAACTTAAAGAAGTCCTCACAGCAGCTCAAACATGCCAATTTGATTAAAAGCGTAACGTGTTTTTGGTATAAACCACGGCCTTAAAATAAAAGAGCAATGTTTCACCACAGGATGGCAGAATCTTCCTCTGGTCTAACAATATAATAGCAGGACTATTTGCTAAAATTAGAGCAAAATTGGAACTGTCATACTCAATCCAGCGTCTGATCAAATTGGAAGGATCTACTGAAAATGTAATTGCAGGGGCAAAAATTATATTTTTTAGAAACTCCTTTCTGTCTGTGACATCTGACCTTTTAATATCTGTCCTGAACACATGAACTTCAGGGCCTTTGTTCTTCTGCAGATTTGTCAGTGTCCCCAAACATTGTCCACTTTGTCAATGTGTCAATGCTCATGCCTGCACAGAGTATTTTTTCTTGAACCTCCTTTTGTGTCACAGAACTATAGAAATCACAACACGCTTGGGAAATGTGTTTAGAAAGATGCCATAGTTGGCAATACAATATAATCCCTTAAAAATACAAATATAATACTAGTTACTGATGTTAAAGCTCAGGTAATATAGTGCTTGGGCCAGAAATGACAATATTTTTAAAGATGAGTATATATTAAATTTCTGTTAAGAGGATGTGGTGTTTTGAAATTGTTGTTGGAACTTTTCAGGAACTATTTTTAAATAGAGAAGAATTCAAGTTCAGAACCACTATATCTCCTTTTATATGCGGTATATACTGAGCAGCTTCATTACTTCATCTGAGCAAAAGGAGAAGGAAATGAGGTAAGCCTTCACCACTGCCAATCAGGAAGACAAACTTTGTTCTTAACCTCAGAGGGTTTGTTATTAGTTTCTATCAAGCAGACAGAGACTACTAGTTTTCATTAGTAGAGACCACTAACTAGTTCTGATCATTGTTAAGAACCCCAAACTCTGTTTCTTTTCTGAGACATACATCCATGGGTTGTATATCCACATGAAACCTTGCTGAAAGTTTTCACGAAGGTTTGAGGAGCGTTCAAAATGTAGCAAATCTTGTGTGACTTGGCAATCATTATTTTAACAGCACATTATTTTAAATGTTCAAAAGGAAAACTTTCTCCAAATGATTGACTTTCATGTGGAAAACAAGAAATTTGCAATTAGATCAGAAAGGACAAAAACTATGGTGGGACAAAAAAGTTGTTTTAGTGCGTGCAATGCCCATGGGTTTTTGACTTCTGCAGTATCCTGTGGCAATGAGTTCAATTAATTCATTATATACTTTGTTCAGAGTATGTCTTTAGAAGTCTTTGTTAATATTATTTTTACCCTCTCTTTCCAGGTCATTTCTGAATAGTCTAAGCTACAACTTTTTGTTGAAATGATTTTAGCCTGAAAGAACCAAAATAGCATTTAGACTGATAGGAATTGAAATATGCTTTGAATCTCAGCAACAAAGCATACAGGTTATGATAGAAGAAGTAAAAGAGAAAGCGAACAGGGCATTATGAGGGAAAACAAACCAGATATTGTGCAGACATTTTCAGAAGGCTGGGGGATGCCACTTTGGTTGCAATGAGTTGAACATCTTCCCACATCTCAGCAGGTGCGGTGCTGGAGCAAGGCTCGAGTAGGCAGGAGCAGCTCATGTGGGCAAACCCTAGCAAGGGGTGGAAGCTGCCTGCTCTCCTGCCTCTGGCAATTACCACCTGGGTCAGGATTACAGTTTATCTTGATTGCAATGACCCCCTGGTTGCCTAGGATGAGACCCCATCTCCCCTCCATGTAAAGCAGCTCTCCTGGCATGGTCTCCAAAGAGCATCTTAACCCTGAAAACTGCAGAACTGCATTTCCTCTGTGCAGTGCTCATCAAAGTGTGCCAGAGGGTAAGAGGGCCTCGAGAACATCTGGATTATAATTAAACAGGAATTTACAGTAACTAGACCTAAGTGGCTTGAACAACATATTTACTGCTGATAAAGCCAGACAATCCTCTGTGTTCCCTTCTGTCCTGAATAGAACACAACTTTATTTGTATTTGTATTTATATTTGTATTTGTATTTGTTCTTGTACTGAGAGAGTGGTGGGAAATCTTCTTCTTCACCAGAAGGCCAGTTTCAGGTCTGATAAAAGACCTCACTCAGTAGTGTTGTCATTCGCCTGTTTGCTGGGCTCAGTGGAGCCCAGGATTCAAGCTGCCAATTAAGAAATACAACACTGGACTGGGGGAAAATAAACCATCAGACATGATGCTTGCAAATATCTTACTAAAGGTACAGTGAAAGTACACAAAGAGTTTGCTTCACCTCTAGTTTATTTTTATAAAGGCCTTTTCATTCAGCAGGGGCACGTCAGGATAAATACCCGTCACCTGGACTCAACACTTGCATGCCACTGAGTGGCATAATCTGCTAGCAGGGTAGCACTTAGCTGTTACACCTGAATTAAACACAAAATGTTCTATGGTCTCATGCTAGCATGCCTGGGGTGACCCTAACTAGATTTTTCAACCTGTGAACCTAGAGAGGCTGCTGGAAGTTGGTTGTCCTGACCACGACCTGACAGACAAGGGTCAAAATAAGGTTCTTGGCTTCTTTCTCCTGAGACCATGCAATGAGTAGGCCATGCCTCTTCTGTTCGCTCTTTTCTCACAGAAGCAGCTGTCTGCTCAGTCCTTGGGTTTTTATTTTTCTTTCATTGGGTGCTCACCTCTCCCAGTAACCATCCATGGAGAGCGCCATCCACACACACGGGAATCCCATGAGACCTCCTCTTGTGACTTATACCCACAGTAGCACTAATGTTGGTGTCTCACATTTGGCACGTCTCTGTTTCCTTGTAGTTAGATAGGCAACTACAGGCAACATTTCTGCTCCTTTAATGCATGGGACACAGCTAACAGGGGCTCAGTGCACCTGCTAACAAAATGTGGGGCTTTGGAGGGCAGGTCAGGCGTTGGCACCATGCAGCTGCCATGCCCTCAGCCACCACATTGTGGATTTGCTTTGGAAGGAGCTGATGAACTAATGTGGAATACCAAATCTAATGTTTCAAAATCCTTGGGTATACCAATGCTTCAAAGCACCATAATAAATGTCAGCAACTTCAGGGATGGAATGAGTTACAGCAAAATTATGGCTTAACCTGTCACAAAGAGTAGGCTCTGAAAAAATAGTAATCCTTCCCGTGTTTTGCAATGTTTGTCTTTGTTTGGCCTTGATATAAAGCTGATGTCACACTGAGAAGTCATTGCTGAGTGTTTAACAGAAAAAATAGTGTACAACCTTGTGCCTATAAACTAATCCTTAATTTTTGCTTGTGCTTTGAACATTCATTTAATTCTTCTATTTGCTGTCTTTCCTTCTGCAAGGTTATCCTTGCTGAATTAGTGTCCCTGTGACATGTTGCTATCTTTCAGTGTTAATGTCAAAGATAAGGGGCTCTCTGCGTCTCTATCCCCATCTGTAAAACAACTCATCTAACCTCAGAAAAGCACATAAAAAGCCTTTGGTCCTTCCTTTATTAGTATCACCCACTCTGTTAATGACTGGCTGTGGTGGTTTTACCCAGTCGAGCAGCTGAGCTCTACCACAGCTACTCTCTCACACCCCCTCCTCAGAGGGAAAGGGGGAGAAAATACAATGAAAAGGGCTCAAGGGTTGAGATAAGGACAGGGAGATCACTCAACAGTTATTGTCACAGGCAAAACAGACTCAGCATAAGGAGATTAATATAATTTATTACCTATTACTAAAAAGCTAGAGCAGTGAGAAACAAACAAACTAAAAACACCTTCGCCCCATCCACCCTCTTCTACCTCCTCCCCCTGAGTGGTGCAGGTGAATGGGGAATGGGGGCTGTGGTCAGTCCCTAACGCTTCAACTCTGCTGCTTCTTCACGGTCACGCTCTGACCCTGCTCCATGTGGGGTCCCTCCCACGGGATGCCGTCCTTCCTGAACTGAACCTGCGGGGGCTGCCCACAGGGAGCAGCTCTTCAAGAACTGCTCCCACATGGCTCCGTACCACGGGGTCCATCCATCCCCCAGGAGCAAACTGCTCCAGCACGGGTCCCCCACGGGCGGCAGCTCCCCCCAGACCCCCTGCTCCTGCGTGGGCTCCTCTCCACGGGCTGCAGCTCCGGCCTGGGGCCTCCTCCTGCGGGGGCTCTTCATGGGCCGCAGCCTCCTCCAGGCCACATCCACCTGCTCCACCGGGGGCTCCTCCAGGGGCTGCAGCGTGGAGATCTGCTCCATGTGGGACCCATGGGCTGCAGGGGGACAGCCTGCTCCACCAGGGGCCTCTCCACAGGCCGCAGGGGACCTGCTGCTGCGTGCCTGGAGCACCTCCTGCCCTCCTGCTGCACTGACCTGGGGGGCTGCAGGGCTGGTTCTCTCACATTTTCTCACTCCTCTCTCCCAGCTGCTGTTGCACAGCAGCTTTTCCCTTTCCTAAATCTGCTCTCCCAGAGGCCCACCCAACATTGCTTATTGGCTCGGCTCTGGCCAGTGGCAGGAGCCTTTGGAGCTGACTGAAACTGGCCCTTACCTAACATGCGGCATCTTCTGTACTATTCTCAAAGATGCCATGCCTGCAGCCTCCCGGTACCAAAACCTTGCAATGTAAACCCAATACATTGGCTAATTAAGAAGTTCTCACTTATGGCCTAACCCTGCTCTGTATGGCCAGGATGAAACGCAAGGGTTTTCTTAACCAGGATCCTGAGGGTTAATTCCTGTCCTCTGGCACAAGGACTCATGAGAGGAGAATCACAATCCATGCCTCAGATGTGGGGAAAGAGTCCCAGTGCTCATCTCCAGCCTCAGAAATTGGTAAAATCCTGTGTATGCCTGGGTAGTCCGTCTGCTGGAGGAGTCCATCTGCTCGTTTTACTGTACAGCATCACTGCTCGTCCTGCGCTCCCCCTGGCTTCAGATCGCACTGCCTGCCTGTATGATTTCTCTTGGGGAATAAATGTCACCTATCTAGAGGCCTGTGCTCAAGCAAGCAGTTTCACCCAACAGTTCAAGTCCTCACAACCCTTCTGCAGGCTTGAATGGCCCCTGAGTTCTTGTACTGGCCCTCTGCGTGGTTGTAAACCATCACCTCAGGACACAGCTCTCTGGTTTGCCAAGGTGGAAATCTGCTTTTGCTTCAGAAAATGGGGTATGATTTGCAGAGGAATTTGGGATGAGATGGGAGATGCCATCTTTGTGACTTACTCTCTTGGACAGAATGCAAAGTAGGGTAAAGATCGTATGGCAGCAACGGGGAATCAGTAGGCATGTGCTTGACACAGTTATCCAGGCAGACTGTATGGAGCAAACATATCCGATGATAAATCTCTGGTCTTTGCCTTATTGCTGGGTTTTAAAATCTTTGCTGTGTGCATATGTAAAGGTGCTGGGAGGGAATTCAGGCACCCTTGGGGCAGAATGGCTGGCTGCAGCCACCTCTGCCTTCTTGGCCGGAGGGCTTGTGCTGAGGAGGTCTTTCCACAGCTGCTGTGATTCCTCCTTGGGTTTCCTCTGTGTTTCTGGGACACCTAATTGGACTCAGCTGGCTACAGGGCTTTGTGTGGTGAAGAAGCAGGAAAATGGGAAAGGATGGGTCTCTCTCAGTGGGATGTGGCTGCAACACATCCAGGCAGCTGGAACAGTGAGCTCTCAGAAAGCCAAGTTGAAGCAGGTAGGATTTCACAGAATCATAAAATCATAGAATCATTAAGGTTGGAAAAGACCTCCAAGATCATCTGGTCCAACCATCCCCCTACTGCCAATGTCACCCACTAAACCATTTCCCTAAGCACCAGGTCCAACCTTTCCTTAAACACCTCCAAGGATGGGGACTCCACCACCTCCCTGGGCAACCTGTTCCAATGCCTGACTGCTCTTTTTGAGAAGAAATATCTCCTCATCTCCAACTTGAGGCCATTCCCTCTAGTCCTATCACTAGTTATCTGTGAGAAGAGGCTGACCCCCAGCTCCTCACAGCTTCCTTTCAGGTAGCTGTAGAGAGCAATGAAGTCTCACCTGAGCCTCCTCTTCTCCAGACTAAACAAGCTCTGTTCCCTCAGCTGCTCCTCACAGGACTTGTGCTCCAGGCCCTTCACCAGCTTCGTAGCCCTTCTCTGGACACGCTCCAGGGCCTTGATGTCCTTCTTGTAGTGAGGGGCCCAAAGCTGAGCACAGCACTCAAGGTGTGGCCTCACCGGAGCAGAGTACAGGGGGACGATCACCTCCCTGGTCCTGCTGGCTGCACTATTCCTGATACAAGCCAGGATGCCGTTGGCCTTCTTGGCCACCTGGGCACACTGCTGGCTCATGTTCAGGAGAGCATCAATCAGCACCCCCAGGTCCTTTTCCTCTGCACAGCTTTCCAGCCACCCTGCCCCAAGCCTGTAGCGCTGCATGGGGTTGTTGTGGCCAAAGTGCAGGACCCGGCACTTAGCTATGTTGAACCTCATCCCATTGGCCTCTGCCCATCGATCCAACCTGTCCAGGTCCCTCTGCAGGGCCTTCCTACCCTCTGACAGACCGACACTTCCCCCCAACTTGGTGTCGTCTGCAAACTTACTGAGGGTGCACTCAATTCCATCATCCAAATCATCAATAAAGATATTAAAGAAGATGGGACCCAACACCGACCCCTGGGGAACACCACTGGTGACCTGTCACCAGCTGGATTTCACTCCATTCACCACCACTCTCTGGGCCTGGCTGTCCAGCCAGGTTTTAACACAGCAAAGAGTGTACCTGTCCAAGCCATGGGCTGCCTGATTCTCCAGGAGAATACTATGGGAGACTGTGTCAAAGGCTTTGCTGAAGTCTAGGTAGACTACATCAACTGCCTTTCCCTCAACCACCAGGCGGTTCACCAAGTCAGAGAGGGAGATGAGGTTGATCAGGCAGGACTTGCCTTTCATGAACCCATGCTGACTGGGCCTAAGCCCCTGGTTGTCCCACACATGCTGCGTGATTGCATTCAAGATGACCTGTTCCATCACCTTTCCTGGCACCACGACCAGGCTCACAGGCCTGTAGTTCCCCGGCTCTTCCTTATGACCCTTCTTATAGATGGGTGTCACATTAGCAAGTCTCCAGTCATTCAGGACCTCTCTGGATGACCATGACTGCTGATAGATGATGGAAAGTGGATTGGCAATCACATATGCCACATTCCTCAGCACCCTTGGGTGGATGCCATCTGGCCCCATGGACTTGTGACAGTCCAGATGGAGCAGCAGGTCTCTAACTGTTTCCACCTGTATCATGGGGGGTTTCTTCTGCTCCCTGTCCCAGACTTCCAGGTTGGGAAGATGAGTACCCCGAGGATAAGTGGTCTGACAAGTAAAGACAGATGTAAAGAAGACACTGAGAACCTCAGTCTTTTCCTTATCCTCGGTATTCTTGTTCCACCCTGCATCCAGTAAAGAATGGAGATTCTCCTTGGCCCTCCTCTTACCATTAATATATTTGTAAAAACATTTTTTATTATCCTTATCCATAGTGGCCACGTTGAGCTCGTGCTGGGCTTTAGCCTTCCTGATTTTTTTCTCTGCATATGCTGGCAACTTCCTTGTACTATCATGAGTTGCTTGCCCCTTCTTCCACTGGACATAAACTCTCTTTTTCTCCCGGACACTCAGCAAAAGTTCTCTCTTCAGCCACACCAGTCTTCTTCCCCACCGTTTCATCTTACAGCACACAGGGTCAGCCTGCTCCTGCGCATTTGAGAGTTCCTTCTTGAGGAGTGTCCAGCCTTCCTGGACCCCTCATTGCACACAGCATGAAGTCTGCTTGTGGGCTTTGTCCAGGATAAATGAGGAGACATGTACACGTGTATATGGACTGAAGTGGGTTTGTGCTGAGAGGAGCATCTACAGTTCTTGTGGAAAAAAACTGCAGGAATGTCTTTGCAAATTCAGCTCTTCATTATTATTATTATTATTTTGCATAAGAAAATAGAAAAGCTTCATGGTGTGGAGGTGAAACTCCCCAAGTCTCCCCAGAAATGGTGGCTCACATTCCTCCGGAGCCTCTTATTCCCTTGATGGTCTTTGGAGGGTAATGAAGTGATCTGTGGAGGACTCCTTCAGCTATTCGTCTTCCTGGGACTGATTGGTAGTGCAGAGAATTAAAGCTCCCAGAAGACAGCGGCCATTCCCACAGCCTCAATACATTTCATTTCTGTAAGTGGAAGAAAGGCTCCAAAAGAATTATTCATCCTCCCCCCCCCCCCCAACTTCCTCCATTGCTGCTCTGTAAATTAAATCTTGCAAGGATTTTTCTCCAGAGCAGACTCTTAGGGTAAGTGCAAAACTCATTAAACGAAATCAAATGTTCAACCCTTCCCTGTAATTTCCCTCTCCAGTTGCCCTCTTAAAAAAAAAAAAAATCATAAAAATGAAACAGAAAAAGGTAGGAGTGTTCCGTTTTGCTAACTAAGCAGAAAGGCTGAGCTGAGCCCTGGTGCAAGCAGTGGGATCATCCCCCCGTCGGTGGGACTGACTGAGAATGGAGAAGCGGTCTTGAAAGCAGGTGCTGGGATGCTGAGCCCCAGGGACAGCTGGCAGATAGCAGGACTGAGGCACAAGTCTTCTCTTAGGAGCCCAGCCCCAGGCCACCCCTGGGTGCAGGGCTGTGCGCAGGCAGCGTGTCCAGCAGCAGCTTGAGAAAGGGCTCGAACTGGCCATTTACTGGCTGCAGATGTGCTCAGGGTGGCTTTAGCAACGAAGAGAAGTGCTGTGGAGATGTGTCAGCTTCAAGGAAATGCAACAAGTGAGTTACACCTATGGCTTTCAGATGGAGGCACGAGCAGCTAAACTGCACAAGGGAATGAAATGTCAAGGTGATGTCAAACAGTGCTCCCTGCAGGAGCTCTGCCACTTTGAAAATACAATGCCATTGAACAAGAATACAGTGGAAAACACAGCTTCCTAAAGGCTTGAGGGGGACTTTACTGGGATCTATGGGTGTCTGAAGCAGCGACACTTCTGGGCTGTACCTCCTGAAGGTGTTTGGTAGGAGCACCAGCACACACGTGGCAGCTGTCCTCTGCCCTGCTGTGAACTGACGTCTTCATAACTCTCTGTCAGCGAACCGTATGAGCTGCAGTTCAGAGTAATCAGTCTCTCTTGGGAAGTTACCATTTGACTTTCTCACTTGCCCTTACTAAGTAATACCATAAATCTTTGAACCGTCTGGCTGCCTCTGATCTGGCTGCAAGGCTGTTGCGTACTTGGTGACTGGAGCAGAGGAGGAGGGAGGAAAGCAACTCTGCTCTGTGCTGAAGTCATTGAGAGCACTGAAAAAAAAGGGTGGGTATGGTTTGCAATCCTAATTAAATGAGTTTGCATCGTTAAAGTTTGTGCTATCACACTGCAGAGCTGGGGAGGAACGTCTATTTCCGTAAGCGCGTGCTCTTTGGGAAAGTGAAAAGCTATGTTTAGTTGAATCTTGAAATGACTCTTTATCATAGGATCCTGTCAATAGCAGAACTCACAGGTTATTTGTAAATGGCAGCTCTGTAAAGTACAAAACAAAGCATTTGGATGAGACAGACTGGGGGGGATACACCTCTTGCAGCTGAAGAATGGGGCAAACCAGGTTTGACCCTGGCTTGCAGCACAAAACCCCAGCGTGACAAGTAAAGGCCATCCAGACAAACCTTTGGGCTTCTCAAGGGTGGGATTCATCTCACCTGAGTTCAGAGCTTCCAGTCACCTCGAGTCCCTTTGGAGGCTAACAAACAGGCTCATTGCACGTCCACCAAAACGTGAAGCTGACCCAGCTCTTCGTTCCTGGTTATCTGGGTGCAGCTGCCTGCTTTGCCCCTTCATGCAGGCCTAGGGGAGCTTTCCAGTCCCCTCCACATTCGTTATCTGTGTTGTTGTGAAGTACAAAGTGAGAGGACAGACCCATTTATAGGCTGGAGTTTAGCAGGTATTATCTAGTAGGCAGCTATCCTGGGGTGGATCAAGCATTATGAAGGGGTGTTAGAGGCCAGACAGGAAGACATGCCATGGTAGGTGCTCCATGGAGAGACAGCCTGGTCTGCTGAAGCTACATTGGCCTCATTACACCATGGCAAGGGACTGGGATCTTCACAGAGACTGCTTTGCTCTGAATCTCTTTGCTCGGAGTTTGCAGAGAAATGAGGGTGATAGCTGTGCCAAGCAGAGCATTAAAAAAAAAAAAAAAGAAAAAAGAAAAAAAAAGAGGAAATTGTACTCAATATTTGCAAATCTATCAGCCACATCTATCAACAATTGTATCTATTAACATGATTACTATTGATAATGCACCCTTCAGTTCTGAGCTTCCTTAATTTGAGCATTCATGGCAATCAGGTACCTGCTGAAAAGGTTCTGATTTTTTTCTCCTGAATATTATTAGACAAAATTATTGTCAATGATCAGAAATCTTTGAAAAATGCCTTCCTCTGGGAGTTCAATTTTGGCACCCTTTTTAATTTTTTTTTTTTTTAATTTTGCACTCTGTAAATGTCTGCAACAAGAGCAGAAATGGGAGAAAAACACATCCGTGAGCACACGTTCAGTGCTGAAACTCAGCTGCAGCACCAGATTTGAATGAGACAGCAAAGTAGGACAATAACCTTTTACTCCTGGATGCTCTTGAGGTCAAAAGGGAGAAAATGCACCATTCAGCTATCGAGATTTCCAGTTTCTGAGGCAATCACTTATTTTTGCTGTTATCAGCTACTCGTACTACTGTGCAGTATAAAAAAAATGACTCTCCCACCCTTCTATATCCTTGTATTGTGCTTGTTTATGCAATTTTGCAAGGCACTTAGGAAACAACCAGAGGAAGCTTGATGCTGAGCTTCCTGTAATATTATACATAGCCTACATGTGTGAGTGTATGTGTTTATGTAAGAATATATACATGTATTTCTCTGGAGGATGGCATAGTCAGGCTTCTCTGGATACATTTATGTACGCCCTAAGTAGACGAGTGTGTCTTATTATAAAAAAGGAAACCTTGTGTTTATATAGATAGACACGTGTATTATACACATAATTATGTTTCCACACACTCAGAAATAGAAATCAACTTGCACGAAAGGGACAAAAAGGGACAATCCTGGATCTAGAATAATAACGTATACTAAGGGCTCTGCTTCAGCCATGCGATGCATGGGTGGGATCCTACCAGAGGTGCTTGTACGCGGACTTCTGCAACTCAAAACTGCTCAGAAGGAGAATGTGTGCCCTGTAGCCACAGACATGCCCACGAGGGTGTATTACACAGTGTAGCCTTCTTGGCTACCTGCACCCAAAATGTTTGCTGTGCACGTCTGCAAACACCCCAGAAAGAAGGAGGGATGTGTGCCTTATGAGTAGCTCTCCAGTCCTTATGGGAAACAGCATTTCCAGAGTAAAATATACTAGGGTTTACTAGCCTTGAATTTCTTTTGGAAAAGAGAAAAAAAAATTGGTAAAAAATTGGTCTTCATAAAGGAAGGATGACTGTAAACCGAATTTTAAATATATATATATATATATATATAATTTTTTTGGGGGGGGATGGGAGAAATTGGCATTGTTATGCACCAGAACAACATGAACTCCTTCCCATGTTTTGTGAGCATTAGGGAAAGCACTAGGGAACCCACTGAGCAGGATCAGCCCGGCAGCCAGCACCGGAGATAAAAGGCCAGGAGGAGGTGGCATGAGAAATCCTAATTCCCTCTAATGGTCGAGAGCGGAGGCATGAGCATCGGTTTGATCCGATGCATTTTCTGTAGTAGCACAGCAGGTCAGCCTGGAGCCGCGCCAGCCAGCTTATTCTTGGCTTGTAATAGAGTGAATAAATATCACTGCCTGCCTGTAAGGCCAGGTCCAAGTAGGTGACTTTCCCCCGGGGAAGCTCTGTCAGCCCCTCTTAGCTATGCCATGTTCCTGTGATCAGGCTGAGTGCATTATATGCCAATAACCCTCCCTGGTACTTTGAAAGCGCTGTGGGCTCAGAGACCAAGCTGCAGCTTCGAGCCAGGGAGCTGGGCTGCTCCTGATGGTCACCACAATGGAATGGGACAGCATGGTGGTCATCTCACTGCCTCACAGTGATGCCTTCACAGGCATTCCTGACTGTCCTTCCCAAGCCTATCTCAGGTGCACGATGCACACGTGTTCAGATGCTCCAGGACAGGCATGCTCACTTGGGCAATTTCCCCATGCAGCCACGTTGCTTGTGGCTGTTGGCTTTAACATTATCGACTTTCCAAACATTTTTCCTTCTAAAAGCCTGGTGGAGATGTCCTCTATAACTAGGGAAGAAGTGTCCACCCCTACCAATCTCCACAGTGCCTGACAGCCACCAAAGACACCTCAGGAGGAAAGAGCCACCTATGGCAATCTCCTCATCCCTGTGTAGGCAGGAGCCAGCCCCTGCTGTACAGCATTTTCCTCAAGATCTCCTGGAGGACTCTGCAGCCTGCTGGGGCACCTCATGGCCAGCCCACAGGATGTCCTCCAGCTTCAGAGCAAAGCCTCCAACCACCTCATCTCCCTTGCATGGAAACCCTCTTCAGGAAAGCCTTGGGTCATGGAGACCTGGTGTAGCTGGGCGCTTTCAGGAAGCTCCAGGGCTGAGGAGCACCATACTCTCTACCCATACCCCTGCCACAATGTCGGGCTGCGTCCTCATGTCTTCTCTTGTCCACCTTGAAGACGGTGGCACAAGAAAAGCGGCAGTGAATTGAAATCTAACAGAGCATGATCTGCAAACGAAGCTGGGGAGGCCTGGATGGTCCCCAGAGCATCACGTGGCATTCAGGCCCAGTTTAAATTATTTTTCAATCAGCAAGAGCGAGTGTCTTTAGCTTAACTATGTAAAAAGCCTCTGAATTACTTGTACGAACTGAATGGGCGGCAGAAGTAATTCCTGCTGGGTTTTTAAATACACGCTTTCTTCTGCTTACTGCTGAAGGCAATCATCTCTCCTGCCTTGCAGGACTTGTAGCCTCAAAGCTCCAAAAAACCTCCCAGTCACCTTTTTGTCCCTGCAAGAGCTTGTTACTGAAATCCACTCTCCTGTTTTTCACCTTCTACCAGCAGAAGCCCATGGTTTCAGACCACAGCTGGTTGCCCGCGTGCTTCTCCAGGCTCAGCCCCTTTCTTCTCCTTTCTTTTGTGCACGTGTGGCTTCCAGTTTACCAGCTCCAACAGACAAATATGTGACTGTTACGATTATGCTCCATGCCGAGTTAAATGCTGCTAACTGTGTTAAAAGATTGCTATGGAACAAAATGACTCCTGGGCAAAAATACAGTAGTTAAATGTGGAATATGTGGGTCTATCCGTGCAGTCAAAACACAATTTTTCTGTTTTCGAAAAGTGCCTGTTTTTGAAAGTGCTTTAGTTGTGCAAACATAATGCGTACCTTTGTTATCAAAATATACCCTAGATCAATATTGCTCTTTGAAATCACACGGGGGCTCTGCTGGAAGAGAGCTGTAATGAAAATTGCTCTGCCTGGGATTTCACGTTGGGCTTTGTTTGCTCACTGAGAGCGAGCAGGGAAATGCGGATGTGCAGGGTCCTGGGCTCCTCTGAGAGCCCCGCAGCCTCTCCTCGGTGTTTGCTGGCCCAGGGGTAGGAGGCAATGGGAGTGGGGCACAGCAATTTCTTCAACTCCTGCTAAGCCTCAAGGCACTGGGTTATAAAGTCAAGACATTATTGAGCCCTAAAAGCAGGGGGTTTTTGAAAGCAACATTGATTAATTATGATCTTCTTCTCTCCTTGGTATAGTTACATTTGAATTTACGGTACCATGATACCAATTTTCTAGAAGGAAGGAAATGGAAAGAAATGTTAACACTGCTTTAAAACTGCGAAACTCTTGAGATTTTTTATTTTTATTTTTTCCTGCAAAGGGTTATTCTGATAGATGTGTGGGGTTTGCAAAAACCCAGTAGGAACAAGCAGGTATTGTAAAAAACCAACAACACAACCATGCCATTTCCAGCTGCTGATGTCCCAACTCCCTCCCTAAGGCTCCAGGCCCGCTGTGCTCTCTTGTCTGATCTCAGCCCTTTTATTCAGTTGTCCCTGCTGGGATGAAGTCCAGCCCCACTGCCCAGCAGCTCCTGGGCCAGCCCTCCCCTCCTGCCCCCCCGGCCAAGGGCCAGCTCCTGGGTTTGGGGTGATTCCCTCAGGGACCCACATCGGTGGCTTTTCCACACACCTGCGTGCACTCGGAGGCTTTACTCAGGATTTTGTCCTCGTGGTGCAAGTGCCCACGTTGTGAGATCGTCTGAGGAATGGGCGACGACTTCCTAACTGCGTTTTTTTAAGGAAACTGCATATGTTTCGCGACGCCTGCTAACAGGGCGCACAGGAGTAGCATGGAAATCAGCATCCCCTGGCCTCCGCTGAGCCTTAAAAATGCTATTTGGAGCAGTTTGTTTTAATTTTAGTGGAGAGAATTGTTTTAAAAGCTTATGCTCTCTATGGTATTATGAAACGTATGCCCTGAAAGGCATGTTATTTAATCTGTTTCCATGTTTGTGTACAATCTAATGCCAAAGGAAAAAAAAAAAAAAAAAGGAAAAAAGGCAATGCGGAGGTTTTCCGCTGTCCTCTCAGCTTACTGAGAATGGCTGAGATGCGAGGGCAGAGGACAAGGTATGTATATTGATCCCACTGGTATATTAATCCCACTGGTAATCTTTACAGCCAGACGAAGATGAATTAAATCTGGATGCTATACGTGGGGCGGGTGCTGCACAGCGCCGCGGTCAGCTGCTCCTCTACAGCAAGTGCTCCTTCGTTTTGCAGGCAGGACAAACGAGCCCATCTGCTCAGCTGCTTTGCCCCGGCCGCATCCTGCTCCCTGCAGGCATCCCGCCCCGGCATCCCGCCTCCCACACCACGTGGGTTGCGCTGCATCAACTGTTGAAAAAAATAAAGAAAAAAAGAAAAGGAAAGAATAGAAAAGATCAGCGTTTCCCACAGATTTCCCCAGTCTCATGACGTATTTGTGATCAAAATACCCGAGGCCAGGTTTCCAGGGCTTCCTGTAAATGTGGGAACTAATTAAAGGATTTTTTTCTTGACACAAGGGATCCTATTTTAGCTGTGGCTAGAGGAAATGGGACAAACCCAGGCAACAGGAGCTGCAGCGCTCTGGGTCGCGGCTCCCAAATCTATTATCAGCCGTGAGTCAGCGGGTCGACCTGCCACAAGTGACCGTGCCCCCTGTGGGAGGTGGAAAGCCTTCCTGCCTGGGCATCAGGCAGCATCAGCCTCTGCCACGCGGCGAGGGCACCCCCAAATAGTGGCAGTGCCAAGATGGGTGTGAGGTGCCTGACAGGGTAATGGCAGGATCCCAAATTTTGCTGAATATTTCGCCGGAGATGCAGAGTGCTGCACGGGGATGGGCATTTCCCTCTGGAGCAAGGCTCAGGGGGTGCAGCTTCTGCTAAAAAAGAAATAAATCAAAAAAGGAAAAAGAAGTGAGTGGCTAAGCTTAAAAGCAAGATTTAGGGCCAGCTGCCTCGCAATCACACACAATACTTTGCTGCATTCTTGCTGTACATCCTATATGTGTTATGTGCGCTAACTCTAGAAATACCTCATCTAGAAAATAACAAGAGCAACAAAAAAGCACAGAAATCTGCCTTTCTAAATCAATACAGCTGACAGGAATCAACTTATGTGAGTGAGAATGTACTTGATTTTACCTTAATTGCTTGTGTGATATTTTTTAAGGAAACCAACACTTTAAAAACTTGTTTTTTCTACTGAGAATGCAAATAAATAAAAAGGCAGCTAACTCGTTCCTAGATGGACAGGCTGTGTTCCTGAGTTAATCAGTGCCCTCAAAGGCAAGCAAATTAAAGTGCCGGTGGTTTAATAAACAAAGTCATACAATTTTTCAGTGATTTGTGAAAGAAAATTGCAGGGTGACCCCAGTGAACGTAGCCTGTGGAGTGAGAGGAAAGCCAAAGGCTGAGCTTTCCTTGTCTCAGCATCATCATCTCAGCAGCAGCCAGGAGACCTCTGCACGGCCCCATTTTCCTCCCTCCTGTGTCTCAATGCATCCCACCATGTCCTGCTGCATCCCACTGCCCTGTCCCTGATGGAGAGCTCGTGTACTCTTTCCAGTGGTGCTGATTCAGGGGAAAGATGCTGCTGTCCCAACTGCCCTCCCTGGCTCACATAAAGATGGCACCTAGATGTAAGCAGCGTGGTTTATTCAGTTTATGCCCATTGAATAAATTACATCACAGAGGTAGTTTAGGCTGGGAAGATGGCTTGCTCCCCAGTCTGTAAATGAATGTCCATGTTGGTTGCAGAGGACCAGAGTGGGGTGAGGATGCTGAATGCCAGGTTTTACAGAACCACACATTCCACCAAGGAGAGGAAAAGAAAGAAAACACCTTCCAAAAACCAAGCACCAGCACATCAGGCAGAGCAAGCTGCCGCTCTCATCACCGGTGCCGTAATGTGGGCAGTAACAGGAGGTTTTTGGGGTGAAGCCCTGCAGGACTCAGCCTTGTGGGCACCACCTCCTCCGGCAGTACCCCTGGGGAAGCAGCGGCCACCTCTCCTCATTCTGCTTTTGCAAAACCTCTTCAGCAGTTTTGCTTTTCCTGCCGTGGCTTGCACCTCTGCATTGATGCCAGAAACAAACTTAATGCCCCCACTATTCTCCTTTCTCTGCTGGCTTCCTTGTTTCTTTATTGTGCCCAAAGCCCAGCAGCCCACCCCTGCACTGCATGTGTAGAGCTCTGGGAAGGGAAAGCCCTGCATGGAAAATTGTTAACCACAGGAGAGAGGGATGGGGCCAGATTTCCTAATGGGGGGGAGGGCATCTTTGCACTGGGGCAATGGAGGGACAAAAGGGCTTTTGAACTTCAAGCAGCTGACTAAGAAAGAAAAGCCGACACTGTGGTAATACGGCCACTTACATTTCCCCTTGACTTTTTCCTGCTCCCAACAAACTAGGAACAACTGAAAATGCAAATTGCTCCTCTCTTCAGACAATGCCTCTGATAAATTACCTTTAAGAACTGTTCAAGAGCCTATTACTTAAACCTGAAGATGTCTGCGTGCTTCTTTCTGCTGGGTTTGAAAAATGAAATCTTTCTCCTCCACCACAGGGGGCTGTGGACAGAAAGTACTGGCAGTGCACCTGTGCCTGTGAAGTTATTCATCTGGTGGAGATCCCCAGGTGCTCACAGCCCCAGGGGGACTTGTGTCCCAGACCTGGTCCTTGTTCTCTGCCCTGCCTTTTGCAAAAATGTGATATTGTATCTTATAATGGACCTCTGGGGCACAGAGTGAACCCTGGCTGCAGCACGTGAGATGACACTGCAAAGTCCTACGTGGACAAGCAAAACTGGAGGATGAGGCTGCTGTTCCTGCCAATTGATTCACCACCTCTTTGCAAGGTTTGGCTTTGAAAGAGAGGGAGGTGGCCACAGGTCTCGCCCGTCACTGCCAATGCTAACCCTCTGATGAGCGCCGTCAGGGAGGCTGCTGGTTTGTGGCACCCCATCCTAATTCATGAGGTTACACACCCCACCAGTACAACCCAATACACGTGAGTTAATTCACTTAAGTCTCAAAATTCAGTGCAAATCTGAAAGATCTTCAGGCCAACTGCAGCTCCTGATACCTTCCTTCACCTGGGTTGTTTCCACTCGCACCCAGGGGAGAGGACCGCTTGCCTGTAATTCCTCCCACGGTGTGATCATTTGCCCTGTTTCCAGCATACGCCAACCCAAACTTTCTATTTCTGTCAGCTTATTTGGAGCCAAACGCTGAAACTCCTCCAGCTATAACAGTGGTATTGAGTTCCTGGGGGGTTAGCAAAACAAACTAGCTACAAATTTAATTGTGTCTGCAAAATGACAGGGATCTTACAAACTGCAAACACCCAGCCCACTCGGCATAAATTTGGTTCGTGCAGCTACAGTAGTACACAGGGCTGTAGGAAGGGGGTTGTCAGAAATTTGGGCTTTAAATAAATATAAATACTGGCAGACAAGTAGCTTAAAAAAGGTTGTTTTTCACTTGGAATCAACCCTCACATTTTCACCAGCAATTTGATGAAAGAAAAGTGCTTTGCATTTTCAGGTGTGTACAGTGAAAAGACGAATATCCCTGGTTTCTCTCCCAAGTTTCTAAGAGTTTGCAGGGAAAGGCTTGGATGAGAGCAGCCTCAGCTGCTGCTGAATCTCCTTCAGTGGGCAGTTGTGGGGGGTATGGAGACCAAACTTAGAATTGGTTGAGAGGCTTCTCCAGTGCTTTCACGAACAAAAGGGCCCTGGAGACTGCTCTCCTCTGTTGCTTGCGTTCACAGAGTGACAGAGTGGCTGAGGCTGTCAGGGCCCTCTGGGGGCCACCAGGCCCAAGCCCTGCCCCAGCAGGGCCACCCAGCGCAGGCTGCCCAGGCCCATCTCCAGGCAGCTTTGGAAGGCCTCCAAGGAGACCCCACAGCCTCTCTGGGCTCTGTCACTGGCAATGTCTCACTGCTGAAACCTTTCAGACCGAGCACTACTGACCGCAGTTTCAGCAGCACAGTGTTGGTGTCCAGGGCCCATGAGGGTCTGGAGCTGGGTGTGAGGCGCCATCGCCCCAGCTGATGCTCAGCGCTGATGCTGGAGGCCGTTCCCTGTCCTGTGCATCTCGGAGCAACGGCCTGGATACTGAGCAGGCTTTAAAGCACAGGGCCACACTTCTGCAAAATGAATTAAGCCCTTGGTAACTTGTTTTCACCTAGTGCCAGCTCTTCATTGACACTTTTTCCAGCCTCCTCCAGTGCTGCGTGTTCACTGGCAAACTGTATCCGTGCCTGTGCTGAATGCATCGCGGTAACACTGGGAAGACTGAGCTGAACGTTGAAGACTTTAATCTGCTTTTAACAAGGTTCGTGTTTAGTCAGACCCCTTAGCAGGCTAAATTGCCACTGGGCGTTAGGACAAGCTGATGAAGCAGGACTTGAAGAGCTGAGCTAGCTCAAGTCCTCAGAGCCGCAGAACTGGCTGCAGGATCTGGCTGCCGGTGCCGAACCCTCCTTCTGGAAGGATTTATGTAGTGCTACACTTTATATATCAAGGGAGACATTACTGCACAGAGCAAACAGCCATACCTAAAAGCATGTGGGAGCTGCTGCTTAAAATAGAGATAATTCCTCATACAGCTATATAGAAAAATCTTTAACTGTTCTTTTCCCATGTAAATAAAATTCAGTCTTTGTGGCACCATCACCAATTTGAACAGTGGCTTCTGACGCTGGATCTTGGGGTTGTGGGACCACCAGAGCCCCAGGAAACCCATTTTGAAGCACACAAAGCACCAGAGATCCATCTGAAATGTGTGATGCACTCCAGCATTTCACAGCACAGGAACATAACCGTCTACTTCAGGGTGTCCCAAATTAGAGACATTCGTAAATCTTTCCCTATGATGAACCTCCTAAGTCAGGGCAAAAATATTTTGCTTCTTTTTTTTTTTCTTTATTTTTCTTTTTTTTATTCTTTTTCTTTTTCTTTTTTTTTTTTTTTTTCTTTAAACTGAAGACACATGGGCTGCCTCCAGTGCATCCCATAGCATCTTTGACTGCACATGTATCCTTTTGCATGGCCATCCCAGGGGCATTCCGATGACCAGAATTAATACTGAGAGGTATGGGAGAAAAAAAATGAGATATTTATGCAATAGTGAAGGAGCTGAGTCCAGAAAAGGACCCTGTGGGTAGGAATAAAACATGGGAGCAGGACAAGGCAGGTTTGCACTACTGTGCTGACCCTTCTGTACAGACAACTACAACAGGGCTGCCTCTGTTATGGGACACTGTGATGGCCCCTGAGAGGAAAAGTGCAGGAAACCACCCCTGCATGAGCTTCTGCACTTTGTTGGGAAGTTTATTGGCTTTATTGGCTTTATGGGCTGGAAGGAAGGAAATGTACCAACTACTAGCTAATAGGGAATGAATGTTTGCACAAGCAATCACCTCCAGCCTCCAAGTCAGTACAGTTGCGTTGCTCAATGTTGGCCAGGCGTCCAACCCCCTTAGCCGTGTTCAGCCAGAGACAAGGAGACAAATTCACCCGTGGTGTAGATCTAGTGAGGTCTAAGGTTTGTGCAGGGGAGCCTGCCAGCAGGAAGATGTGCAGCAACACTGTGTGAAAACAACACGGTTGGAAAGCTCTGAGGTTCCCCTCATCATTCTGTCTGCCTTGGGACTGCTGAACAGCATCCACCAACAGTTCTCCTTCCCCGCTACACTGCATCTGCAGAAACCGGTCTCTAGTGGCTTCTGCGGTGTCTTTGACATGTATTGCAAGGCACGGACTGTTGTATCGGTGCTGGTTTTCTGAACGTCCACACGCATTCATTACAGAAGCACACGTCTAAATTTAATGCAAGACGGAATAAAGCCCGAGGTGCTGAGCAGTTCAAATCAACAATTCAAAAACGTGAGGTTATTCCTGGTTTTAGTTCAGGTTTTGATGCAGATTTTAGGATTAGGATTTGGACAGGAAGTGTTACTCTGAGATGATTCAAACACGTGCAATTCTGATATAGTTTATTTTAAGCTTAATGCATCCATATACTGCAACTGGTATTAGTGCAAAACCCTTTTGTGTAGCACCTTTAATGGATAAAACTCCTCCAATCTTCCATATCCGCTGCATGTGGATTGGGCGAACAGCCTACAACGTTTGGGCTGTATAAGCCTTGGATGGAGCCAAATGTGAGTGTGACACCAGAAAGCAGGGCCAAGACGTGACGAAACAGCACTGGTTAATTGGGTTAGTAGAGCCTGCAGAAGTACGGGGAGCAAGAACAGGCTGCAGCCCTAGGCAGTACCGAGTACCAGTAAATTACAAGCCAAGGTTCAGTGCAAAGTAGATGGAAAAGTTGTATCATGGAAGAAAGAGCAGTCTCTGGTTGAATATTTTGAAAGGATCTAAGGAAATTTTGCTAGTCACAGGGTGAGATCTCCTCATGAAGAAAGCACTTAAATCACGGCAGAGCATCACTGGATTTGGCCACAGTGAGTAGTCAGCACTATCATCAGTTTTCTAGTTTATGAAAAGCATAAAAGATCATTTAAGGACCATCAGGGGATACGGTCATGGTTCTACACCTGATGCCAGAGTATGGCAAACAGGTGCGTGACTGTCGGCCCATGGAGCAGTGATCTATAGCTGGAGCATCTTGTAAAAAAACACCAAAGTGTTGTTTTGTTTGTTTTGACATTTATAAGCTTAGTTCCACTGCTCTGGTGTGTGTGTGAGATCCTGTTTCTGAGGTTAGAGTGCTAACCTGATAGAAGGGTTCTGGTTATTTCTCAACGACCTTTACACATCCAAGAGAATTTTGTACATGGATAAATCACAAAGGAGTTGGTTCCAACAAATGAGAGCAAGAAAAATGGATCACGGTGATGCTTTAATTCACAATGCTCTTCTCAGTCATTAATTTCAGCTTGGACTGCTTCATCTGGCAAAGCCTTGCAGATGTGAAAGTGCTTGCAGGGTTCAGTGCAAATACTCGAGGCAGTGTTGGCCATAGACTGAAACAGTATTGTTTTAATGGTCTTGTGGATTTGTTTCATAAAAGCAGCTGTGTGCTTCCTGAGGATTGGCCTCATGAATCTAAAGTTTCACAAAATATGACAACTGTTCAATTGCACAGACAGGAATAACTTTATAAGTTTATTTCTATTTTATTAAAATCAATGTATACAGCTTCAGAAAGCTATTGGTATTTGCTTTGTTAAAATGTTTCAAATATTAATAGCAGCTTCAAATTGTTGTCAGGCCCTAAGGCCCAGCAAGTAATATGCTTTGATGTGTTTGTCTTCCGGCAGCTGAAGAGAGAACTCGATTTGAAATGAAAAGAATTAGTTTACTTGGTATTTTCTTTCCAAATGTGATTTTTTCCCCTCCTCTCTGTGGTTAAAATTACATTTTATTTGTACCGTTTTAGAATTTATCTCCCCAAGGAAAATGGAGACATCTTGCTTACTTTGACCTGGTTCTGTGCCCTAGGTATCTTGCTGTGCACTTTGGCACATGGAGGCCCCAGTGTTACGGATCTTCCTATCTGTAAGCGTGCAAGCAATCCCGTTGAGGTCATTGT
Source organism: Cygnus atratus (assembly GCF_013377495.2). Taxonomy (NCBI): domain Eukaryota; kingdom Metazoa; phylum Chordata; class Aves; order Anseriformes; family Anatidae; genus Cygnus; species Cygnus atratus. Next base: position 139,192,754 of record NC_066362.1, on the reverse strand, counting down.
GTGCCGTTAAGGTCAGTAGGATTATTTGGTTTATTTCAGATGAAACTCATAGATGTTTGCAGGATTGCCGTCATAATAAGATTTTTTATCTTTTAGTGCAAAGGGAGCATTTACACTTCATGTATTCCAAAATATATCTCTAAGTATCATCTTTTTTTCAAACAAAACACAGCAGTTATCAAGGCCTGATTCCCAGCTGGGGAGAAAAACAAACAAACAAACAAACAAACAAAACAAAACCAAAAAAAAACTTGCAGAAACTGAAGCTGCTGCAATGATCTACAGGAACATTGAGTTTCCCTACATTTATGACACCGCTGTTTTGCTCACACGTTCATTTGTAGTGGCAGCTAACACAACTATCTGCAGTGCACAAGCAGCTCTTGGCCCCAAAGCAACACTTTTATCCCTCACCTACACAAATAGACTTTGAAATTCTGAAAACCCAGCAACAAAAACAGATCTTGTACCACAAGGCACTGCTAGCAAGGAAGGACATTTGTTTTGATGCAGGTACCTTCAATAGGGTGCTGGACCAAGGCCCCAGGGTACTCCAGCCCTTTCTGCTGCCAGCACCAGGCCTGCCCCATGAAGGCTCTGGAGTGGAGGGGAGAGCATTTTTTCTGTGTAAATGGATAAAACAATTCATGCCTCCACGGTCTGCCCTGGAGTGGCTTCATTTTTGTAATCTAAAGCTTTTCTCAGGTTCATGAGGTATTGCAATGTTTGGAGAGAGATTTCAAGCAGGCCCAGGGCCAGGAGCAGTAGCTGAGCCCTGAAAGCACCGCTTGTAGAAGGGGAACTTCCAACTGGCTGGGGGAGGCTGCAGGTAGCACAGCCACAGCCTGGTCAAATAATAAAACCAGGGCTCTATTTCCACCTCTGTCACCTGCTAGCTGTGCTGGATCTTAAGCTGCTTTGTCTTATTTAGCCTGCAAACGCTACGAGGCACTGTTCATCCCAGCATACCTGCACACTGCCACGTCTCACAGGGATCGGCCTTGGCCAGTACCAACAAGCTAGCACCTCGCTTACTCTGATCTGGGGCCTCCCCAGCCTTTTGAAGAAAGGTATTTAGCACTGAGGTGCCATGACAGCTTTCACGTGCAACCAGATGGAAATGAGCCTAAATTTGGATTGCACGAGCAGGAAGGGTGTGTGTATTTTACATTCTTTTCATAGCAGCGCTACAGACCAGTGGTTGGCTGGTGTGAGCCACAAAACGTTGCTCTGAACACCACGGGACACCAAATGTGCTGTGGAAAGCTGTGGATGAGTCAAAGAGCCTGAGAGACCCTTGTCCACCTGCCTGGGCTGCTGCAGTAAGTGGGGAAGGGCACACACACCTGACGTCCATCGCACGCTCCTGCTACGACCCCAGGACATTCATGACTGAAGGGGGCATTTAACATCTTGCAAGCCTGCGAACGCTACCTACCTGGTATCTCACACCACGTCCTCCTGTGAGATCCTGTCTTACAAGCGAGGCAATGTTTCTAACCAGATGGCAATATTTACAGTTTCCCCCTCTGACATTAAAAGATACTGCAGCACCACATAGGTGAATTATTTAGAATGGCAACTGCTGCACAGTTTGTGTTACATACAGATAACTAACCCTGCCAAAAAAGTACCTGCAATGTCATCCCAACAGAGTGACTATCAAGACCTAGGGGGCTGAGTCTTGATAGAGAGACAAGTAGAGATGTCTAAAATAGGAATCGCCTACCCGACTAGAGACAGTGGAGAAGGAGATTTCTCCACCTGAGCTGAGTCACGCAGGCTCCCTTTCCAGACAGCAAAGACAAAAAAAGCGCTTTGAAGGGAGGACAACACCTCTGCCCTGCTTTCAAGGCCTAGAGTAGCAAGCTTCTACATAGGCACTGATGGCGCCGATGCCTGCCTGCCTTCACTGAACCCGAACATGCTTGAAACTGTTCACGGAAGAGACTGGCAATCCCACAAATCCTTTAGCATCTTTGCTCTGTCCCTAATTCCAAAATGTTCCATCCCTAATTAATTCTAATTCCAAAACATAGTTTAGCTATATGTTGATGTGTCATGTTTAATCAGGGTAACGTTTACAGGCTGATAGCTCTTATTTAGATTGCTTTCATCTCTTCCTTTCATTGGCATTTTCCAATTTCTTACTGCCGATTCTGTCTTGGGGAAGAGGCCAATGTATATACCTTTAAAAAAAACAGATCCCAAGTGGATTAGAAAGTGACACATGGTAGACACCGTGGCTTAACAGGTTGAGGCAGTCCCTGTGGGAGCCAAGCTGCCTGGCACCGTGCTGCCAAAAAATGGAACATGACATGAACAATGTTTACCATTGATTGTGAACTTACACAGTCAATGGTAAACAAGGCTGAGACAATCTGAAAACCTGTGCTGAAGAAACTAGGAAGTAAGGCAGTTTATACATAATCGTGGTGACTAGGTATGAAAAAAAACAGCAGCCCGCCAAGGTGAAGCCCCCTGGGGTCCATCAGGTTGACACAATGCAGCAGCACACCGCTACACCAGTGGCAGCTTGTGAGCCACAATCCAAAACCACGTAAGGTTGGTTCTGGCGCAATCTCAAAAGCAGTGAAGCTCCATGCTTTTGGTACTGGGGCTAGCCTGTCTTACACCTGGCTCAGGTACCTTGCCATGACCCTTCTTGATCTCCAAGGCTTTATTTAACCTGGCTGAAACGACAGTGAAGATGTGTAAGAGAACCTTCCTCCCTGCCTGCTCGTTAGCAAGCAGGACTCACTTCTTCAGCCAAACCAGCCCCTTCATTGTAGGAATCCAGCACAAAAAATTACAGATCTCTCGAAGTCAAACTCCACAGTGGGCACCAGCTGTTTGCCACACAGTAGTTCCACACAAATGAGAAACAGCTATTTTTCAAAAGTTTAATAGCCTGATACGAGGTCACGACCTGTAGCATGCTAGGTACTCCAGGTGAAGGGCTGAGATACTATTAATGCCAGACTGGGAAGTCACTTTGCAATATGGATGGTCATTTATTTATTGTTTTATCACGACACATAAAATGCTATGGCTGCAATATCAAAAAATGGTGTCTCTTATAAAATACCAGTATTATTAATGCAGTGGTAAGATACTGTTAGCATTTACAGAGAGGTGTATAATAATTCCATCGTCTTGCCTAATGGTTTGCTCCTGCGACAAAGCACTCTGGCAAGGAGACAATGGATGGAATGCAGAGGCCTATTTATTATCATGGTTTTTCATCCTTGATTACTGAATGGCCTATAACGATACCAGTAATCGGTGCTGCATCTAATCCTTTTGGATATGGTAGACAGGTCCTTTGCTTTTACAGTATGTGTCAGAAGAAAAAAAGAGAAGCATCTGAAAATAAAGAGACAGCATTTCCTTACAAAATGAGATGAAAAAATAAACAATATAAATGGAACATTCAAGTGTTTTCTTTTCATATTTAAAGCTCTTATTTCAATATACTGTATTTAAACATTCTTAAATAATCACTCTGTACCTTTGATTTTCTGTTTCATCTTTGGAAACAAATAGAGTAATCTCACTATAAATGTGTGCAAATAGAAAATATATAAATATATTTGAGGCCCATGTCATAAAAAGGTGGTCTCAGAATTGTCACTTTTACAATTGTCATATGGGGTCCCTTTCATTTTGTCCTGGAAGTTATTTGAGCTCTGTTCTTTTAAGCCTTTGAAGTCCTCATGCAAAGAAGAGCCAAGCACACACATACTGTCCTGTGTTTCATTTTGTAAACTACTTGATGACACCTGTAAAACAGTTCCAAAGCGACTGAACAGCGGAGTTGATGTGATCCACTTCAACAAACTGAAGTCTGTTTGATCGACTGCTGGACTCCATGGGAAAGTTGCTCCCACAGACAGTGAATCCATCTCTGAAGTGCCATGAGTAACTTCATGAAATCCCACGGACGTTTCCTGACTACTTGCTTCTGAGGGGAGTTTGTTCTCACCGTAAAGCAGAGCACCCTGGGGAGAGGCTGCCACAAACCGATCTGTTGTATATTCTGCCTTTGTGTGCTCTTGGAAAAGCGACTCATCTTTTGGAGATGTTGGCAAAGGTGTGTTTTGGTTATAAACCTTACAACAATCACTGGCATTTGAGACAAGGTTTGGTGAGAAGCTGTTTGCAAAGGGTTGCATCTGATGTACTGATTCCTTTTTGACATTCAACTTGGTCAGGAGCTGGGTGCGAATCTCTGGGGGAAGTTTACTCAACTGGCGTCCAAGCTGAAGCTGCGTTGGGAATAGTGTTCCCTGAAGCGTTCTATACAGAAATCTGCAAGAGGAGAACATGAACATGAAAAGAACTGAAATATGGGAAGTACCTGAGGTATTATTAAGAGAAAATATCAAAGAAAAAAGTACAACATGGGAAAATAAGAGTTTTATGTGCCTTTCTTAAGTTTGTCACAAAAAAGATTACATATGAAGAGCTCTGAATGCTGTGCTAATATTTGGATTAATAACAAGCAGTATATATAAAAAAAAAGGTCTTTCATCTTTCCTAATGTGGACTCAAAGGCAATGGGGATCAGTCTGCAGGGCAGGCCTCCTACATCTGCAAGTAGGCAAATAAGTCCACAACATACTATCAGGATTTCTGTATTATGCATGTTATCGGAGGACTGGAAGCATCATTAAAAACCTCACAGGGTAGCAAATCTCTGCATGGCCAGGAGTTTCAACCAACGGTCTACAATTATCCCACTCCTGTGGTCTACAGTCAGGAGCTGTGGTCCATTCCTGTGGTCAGGAGCACAGAAGATGTTAGACAACCTGACTTCACGTAACGACCCACTGAACAAAATTGAATTGGCTGGTAAGACAAAAAGAAAGAAAGGAAGAGGAAAAAGAAATCTTTCTTGTCCTCCCAATCATATGTATGAAGTGCTTTCACATATGAGAGAAGACACAATACCTGGGCAGCAATGCAACAACTGGTGATATAATGCAAGTGAAATAAAACATCGGGTCTCCCATCAGCCTTTCCATAGTCCAGTAGGGATTGGATGGAGGATGGCATACTGGGCAGGAAGCATTGTAAACCAGAGCCACAAAGAAAAATAAAAGGATGCTGAAGATGCAAGATGACCAGTGGAGAGAAGTCTAGAACAAAAACAACAAACAACAAAAAAAATAAAACACAAAGGAACAATGATTCTTTATTTTCGAGAACATGATTCTCAATTAATAGTTATTAATTTCTGGAGCCAAATCCATGCATAGCAAAGAATTTAGAGCTATATATTTTCAAAAATTCTTATTATATACACAACACTACAAAGCAATTCGTAAGTCACTGTTTAAAATCTTTTTCATGTTCACTTACAGCACTTGATAAAAATAGAGTCTGCTGAGGGAACAAAATGAACATCTTGTGTTTTTGAAGAATGGCATTAAGAAAAGAATTACAATATGCTAGCAAGTTTCTGTGTGGACTGTGGGTACCTTACCCAAGTTTTGGTTTCAATAGCCAAATGTAGTATAATGGTGAAAAGAGCTATTGTGGTGATGGGAGTTCCCCAGGAGAAAATATCCACCTCAGAATCATAGTAAGTCTGCAAAGAAGGAGACAGAATTTAGCCCAACCTATGTTTCCAGTTCTCCTCAAAATGTTAAAAATAGAATATCTTAAACCAAACACTTACAAAATAGGGAATGAAGAAGCAAACCAGGCTTTGATACATAGCATCAATCATGTTCATCCAAAACATGTGTGGTTGATACTCCTGTGGCAACAAAAAAAATACCAAAAAGAAAATCAGCCTCAGTAAGATGCCGTTTGCCGGGTTAGGTATTTTCAGGGAAACATTCCAATGGACACTTTTAAGGGCTTGTGCGAATATCCTCAACACTTTGCCAATTAGTTAAGTACCTTCAGGGATGAAATATGAGGAGTCTATCTGCAAGTCACTCCATTCAGGAGAGAAACTTCTCCTTTATTTTTGTTCCTTATCAGAAGGTGTAATCCGACTCTGACACTCCTAACACACACTCAGATCAGGAAACGTTTATGAAGATGCCCAAGTTTATGCACAATAGTTAGACCACTGATTTCAGGAGTTCTCTGAGGTGTAAGCACATGACTAAATGGGTTTTATATCATATGCACGTGAGCACAGAGTATATATTTGCAAGAGAGAAAACAGAATATGCACCATTACTTAGAAAGGAAGATCTACAATGATTTTTGTGATAATTCATGCAGGAATTTATGCTATGTTATAAATACGAATGTAAAAACGAATTAGATACATATATCTGTGTGCATAAAAGTGCTTGCTAAAAAACAAAATTAACACTTTGAGTTAAAGCACTATACAATTGTAGTGGTGTGGATGATCATAAAAAAAGACCCGGGTGTAAGGAAAAATAGTTTGTAAATGGCAAAATATGTATGTATTTATTTTGGGATATAGGCCTCATCTCCAACCACTGAGCTCCTCAGGGATCTTTTCCTCTTTGAATACTATCATTGCAGCCTAAAAATGAGAATTGAAAGATGCTTAGAAAGAATTATGGTGTTCTTGGGTCCACTGAAATCACATGTGGTTAAGCACTGGAACAGGTTGCTCAGAGTGACAGTAGAATTCCATTCTTGGAGATATTTATAACCTGACTAGGTAAAGCCCTGAGCAACCTCACCTAGCATTGAAGTTAGGTTTGCGTTGAGCAGGGGGCTGGACAAGATGGCCTTCAGGAGTCCTTTCCAAACTAAATTATTCTGTAATTCTGCAGGTATTGAATTGGTGATTTCTTTTTGAAAGACATCCTACCTCAAGCAGGACTTTTGTCAAGTTTTTAAATGCCTTCTTAGTAACTATTCAGAGAAAGCACTGACCAGATTTCAAACAAACTTAGAATGGTCCTCGGTTTGCCTATGAGAAATAATTGCACTCTGAACACGGGAGATTCGTCTCTTCAGTTTGCCAGCTGAAGACAGACAGACGTAACTTCCCCACAGGCTTAAGCTGTGACAAGATTTCTTATAACAAGACAGTGCCTGTCATTAGATGTGTAGTGTACCAAAGGCAGGTGTACAGTGAGAGGCAAAACAGTCACTGTATCCCTTCAGAGGGCACAATGCCAGGTACTTTTAAGAAAGGCTTCTGCCTTGGAAGCGATGCCTAGATATGGATAGTTTTACCAAGCAGAAATATTTTCCCAAAGTAAAATGCAGCTGTAATTACCAGAAGTGGTTTTGCTTCAATCCCTCCTTCAATTCCTTCTGTCTTCTTTGCACAATTTAAGCAGATGGGACAAGGTGTTTTCAACAAAAGCTTTCTGAATCTGTCATCTGCTGATGACTACTTCCCTCCGAGTCTATCAACCTGTGTGCTTACTCCTAAAGCCATCTTTGTCTTCTGCCTATTTGTAAAGGACTGGGGCCTGAAGTTTTGAGTAAGTATAGTGAGGTAGTTCTGTGAAAATCTTTATTAGTGTATAAGGTACAATCTACTTTAGTAGCTATTTGTGAGTCTAGACCAGGAGGTAGGTGTTCAGCTCAGGCTGAGCTAAAGTGTACAGTTTCCAGCTTGCTACATATTTCAAAATATAGCTGGTCTTTTTGTTGTTATTTCAAGTGTACTTTTGTCACCTAGATACTTTGACTAAGATGAGCAATATCCAGACATAGTAATAGTGGCTTCTCGGACCTTTTTGTCAGTCATCTGCCCTTTAGGAGCCAGGTTGGTTTCCAGTTGAAATTGAAAGGATCTAGGAAAAAAAAATATTACAAAAAGCAGAAGTTTTTACCTCCATGTTCTGGCCGCTTTTATAAAGCTGAGGTACAGCTATTAACATTTCAGCTGGCACATCCTTATCCAGCACACCAGTAATCAGTTGTGGAAGGGAAGAGAAAAATAAATTAAAGAAGATGAGATACCACTGGTCAACCATCGATGAGCCAGAGAAACCACAATAGAACTGGTACCAGAAGAGAAGGGCCACGAACATCTGAAAGAGAACCAGCAGTGCTGTAAATACGATAGGAGAAACAGGATCATCATCTCATTGTGTGCTGATACCATTAAGCTTCTGGTTCTGCAAGGATTCATCTGTGAACTCTAAATGAATGAATTTTCTAATGAAAACTAGTCTTGAATTTGCTGTTCCTCATGCACATACCACTTAGCTAAGCCACAGTTTGGCAAACCTTGAAGTCTTTCTGCTGCTGGAACCTCAGATCTCATGAGTCAGTGCTGGCTTCACACAAAATTAACTTTTTGCTCAAGTGAAACTCTGATAGAATTTAGTTAACCATAAAAAGCTCTCCCAACCATTGTTGACCTCTAGGTGAGTACTGATCCCATAGCACTTACATTACTGTTGTAATAATAAACATTTCCATAATAATACCTCCTGCTGGTTTGAGATTTTTGGGAGGATCAGCTAGTCTTCAAAAGGTAAATGCAGCATTTTTCCAAGACCAACGTGAAGCAAGACCATCCAGAAGCAAGGAATGTGAAACAATAGGGTCTAATATAGTTGTCTCAACTATTCTGATCTTTGTGCTTTGAAATTCAGAAAATGAGCAGCTCTGTGAGCTATGATGGAGTAACTGCATCAGCCAACAAGGGAAGACAGACCCTTGTAATCTATCTGGACTTCTTTAAGGCCTCTGACATGGTCCCACGTGACATCCTGATCTCTAAACTGGAGAGAGATGGAATTGAAGGGTGGACTATTCAGTTGGCAAGGACTTGACTAATGGCTGCAGACAGAGGTTTCCAGTCAACGGCTTTATGTCCAGGTGGAGGCCAGTGATGAGTGGTGTCCCTCAGGGGTCTGTTTGGGACTGGTGCTGTTTAATATCATTATCAATGACATAGACAGTGCGATGTCACTAATGGAGCGCACCCTCAGCAAGTCTGCAGACAACACCAAGCTGAGTGGTGCAGTTGATACAACAGAAGGAAGGGAAGCTATCCAAAAGGACCTGGACAAGCTTGAGAAGTAGGCCCACGTGAACCAAATGAACTCATTTTTTCCACAATCTCTGCCTCATGAGAGGTTTTCAGGGCTTGGGAGAGGTGCTGATCTCACCTGTGAGGGGGACACTTGAGGCCTAGAAAAAGGTGGGCTGGGAAGGAAATAAACTCCCAGGCTTGGTCCTCCTAAAACTTCAATTTTAGTTAGTCTTTGTAAAGTGTTTAACCCTACATAGAAGGCAAGCAGAAAAACCTTGGCAACTGTCCCTCAGGGGTTTTCCTCATTTTAACCATGAAGAAGGGAAATGACATGACCTCTCCTTTAATTTCCTCTTCTTTTAATATATTGTTCTCAACAACTTTCAACCATCTGGAATATGTTAACCCTTCATTATCTTCAGGCCTACAGAGGAAAATGTATATCTGTTCTATCTGAACCATAACATTTGGGTGAAATTCAAACATGGGAGAAAAACAGCTATGGACTGCTTAGCCAGTGAAAACTGTTGTAAAGAGAATAAGCATATCTTGTACAGGGAAATTGCCACAGAATAAGAGGCTTAGTCGTGCTGTACATGAATGAATATCTATGTGTATATAGAGAGATGTACAGTATGTGTATGTTCAGGTGATGTTTGCATACTACATTGAAGTAGCTTGTATATCAGTAGCAACACACCTCACAATCTGTGAGCCCATATTATAGACTAGCCTATTAAAAGTTATATGGTCACATTTTCTTAAGGATCACTTCTAAAAGTGCTGCGTATATTTCAGGAAAAATACCTTCCTTTGCCCAAAACAAGTCTGAGTTACCAGAGCTTGCTGTTTTCCAAACAGTTGGCTGGAAGATGGCAATTTCATTTCACAACTGAACAGACTTTGAAATTTATTTCCTTTCCACACCCAAAGGACAATAAAACTTCCCGAGTCTTTTCACAAATTGGAATTGCAATAAATGCATGGATTTAGATACCTTTCTCTTGCTCATTTGAAATAAACAAAATCCTGCTATTCATGGACCAAAGATATTTTCCTCTCTAGAGCCTTGCTAAAATTAACCTGTCTTGGAAGCAGTTTGGCTTTGACAAAAATGGGTAGTTTGATGAAAATACAGTCAGCTGAAAATTTTCATACCGTCTCTAATATGGGTTTTAGCAGTGCTGGCAAAGAAAGCTGTACAAATAACATTTAAATAACCAGGCTTAAATCAATTTTTTTTTTGCCTGTGAAATTTTATTTTGGATTAAATAAGAGTTTAATTTGATCTCAAACGTAGCATGTCCTCATTTGTGTGCATTACCCTACTGAGAAACAGTCAAAACAAATTAAATTTAATGAAATTTTTGATATAAAGATTATATTAGATTTTAGATAAAAAAGGTTTCTTTTTTTTTCCCCAAGATGAGATTCTGTTAGGGATTTGGCCCAAACTGGAATACCTCAGTGAAAAAAATATATGTCAAAAGACGTCCAGTGCTCTCTTGCAGACATAATGTATAAAGGAGAACAAGTAATATATGCTTATGTCCTAGAAGTTTGTTTATATGAAATCCCTTTGTATCAACTCAGATATTTCCAGTCAAGCTATGTTTCAGTTTATATTTTATCTGTATTTTTATTATCTCTACCAGGCCAAACATCTTGGATAAGCCATCTGAGTTTCCAAATGGCTTTTGTAGCAATTTGGAGTTTAAACTTTGAGTTAGGCTCTACTGGAGAATGGAAAATTTCATAATACGAGCAAATGGGAAAAACAACACGAGTAAGTAGAAAACTCGCAGAACATTTGCAGTGTAGCTGTCTTGATCTCTATGGAGAATCATCCAGAACTTTCACTTTGCAGAAGGATCAGGTGCTCCCATCTTTCATTTTGGAATATTCCTTCCTTAAGGGCAGGCACTGTGTCAGACATACTCACGTCTATATGCTGGATATCCCACTACAGTTTTAGAGTCAGTAGGAACAAGTATTGCTCAGAAAGCTCTGAGAGCTGTCAAGGCAGAGCCAACACAAAGACATATTCTGCAGTTATATTCTAGCCTTGAGGCAGCAGCTTCTGAAAATGTTGTACTAAAAATGGCATGAGAAATAATACTTGTAATCAAGGGAAGTTGTACCAAAGGAAATGGAAGATTTTACAAGGGCTGAACAAAAATGTAGGTATATAAACAACAGCTCTGGCTGCTGATTGCTGGAATGTCTTACGTGTATTACTTCATTATTATTATTTTATTTATTTTAACCTAAGATGGCTCTGAAAACACTTTTTGGAAGTTGATGAGATTCAATATTGTCAAACCAAAGGGTATCTTGGAAACATAGAGCACTGGGGGTGGGAGTACAGATGTTCAGTATCAGGCCTTAATACTCAGGCATTTGAACACCAGCATGTATTTCACCACTGTGTTTCAATAGGTGGATCTCCACTCACTGCAACATTATTTAAATCTGCGTGCTATTCCATACTCAGGCAGAAATTCAAACTTTCCAAGTCCCTGATTTTGTGTCTGGAAGGGTGCTTGCATGCAGTTCCTGATCAGACCACAAAATGTATTTTATCATACTTCCGTTAACACAAAGCTAGTTTATTAATGCTTATTCCTCTAGCATTTCCTATGACATTCAAAATTTGTAGCAAATAATGGTCTTTTCCTGATAAGAAACCTACCTTCAGATTGAGATCAAAAAGATTAGTCAGGCCAAGAGGAATTTGTATAATAAAGTTACCATTGATTAAAAAATTGAGGACTAGATGGAATTTGGAATGCAACTTTTACAAAACTGAGAATTACATTTGTTCTTAGTAAGATTTGGATACTGAGGATGAAATCCACTCTCCCACTCATGGTTCACACATTACCCTCTGGAGCAAGCAGAGGTCTGAGAGCTCTGGCTCTCTTTTTTTTCCTGCTTCTTCATATCCCTTGCTCCCCGGGTGATTTGTAGGTGTTGAAAGTGAGCAGATCTGTGTGCCAGGCAGTGACTCCCACGCAGCTGACGGAATTTTTTGGTTGTCTTGTTAGGCAGTTTTCAATCAATCACGTTTATACTCCAAGATCAATGCAAAGGGACTTTGTTAGAGCCAAGGAGGTGAGCTGCTACTGGCTCAGTGCCCGGTACTGGACTAACTCCTGTTGAATACACCAGAGACGAAAGGCAGACCCATAGTCTGTTCTTTACCTCTGTGTGCTTCCTTTCTAATGAATTCTTTGGGTTAGTTGGGAATAAGATAAATCAATAAAAAACATCTTCCAAATCTTGGCATCTGAGACACACAGATGACTCAAATTATCACAAGTCACTAGGGAAAATGTACAGTGATTCATAAGCAATTACAAGATAGGGTCAGGAAGAGAGAACACACCCAACTGCTACTTTGGACCAGTGCTGGATGGCCTTGGCATTAAAGACTCCTGTGTGTGGCTAGCTAAAATCTGCAAAACTGCTCTATAAAGAAACTTTTCTTAAGCAGTGCTTGTTATTTCTGTTACCTAATTTGCACATTCAGCAGCACACTGTAGCTGTTATGGAGTGGGTCTCGTATTTTTGCAAATGGCAGCCAGCTGTCTTTCAACTCTGCAAGTTTCTTTGCAGCTTATTTATAAACTGTTTGAAGGCTGACCTAATGCTCACTTAGCACAGAATAAACCCTGGAAACATGTGGTGCCACAAAGCTGCCAAGTTAAACACTTACTGCATTTTTGTAGAAGAAATACAGCACCATGTTGGCAAGTCGGGAATAACACCAGTGGCCATGAACAAGCAAGAGCTTCTCCAAATGCCGGAACCTTGGGATTGCAAAGTCGCTTGCCATCACCGCCTTTAATGAGAGAAGAGTTGGAACCGTTATTGTAAAGCACCACTTTCAACCCCGACAGTGTATCTAGTCATCTTCTCTACTCATACAGACAATGGGAATTGTGGTGATGAGGCATCAAATTCACTACAGTGCATGTGAAATGCAGCTATGGCCTTGAAATACCCATAAGCAAACCCCGTGGCTTTGCAGAACATGCCTGGAGACCTGGTCCTTGCACAGAGGAGATTATGGTGTACACTCCAGGTGGTGACAGGCAGCATGAAAGTGAGAGGTGGGAGAATGGCTAGCAATTAGTTGCATGAGCATGAAGACTCAGGGTAGTAACACATGTGAAGATCTTGGTGTCTGTAATGTCTTTTTCTGTAAAACCAAAGGGTTACTTACAGGGCAAAATGAACTTCAAGAGAATAAAATAAGAAATAAACAGTTAAGAGCTTGCATCATAATCACTGGACTTTAAAAGACAAAACAATAAAAATACTATTTTTAAATAAAATTTGCAATCCTGGCTTATAATATTGACTCAAATGTCCTGAGATATCAGTATTTTGAGGGATTTTTTAAATTGCAGGCTAAAACCACCTATGAAAAATCATGCTAGATCAGACTCCTCTGGGGCTGTGCAGCCTGCCAAACACATTGACAAAATGAGTCACCCACTTTCTCTCTGCTTCTGACTGACTAATATTCAAGGCACTGTACATCTAGATGAGACAGTCTTGTAAATAATGGTTATCACAGCTGTTTCACGGTTTTCCATATCCCTAGGATCACATTAAGATTTCATGTAATACTACTTTACATTTCAATTTTATTTTTTACATCAACACTCTTCTCAAAGTTCAGCAGAAGCATGAGGAAAGGTGAAAATCTCCAGAGGGCCAAAGTCTTCCTCATACTCTGCAGGGTATATTTTGGCAGTGGTTTTCAACAAAAGACTTCTTTCCATTTAATTCTTACTAATCCCCTTTCTTGTTAAATCATCAAAAGGGCTCAGTTTTATCAAGCAAGTGCTTTTAGAAGCTATTAAACTCTACAGTATGCAGGAGAAACAGTATGCAGAAGAAAGTATACATACAGTGTAATTTAAGCAGTAGATTTATACAAGCACTGGGACATTTTTTTAATATTTTGACCCATGCTGGGATTTCTCAGGTACCGAGATACAGTTGTTATAACCTCACTGTACACAACAGTCTGATTTGTCTTGCAGAAAAGTCACTCTTCACTGTTTGAGAGCAAAGCTGTGCCACACCTGTTTCCTTGTCCTCCACCCTATCCCAGCCTATTCCAGCGCTAACGCTTCTTTCCTGTTGTGTTTCTAGCATATTACTTCACAACGCATTGTGAGAAGTGTCAGGGTTTTTTTTTTTTTTTTAAATTCCATTTTGATTAGAGTGAGGAATATGGAAAGACATTATCCAATTACATTTGCATGCTTATTTCACCTCAAAATATCCTTTTCATTTTCACATTTTTTCTTCCAGCTTTTTCACAGGAAAACATGATTCATACTCCACATGCTTCCATAGAATGTGGAAAGAAAATAAATCAGGCAGTATTGCTGTTTTAGACATCCAAATCCTCAATGCCTTTTGAGTATCTGCATGTGTAAGATTCTGACAGTTGTTTATAGTAAAAAGGCCTGCAAAGTTCTTAGGACCTTGGAGCAAAGGAAGGGATCTGCAAATATTTTCCACCCTATTGAACTTTCATTTAAAAAAAAAAAGATAGTTTAATGGGTTAATGAGCAAACAGCTTTCAGATTTAAATACATGCAAAAACCAGGGGCATTTGAGGACTAGTTATTTTAAGTGCATGAGCTGTGTTGAAAGTAGCATAATGGGGAGAGGAGTTAAAAAAATGCCACGAGCATTACCTATGTCTGCATTAGGCAAAAAAGAGTGATCTGAATTAATATATAGGTGATAAGCACTGGTAAGTTGATAAGAGATGCTAAGACCCAAGGAGCTAGCGGCAGACCTTTTTTAAATTGATGGCTTGGAGGAGACCCCACAGTCTCCTCTGGGTTCTGTGGATCTTAGCCATGCTTACAAGAGTGATACTGCAGAAGCTATGCAAAGCTCTCGGGGCTTTGTTACATAGCAGTGAACGTACGTGGCATTAGCTTAATCCAAGACTTGCTTTTCTCCTGCCCTCTCCATCCACCAAAGTCAGAACCATAGGGCATATGGCTGGGATGCCATATGCACAATGAATGTCTGAATATTTTTGTGGTAGCTTCTTCAAGTCTAAGTTACAGCTGCTACCAAGTCTGGATAAGCATTTTTAATGGATTTTAAGCCTGAAATTTTTCTGTTCGAATAGCACTGATGGACATCCACTTGCACCGGAGATGACTTTGACCAAACCCACTCAACAATTAAACAGGAAGTAGAAAAAATGTAATAGCTCAACTGGGTCGGGTTGAAGCATATCTTCCCTAGTATTCATCTTCCAACAAGGGCCAAGAGATGATGCCTTTGGAAGAGCATATGAATAGGAAAAACATCTGACTTTTCTCCAGGGTACTGTCCTAGCTTCTGGTGATTTGCATGTCAGAAAATGCACAAAGTTGCCATCCAATTTCATGGCTCAGTGAGATTGTTATTTCATCAGTCTGTGTTTTTAACCCAGTTAAGTTACAGTATTCATGAAACTCCATGGAATAAAAATCTATCACCACCTTGTGCACAGTGTGAAGGAGGCCCTTCCTCCCTTTCGAACTAAACATCCACCCAGCATTGCAAAAAACACAATGTGGGTCAGAGAACCACCCACTGGTAACTAAGTTAAGGAGTATGCTCATCTGCTCAGGTTCTCAGGATGGAAACGCTTCCCATCTTGCCTGAAGAACTCTTTGTCATATACTGAGCTACTGTTTTCTCATGTAATTTGTCTGCACCCAGACTAAATACAAGGTAGGCTGTGGAAATGATGTATCTTCCTCATTCTCTGGGTCTTATTGCCACTTCTGGTTCTAGCACTGCAACTGAGCTGCATTAGCATTAGAAGGCATAGGCACTAGGTAATACAGTAGCTAAATATATCCTATAAATATACATACTCTCTTTTGGGGATGAGAGAAGTGCCTCTTATACAGTGGCAAATACAATAACAGGCTGAACACATCCAAAAAACTGCAGGGGAAGTCCCTTTACCTTAATGTTCTCTGTGGCAGGAAATGGGGCGAAAACCAAAACTTGGAATGGTGCTTTTGGGAGCAGTGGTTCTGCAAAGAGCTGCAATTTTCTCTTTCTTCACTGTTCTGCTGTCTGAATAGGGCTAAGTGAACAAGATGCGTGGGTGTTTGGACTAAGAGATACCACCACACCATGCAAATAAGCTGCTTCAGCTGAATGGGCTTGTGCAGCTATTCAGTGTCAGTCTACCAAGCAATGCAAGAGAGGAAGATAAAGCCAGAATAAGGTGAACCTTTTTTCCTGTCTAAATAATACATGGAAAAGCTTTTTTCCTCCTTGAAACCAGTATTTAATAAATGATTTCTCTAAATATATTGCTTAGAATGATCTGATAAGTTGAATTTTCTGAGATGGTTACATGTGTAAGCTCAGCACAGCTCTGAGAACAAATAAAAGCTCAAACTCCAGCTGAAAGCATTCTTATGGAGCACAACTGGCACTCCTCAGTATAACTTGCAGCTGCTCATTTATTTGTGCTGGCTATCCACAGACAGCGTCATCGAGCTAGCACATGGGAAGTGCCTATTTCACCCTTTCATGGGAGTGGTTTTCAGTGAATGGGCAACGTTACCTGCATGCCTTCTTGACCAGAGATCCCCACGCCAACATCCGCAACTTGGATCATACTGACATCATTAGCACCATCACCTAAAAATGAGAAGATACAGTTTTGTTTGTCATTACTGGACCAGGAAAAGTTGGAAACAGCAAAGGAAAAGAAAACTAGCTATTACTGAGTTTTGGCTGGGTATAGTAAGGGAGATGAGGTAGGAAAGGATCCATCTTTCGAACATAAGTTTCAAAGCTTGGCAAAGCTACCGATACGTTCTGATCTTTGTAGACTCTTTTATCATGGCAAGCAAAAGTACACCAAACACCTCTCTTTTTAGTAAGACCTAAAATGTCAGGCCTGAACTATACAAACACTAAAACACTCCAAGCAAGCGCTTCCTAACACTCTTGCTTCCTGACAGCTATCTGCCTGCTGTTAGGTATGATTAAGAATGAAACGTGCAAGGATGCCAAAAGCCAATGAGGATGCCTACATACTCAACAATGCAATAAATAAAGTTAAAAAAATAAAGCAATAAAAAAATGTAAGCAATAAAAAAAGTTAAAAAGCAAAAGAAGTTAAAAAGCAAAAGTGAATTCTTGACTTGGGTTGACCAGTCTGAGATCTCTAATACTTCACCACAGGTAGATTTATCTACAGTGGTTGCACGGTCACCATTTCTTGCTCTCTTTCTAGTCATGATACTGCAAGCGACAGGAGATAAAACTGATGTTTTTGTGACTGTGCAAAACAACCCAAGTTAGCTCATGTTGGTTAAAAGTGAAATGGGACTACTCAGTTTTTAAGCCAGAGCAGGAGCTTAAATTTAACCCACATGTTTGTGTTGCTCAGAATGAAAACAAAGCTGCCCAGTCTCCACTATTGTTTTTAAGTTTTCTGGATAATTCAAGTTAACCAGTTAGATATTTTGACCATGTATGCAAATGATTATTTCCATGGTCAGTCAGCCAAAGACATTAATTAAGTGCGAGGAAGGCACAGTTGAGTTGATGTAATTTAGTAGGCGTGAGAATTATTAAAATCAGCACACATTTGGTGCTGTGGATGTCACAGGAGTCTGGCAATTATTATATGTACTTAGGATTTCTGATGGGTAGGTCCAACCCACGTGTGTTGCTGTTATGATTGACCAAGATATCTAGGTGAAAGCTAGGGTGTTTTGTGACAATGTATGTTACAATTGTATCTTCTAGCGTAACGTGACCCTAAACTTGAGACAGGGAAAGAAAAGCTGGTTGACATGTCACATATAAATCATATGTAAAAATCATGGAAACATGAAAAATGCTCTAAGATTTAAACCAGGGTGTCTGACAAAATCTGACCTCTGCCAATTACAATTAGCAGGGATGCAGTGTAAGAGCTGGCATGATGCCCGTCATAAATTCATTCTTTATACAGAGATGGCCAATTCATGCCTACGCTGTATGATGTACTTGTGATGAAAAATGCAGAACCTTGAGCTTAATCATGACTGGATGAAACAACAGTGAGCACACTTTTGTTCTGTGTAGTACAGTACTGCAAAATGGTGTTCTGCACAGTATCAGCTAACCCAATTCTTCACAGCAGTGTTTGGACATGCTAAAACCTCATAGCATCCCTAGATCACCAGTATCTAACTTCTGTAGGAAGAAATCCCAAATACTACTCCAGAGTTTTATATTGTTTTTGAATAAACGTGTTGGAATGGCCTGACACATTTTCAGACATAACTAGAAGGTGAGTTGTACAGCAGCTGGAAGGATTGTGTTGCAAGTCAAAATCCAAGATTATCAAGGCACAATAAACACCAATGCAGGCATGTTTAAGATGAGATACTTACCTATCGCCAAGGTCATTGCTTTGAGTTTGTCTCTGACTAGTTTCACTACCATGCTCTTTTGGAGTGGGGTAGAGCGACAACACAGTACTGAACGGCATCGCTTGGCTAGTGCAAGAAATTTATCTTCTAGAGTAGGTTCCAGGGCATAAGCTAGAGTCCTTCCATCAATCACTAGGCCCAAGCTGGAAAGCACAGAGGAAGAGGGTGGATAGAGAGGGGTGAACCCAATAGTCATGTTTCCAGTAGCTTCGTCTATTGTGTTGTTTGAAAATTTAGACTCTACGCATTGCAGACACTGCTCCAGCAAGACAGCACATGTCTCCTGAAAAAAAATTCAAAATAAATATGCTTGAGAGAAAAGAACATGTATTCAAACATCTGTGTTTGCTGTATATTTAAGCATAAGGAATATGGAGAATGTGTAATATTTGCTGCACTGTGAAAGTTTTAATCTCTAATACTCTTTTTCTCTATTAGCTCTTAACACAATTTTGGCCTAAGATATGACAGCAATGAAGACAAGAAAAGCTTAAAAGCTCACTCTTCTTTAACATGCATTATTGTATGCTAAACTAATTTCTTTTAGCTCCTTCTCAGAATAACAGTGTCGGGGAATGATATAATCAGTATCAGTACCAAGTTAAGCATGGTGATGAGCACCATGTATACGCCTACAACTCATATCAAGTAGTTAAGCATTGTTAAAGGCCAATTAAAGGTTATTTAAGCTGAATTCTCTGTCCTAGACATACTCAACTAAGAGATGTTATTGAGAATATATGAACATTTAAAATGAAATGCTACTGGTTGTACAGCAAAGTATGACAAAAAACGAAAGATCACGGAAAGTCAGTTTACCAGTTCAGTTGATACACTCAAGAACGGAAAATGCTGTTATCTTTTCTTCCTTTTCGAAAGGAATTGGAGTTGGATATTGCTGGCCTACCTCTCCTCTGCTGATCTGAAGTCCAATTTTATCACCCCATTAAAGGACTATAGCACTATCGGTCTGGTTCCTTGTATGTTAGACCATATCAGTAAACTGTGACTGTCTGGTTGCGACAAGTTGAGCACAGGAAAGATCAGTAATTCAGAAGAATTAGAAAAGGTCCGTTAGGAAGCAAGTCATTAATGTAGATGTGGTTTTCTGACTCAGAGTGCTAGCACTGAAATTTAAGCACTGCTTCTATCTCCAGAGAATAAAACACCCGAGAAAACATGAGTGACTGAGTTATCTAAATATTACATTTCAGTGGTATAAAATAAAGCAGGAATTTTCAATTCATTTTTTTTCTTCCTCAACAAGCAGTTAGTAACAGGCTGCTTTTGGTGCCAATAAGTAAAACTAGGGATGTTTCCAGAATGCATAACAAAGGCAGGCATTTATGTTGTTATGGCATGTTTTCATTCATGGTAGATCCCAATACACACAGTTAAACGTCTTCAGTAAGTTTATGATACATGACACTACAACTTAGAAATAGAATTCACTGAAAAGTATTCAAAGACATGTCCTACCTGAAAATTACGGTTGAAGCAGGAAAAGAAGAAAAAAAAGAGGGAAAGGAAAAAAAGCCATCAAACTTTTAATTTTACAAGTTGAAAATAAAGCAAAGCTAGTTCACAAATAGACTTCAGTATAGTACTGGATCTGCTTACTGGTGACTCAGCATTCAGAGTGATGATTTCCTCATCATGATCTAGTAGCTTGCAGGCATACGCAATATTAACAGCTGTTTCTTGCTTGTCTCCAGTAAGAACCCAAATCTGCAACCCAGCTTTGCGCAAGTTTGCAATGGTTTCTGGAACACCGTCCTGTAAATGGTCTTCAATGCCAGTTGCACCTAAACAGACAGAAAAAGCAAATTATTCCATGTTAAATAAGCACTTAGAGTTCACCTCAAATTGTAAGTTTGGATTTTTCAAAAAAAAAACCAACAGTCACTTACATTGGGAAACAGCTACACTAAACTAACAATGGCTGCAAGACTGCACAGGCAGCTTTTTAGAGGCATCCGGAAGGAGCAAAAAGCAGCTAGGGTAAACATTTGCATCAACAGCCAACAGCAAATCCAGAATTCAAAACTTCAAAAGCAACCTGATGCCACTTGCACCATCAGTGGTTCACAAGGCTGATGTGTCTTTACTTATTGTTTCTCTGCTCTGTATCTTTGCCATTTCTTCTGAATGGTGCTAGAAAAGATTCCGATTCTAGGAGATAGCTTTTTTCTAAAGGGTCTTGACTGCCTTTCCTCAGCTAAAAGAGGCCTGGTCATTAGAGATTTCTCCCTTTCAAAGAGGAATGACAGCAGAACTGCAGCTTGGCAACTGCACATTGGGCTTTAGACATAAACCTCTTCCTGCCTTGTTGCTGCTTTTTGTTCTTTCAGAAAGACACTGGTTGCCCAACAAGATGTAGTAGAGAATAAATTATAAATTTGTTGGCCATGATGTGGAAGTAAAACGTGGCTTTTTCATGCTTTCAGTGTATCTTCCTACTTGCTTATAATAAACTGAGTATCTTTCCTATGCTTTCATAAATCCATTTTCAAATAATATAGCTAAAGCAGCTGAGGACCAAATTCAGCATCATCACCGATATGTCAGTGCTCCACTGAGCTTCAGAGCGGTGTCAATGCAAGGACATGTAAGCCCTCACTACTAGAGAACGTGGAGATGACAAACATGCAAATTACCTTGAACAACAGGAAAAGGAAAGTAAACTTCTGTCAGCTATTTATTATTGCTGTGGCTGTTGTTTGAACAAAAGCATTGTAGCAGTAGAAATCCTCCCAAAGTCTGAGCACCAGTCATGTAGATGAAAACACATTCTTAGTGCAATGTGATGAAAGCTTTTATTATCTAAACAGTGCACAAAGGAAAAGACATTCCTTTACCAGACTCACTTTTTTATTCCCAGAACCGAAGCTTAACTGACCACTGCAAGACCCAAACCACATTATGAGGCTCCTGGGTAACCATTCCTGGCTGAACAGGTAGTTTACTTCTGGCTAGAGCTCACTTACTAATCTCACAGTTCAATTTCAGCATTTTTTTACTGAGCCAACAGGGACAAACATGGTGGGATTTTCCCAATTAATGTGGTCAGAACTAGTCAACTCATGGATCCCTTTAAGTCAGAGAGAAGCCTTGCTTCTAATCCCGGAGCAGGTATCTAAGTCAGATCAAATGAACTGCACTTTCTATTTTTTTCTCTCTCCTCTGGTTATACAGGGAGCCTGAGAGATCTAGAGTAGACACATCAGAAGTTGGTTGAGGTGGATCTCGCCTCCCAGAGACAGGCATGCTGGCAAATACCGAAGGTTGTTAGTTCCATCAGTGTTATGACTGTCCCAGTTCCCTTGCCAGAAAAAGCAGTTGGATGTTTGGAGTAATAGTGGATATATATATACAATTCAGAATCTCAGTGCTTTCTACATCTCAGCTGAGCAGAGAAATGGGATGACTTTGTCCTCGGAATACATTTTGCATACACTGATCTTATCTACGTCATTACAAAGTACCGCAATTCCCTTCCACAGAGCACACAGGCCCCGAGAACACGTGCTAAACTTGATGTATATGAGAGTTGATGCCTCTCACAACTGCAGTTTATGAGCTTTGCTTTACGAGCATCTCTGGTGCCCCTGGAGTCATGGAACTCTCTGACATGGTAAAGTGGCACTAAGCCAAAGAAATTCTGCAGACGGGTTTCGGCCAAGTCATCCTCCTACTTAGAGCAGCAGTTCCCATTTATGATATTGTGTCAAATGCATCTCTTGTTTAACTCCGCTCATTTCACTAGTGATAAAATGATTGCAGGAGCAAGGAAAACGGGATATGTCTGCTACATTAATTATAATCCCATTCCTTTGTGGTGCTGCACATGACAGCTACAACGAAGTCCAAAAGAAGCTAATTTCTGTACTGTCACAAAGCATTTAAAGGAAAGAATGGATTTCACAGCCAAGCTTTCAGAATTTTTAACACATTTTAACTTCATGTCCAGCTCTCATTTCATTACCTAGCAGATGCAGATTCTTCTCTATCTGCAGTGCTGACTGAAACAGGAGTTCTTCACGATTTTCCATAGAAGATTCTGCTTCCAAATGACTTTTTAACCAGCAGGCATACTCCTCTTTGCTGAGAACCTGTTTAAAAGAGTATGTGAGGGCACAGGCAAAGTGATGCAGATGTATTCATACTTTACTGAATAAAATGAAAAAGAAAGCTATAAATCAAGAACAATAAATTAATAAATGTCTTCAGTAATCTTTGTCAAGACTCTCCTTAAAAGTGAACTAAGATCCTGCATTTACTTACTCTTTTTGCAATGCACAGGGTCCGCAGCCCATCCACAGCATACAGATTAAGGTAATTCTGGGTTTTGGTTTGGATTTTTTTTTGATGTTTACCCCGAGGGTCACCTAGATATGAATAAAAGGTGATTGAAAAATAACAGCAGTTGAATGGCCTCAGAGAATAGAAATGTGTCTACAGTACTTACTGTACCACCACTTTAAAACTGATACTTTTAAAGAGCTGTTGATATCTCCTGGAAAACTTTCAAGTCAAACATTCCATTTAGAAAAAAATCCTATCTTTTTGTTCTATCTTTTCTTTCCTCTCTCTTCAAATGTCATTGTGAATTTGTGTTAGAAAGACTGTCTTTTTCTTACTCCTTAAGTATTTGTTTGTCCTGAATACTTTGAGAAATCATGATAATCTTCACAGCAACCAATAATGTCAGAAAGAGAAGTATGATTTCAAATAGAGTATTAGCAAAGGCTTCCGTACATATCGTTATGTGCAGAAAACTGATACTTTTTAAAATAGCACTTAGTTTTCCTCACAGGTTAATATCTCAAAAGAAAGAGAAACGGTGCTCTGTTTTGTATATCTAAGGATATGAAGGTACTAGTACTACTGTTAGTACTGTATGGATACTACACTACTTACTGGTCTGAGTCAATGCAAGAAGTTCTGGGTGTGACTTTGATTTCATTCAAAACACAATTTACATTTTTGCAGACCTCACAGCTAGTTCTACCTTGAGTGCATCAGCACAACTTCCACTCAGTTTTTTCCCCCCTTAAAGCCATGTGTAAGAGTTCAGAATTGGGACTGAGCCTCTGTTCCTTTTCTCCCTTTAGAAGGGATTGTTTCAATGTGCTCGCACTGTGATCAAAAAAGATTAATGAATATGATGGTAACACATTTTGTTCCATCTCATTACCTGAAATGAGGTCTTCAAAAGTTAAAAACAGGTGATATGTATCTTTTTTATCATCTAAGATCAAGACAGGTTCATGTACAATGTACTGTCATAGCGACCTTCAGTAATACAAATTGCAGTGTTACTGCTAAAGGAAACTGGTAAGTTTTTAGATTGAAACCATTGATGGGAATGACTGGTACCTTGAGGCAAGTTTCCTATTCTCTGATGTCATCCATTTTTTTAAAAAAAATGTCTGCATGTTTTTTGGCTTTGTAGAATCATCTCAGGATTATAATTTTGTAATTGGAGCTGTTTCTTAATGCACTAGTCGTGTCACTGGTATTTGTACTGTAGCCAGTCACTGAGTCAGGTGAGCACTACTCATCACCAAAGTCTGAGCGCTTGCAGAGACCTAATACAGATGATCTGAGCTGACCACTGGATGTGCTTATCTCTCTGAACTGACCAAACTGAGGACCTATGGTCACTATGCTTTACCATAAGCAGTTAATGTAGCTATCTAAATTAGATGATGTGAATATCCTGTTGTTTATACTTTTCAGTGCCCATGTTCTCAGCGTGCAGTCATACTCAACTTGATCTTGCTATACGTGACCATGTGTACATATATATGTCTATCTATACACATCAACACTTTCTTATTTATACAGCAGCACAGTGTCTAATTGGGCATTTGGAGGCTTCAGTACATTTAGAAGTACTGTGTTCAGAGGGACCTTGACAGGCCAGAGAGCTGGTTGGAGAGGAACCTCATAAAGTTCAACAAGGGCAAACGCAGGGTTCTGCACCTAGGGAGGAATAACCCCAAGCACCGGTACAGACTGGGGTCTGGCCTGCTGGAGAGCAGCTCTGCACAGAGGGACCTGGGAGTCCTGGTGGACAGCAGGTGAACCATGAGCCAGCAATGGGCCCCTGTGGCCAAGAAGGGCAATGGTGTCCTGGGCTGCACTCAGAATAGTGTTGCCAGCAGGTCAAGGGAGGTGATCCTGCTCCTCTACTCAGCCCTGGTGAGGCCACACCTGGAGCATCGTGTCCAGTTCTGGGCTCCCCAGTACAACAGGGACATGGAGCTACTGGAGAGAGTCCAGAGGACAGCTGTGAAGGTGACTGGGGGACTGGAGCATCTGTCCTAGGAGGAGAAGCTGAGAGAGCTGGGACTGTTTAGCTTGGAGAAGAGAAGACTGAGGGGAGACCTCACCAATATGTATAAATGTCTGAAGGGAGGGTGTCAAGAGGATGGAGCCGGTCTCTTTTCAGTTGTGCCCAACAACATGATAAGAGACAACGGGCAGAAACTGAAGCACAGGAGGTTCCGGCTGAATATGAGAGGGCACTTCTTTACTGTGAGGGTGACAGAGCACTGGCACAGGTTGCCCAGGGAGGTTGTGGGGTCTCCTTCTCTGGAGATATTCAAAAACCCGCCTGGATGTGATCCTGCACAATGTGCTCTAGGTGATTCTGCTTGAACGAGATGATCTCAAGAGGTCCCTTCCCACCTCAACCATCCTGTGATTTCTGATTCTGATAATTGTAGGAAGGAAGGGGTTGGGTGTTTGGAATCCCAATATTCTTTTTTTTTTTTCCTGTTACCTCAACCATGTGTCAGCATATTTCACTCTCTGTATAGCTATTTTGTCACCTTTAAAGACTGTTCCATCTTCTCCAGGTCTGCAAAGCTAGGAGTGCACACACCCAGCTGTTCCTAAAGGACTCCAGAAGGATTGGGGTATTGCATGCATTCCTCATCTCTAATTAAAGTCACGTGGCAAATACTGGTAGGAATATCCTGGTAGGCCTGTCTATCTATCTATTAATGCTACCTATGCTATTATACAGATTTTCTCAGATGGATAGTGCAGATGTTTTACTCTGGAAGAGCATTCCTATGAATATTACTTGAAATTGGAAAGGCCTTTCTTACACTGTAGCTTATGGCTCCAACATACACACCACAGGTTCCTGCAGAAGCTATTTAAGCAGCTCACAAACAGATTCGTCTACAACATACAGCAGAAATATACAGATACTGAACTGGCAACCTAAAAGTTTGATTTAGCTTCTTTTCTATCTGTGCATAATAGTCTTTTTGGCATATGCGAGTTGGCTGTACAATAAATTATTTTTTTTTTCTGGGAGAAGTACTGCAGCACATCTTCTTGGAGGCTTCTTGTATGACTGAATCAGCCTTTTTTTCACTTTAAAAGAATAAAGTAGGCAAGCACTGTTCCTAATTTATTGTGATACATCACTATTCTAAAGACAAATGCTGTATTGCTTGCATATCCCACTCAGTCTTATGCTACCGGCTGTTTCAGTCACTCACTGATTTCAAAGGGTGCAAATTTGAAAAGGTGCTTAAACACAGCAAAAGCCATTTCTACCTACTCTAAGGTTAAGTGGCGTTAATCACTTCAGATCTGTCTGAATACCATGGGCACTAACGCAAGATCTTAATGCTTCAATGAACAAAGACAGTAATTCTCTACAAACAGAGCTGTGCACATCGCTTCCCATGTGAATTCTCAATTCCAGCAGGAATGACTGCATTTCTCTCCTCTACCAGCACACCAATGCGAGCTAAAACTCCTGCTAGCTCTCCATATGCCTTATCGGCCTTATCCAGAGATTCACCTTGGGCTCAGAAGTTAAAAGGGGGGAAGGGATCTCTTGCAGACAAAAATCCAGTTGTGGAGATTCTTTTTAGTTGGGATGATGCAGTTCCTATACTTAGCAGCACGACCGCATGCACTATGGAAGTGAAAACCAGTAAATACGTCTTCTACAGAAGAATGATAGAGAGCTAGCGGCATTTTGCTTGCTTCATTTCCTTCCATAATCACAAGCTGTAAAAAGCCAGCCCAGTCATTGTTTTCTCAGTGACTTATGTTCACGGTTCCTGTGCGAGTTGGTTATTGACTCAAACAGTAACTTTCTTATTTATGAACATAGAGACTGTTGAGATAAAGTAAAAACAATATGCTTTTGGGAATCATTTCAAGGCTTTTGAACATATCTGTGCGCTATCAGAAAATGTCAGCTTTCAGAGTCTCAGCTAGATATACAAGCAGAACGAATGGAGGGAATTCAGAAACTTTCAGGTTTTGAAGCTCACGGTGATTTTTTATTTATTTTTTTTAATGAGATACAACTGAAGCTACAACACAGTGCTTTTGCATCTAATTTTGGGCTGCTCCTTGTGGCGTTTTAAAATGCTCTTCCTCAGAAACAAAACCTTTGTGTTTCATAGGACCCAGTTGTGCAAGGAGATTATGGACACAGCACTGCCTTGATCTTTCAGTCTGAGAGCACAAGTATCACAAAGTCTCAAAATGCACACTTGACTTGTGTACAATTTACACATCCCTGAGGCATTCAGATAGCAAAACAAGAGCAGTGGGATTAGCTGTCGCATTGATTCACTTATTGGTCCAGTACTTAAAATGATAAACGCCTGAATTCTTGTAATATTTACATTTCCCTTCACACATTCCATTATCAACAGAGAACACCACAGATGGATCCAGCAATATATATATAATATTCATAGCATAAATCCTTGGAGGACCCCTCTACCTGGGGAATACCTCCCTGTAGCATGAAAAAGAGGCATCTCCCTCAGGAATTTACAAAATGTCCACTGACATTAGGATACAGCAGGCAGAGATTGAGTTCAATTCCACGAGTGAAGCTGTTCAAGAGAAATGTCAAACATTTTTCAGACAGATCCGCTGAAACTCACAGAATTACTGAAGCCAGCAGTGGATCAGATGGCTAGAAAGTAACTGCCTATGAAGTTCTAGTGACTGCACTTTACATTGCTTGCAAAAGCAAAATATACTAAAACACAGTTCATTTTGGGCTAAAAAAAGAGAAAAAGAAAAGCACAAACTCAAAGCATCGTTCAATTTACTTGCCTGTGAAGGTGCTGAAATCACCGTATTTGCCCAGCTATGGAATTTCCTCGCTGCTAACAACAACATACAGGAACCCTGCTCCTGCATTTCTGACCCACACCAACTTTTGTAATGTTGCCGCTGGTTGGTTTCTAGCTGGTCTTGTTGCCCACCTAGATCCTAGACCCACCTGAATATTTGCTCGAAAATTCTTCCACCCATTGTATCTACCATGAATGTACACAGTAGTTTCAAACATAGTCTATACTATTTTTATTTTATGGAGGTGAAAAAATATTTGAGACTTGGCATAAAATAATCATTTCATTTTAACGCTCAGTTCTCATTCTGAGAACTCATTCCCAAACACTGTTTTCCAGGTATGTTATTAGTACTTCTTCTTAGTACTCCAAATTCTCTGTCAGTTCTTTAGAGGGAAACAAGTTTCCAAAGATGCTGTATGTACCTTCTGTGATATCAGATCTTTACCAGAAAATTATTCATGAATACTTTGTTGTTAGTTAAGGACAAGTTGTTCTTAATTTTTTGGCTGTGCTTTGATTTATGTCGCTGTAAACAGAAAAGTAATGCCAACATTTTTCTGTATTTCATTAAACTAAAATTACACAGTATAAGCCTTTCACAATTGTTTACTCCAGCTAATGTCAATGTAACCACAAAGTCAATGCACTAGTGAAACACAGGAAGCACCTCTAGCACTTTCGGGTTCTGTCCATTCATACTGGGGTAACCCTTAAACACGTGATTAAATTCAGTGTTGAACATACAGTAAATTAGATGCAAACTGATTCATGCCAACTGACGCCCCTGTGTTTCCGCTAACTTCTGAAATCTTACAGGGTTTTTCTTGAATTTAACTCACTACAATTAGCAGCTATTTAAAGTTGTCCCTGTTTCATGTGACATCTGGGTGCTGCAGACTTTAGGGAAGTAGTCCATGTTCACCTGTTCACAGCTACACGTCTGTTCTTTACCACTATCTGACGCAAAAAAATTCTCATCTGAACAGCATCTCTCCTTATTTTGTCACTCTCTTTCTGTTCTGATGTCTGATTGATTCACAGTGCCCTTTAGCATCATTGTCAAATGCAACACAAAAACTTTGATTTATGCAAACATATTACAACAAAAGGAGGTGAAGATTCACAGATTAAACAAATAGGGGAGCTGGAGTAGGAGCCGCTTGAGTTTCATATAAAATACTGAAATAGCCAAGCACTGCCAGGCAAGTTTTCCTGAAGAAATTTGCTTTGGCAGAGTTTCAAGAAATAATAGTTTCAAAATAAAGTTTGCTAGTAGAAGTTCTTGTACAGTAATTAATTTAACTAATTCTTGAAGGTAAAGAACCAGTAATTTGTTACAGAAAATTTGCTATAATAACAAAGTATCATAAAAGAAGAGAGAGGGCTGCCATTCTACCATTCCCTGTATTCACAACAAAAGCAGGCAGGTCTGCATGCTAGAGCAGGCAGTAAGACGTGAGTTTTCAGCAGTAAAGCAGAACCACCTCCCCCACGCCCCAAAGGTGAGTAAGAGACATACCTGAAGAACAGGGTAGAAGAAGATCCATAATAACTGAATCTGCTCCTTTAGTGTAAACATTTATCTCATCTGTGAGAGGATGTCTGACCACTACTGACATCCTCTTCCTGATGGAATCAAAGCCCAACGTATGTAATACTTCAAAGTTTAATATTCCCAGGTGAGGTAGCTCCACTGATACCTGGTCAGACAGCCTTCCAACCAGAGAACAGTTATATGCCCTTGCTGCATAGACGAGAGCAGCTTCATCTGGACTCTCTGCTTCATAACGGAGTTCTCCTTCCTCAGGTCCACTCCCTACAGGTGTCCTGCCTTGCTGGGAGCTGTAGCCATTGTTATTCATCTGTGCAGAGTATGCCAGCTTCTCTTCCAGTTTTAATAAAGTGCTCTCAGTAGATGTAGATGAAAGAACACTTAAACCACATCTGTGCATTGATTTATTTGTAGCTAGACTAGATGAACTGCTGCTGTTAGATCCAGAGGTCAAGCGGCTGGGAGTGAATCTTCGGATGAAGTCTTCTATGGTTTTTACTGGAGATTTTAGTTCAAATCGATCTCTAACCTTGAGAAGCAAGAAACAAACCAATGAAAAAAAAATAAAGTTGCCCAAGAATTTAGACAGTGACATTCAGTCTAAGTAGCTCAAACTTAAAAAGAGAATTTCTTTGAGAGCAGAAAATTATGGCATTTGTCATTTGAGAAGGGAAAGTAAATGGACAAAACTGACTTACTAGCAAAAAAACCCAACAACCTAAAACTTCAGAATTGTGTCTCCATGTGAAAGCATGTATGCTTGCATTTAAAACATTTTTTCTCCTTTCACCTCCTCAGATATGACTAATGGATAGACAGTCAGTGTTGGACCACCACCAGTAGTACATACTGAAAGGCTATTGTTAGCAGGAAGCATTGGCATTCTTTGTGCATATTCGGTGAAGGTAGTAAAAAATACACTAATGCCAGAGTTTTCTTTTGAGAAGTGTGGTACCAGAAAAGTTTTATGAGAATATTCCAATGTCAGTGATGTCTTCAGTAGCAACATATTATAAATAACTTCTACTGTCTTCTCTTTTACCTTCAGTTCACTTCAGTTTATCACTTATCTTAGTTTATTTAAATCTTTTATACAATGTTATTAATTGCAATAGCATATTCAAAGTAATATATATTCAATTATTGTATAACAGTGTAGCATTCCTAAAGCAGCAGAATTTACCATTCTCCAAATGCTTCCCTGGCACAAAACCATGTGATCTTGCAGACTAGTTCAATTTTTATTCCAATTTGGAACAGAAACAGATCTCAGAATTTTCTCCAGAATGGAAATTCCAGCTGTGGGCTAGCTCTAACACTACATTCCACTATAGCTTTGTCTTACAGATCATCTTGGGATTGCATTGTTGAAGTTCTTATTCATCAGCGATACTGGTTTAGGCCAATTCAAGCATTAGTGATCATTATTTCTCACAATGAGCTAAAGATGTATCTTTTACACAGTTTGACAGATTTAAGCAATGTTTCTCAAGCATATTCTCTTTTAAAACTTTTTTTTTAAAAAAAAAAAAACAACATCTGACCCTTTTCTTAATTTAATCCATATTTACAAAACATTCACTGACAGCTTATATTCTTTTCTGGGCAGCCTTGCATATTTACAAATTTGTTTCCACACAGACTTGCATACTTACATATATACATGTGTATGTGCATATACATATACACATACACATATATATATATTTATCAATTAAGTTACAGTACACAAACTCAGGAAATTTTCAGAAGTACCTTGAAATTGTAGATGAAAGCATATCTCACCCTAAAGGTAAATGAAATAGTCAACATGCTTCATATAACCAATGCTTAACTGAACCTGCTCATTCACACTGCACTTCTAAGAGTCATCTCAGAACTAGTTCTAGTTGTTTCTCACTAGAACAAGCAATTTTCATGTCTCCGTCTTAAGAGAGAAATTAGTATTAATAGAAATGACCCTTAAACTCTATTTTGCCGTTTCTTTAACCTACCTTCTGGCGGGGCTGATTTGGTGCAGTAACCACAACTGTATTGCATATAGTCAAAGCAATGAAGAAGTCAAAAATGTCACATAGTTCTGGACTCAGATGGGATAATGGCTGTTCATGGCTCCTCATGATCTCCAGATGCTTCGCACATTCATTCACCTTTTCTAACAAGCGAGGATCTGGTGTGATATCCTTCTCCTAATAATAAATAGTAGTGATTAATATCAGTGATTCTGCATGTTTCCAAAGGAGCATCAAGCAATCAAAGCGTCTGAAACAGTGTCAGCACCAAGAGTTTTATCGTGGCCTCATACCACAGAGTGGAGGTGGAGAGGACAGTAACACTCCCATTCTAGACAATAAACAGTTAATAATGAGGCTACTGATAGAAATGGAAATGTGAGTAACTGTGTTGTCAGCTCTTTTCCCTACTAATTATAGCGGATAATTATACTGGCAATATTCATCTACTTTGGGGATAGTGGAAAGGGGGAGAGTTACTAATATTCCTCTGCTCTCTTGCCTGTTGGATTGTTTGTTGGAGATCAAATACTATCCACACATTTGAGAGTACTTTGTGTGTTTTTTATATGGAAATACAGAGCACTTTCCACTCTATTTCATCAGCACTTTCCACTTCTTTCATCTATTTCTTGTCAGAGCCAACTCCGGTAGTCTTTAAGATACCAGGATGCTAGGATACAAAAGACTAATAGATAAACCGAACTGGGGCTTTTTCTTCAGTAGAATTTTATTTTATCTGCTGATGCTCAGCAGCTGATGAATATGAGCAACCACAGAACTGCGTGTGTAAAAAGTGCAGCTTCAAATTGTACTGAAAGAACTTACTCTTGACTGAAATCGGGAAGTTCCACCACTGCAAACAGCATCTTTCTTTGCCCATATTCATAGTTTGTTTTGAGGGTGGATTTGTGTCAACAGCACAATACAAATCCCTAGATAGACAAGACTTGGCTTCTCTGCTCTCCTATTATGATTCAGCTCAGGCAAAATTTCCATGGAATTACAATAGCATAAAATAATTAACCAAAGCAAAGTTGTAAGGACACAAATTCATTTGAAACGTAAAGTTTCTTCTTTTTTTTTTTAATACATGTGCAATCCACTGATATTCTTGAATCACAATAAAAATTATGCCATTGTGTATGTCAGCAGTGTCTAAGAACGGAGCATTGCAGTCCAGCACTTGTTAGTTTTAAAATCCTCTGACAAAAAAGGAGAGGCATAAGCAGAGCAATTAGAATCCGTTATCTCCAACCCTATGCTACTCTCAGCTTCTGTAAATAAAGGGGAGGCATACATTTTCTTTTCAAAATCAAAAACAAAGGTTTCAGATTCTCTTTGCCTTTAGATTGTTCCTACAGAGAAGGTATTTAGATAAGATCTATGGCCACATTTGGTTGTTTTTGTATAAACTGAAAGTACAGAAGAAAAAATGCCAAGATGAAATCTATGAGAGGTACGCAATGCACCACAGCTTTCTTTATCTTTCCCTTTTCAGGACATTGTTCTGTTAAAAGATACAGGAGGCTGCACATTTAGTTCTTATGACTTACCATTGGGCTACTGAATGCAGTGTGCTTCGAGAGTATGCTTGCTCTTTTTGCTTCAGCTCTGCTACCAGTGCGGCGGTGGGTTTTGGTACTCTGGCTTCTGTGGACTACTTTGATGCTCTGATGGCTGCAGATACTGTCACGCTGGGATAAATTTCCTCCTTTGGGGGCTGCT
This sequence comes from Cygnus atratus, assembly GCF_013377495.2. Classification (NCBI taxonomy): domain Eukaryota; kingdom Metazoa; phylum Chordata; class Aves; order Anseriformes; family Anatidae; genus Cygnus; species Cygnus atratus. The sequence goes on along the minus strand of NC_066362.1, from coordinate 139,159,896 downwards.
TCTTCTTCCTCGGAATCAGGTTCTTGGTACATTGCTAACCGTTTGGCTATCAGGAAAAATACACATTGCATATGTTAAACGTGGCTGAGAAGGAGGGAAAAGGGACATGCTGACTTTGTTGAAGCGATCTGGTTGATCTGGTTTTACTCTTATACTGTGCTTTCCCAGTGAGAATGAATGATTCCATTATCAGGGGATAACAACGTCCTAATTGCCTGGTAGTATCTAAGGGAGGATGCAGATAACATAATGAGAAATGTAATGCAATGCATGGCCTCCCTCATCATCACACTCTCAGCGAGGCAGTTAGACTCTGCGGTAACTCTCTGTGCTCCCGAGGACTATTCCACTGCTCAGCTCGATGAAATCAGGCAAATAATAGGGATTTCACTGCAGTCTGAGAAGGAACTAAACAATCCAGAAAACTTTCCTGTCCTTCCCAACAGCATATGGAAATTTCACAGAGTATTTTCCAGCAAAAATGTCACATCTATCCAACTGCAGTTAGCTGACACCCAAAGCGTCCTGCATCTACCCTCTAAGCATGCCTACAGAGCACGGCTTGCTCAGACTGTGTGAAAGCCTTGCTCAAGGCCAGGTCCATCTGCTGCAGTGGGGAGACGTGAACCCAGATGCCTGATTCCCATTCTACTACAAAAAACCACCCTGGGGTCTGTCCCCTCCCCTGTGACCGGCGTGACAAGTGTAGCAATGCCACATGTGGTACCACACTTACTGTACCTTCAACTGCTTTACATACACAGAATGAGCCAATTTTTCCCAATGAGGCATTTCAGAGGAGTACTTTGCTAGTCAAGACTTCAGCTACAACAATTAAAGTTAGAAACCAATCCAGGCATTTCAATACGTAGAAGATAAAAATGAGGCAGCAAGAAAAGGTGTGAAAGAGCTGGGCAATCCAGCCCATCTAACAACAGCTTCCATTTAGTTGTAACTGATGTATAACATATTTTTCCATTCCTAAAGATCATGGGCACTTAATAGCCTGGGTTATTCATTACACAGGCACATGCCGTTTTAACAGGTACCTATTTATTCCTTCATTAGGTATTCATTGAAAAGCCTCTCATTATACTCTCAAAATAATCCACGCTACGCAGATGTACAGTACAAGTTACATACTTGTGGCTCTGCTCTGTTTCGGTTCCCTAGTGTAACAAATTAGATTTCCTAATGTCAAATGATAAATCGCTAGCATGTAAGTTAATTATTCAGGCTTTTAACAGAAAAAAAATTGCACATGAAGATTTTTCTTTCAAAATATTTTCTGGGAAAAAAAAAGCTTGTATCACATATAGTGAGTTTGGCATGGGATCATTTTAATGTGGCTAGCTTTATGATCAAAGAAAACCCATCCTTGCCATCCGCTGTAATTTTCAAACATGTTTTAGCTGTCAGAAAGTGGTCAGAGGAGTTGAAGTCAGACCACACACAGTATCTAGTGATAGCTCTACCAGTTCAGTATTGTACATCAGAGTGTTTTTCACATCTGTTTGGAATGCGTACAGGCTCTGCCTGAAATGTGGGAGCTGGGAGAGGTTCCCAGTTCCTGGCTGTAAATACACACCCAGGCCTTGCTCTGACTGTGTGCCTAGAGCAGTCTGGAGTATGCAACATCCTTAGCTTTTGCTGGAAGAAAATTCAGACCATGGAGGTAGGAAGGGCCACGATGCTTCTGGGTACATGGAGAGCAGACTTCAGGGCACACTGCAGATGAGTTTTGCCCCATAGCTCATATACAGCCCTAGAGTCTGGACCTTGAGGTTGATGTAGACTAACTGGATGATTGAGGAGGTTCCTTCATTAGCATTATTTGGTGTGATTCGCGCTCTTTTGTGTTATGTGCTGGGAAAGAGGTTGAGCAACAGCACCTCCAGTGCTGTGAGGGCAGTTGCTCAGTGAGCCGCACAGCTGCAAACAGAAGAGCACAGCACCGCTGGCTTCTCCTTTCACTGCCCACCTTGTCCTTTGATGTGAATGACAAAACCTAGAAGACAGCTCAAAAAATGAGGGAGGTCACTGGTCTCCTTGACCGTTCTGTTGCATGGTAATGGGCTGCATGGAAATAAAGTTCACTTCACCCGCACAGGCTGTTCCCTGTGACTTGTTGCATGAGCTTTGGGGCAGCACATAACTGACCTGTTCCATCACTCATGCTCACTAATTCTCACCTTCTTCTGCTCTGTAAGCCTCTATGCATTTTCCCAGGGGAACTGCAGATCCCTACCTGTGAATTTAATCCGACTGATCATAGGTTTGCCTGTATCAAAAGGAGCCTGCAGTGTGCTATAAGCACTGATCCAGGCCCTCGATCAAGATACGAGCCAGGCTGCTCAATGGTTCTCCCAGCATCCCAGTTTCCTTCCACAGGAAACCCAGGCATGCAAAGAAGGAAAGAGCCATGTAGAAAGTAGATACAAGACTGGAATCTCATTTAACCAAGTAAAATGTAACTCTTTTGATACTAAAGCTGTTATTTCAATTTTATACCAAGGTAAGCTTGTTATAAAAAAAGCAAAAAAAGGCCTTAGCACCTTTCAACATCTTCTCAAGTGCAGTCTTACATATTATGCAGCAAGAATTAAGAAGTTTGAAGAAATAATGAAACAGTGCAATTGTTATGTTATGGCTAAGGTTCATAATGCTTCAACAGCGTGAAGCGTGCTTCTTTGGGAACATTCTGTTCTCTCCACCCACTCAACCCTCTCAAATTCAGAACCTTTTCGTATGAACATTACAACCTGAAAGACATTGTTGTGGGATGCTTTTCAGTTTCAGCACTGAAAATTCATGGCCTTGATCTTTTGTCTGATAGAGCGTTTTTTATTGAGTGCAGAGACACAAACAGCTCTGAGAAACACAGTAATGCAATTCATGAAAGTCAAATTTCACTGTCTTCTAGTTCACTTTATATTTACAGCACAAAGAAGAAAGGATAATTAATACTTATTCCATGAACTCTCTTCCATCTTTCAGAAGACAGCAGTATGCTATCAATAAAACTCCTGTCGTAGTTGATATGTATTTGAAAATAGTATTTATTTTTGTATTTAAAAAACTCTTTTATTTCATAATTTTTTTTGTTTTTGATTATCTTCTTCAGTTGTCACATAAATACACCTTCCATGCTACCTCTATTCTACCACGAGGCATCCATTTTAGAAGCTGATGGAGGCACCACTGCCATACAAGCAGATGTCTCACTAAGTAGAAAAGCATGATCAGGAAACTATAAAATAATTTGTTCCATGCAGAATGAAACTCCAGACTCCCCTAGACCAGACTAATTCAGCTGTCAGTGTGTAAGCCCTAATTTCCCCATGGAAACAGGGAAATTTCACCCCAAACCATTTGGATAAGGCTGTTACTGAGTTACCATGAAGTAAGTCTAGATGTACAGTATGTATTCACACCACTTTATTTCCTAATTATTTTATGAGTGCAAGCTTATTTCACTTTTAAGTGCTCTCTAGTGTCTACACAAAGAGTCGCTCAAGGAGCTAGCATGCAATAAATTTGTATGAGTGTGCTAACATAAGCTTAACTTAGTTTACTTTGCAAGATCTTCCTCGTAAAGAAAGTCTTGAGATTAGAAAACACCAACTTTTCCATCTTCTCTCCTCTTGGCAACCCCAGGGGTTTGAAAAGAATAACCTTAAGTCTTTTATTAAGAACTCTTTACTCCACTTAGAAATGGAGATTATCCTTATTCCTCTAGAGATTTTCCAGAGAAATTGTTAGTGTAGATATATGCTTAGAAGACAGTATTACCTGTCTCTAAATCTGTCCATCATGAATTATTCTGTGTTCTATAGGAGTTTAAAATACAGCACTCCCAATGTATTTAGTTCTACATCTGCTGGCCCTGATTCCCTCCACAGTCTCCAATTACATTTTTTCAGAAAGCAATAACAAATGTAAAGAGAAACTACACGAGAGCTACACAGAGTGTAGCTCTTCCTCCAGTGTGCCTGAAGCACCCAGTCCTGTTAATAGTTTCGATCTTTCTGGAGAAAACCTAAATGGACTATCCTGATATCTGAAGGCTATGAAGTTGAAAAAGAAAGGCAGAGGAGAAGTCCCTTTGGAAGCAACAGCCACATTTAGGGAAAAGGCTTTATTGTTTTTTATTTATTTAAGTACTTAGTAAATTCAACTTTTTAGTTAATTCAATTTATTTAGTAAATTCCAGTGTGGCTAGAATGTGCAGTCTATGTCTTTTAATTACATACAAAAGGAATAAGAAAGTTCCACCACAAAACAGTCCCACAAACTAAGAAAAAGATTTTTCCATATAATGATCATTTCTATGAAAAGTAGTTGTTGAACAATCTTCAGCATGAAAAAATAGAGTACAGACAGAAACTCCTTTCTTAAATTCAGTGACTAAGAAACCTTGCTAGCCAAAGAAAAATCACTGGGGTTTTCACCATTTGCTTTCAAAAACTTATAAACTTATCTTTTTCTTACATTCTCTAGAATTTTCCCAGAGTCATTGGAAGGAAGTGCGAAGAATGCAAAGATTGAAAAAAAAATTGGTTTTTCAGAATTGTGTGGTTGCATTCATGGAGCTTCAACTTTTGTTTTGTCAAAAGTTCCATACAATGGGTGGCCAAAACTAGAAAAAACAGAGATCACACCCCATAGACAAGAGGCAATTCATTTAGCATTTGGAAAACATCTAGGACAAATGTCAGGCCAAGAGCATCTGGTTGTAGCTAAATCATATAACGACTTTCACAAGCACAGTCAGCTTTTGGGCACCTACTCTCCCTAGGACCAGCAGATAGATTTGGGCCATGTCCAGTTTCTGGAATTGTTAGAAGCTGGTGACTAGCCCGAAAAAAAGAGCTGTGGTATGGCAACGTAGTTTTTACGTATAGGGCAACAATTCCTTGTTTTTTGGTGCTAACATTCTTTTGGGCTAGGAGGAAGTACTTGATTAGAAGAGTAAATTCTTTTTTTTTGGTGGTGTGGCACTCCTTTGCAGTATCATCTTATTGCAGAAGCAGCACACAGCAAGGTGTTATCTTTAAAAAGTAAGAGGAAGATACTACTCCAGCCACTTCTGGGATTAAACCAGAGTGTAGTGCCAATGGGTATTCCATAAATGCTGAGGACATTTATGAATTGGACAATCAGTCTTCCACTCAGAAAGGTCCATGACATATCCTGCGCCTGAATTAACACACTCCAAATCAAGAAGAGCCATTGAAGGAAACAAGATTTGAGAAAACATGTAACACAGATATGAGATGGGAATTCTCTTCACCTGTATTTAGAATCCTCAAGCACACAGAAAATGGCATGTAATATACAATAAATCTAAATGTCTAAAACAGGTATGATGAGCTACCTCCTACAAATGATTAATTTTCTCCATTAACTGTAAAGTCACTAGATGTCTATCTTCCACATAAATATCTAAAATTAGGTAACGAGAATCTCATCCCTTTCAATATGGTCTCCACAAGGCCCACTGATCAGTTTGATCCTGATCGGTGCATATTCTATCACCAAAATATTATAGGTGAGTTCAACAATGATGAATATTTGCTAGAGTTTGCATCATGGAACAGCTGCCAAGCATGCTCACACCTTCCCTCTCAGCTTTCACTTGTGTTCGTGGATCCTCTTTGGTGCTAAGCTCTCACATAGCAGTACCCATGACTAATACTTTGTACTGTCTCCAGTTGGCTAGGAGATTCTGTCCCACGCTGGTGGAATTTACTGGCCTCTGTTATTCATGGTTTTATCACCTCTTGTCTAGACTAAAACAATACAGTATCCTTGGGCATAGTGCCATCAGCCCCATAAGAAACATAGAGCCAGTGCAGAATTCTGCAGGAAAATGTCTCCTCCAGCAAATTCATGAAAACTGTCCCTTGCTCCCTACACTGCCTAAAATAGTATTAAGTCTTTTTCTTTTTTTTTTTTCTTTTTGAAACATTTGAATTGCTTCAACCCTGCATGAAGTCCACATACGCCTCTGTGATGAAAACCATGATTAATATGCCCGCTTTTGATGGAAAACAGAACTCTTCCCCATAATCATAAAGCTCACCTTTTACATGGTGAATTACATGACTCCGTGGAACAAATTTCCAAAGAAAATAAGGACACTCCCACCACTCAAAAAGACATACCTCCTCAAATGCCAAACCTAACACAGCACAGTTTATGCCTTTTAAGTAGCCCCTGAACCAACACAAATTGCGCACTGCACAAAGGGAGAAGAAGAAGGGGAACGAACAAGCTATGTATGCATAATGAATGTCACACCTTGCTTAATACACTAGCGATAGGAACTCAGATATGGTGATGACAACTGAGGGATGGCAATGACTGTGGAACAGAAAAGAATGGGATAACTGTTCATAGGAAAATAAATTTTATGGAGAAAATCTCACAATGTAGCACGCATAAAATTTGTGAAGGCTATGTACAATCTGTTGATTGAGCAATTAACAGATATATAGCAGTCAGCAGTCCTAGATTAAGCAGAAAAAATACTTCAGCAGAAAATTCAAGTCCCAATGTGAGGAAATTTCAGACCTCATCTGCCACTGTGGGCTTGAGTTTCCCCCTTCCTGTGTATGCGTGGCTGAGCCTCAGAATATAGGGGCTTGAGATGACTTTAGAGTAAAAATTGCCAGAACTTCTTAGCATGGGAAAAGAAACGTGTTACATCTTAGCTTTATTCTTGGATATGGCTGAATGGAACTGTCCTGACTGAAATTTCTCCCCCAGAACTCATGCCTGAGGCAGACAGCTAGCGTGGAAAACTTTAACCAAACGGTTAAAAGGTTTGTAAAACTATCCATAGCTGAAAACCGGATCTTAGCATGGGAAGGGTCAAGCAACTGTAATAACAGGCACTGCTACCCAGCCACAGCAGAATAACAAACTCAGGCCAAAGAGCTCAGAACAAGTGTACTTCCATCCTGAATAATCTGCTTTTATGGTAGAAAATGACTTGTTATCTTCAGCTTTTGGATCTTGACCTGTGTAGAGCAATTTTAAATTCAGTTCTACATCTGAAAGACTACTCAGAATTTGATCCCAAGTAACAAATCACTATGCCTGAACAATTATTCAGATAAGTGAAGAAAGGCACAGATCAGCTTTGAAATGGATGAGAAAAGGTAGATGCATTTTATTTCGTTTTCTTGCGTATACGGTAGCCCCAAATCATTTGCCAAGTGAAAGATTTTAGAATTTTCTAATTCATGAAATCTTCAGTAAAGCCTCAGGAGGGGAGCTGGATGGCATCCAGCACTTAAAACGTATGTCCCAAAACCTCAGAGGGGAATTCAGATACTCCAGTGTAAGACACAGAGAAGCTGCCGACAAATCATTTGCAATTAAGCACAGAGCAATGAAATGTTATTGATGCACTTACTAAAAAGGAATGAGCTGTGATAGACATCTTACTATATCTAAACAAAAAGATTTCAACAACAGAGAAGATGAGATGGTTAGAAAATCAGACTGTAGAGCAGCTCATAAAAGACTTGAATGAAGAATAATTTTTATTCCCTAATTATAGGGAACAAAAGCAGTAGAAATTATCCCAATTTAAGCATAAAATGGCAGAGACAGCTCTATTTTTCCTAGAAGAGAAAAAATAAAGTGTATAAATAAAGTACCAATTTAAAAATTATATTTATGTCTGCTATTTTATATCAACTGGAATTACAAGTAGCCCAAACATAGAGGTAAGTGAAAGGAATGACAGAAAAAAGAATCAATTAGTTTATTCTAGGCGTTTAATTGATAATTTTGGTTGTAGTGAATTTCACTCTGCTTTTCTTAACATTTATATTATAACCTGAAATCATAAGATGAAAGCATGCACAAACTTAGATTTCTGTTAAGTGCATTACATTTGAAGAAAAAACGATCTGAAAGTCAAGATTCAAATTCAAGAGCCTGAGTTCAGCCTCCACAACGGCTGATGCTCTTAAACTCATAAAAATACCCTTTCTGCACTGTTTTAGTTGGCAGTACCATCATCATTCCTCCAAGGAACACAGTACATTCTGAAATTAGTATAAACAAACAAACAACCAATGGCAAAGAAGAAAAAAAGAATGAATATGGAGTGTCATGAGCAGAACTCGGAGTCCAGAAACATACTCTCAATTCTAACTCTTCTTTCTTTCTTTCTTACCTACACTACAGAGGTAGGAAGTGATACCCTCTCCCTATTTCAGTTCTTATTTCTGTAACACTGCGGTAATAATACTATAATACTACCCAACCCCCCCTTCCCTTTTTTTTTTTTAAGAGTGCCTTAAATATAAGGTGTCAGTACTAGGAAAAAAAAAAAAAAAAAAGAACAATCATTTCACAATCCAAAGCTTCAAAATATCTTTTTCTACCTTGGAATCTTCTGAACTTTTTAAAGCATGTGTTAAACTTTCCAGTCTATTTGATTAGTTCTCTTATTCCATATACTTTTTGTAACCTTGACTTCTGTAATGGCCTTCAAGAAAACTTCCTTATCAGTGATTTTAAAATGTTCTGTAGATTAAGAAACTTAATTTTTGCAATTAGAAATGCAATACTGTAGGTATTGATATTGCTTGGTACACAGATGGAGTTTGATTCGAAGAGTTAAGATCTGTTACATAACAAACAACAACAATAAACATTAGAGGAAAACAGGAAAGCAGCTTAACAAAAAACGAAACAAAAAAAACCCACAGGAATTCACTTCATTATTTTAAGAGAGTGACGAGATGACACAGGGATGACCACCCTCACTTCCCCTTGTGACAAAAAACAGCTTTTTAGTGTTTCAAAGCTCTGATACTTGTGCATATTCTCTCAACTGCAATGTTCCCATAGCACTGGAGGTATTTTAACACAGACACCTGTCACACAGGAGCACTGAAAAGAATCTGGTAAAGGTAACATAAAATATGCTATTAGACCAGATTATGTTTCCTGTGAATATGAAAAGCAGAAGCTTTGTTTATGTTCTGTTCTCAGCACACAAGGATAACCTCATTCCAGGTATTCAATCAGACATTAATCTGGCTGTGTGCTTAAAGCTGGTATTTTACATAGTATATTCAAACAAACTGTTGTGTATCATCAGCACTATTCAATTTGCTTAAATTAGCCATGTGCTCAAGTACTTTACTAAATCAGGAGCTAAAGCTAGAAGCCCTAACTGCCTCGATGCCGTACTGTGGATGTTACAGAACGTTTTGATAAGATTGTCATTGCTAGCTGAACACAGCCATCAAATTATAGTAACTTGAAAACAGCTATTATGGAGTCTGCCAAGAAGATACATGCAATTTCTTTTATTTTTCTCTTTGATTTAAGATTACAGCAACTTTTTAATCTACTTCAGATTGCACCAAAGTACGGCAGTTAGATAGAAAACAAGATCATGAGCTCACCGTTATCATCATGGGAATACTCTATTCCAGAAACAGTGCATCTTCGGAAAACCATCTTGTTTTCAGTAAGCGTCCCAGTCTTGTCTGAAAAGATAAACTGCACCTGACCTAAGTCTTCTGTGATATTTAAAGCTCGGCACTGCAGCTGAGAGTCTGTTTCTTCATCGTATAAATCTTTATCTTGATGAATAAAGTATACTTGGCAGATTTTAACTATTTCAATGGACACATATAAAGAAATTGGAATCATAACCTAGAATACACAAAAAGAAAGTGAATTAGGAGAAAACAAGCAAGGACACTCTGAATTAATAAAATCTAACTTGGCAGTGGACAGAACACAAAGAGACTATGTACTTTAAGCATCTACTGTAAATCTATTAACATGTTTGAAAAAAATCTATTTACTGAGCTAGATTAGGAAAACCTACAGTGAATTGCAGATCTGAAATACATTATTATGTCTGGAGAGAAGCAAATATTTTTGGGGCTAATAAGGTGAGCCTGAAACTAACCAGGAAAACAAACCAAAACAAACAGCATGGTCAGAATCCTGTAAATGTGATATCATATTTTGTATTTAAAGAACAGAATAATTTTATTCTGCATAAATAATAGACTGTTTACAAATTCACTTTGCAGCAGTAAGAGAAACAAAATGAGAACTGTAAAGCTTTCCACAGGAACAATCACTTTGGCCATGGCTTTTGCACTGCAGGTAATCTGAACAAAGAACACATTCTTTACTTGCTGAAGAGAGATGTGAGACATGTCTCCAGAGAAGATTTTCAACTGTTTACTAAAGATTGTCAAAGATCCATGAAATACATTAACTTGTACTTGAGTTTCCCTCCAGACGTTTATTCAGCTGATACGGAGTTGTTAAGAAGCATGTTTTTTGAAAGTGGCTAAAGAAGTATACAACTTATGTTCATACCAGGACAGTGTACCCAAAGTGGCACCCCGAACCTCTGATGTGTTGTTTCACAGTGGGTGGATACGAAGCATAAAGCTTTTTTTCTCCCAGGAGGATCCATTGCATCCTCTCTCTTCCTACTTGTTTAAAATAAAATAGAATAAAATAGACCTGAGTCTTTCGTGGAAGGTTGGTTTTCAGATGATTTTCTTCTCGAAGACCAGTGCAGTTCTGACAGCTTATCAGATTGTTTGACAGTGTTTGACAGTGTATCAGTTTGCTTATTTTTAGAAAAGTTCTCATCTTTTTACCATGGGGTAGACCATATCTTTCTTTGGTTTAGATTTCTGGTTATATATTATCACATTCCCTGTAGATAAAATTTAAGTGACTACACATAGTTCATTTTAGTACTTGATTAGCGTCTCACATGCCTTAGTTGTAGAAAGGGTACTACACACACTGCGCATTTATACCTTTATTACAGAATGAACACAGGTGACATTATATACAACTTGTATACCTGAAAAACTATGATCGCTGTCAGAAATAAATACACAGAAGCTAAAACAGGAGACAAGTATTTGCCATCAGGCCCTGGAACATCAAAAACTGGTTTCTTCTTCTCACCGTATTGCCACACCCATAGGCCATGACCTGTAGAAGAGTTGAAAGAGAGAAAAATCCATAGTAACTCCAAGAAAAAAAGGTTCATGATACAAATTTGTCCTTAGAAATGAGTTACACAGGAAATTAATACTTGTTTTCAGCTACTCTGTCTGTCTTGAAAGTGGTCCCAAAAACTTACTTTTTTCTTACCTTTTTTTTTTTTTTTTTTACAGGGGTTAGTCACTTCAGGTAACTTTTTCCAAAAAAAGCAATCTGGCTAGCCTAAATTATTAGTTTAAGCTATGAGTAGCAGCAGAGCCAACAGCAGTGAAGCTGAGGAACTAAGAACAGAAGAGATTTAGAGTCTTGCCAAAAGCCTTTTTTTATCAATCATGCTGGTAACTACATAAAGATAAGGATATTATTATTTTGGGAAAAGCACATTCTTGTTAAAGATAGAAAGTTGCCTTTTTAAGTAGTGTGCTAGGATTTGCAGCCAGTATCTTCTGAAAGACCCCCAAGAGACCTGAAGTGGTTTGCCTGATGTTTTAGGGTTAAAACCAAGGAATAATTCCCCCACCATAAGATGCCTTCAAATTATCTTCACAGCATGTCAAAAATCAGCAAAAGAGGACAAAGGCCTACTTTAAAAGTAATCTTTTGAAAGACACGTTTTATTAGGTTTTAAACTTTTCTTTATATCTTGATACAATAAAACAGCATTGAACTCTTGAAAAATAATACTTAAGCCAAGTAAGAAAATTGTTTTGTCCTTGTGCTACCAATACAAGCATATCATCGGACTGATGTCTGTATTTTTATTCTTGTGAGCAAAAATTGAACTCCCACACTTAGAATGACCTACATCAAGACTTGTTTTATAAATATCCTGCTTCAGATTTCCTCCACTTACACTGTCTTGACAGGAGGCACAAAAGTTGCCTGACTCTTACAGAACACAGCTTTGCACGCCTGAAGCACCAGGCACTTCTGGTTTTGAAGCACTCGAGCAAACTTCTTCCCAGCTGTATGTGGCTGCTACCACCTCCAGCGGTTTGCTTTGGCCCTCTGCTGGTGGTTTCTGTCCTTGGAGCAGATGTGCGAGAGCAGATGATGATGCCATGTGTGTCACCAGCCCTGTGCCACCTCCTCCCATTTGCATTCATACAGCCCAGGAGTCACAGCTGTAGTGAAGCCACGGTGGCACAGAGCCTGCTGCCACTGCTCTGGGGACATCGCCCCTGCTGCAGTGGCAGAGGGGACAGCCGCAGGCAGGGACTCCCTGCAATTAAGCCCACTGCAGCACTTCTCCCCCATGCTGAGATGCTACACAAGTGTCTTGAACTCAATGGAAACAAATAAATACACTGACTGATTCACAGCTGGAAAAAACTCATCTTTGAGCAGTATTTAACAATACCTGGAAAAAGGCACACTGAGACTTATTAAAAAGGCAAAGGATTGTTATTAAACTACACAGTGGTTGTTAGGAAACATTCTGGTGTTTCTGCAGCATGACTCACACACAAACATTAGAGAACACACAAACATGAAGGATATGGAATTCATATGCAATATATTAACAATCATTTTGGGTGCCAAATGTAAAACTCAATTCTTTCTCACAAGTGAATAGAAAAACAGCCTGCAGAGTATTAACCTGAACCTTAGCATTTCCTTAAACACTCCAAGAAGTCTAGAGGGTTTTCTAATTGGATTTATGCAGATTTAGACTTTTATGTATTTCTTCGGGTTTAAAGCTGCTGCCTTAGGGACAGTGCATATATGTTGTATGCTGTGCCCTTGATTTAATAAATAGTACTGGGGAATAGCACTGTGCTAATTATGTTTATTCTCTGCTCATAAATTAGTTTGTTGACTGATTAATGGCATGTTATACTCCACCACCTGTAATTTTGAGGGCACTGCCTATAAAGTGGCTTCTTTTCGACTTGACATTTTTGGAGGTGGTAAAATCTACGCATTCAGATCTCTGGTACTAATAGCATATATTTGATTGATACTAAGAAGCTATTTAAATGGGACTGTGTATCAAAACATCTTGATTTCAAGGAAACAAAACCAAAATTGGATAGTACGGAGGCAGCTATACAGATTTCATGCTTTGGCATATACACAGGTTTTTGGTAAAGCTAAGTACATGAATCCCAAATGAGTCTGATACTTAAGTTTCTATTTTTAAAGAGTACTTACCAATGGCAGAAAACAGACACATGATTAAAAGTATGAGGATACACCAAAGGACATCAGCATTCATCTGTCTTTCAAGCTTACTGCGCTTGTAACGGGGTCCATTATTATTTAATAAAGCTTTGGTCTCATGCCCTGCAAAAGCAATTGCATCAAACGATGTAATAGGGATTTCTGTTAGCGTTTCAAGGAAACTATGAAAAGACAGGATGAGCAGTCAGACAGAAAAACAACTTTTACCTGCATAGATTACAATTCCTGCAACTTCTTCTGTATTTCTAATAGTGCATCCACGTAACAAAAGATTTTCTTTGAACAGTCCGTCTTTTTTTCCATTTTTATGTATGCTGCAGAAAATTTAAAAACAGAACAAAGCACAGCATATCAAAACATTAAGCTTATTAAATCATACTACTCTGTAACATAAGCCCAGGAAATATCTTCAAATTTTAAGAAGTTTTGTCAACCTGACTGTGAAATATTTCCTTATATCTTCCTCCTGGGAAGATCCTCTGAATCCCAGACATGCAGCAGCCCAGCTGGAGCAGTACCAGTTGCTCTGGCTAGGCTGTGGGATATACAAATGAGATATACAAATGTACTGGACATACGTTCACTAGCAATACGAAGGCCAAATCTACAGCACGTGTGCAGCCAATCTAATGTTTGGAAAATGCATTGAACTTTCTGTGCTTGTACAAATTGTCCATGCACAGTTGTGCATATGCAGACACAGTAAAACCAATCCATCTGAGAGCAATTGTGCAGTGCATAACATTTACACGGCATTCACATGTTTTTATCAAAAAAATCCTAAAACGAAATATGGGGAAATTGGGAAAAGGCAGTGCTTCAGAAGCAGTGACACTAAGGAAGATGTGCCAGGAATAATACATGTAAGTTCAGTGAAAAAGAAAGTAAAACATATCCATGTGTTCATCAGTGAGAACAAGACAGATTCTTTTCAGAAGTGTCTCACTGTCTAAGAAAGAAGAAATGGCATGTGCCCTGATGAGTCTTGTTGATTTCTTGTTGATTTGCACCAAAGCACATGTGAAAATCAGAAAGTTACATTTCCACTGCAACTTCTACTGTGTATGGATGGAGTGACTCAAATTTCAGTTGTTGGAGAACTACAGAAAACAGCCTTATGAGAATTAACTGTCACAAGTGAAATGACAACAATAGTAACAACAATTAAAACATAGCATTACAATGTTTTATTAGGTAAAAAAAAAGAAAAATCAAATAATCATTTCAGACCTTGTCTGCATGAATAAAATTTAATTTAACAGACTGCTGTATCCTAATGCCTCAGAGCACATTAAAGCAATCTGAAATATGTCCATGTTCTGCCTTCACTTGCAAAGCATCAAAACCATCACACTTCCAAGTTATAAAAAAACAATTGCAATAAGAAATTAGTAAAAGCTGGGAGTGTAATAGAAACCCTGGAAAACTGCAATGTGTTATACTAAAATTTACACTGTGCTGTTATAATGCCAAACGATAGATACCTAGATTTCAGCATTTAAAATCCTGTGTTCCCTGAAATCTATAAATTGGCTTAAAATTGTGATTTTCACAAAAAAAAAAAAAAGTGGAGTTGTGGAGTTCTTTTTATTTGCTTTCTATTTTCTTTCTATTTTCTAAGCCTTCATACCTGGGTTGTATCTTCATGCTTTTCTCTGTTAGAATTTTTTATTTTTCTAAATGAAAATGAAAACTCTAACTTTAGCACATGCTTCTAGGATCTCAGGCCTGAAGACCCGTATTGAATCCCCTGAGATATGCAAGAAAAAAAAAAGGCTCAGAATGGTGATTCCTTTGTAGTCTTTCCCAGACTAGTAGGACTGCTTGCAGATTAAGGAACTGGTCATGCTAAGTAGCCTCTAGTCAGTGCTCTGAATGAATGGAATATACCCATAAATAATATATATACATATACATGTGTGTATATATATATATATATATGGACACATGCACAGTCCTCTTTATTTCAGTATAATATAAATATATTATACCCACTCCCTGCTTCTAAGAGCTCAACAAGTTAAAAGCATGGGTGTTCCAACAGGTACGCTTAGCTTTTCTCTGCTAGGGAAACGGAGAAAAAGAGGTGGATCTGAGAGCTGAGGTAGCTGCAGCCGGCCTTATTTATTTATTTATTTATTTTTTTTCATGAGGAGAAGACTTCCCCTGCTCAGTCCATCATCCCCCTGGGCCTCATGTACGAGGGGAGAGGTTTTGCTCAGCAAACCTCTGTCACTCACTGCCTCTCCTTTTGCCAATGGAGCTTCAAAAACTGGGGGCTGCCCAACAGCAGGTGTCAATTAATGTAAACATTGATTGCCGCTGGAGAATTACCCACATTTAATTGGGCTTACACTATGGGAAATATTTTTTTAATGAATCCATACTGTAGAAATTACGCTACTTTCAGGGTTCTGCTGTTCTGCCAGCTTTTTAAGACCAAATTGTACATTAGCCTTCCTTCCTCATAAATGAATGTTAGCTTGAATTTTCTATGACGTCTCCAAGCCACAGTTACAATTCCCAGTAAAAAATGGACTTTTTAAAGATAAACCTACTTAGAAAGTAATTACTCTGGTTTATGATCTTATAGCTTTCATCAGTTCTTTACACTTGGCAGTAATAGCGGACTGCAATAGGCATATTGTTCATGGCAACAATTACTTGTGTACTTTTCCTATACTATTAGATTTTGTTCTCATTTAGCTTATACCACATCTGATCCTGCTCCACAGCAAGGGTGCAGTATCTGAAGATAACCTGTAGATCTCAAGACCACCAGGCTGCCCGCTGTCCCTGCCACTTCTTGCTCTTCTCATCGCACACAGGCAGTGCCTCAGCATCCAAAACACGCCTGTACCATGCGGTATGGGAAAGGGACCGACCAGACACAGCTAGCTGACACCTTGCTACAGCACTGTGAGAGGGCTTGTGCAGAAACAAGCCTCCTGGTTTAATACAGTAACTCCAACACAAGTCCGACAAGTGCTCACTTCAGCCTTCTTTCATGCTTTTCCTTGTTTGCCAGCATTAAGTAGCAAGGTGACGTATCAATGCTGAATTCAAAAGGCAGTATTTTCTTTCATTCTGGTATTTCAAATTTCTTACAAAGCAAATGGTGGAGCTATCATTGCTTCTCAACATGTGAGAATCCCAAAGAAAATACTTAAACGTCACCATCCTCGATCAGAACCTTCCCAACTCAACACCGATGAAACATATTCCAGTTTGATTTGGGGAAATTCTGAGTCACTACAGCATGTCAGAGAAACAATGATGCCTAACCTTTTTTCCTTAAAAAAATGCAATGTGATTTTATATTACTTTGTTTTTGTAAACTTAGGACAAGTTTGAAATAGAAATGCACACATGCATTTATTATATATATATATTATTATTATTATTATTGTTCCTTCCTACACCCATTTTGGAATTTCCCAATCAACTTTTCTGATATCACATGATTAGATAATGTTCTCTTCTAATGATAAAATTTTTACCTTTCAGAGGAAAGCCGAGAAGCTGGGAGACTACTTCTCTTTCTCCCTTGCACACATACACACAAAAAGCTAGGAACAAGATTTTAAAGCCGATTTTGTTATTTTTTTGTAACCTGAAACAGGATTTTTGAATGCCTGCCATGCATACTGTACATACTCTGGCTAGATGCACACAGTCAGAGGGCACGTAAGGTTTTTCTCTATTCTTTTTACCTACAAGACTTCTTATAGAAGAAATAAGAAAGAAGAAATGTTTCTGAGGGTGCAGAAACTGCAGAACAGTATTACAGCGAGCACTTAAGACAGGCAACCTCCCTGCCTGTCTTGCACATACAGAGCATGTTCAATGCAGGTTTGTATTATCGTTGGTTTATATTATCTCATTTCATCCTGAGCTGCCTGTGCTACGTTGTGTGATCACAGTTAGACTAACTGTGGGGACAAAATTTTACATGTTTATAACATGCACACACACAAATATTTCTATTCCCTTAAAGATTTATCATCATGGACCTTAGAACCAAAGGTGTTCTTCATATTTTAAACAGAAAAAGATAGACTTCTTCAAAAATGGAAACTTACTAAGTTCATAGCTTCCCTATTTAAATATCTTAGTAGCATTTCTTTGCAGTTGAGATATCAGTTTGGAGTTATCTGAACCTCTCTTTCAAGCACTGACTACTGGTAAGATTTTGAACAAGAGTTAAGGTCTGATTTTGACACAGTAATGACATGTTTCAATTGAGATGTGCTAATTACTATTCATCTTGCTAACATGTGATGTGAAATATACTCTTGATTTCATGATGCTAATGAAGAAAATCTGAAAAGAGGGGGAAAAAAGGCTCTCTCCTTTGACAAATTGGGAGATTGAAATTTTATTTGTTGATGGGTGCCCCCACTCTTCAAATGCCCTATGGCCCTTCAGTTGTAAATCTATTGCGGCATAACTGAAGAGAACTAGGAAATGAGACTTGATGCTTCCTGCCAGATTCACAATTGATGTCTTGATTTTTTGCTGGGTCAAAATAAATCCACATCATTTGTGAAATAGCCTTCCAGAACATACTACAGTATTATCTGCTACATAATTCAGTTTTGTAACTTACGTGCTATAGACATTTTTCACATCGAGTACATAAATAAATACATAATGAAAGACACATTTATACATATCTTCTACAGCATTCAACTCTGATCTAGTTTAAAATGTCCCTTCCCACGGCAGGGGAGTTGGACCAGACGATCTTTAAAGGTGCCTTCCAGCCACAACCATTCTATGATTCTATGATTCTATGATTCTATGCTCAATATTTTGGGGACTAAGATTCACACGCATAAAGTATGCTAGAAAAGTTGCCAAACTTTCCATTTCCATCTCTGGAAATGTCATTTCTGCAGTACAGCAGGCTCTCTATTAATGTAGACAAGTTGCACACCCTCACACAGTAATGTCTAATACAAAACTTTTATCTTTAAATGAACTGTAGGGTTTTGCGGTGTTAAATAAAGGAACACATTTTCCCACACTACAACTTGATGTAGTTTCAAAAAAGCTATCCTGATTTACACCAGTTGACAGTACATCCTACACAATCTGTGACATCTGAGAGTAGTAACCGAGCTGGTAAATAGCATCACTATAAAAAACTCTCCAAGCCCCAGCAATTTTCAATCTTTGTGCTATTTACGCAATTCAATACTGCTCATCACTCCTAATCCATACGGATAATAAATTATGGTATTCTAAACAGAATTAGCGTCTGTTTAGCTCTTTTCATTAAAATTTAGACAAAGAAATTAAGTGTCCTGGTCTCTCATGCTGCATGAGGTTACAGACTGCAGAAAAATAAGTCACAGAAGAGTGCACCTCCTAAGCCACCACTACTGTTGGCATGCCCACACACTACAATCCTGGCTACATTAGAAGCAAAGTGTTCTGTACATACTTAAACATTTCACATTTGTTTCTGAGTAGGCCTAATTGGCCAGAGATGAGCACCCAGTTAATGCAGTTCTGTTTGTTTAGAATTAAGTCAAGTGGTCGTACGTGATTCTGCATGGTAATGAACAAGCACGCCCATTGTATGAGATAATTGTTTTATTTTGTTTGAATGAGAGTAAAGGAATACTGCCATAGCTGGAGAAATATCAGTTTTGCTTCTGATTTTCCTCAATGACACTTACATTAAAAGAAACATCAAACAGACACATCTTCATACAGAGTACAGCAGATTGTGCTTGTTTGTTGGCTCTCTTGGACTGGTTTTCTATTTCCTCCCATTTCCAGATGGGCTTTTCTGATCCTTGGAGTGAGGGAAAGGGAGAAGAGTGTCCGTAACTGCACTGCTTCAGGCACTCATTACTGGAGTTTAAACTGATCAAAGCTACCAAATACATTCATCCTAAGGAATGGAAACGTGAGGCTCCCACCTCCATTATAGGAGAGGATCCTCTACAAGAGCTTGAATATGCATCCCTAGATATTTAGCATGATGATGGCACAGCTTATATAACACAGCCCAAACAGAAACAGCATGTACTTAATTCCGTATCAGAGGAAGGGAGTGTATACTGAAGGATATTATATGAAATACTCACATGTAACCTCGAAACCTACTTAAGTCGTTGTTTGGATTCTCGCATTCAATGACACTGGTGAACTTCAACGGGTCAAATTCTGAGTCCTGGAAAAATAAAAATACTAATTACTTAGTGCAAAGACTTGCAAATTATAGTCAGAATCACTTTCTTAAATAGCTTTCATAACATATTAAAGTTCATTTTTTCAAAGGCAATCAGTTGAATGACACTGACCACTGGCACTGAAAATTAAATGGACCTGAGCACCAGATTTCTGCAGGTACCTTGTAAAATCTCCCTTACAAAGATGACTTTTTTGTTCTGCAAGTGAAAGAATACGAGTTTCTAAAGCCATTAGATACAAGAAGCCAAACCCAGAAGTCAAATGAATTTGATCTGGACTGGAAAAAACAAATTTACCTGGGAAGCCTCAGAATACTCAAAAGTATCACTATACATCATGTTCCGTGAAGCTACTGCAAATCTAGGACAACATAAGTCAATATATTGTCCATTCTGAAAAAGCTAACATGAGGTTTTGAAATATTACCTAGATTTCTCAAATGCTTTATGACAACAAAGATAAATTATTCTACTACAGTAAATTAGAAACATATAGCAGAATAACTTTTCCTAATTAACACTTAAAAATCTTCTTGGTTCTCTACCACATTAGTCTGAAGCTAGTATTTTTGCTGACTGCAGATAGGTTTACCTGTAGGCACCACCTCGTTTTGCCTGAGGAAAAACATCCTATCAGAGCATAATTATTCGATTTTGTTAAATACAAATCAAGATTCTTCCTTCTTTGCCAGACTAAACAAACTACGCAGTGAAATGAGAGATGCCCAGTTGTGGTGCTGCTGAGATAGCTGTTTCTCTCCATCAGTGAGGACAACCATTAGAAAACTGCTTTGCACACTCTTTGAATGAAAGAACCAGTTATGAATCATCATATTATTGAACTTTCAACAGTGATCATACTGCAAATGTTATGTTTTATAATGTTTTTTTTTCTAAGCAGCTGTAGACCCCAACCACTACCTTTTAGACTACTTTATGGGAATAGCTGCCTGAGAATCAGTAACCAAAGGACAGTCTTATTGCCAGCTTCTCTGAAACACACAGGTGTCTCAATTTGTTATTATTATTATTATTATTGACTCCACTCAGAAGATGTGCAAGAAACTACATTTTAAATAAGAGATAAAAGTGACTAGAGGATATGTCAGGACTACCATCAATGGTCCTCCTTAAAGGGGGGTGGTGGGGAATTTCTGCCAATTACGCTTGGAAGAAAGACAGCCTTATAGTATTATAGTACATAGGAGACAATTCAAACCACCTACACCTGACACTTTTGGAAACCTTTACTGTATATTTGAGAAAGAAGAGATGTAAGAACTGTGAAGATGGGCTGTCACTTTGAGACAGCTACAGCCCACTGGAGGGAAGAATCACTTTTACATGCAGAATTCAGATTGTAAACAAGGAAAAAAATAAGCAGCAAAAACAAAGGCCAGCTTTGAGCAAAGAATAAGACTCCTATGCTGAGAATCAGACTCCCTAAATTACATCAAAGTCACCAGTCAAGCACCTGAGCCTTAGCAAGAAGTCCAGGTGATCTTCTCCACCCCAAATACTGCCAGTATTTAAGCTCATTAGGTATTTCTCTTGGTCAGCCTTAACTTTCTCTAGGTGACTGAAGCTTGATCCAGGGAATGCTCAGAAGTACCTAGTCCTGCGGAGGCAGCTAAACCTTGATTAGGCTGCAGAACGGGGCAGCCGCTGTGAAGCTGCACATCCACCCCGCTTGACCCTTATTCCTCTTCCTTATTAACACCATGCCAGCAGCCAGCAGCACCCTGCAGCAGGCTTTAGGTCAGCTCCTTGCAGAGGGTGAAGTTCATGCAGAAGCACGTTGTGCTGGGAATGCCTGCACTGTCTTTGTAACGCCTGCTCTGCTGCCCCAGAAAACCATCTTCTTTTCTTTTATGCCTTGGTATACTCCTTTGCAGAAAAAAAATAAACCAAAGTATGGGAAAAATAACCTACAAATAGTGCTCGAGGTGTTTAAATAATAAACTCTTTGACCGCCTAAGTATTGTGGTAAAGAAGAGTCACCACAGTAAATTAAATTGCATTTGCAAATTGGAGGGAAAAAATTGGCTGGAAAGAGAAACATTTTTGTCTTTTGGTTACAATACACACATTGTGAAGAGTGTTATTCAGTTCAGTGCAAATTTTCATTTAGTGGTCCTAAGAAAAAAAAGAAAGAAATCTCAGTATCTTTGATGAACGCCTCTGAGAGACTCCTGGAGACACCTAACAAAACCAGCGTAACCAAATGCTTTTCTTTGGTTGCTGAACTCAGTAAAGAGAGCATGGTTTCAGTGCCATACAGATGCATTAATTTGTACAGCAACCCAATTTCCTTGCTGCTGTGAATTCCTGACAGCAAAGCCAACAACTTAAACCAACCAACCAAACAAACAAACAAAAACCAAACCAAACCAAACCAAAAACAAACACAAAAATGTATCAAGATCAGAGATTACTAAACCTACCTGACTTCCACATCACTACGACTGAACATGCTCTTTCTCCTGTTTGTTGGATTCTTTGTATTTCTGATTCAGATTTGGAACTAAAAGTCTTGTATCATTAAATCTAAACGTCTGTGTACTTGAGTACGTTACAATTATCTTGAAATATGCGATTATGGTTTTTAACCAGATAATATCTGGGAGGGGAGAAAATCTAATTAGAATAGTATTTTACATAAGGGAACAAAGCTGCTAAATTCTGATTTATTGCAAAAGCTCTTTGGCTTATTAATAAATCAAATAGCTGCATCTCTTTCCTATGAAATGGAAGTGTAGATACATTGCATATTACAGCTAATGACACTGTTTTGAAATGAAAATGTTTCTGGTAAACGAATGAACAAATATGTTAAACGCTGCCTGTGTGCGACTGCTTTCACTGGCTATAAGGAAGCACAATGTTAACATAAGATTTCACAGTGATCAAAGTTCTGTTCCTTTTTATGCTGGTACCCACACTTCAGCAACAAATAAAACATGAACTGTGATGATGTTCTACTATATTAACAGCTATGCGAAGCTGCAGCTAGAAGTAAGTTAGTGCAAAAGTATTGCTTTTGAAGTGCATGAATCATGATTTGTGCTGTTTTCTAGGTCCATGAAAAAAATATTAAATTCTCCCCCACTACCTTTATTTTTTCTCTTACAGTGAATTACCGCATCACTGTTAAGACAAAGAATGTAAGATCAATATATGGTCGAAAATGGCCCTTCCACAGACCTTTGCACAGCAGTTATCTCATGTATCAGGTTTTCAAGCATTTTACTTCCCACTTAGAGGACTGCAGGGTATTAAAGCTGTACCAGCCTTGAGAGGATGCAAAGCTCCATGCCTAGCCAGACTGCAAGCTGAACTGAGTTTTTTCAGTGCCTAGTTTCCTGAAAAAAATGACTTTATTTGGTGTTCCCATGGTCTCCCAGTAGTCGCCAACAAGATCGGGTCACTCACAAAAAGCAGCTGAAGGTATTTTTTTTAACTTTTGTAACAAACATATTGCACAGTATGTACATCTATCATATGCTTCCTCTGCATGTCTTCTGAGTTTGTGTGTTGTGCACTGTTGGTTTGAACAACTGATTTTCTGATTCATATAAACCAGGGAGATACTGGCTGACTGCAAGTAGTTTCCCAGAGTACTTCACAAAACTAAGGTCAGGGCTAAATTATGTTCATGTCATTCAGACTGTTCTCTTAAACAACTTGTTCTCCTTTTGCTAGAATATAAATTTTAATTGCCATCACTAATTCTAAGGATGAGTCCCTGTAAGCCATGAGTAAGGCAAAATAGCTTGCTTACCCTTAAGGCACAGTTCTTACTACTAAGTAGAGCTTAATTCAGTGCACAATCTGGTTGTTGTTAAGACATCATAGAAAATTGTGCTTGAAAGGATACATGAAGGTCACTGGAGAACCAAGAAGTCTGAAAGAAGGGCCAGAAATGTTTATACTAATCTCTGTGAGTGCCAACCTTGAAAAAAGCCTATATGAGCACCATGTATGTCAAAATCTAAGCAAAGTCAAGCACATGCAAATACGCTAAAGAAAAAAGAAACAACAACCAGAACTCAAAAGTTTTTACTCCTGCATTAATGCTCAAAGGTTGCACGCAATTATATTCCCTCCAGTCCAATCAACCTTGAATTCTCTTAGAAACTGTGAAAGAGCTACAGTATGAGAAATGAATGATATTTAGGAGCCAAGAAATGCAGATTTGTCTTCCATGAAACTAAAAAGGGATCTGAACCCTTGTTTCCCTTTCTTCTCAAGAAACTGGACCAGTGTATAACTAACCCATCCTATTCACACTATCTGAGCACTTGCAGACTGAAAAAATGAGTAACTTCATTCTCTTCCAAATGTTAGGTATTCCTCCTGCTTTTTTGATACAACAAACACAGATGTAAGCATTATTCATATGGGCTCCAATTTTGTTTTCTGCTGGTTTTGTTTTCTGAAAAGACCAATGCTGTTCCTCCTGCTGGGTTCAAATTTCACATCACCATCACGGTATGACAGCATTGTCACTCTCCAACAGGGGTCCAAGCTTTAATACTACCTGCGTACCAAGAGTATGCAAGTTACTTGAAACAGGAAACACAAAAAATGTGTCTGTTTGCCTTTACTCTAGAGAGCGTAGGGAATAGGTGGATGGTTGTTAAATGCTGTCTGAAAAACTGAATGAATACAGGCCTGGACACAGCAAACGAAGAGATGGAACTGGTGGCATGCCTCATCCAGTGATGCGTGGTCTTGAACCCAGGAAACTGTTGCTGTGACTATCACGATACAACACAATTCTTTTTATGCAGGTAAATCACAATAACTTCAATCATTTATTCCCATATGGTTTGAGAATTTCAGAAGTACAGAAATCAAGAAGAAATATATTATTTTGTCAGCCACAAATGCACAGAAACATTTGTGCATATCGCCATATTATGGTTGCATATATCCCATATTCTGAAGCTTTTGGTGACTAAATATTATGCACTTCACATTAGAAGTAAGAATTATTTCTTGGCAATATCATTTTAAAAACAGAAAACCTGAAGGTTTCTGCAGAATGAAATGATAGACAAAATACATCACTTGAGTGAAGACCACTTCTTGCTTAACTCTTCTGCTGTATTATGGCATATCAAAATGAAAAAAAGAAAAAAAAAAGAGAAAAAAAGAGAAAAAAAGAGAGAGAGAAAAAAAGGGAAGTTAATTCAATGAGAAGAAACTGACTTTCCTCAAATACCTGACTTCACATTTTGACTTTGCCAAAGTAGCCCTAGTTCACTGCCTTCCTCTGAAAAAGTGCTGACATTTTAGGATCCCATAAGTATTTCTGAAAGGTTGAAACTTGTCAAAAGGACACTCAGTGATACTTATATTAGGTATTTTATGTACTCAGGGATTCCACAGAATGTATTTCATTTCTTCACAAGTCTTCTTGCTAGGAAAATGTTTAGTACCCTACCTATACATCTCACTCCTTCCAATTTCTTAAAAATATGGGAAATTCATTCCTACTCTAAACGTAGCAATGGGAAAGCTTGTTTTCCATACGTAAGCAAACTTAGATTGCAAAAATCTGCTAAATATTGATTCCTTCAAAGCTGAATTTCAAATTAAAGTTCATTTAAATTGCAGATGTAAAGGGTTTTGTAAGTAGGCTTTAACAATGCTCTACTGAAACCTATTAAACCTGATAAGGAGTTCCGTTTAAAACAATAACGTAGGTCTACAATAATAGGGCTGTGTCTCTTGGGGAAACACAAAGGTACAAAGGAGAGGAAAACATAGTGGAAAGAGCTAAAGGAAAGGTGTTTTCTTTAAATTTTTCCTTAAAACAAACCGCTCTCCCTTACGTCTCTGGCGACTGCTGATACACCACCCTTTGAAAAGCTTATATTCTAACAAGGCAAAGTGTTGAGGGGAAGATGACGTTACAAGGCCTCTTCTACAGAGTGGGAAACCAATAGGTAGGCAAATCAAGTAACTATAGGGATTTGTCACAAAAAAGGCAACTGAATTTAGCTCTTTCCAACATGACTTCAGGGCTCTGAGATCATTCTGAATCTCTACAGTGAAATGCCAACCTTTCCAGCTCTGCTGGCAATCTCATGAAACTGTCAGTTCAAGATGCAAAACATGCTGATCTGCCAAATGAGTTAGTTCAACAATTACACAGTGTTCAAACAACATATTCCCCTTCATAAAATGTGTGTTGTATGGGTGATTTAATGGCCTGCTAGTGATATTAATAATGCATAGTTATTAAATGTTTTCCTTTATTCATCTGCCCTACTTTACTGCTGCAGAAACCAGAGTTTGATGTTCAGTCCTTCCTTCCAGCGGGACAGCATGAGCACACCAGGATGCCCTTGGATGACAGTGACATTTACCCGATTTATCATATTCTGTTTATTGGCTATGGTGGGGATCTTATCCAGATTTTCCTTGCAGTACAATTGCTGGATAAGGGTTCTGGGATTTGTTTTGGCGCGTATGTCTGGAGGAGATAAAAGGGGAGAAATGGAGTCATGGGTGCAACTCAGAGGAAATATTTAATAGACAAAAATCTGCCTCAGCCAAAAAACAGCTTTCCAGTTTAAAAGCTTTTAAGTGCAATAAGAAGGTATCCCCCTAATGCATTGGTCCATCCTATTATTGCTTTATATAGCAGTACCCCGCATTTACCATATAAAATTAATCTGACCTTTTATGAATGTGCAACCGGAATTACATATTGATTTTATGTATCCAAAGCATGCAGACTGTTTATACACTAAAACAGTGAAACGTTTTAATGTCTAAACTGCATTAGTCTCTGGCAGAATTTATTTGTGCCACTAATTCACAAGAAAAGGAAGAAACAGTCTGATCTATGCTATTTAGGAACTAAACAGATCCAGCTGTACATCAGAATTTAATAGCTTTGTTTTCCACACTGACAACTACTACTATAATTGGATTTTTTTCAGTACTGTTTGTTTAAATGGAACAGAGATGTCCAGTATTTAGAAACAGCGGAACAGCTGAACAAGCCAAATAGACGTTAGGGGCCTGATCTTCCTACCACTGAACTAAGTAAAAGTTTTCCCTTTTGTAGAAGCCAGTATGAGGGAACAGCACAATAGTCAACCTGCAGGAAGAGAAATGTGTTGTTGGTAAGGCCTATGAGGACCTCAATAATTCTACGGCAGACAGCTGAAGAAGCTGCTTTTAGGCAGTCATGAGACAACAGTACCAAAAGAAATGTTAATGCTGAAAACACAGATATGCAAGTTATGCTGTCCCTTAGGATGATGGCAAGCCGTAGCAGTGCACTGAAAATTACAGTGATGTGAATGAATCAGTTCAGTGAACACAGCAGTGCTGGGGAGAAGTAAGGAAACAGAGTACGTCGAGGCTGAAGGATGGATCCAGACCTGGACAATTAAGAAAGTGGTATCTGGCTGTATCAAAAGCCAGCCACTAAAGTAAATGAATGGGTTCATAGTTTTGTATGTAATACCTCGGTATTAGCTCAGCCCTTAAACTCAACCACAGACCAAGCCTCTTAAGGGCTTACAAAACTCTGCACACAACCTGCATTGCTCCTCTGGAGGCTTCTTCTCTCCATTTCCACAGACTGTGGCACACTCCCCACTCGCCGGGACTTTCCCCTTTCTGGAGATATTCCTAGCAATCTTTCTGCTGTGTTTCATAAGTGCTGGAAGAAATTTCACTTGATTACTGGCAGAAGCACTGCATGGTCATTTTCACTTAGGAACACCACACAGCTCAGGTCAGCTTCCAATTATACCTTGGCCTACTCCTGCTCTCACACTGGGCAGTTGGCCAGTCCAGCTTCTTGTGGGATGAAGTTCTGCCAGCAGAAACGGGAGTAGGAAGGACTAAGACCCTTAAACAAGAAGAGGGAAGTGCCAAGCATCTCTCTTACATCACTTCACAAACAAAAAAAGATCACCAGAGTCCCAATAGGAGACCGAGTGTGGCTGGTAATGAAGGCTTTTTCTTATGAGCAGGAAAACCTAACAGGAGACGCTGCAGTGTCCGGATGCTGTCCCATGCACCAAAGCCTGATGTGTCTGTCTCACCCTCAAGACAGAAAATCATGACAAAAGGAGCTATACACATTATGTTTAAGAAAGATTTGATGGGAATCCGTAGCATACAGCAACCTCCCAAGTACCAGAGAGATTCCAGTCCTTACCAGTCAGATGAGAACATGGAGGCAAAAAAGCAATCCTAATGAAAACAGACGTTTCATTCCAAATATTACAGAGCAGCATTCATATCGGCACTGCTACAGTTTTGTCAGCCTTTCCCTTAGAGTCTCTAGCATGAGGTTACATACCCAAGTAACATATCTCCAGGCTGGACACTGGCATACAGTCTGCGCTTGGAATTCTGTCTTGTAACCACAGCCATCATCCCTCGCCTGCTCTCATAATGCTCCCAACACAAACGCGGCATTGAGAGCACTGTGAGCAAGAGCTTTGCTGCCTGGTCCATCTGTTCTCATCTATTATCCATGCCATTGATCAAATTCCTTTTCAATCAATACACTAAAGACTCCAGAAGTGAAGGTCAAACTCAAAGAATTCAAGGTGTGATTTTTTTTTAGATACAAACTAGGCTTTATGAAAAGAAATTCATGATGGCCTTGACAGCTACAAAACAGGTAAGCAGAGCTGGGAAATGATCTGAGGGGGACAAACATTTGTCACATGGGTAGGGATTAAGGTTCAGTTCCTCAAGCTTTGGCATGCGCAAACTAACTCCCCCAACTCCATATGCCTTTTTGTTGCTTAATAGCTGACACGACCCACCTCTGTGTAGTTAATAGCAGGACAAAGTCATTTTTATCCCTTCCTGCTGCACTTCAACAGCCTGGAAGTCAGATCCCTGCGATCTTTGCCATACAGGCCACACTGCTATACAGGTGCATGAGTATGCTTAGCCATTTGAGACGCGGTTTTGAATCTGCTACTTAATCGAGTCAGGCCAAAAATATAAGACGCAAAGAAGTTTGTTAAAGTTAAGTAGAGGCTGGTAAATGCTCATGACAACTTATATTTGCTTTCTGACCACGTTGTATGGTAAACACCAAAATCTCTTCCTCCTAGAAGCCAAAAGGGTAAGTGTTCCCTGGTTTGATATAAACCAGTCTGTTACTGTGTCATTAACAGCACTGAATTAGGCTGCTGTCCATAAATCTCCATGCACTACTGATGTTTTTAATTCAAAACCAAATGGAAGTATAAGCACTATAGTTCTTCATAGAGAACAGTATCATCTCAAGTCATGAGCCTACAAGACAATCATAGCTTTCTCACAGACATATACACATATAAAAAGTGACTGACCATCACAGAATCATAACAGAGCCTGAAAATATGGGCCTGAGTATAACCAATGAATGGAAATTGTCATGAATTTCTTGAAATAACAGTTCTGAGACATACGGCCAGCCACTTCCCGTGTAAACAGTATTTTAATGCAAATTTCTACAGCTCTCTGTGGCCTTATCAGTACTAAAACTGAAGGTAGATTGGAGGGTAGCAGGTGGAGAAAAGAGAAGTGGGATTAGGCTTATATCCTAGATGCTGAGATAAGTGCAGGACTTCCTCATTACGTTCCTCTGCCTTTTCTGGCAGAAAAGCAGACCCTTTCCCCACCTCAGTGCTTCCAAAGGAACGTGACACCATACCATCATTGCTGCAGGTACACATGGCATAATACCGTGAACCCTCCTGCTTTTGATACCATAGCCGGGATTGTGAGAGAGGAGTGTATTATGATGTGCTTCCATTTCAAAGATCCTGGCCCTAAAATCAGAAGTTCTCAGCATTATATTACAAAACCTAATTGCTGAGAACAGTTTCCAGGTATATCCCATTCCCAGTTGAGAGGCCAATGCATGGTGAAGGAATAAACAGTTCGAGTTTTTGCTTAGTAAAACTGAATTAGGCCAGGAGATCAGAAAAGTCATGACAAACCAATACAAAAAGATGACTTTAATTGGAAAACCTCTTCTTAAATTGCTTCACGTGTAAAGGTTTACTTCTCTTTAGAAAGGAAGCAGCATTTTGTTCTCTATAGACCTGAAATATTCCTTTGTTTTTTAACATTTTTTCAGAGGAACAGCAGAATGAGGAGATGCCGGAGTAGCCATACAGTGAATGAAATCTTCTGCCTCTCTCGAGGTCATTTGCAGCACAAGCACTGGCATAACACATTTCCTTACATGGCTTCACCACTGTTCCACTGGTGCAGGAAGTCTTACCCTGGGGATGGGAGGTCCCTCGCAGCCAGGGCATTCAAACTTGGATTCATCACTTCAGCCCCTTTAACCCATATTTAAACACAAAAGCATAAACAGCAAACATCAGTGGTAAAAATCAGCTACTCAGCACCCTTCCGAATCGGGATCTTTACCCTACCTTTCACCCCCAACGCTTAGATCGAGATATCCAAAATTTTGCCTCACATTTACTCAAATTGTTTGTCCCTCTCACTAATCTTTCTTGACATTCAAACTTGTGGCCTGGACACCTGCACGATGGAAACCAGAAAGAGATGGCAACCTTGATCGAAACTGGCTGAGCAGGAAGTGAACCATCGTTCTTTAGTTTTTTATTTGCATCCTTTGCCCTCACCTCCCAGTGTGAGACTGCTGACTAAATGCCACGGCCAATAGTAGAGTGAAAAACTGTACTCAGCAGTCCTCTAGGACTCTTGGAGAGCACAAGAGTTTGCCAAAGCACTGACTTAGATCCTGCTCTGCAACAGGACGTTCTGCACACAGCTGCTATATGCTCGTTTTCTTCGTTAGAGAGATGGTAGTCGCTTCCTCTAACTAGTGATGTTCACGGTTTCCACATAAGTCATCTCTGAACATGGTGCTATCCAAAAAAAGATACAACAGTATAGATGTAGAGTCTTTCATAGTGATTCAACTTCCATCAAAGAAATGTACTGAACATTCAAGGTGTGACCTCTAACGAAGTCTTCACAGGGTTTGACATGCAAGTGTTTTTCACTGACAAACACAAGTCTTCTTACAAGGTTAGTTTCACTAAAATCCACAGCTAAAATGCAAGCAAATAGCTTTTAATTTAATATACTGGTAGTGCATAGGAAAGAACATTATTTTCTTTTGTTTGCTTGGTTATTTTTTTAAAAAACCTCTTTTTTCCCTCAGGAAAATCTAATTTTGGCAATGTGTGTGGGACAGAGCACTAATCTTCTGTTTTAACATGTGTATATCTGGAATTTTCAAGTCACTTTTCCTAAACTTGTAAACCTTTTCAAAATACTGCAAAAAAGCAAGGCACAAGGGATAACCCCCAAAAGATGCTAGAAATACATCCACTGTTCTTGTGGCCCGATTCTACCCTTTAAAAGTGCTTACAGTCTAAATATGACTGAGTATGCTGATTAGTCCTCATTTACGTGATTATAACAGAGTACTATTCCCACTTACCTAAGTGGGACCACTCAGTGGATAAGGAATTAGCTGGATGGTTACATTCACAGAGTTGTGGTCAATGGCTCGATGTCCAGGTGGAGACCAGTGATGAGTTGTGTCCTCCAAGGGTCTGTATTGGGACTGGTGTTATTTAACATCTTTATCAGTGACAATGCACAGTGGGATTGAGTGCACCCTCTGGAAGTTTGCCAATGACACCAAGCTGCCTGGTGCAGTTGACACAGTGGAGGGAAGGGATGCCATCTGGAGAGACCTGAACAGGCTTGAGAGGTGGGCCTGTGAGAACCTCCTGAGGTTCAACAAGACCGAGTGCAAGGTCCTACACCTGGGCCGGGACAATCCCAAACACAAATACAGGCTGGGTGACAACTGGACGGAGACTGCAAAGTGGAGACTGCAGAGAAGGACTTGGGAGTTCTGGTGGACAAAAGGCTGTATATGAGCCAGCAATTTGTGCTTGCAGCCCAGAAAGCCAACCGTATCCTGGGCTGCATCAAAAGAAGCGTGGCCAGCAGGGTGAGGGAGGGGATTGCACTTCTCTACTTTGTTCCAGTACCTAAAGTGAGCCTATAGGAAAGCTGGGGAGGGACTCTTTGACAAAGAGTATAGTGATAGGACAAGAGGTAATGGTTTTAAACTAAAAAAAAGTATGTTTAGATTAGACATTGGGAAGAAATTCTTTACTCACAGAGTGGTAAGGTGCTGAAACAGGTTGCCCAGGCAAGTTGTGGATGCCCCATCCCTGAAAGTGTTCAAGGCCAGGCTGGATGGGGCTTTGAGCAACCTGGTCTGGTGGGAAATGTCTCTGCTCATGGCAGGATGTTGAAATTAGATGATCTTTAAGGTCCCTTCCAACCCAAACCATTCTGTGATTCTATGATTCTATGATGACAGCGTGAGTTTATTACTGGGACAAGTCATGACAAGGAGGATATAACTATGCCCATTCTTGTGTTGATTTAGAAGATTCAGTCAGAATCTTTGAGGCAATGAGCTTGTATCAGCAAGTTGAAAACTAGTCTGTCTGGGAAGGCTGCTGTTTCAACTTCACCTGTTCTTGCAGACTGGCTTAGCTTGACTAACAAAGATGGCTACACAAGAAACCTTAACTTCTTTTAGTCTAAATCAAAACTCAGAAATTCCTTTCCTTTCCTTTCCTTTCCTTTCCTTTCCTTTCCTTTCCTTTCCTTTCCTTTCCTTTCCTTTCCTTTCCTTTCCTTTCCTTTCCTTTCCTTTCCTTTCCTTTCCTTTCCTTTCCTTTCCTTCCCTTCCCTTCCCTTCCCTTCCCTTCCCTTCCCTTCCCTTCCCTTCCCTTCCCTTCCCTCTTTTCTTTTCTAGGAGAAAGTTTGAAAGAAAGAGAGCTTGAATGCAAAAACATCCACACTGAGGCACTGGGCTGCCCTGCAAGCTGTTTTTGTGCCAGAAGCATGAGTTGCCCTTCCCAAAGTATCTCATAGATAGTGCAGCCTACAGACATCAACACAGCCAGGCTTAGAGTGCAGCCCTTCTAGAAAGCAGTCTTGTCTTCTCTTCTGGACCAGTTTCTGCCTAGGGCTTACAGGGAAAGAAAGAGGCATATAAATGACCTAATGCTTGGAACAGGGAGCTGTGGGACTGCTTCTCTAAGTCCAGCTGTATTCAGGATGCTTCCTCCACTGTGCAGCAACAGGTAGGGCTGGATGAAATCTAGAGCTGTAAATGCAGCCCAGCTTCCAGGCTGGGATAAAAGAGCAAATGTGCTTGCAGTAAGCATAGGCTCTGAGTTTATACATATTCCACAAGGGTTCACATACTGACTTGCAAGTAAATCAGCCTGATGAGTTATTTTGGTGCTAGTCTGCATGCAAATGAACCCTCCAAACAGGCAGACACCATAATCAAATGTGCTTTTTAGACAAAATAAATAAGCAGCCACAAAGTCATTTGCAAGGCCTATCTAAACCTGTTTAATCATGCTAGTACAAGTCTGTTTTGAACAAAGGTCTACTCTTATGAGAAAAAGAGAGAAAACAAATCTATCACCTACTCCCACCAGCTCTCAGGGGGATACATGTGCCTTCTCAAATGGGACGGCAGTTGCTAGATTTAACTTAGCTTTCAGCTGACCTGAAGCTTTCCACATAAACATCCAGGACATGGCCAGTGGTTAATAAACCATAAGCTGCTCCAGGATCCACAGTGAGTCTTTGTGGACTTTGTTGAAAGGCATACTGAGTAAAAACAGTGGAGTATTTTGTTTGTTTCGTACTACAAGGCAGCGAGAAAATGTAAATGTTTTTCATGAGTCTAGATTCATACTATCAAAATATCCTAAATCAAGTTTATGAGACCTGAAAGGGAGTTTTGAGCTTTTGCAGTCAAAGCTGTATCTGCTTATCCACTCCATGAAGAGCGGCTGAGAAAATGTTTCACATGCATGTAAAACATTCCACACGCAATTATGCAGGGTGTGGTGGCAAAGCAACCCAGACAGTCATACAGAAAACACATTGATTCTTCTTTCATAATGTGTCTCCTATTAGATCCAGCGCGCCAGAAATGGCTGCTGTGACTAGACAGCAGCGAGGGTGGGTTAGAAATTAGATGGAAACTGGTGCAATACCAAGAAACACTTGTTTTTTTCCAAGAGATGCTTACTGGTCATGGCTAACACCATTAGATCAGCCACAGGGGGATTCAGTGAAGTACTTTCTCCTAGCTGTGCTCTCCAGAGTGTCACGCTGCACGGACAGAGCTGATCTGTGTTTGGGTGTGATGACAGTCTACTATCCTTCTGACTTGAAAGGCAGAGCATGCAGAAATCCACTTCTGACTATTTTAAACATTTCTAACACACCCTGTCAGTATAGTATCTGGATAACAAGACCGAAGTATTTTAAATCTTGGAGGAAAAAATGAAAAATCTCCTATTTCTAACCTACTCGCTGCATAATTTTGTTACTTGCAAGACTGACTGTCTTGAGTGTCCAACGACGTACACACTCTAACTGGAATTGTCAGACATACAAGCCACTGAGGAATGAATGTATCGACGGCTTTTCACAGCTTGCCTATTGATAGGATGTAGAATCGTGTACAGAAAGCACAGTTTTGTGTCAGACAGATCACATTCGTTAACAAACACAAAGCTAACAAGCAATATGTTCCCGGTGTACTATAAATTACTCAGACGAATCAAAGCAGCACTAAAATAAGCAGTATTTCTGGTCACTTGCACTGTAAAGGAAAACAGCTTCTTGGAATTCACAAGTGGAGAGGTCCGATCCAAGCGCACAAATGCTGATCTTGGATCTTCTGAGCATATGTTTAGAGCATATTAATGTCTGCAAAGCACTGGAGACAAGGATACACAACTGCTTCTGTAATTGCTTATTGCTGCATCAAGGGTCAGGCCAAAAAGAGATCAGAATGGTACTTTTTTGAACAAAGGTTTGGAAGAGGGAAACAGTAAGAGCTGTTGTTACACCCACTGTGACTATAGACCTTATATGTTGTTGATGCTGAAAAGAGACACAAAGCGACACTTCAGACCATGCTGGCTGAACGGCGGTTGCTCTAGAGGACATTTCTGTCCAACATGACAGCTCTGGGCTTTCTGTCTTTTCAAAGGGGGAATTGGAGAGCGTGCTGTGGCTGCAGGAGGACTGCTCGGAGCACACTGCACTTCAGTGATTCCAAATGGATAATGAAGCTCGCTGGAAAACAGCCTGCAGTAGACCTGTGGGACTGTAAATTGCATGGGTGGGCACAGGGCAGCGACAGAAGTAGGAAGCAATAAAAGTGGCTTAAAACAGCTATTCCTGCCTCTGCCCCCACTCCTTTCCCATGCCCAGTAGAGCTGTGGGTATAGAAATAGCTATCCTTTATTGACCTACTTCACAGGCACGTGCTCAGAAGCAATCAGTTAGTTCATATAAGAAACGCAGAAATGCCAAGCTTTGTAACACAGCTTCTTTTAAAGGTTTGAGATACTGCTACAGAGACATTATTCAAAGACTGCTATGGGCAGCTGATATTTTAAGAAGAAGCTTCCAAAAAATCTTTGTTTCTTGTCCCATGATAAGCCACATGACCAGGCACATCATTCTGTAAGGAGGGTGGGGAACGACTTCAGCAGTGTGGGAAAGAGAGGGTCAGGACTACATAATCTATTTGTTTGTCTTCCTGCTTGAACAACAAGGCTGTAGAGTGAGACAGAACCAAAGAGCTACAAGCATAACCAAGTTATTCTGTTGTGTAAAATGTTAATAAAAAATAAAGAAGCATTCTTCTCTTGCACGAGTAGCTTGGGATGCAGGTCCTAGAAAAGATTTAGGAAGGAGCTTTGCTGAGGTTTGGTAAAAGGCTGGTCAGCGTTTGGTACAAGAAAATGTCGGTCTTCCAAAGTACTTTATGAGATCTAACAATAAGCCCTCTCCAGTTGTGGTGACTTAGACATACCCAGATGCGAACTGAACTTCACAACCTAAGTATCACCTTGCTATTCCACGCCATGTGGCTGTGGGCCTCATACTCATCCAACATTTCCCAAGCAGTGTCCTGTATCCCACTGCATAACTCTCAGGAGGGTAACACCTTCAAGAAATAGTAAGAACCCACCATTACTAATATCAGGTGAGGAATGTAACACTGGTGCATGAATTAACAGTGTGCTCAGACAGGTTTTAGCCATGACTTTAATGAGGATGGCAAGTATTCTTCTGGATGACTTACATGGCACTGTTACAGAGAGGCTCTGTGATGCTGCAGCCACTGAGGACTTGGAACTTGCAGGTGTGCACTTTGCCTACAAGTTAATTGACACAGGAACCTGGGCTTGGATATTTCCTGCTTGCTCAGCTATTTTAGGAGAGGGGTGTTAGTCACGTGTGGTTTTCTTACAAGCTCTCTTTCAATACTTGAGCTACTTGAATACTTTTTCCAGTCCTGCTTTCATTAAAATGAATGAGCTTTCTGTCACTGATGCTAGTTTAACCCCTGACAAATTACTACGGACCCTACTGCTACCATAGGTAGGCATCCTGTGATCTAGAATTTATTTTAAGAAATAACTTCTCCACATATTTGGGAACATACTTCTGGGATGGAAAAGTTCCATGATCATCGTATGATACAGGGAACTAAAATATATGAGGATGGGCTGGAAACAGAGTGTTAGGTGTCTACAAAACTGACTACAAGTACCTACAAGTTAACTGATTTCCTCAGAATGCCTGCTCAGGTGCCATTGAATAAAGTATGGCTGAGTAAGCCATGCCATGTATACCTTGACTCTGCTGCTTGGCACATAAACCTAGCTGTGTGGCTGGTGGACACTCTCAGCCTTCTTCCCCAGTGAGGCTCAATTCAGTCTCTGATTACCTTTAACCTGTTTGAGGAGGAAATGACATTGCCACTCACACATACAGTCTCAAGGTTAGAAGTCTTGCCGAACTGTACAAAATCCAGATTTCGGCTGCCTGGTTTAGATCAGCAACTTAAACCTCCGCAAGTGTGACAAACACGAGATTGCAGGGATAGTCCCTTCCCAGTTTTCCTGCTAAAGCTGTACTACAGAATCACCAGATCACAGGATGGCTGAGGTTGGAAGGGAACCTTGTTTGCCATCTGGTCCAACCCCCTGCTCAAGCAGGGCCACCCAGAGCATATCTCCAAGCAGGCAGACCCCCTCTCTGGGCAATCTGTGCCAGGGCTCCGTCACCCGCATAGCATGGAAGTGCTGCCTGATATTCAGTGGGAGCCTCCTGTGTGCCATTTTGTGCCCAGGGCCTCTGGTCCTGGCACTCGGCACAACTGAAATGAGCCTGGCTCACTTTATACCCTCCCTTCAGGTATTTACAGACGAAATCCCCCCTGAGACTCCTCTTCTCCAGGCTGAACAGTCCCAGCTCTCCTGAGCCTTTCCCTTTATGAGAGATGCTCCACTCTATCTTAATCACCTGGACTTGGTCCAGGATGTCTGCATCTGTTGTACAGAGCCCAGAGCTGGCCCACCACAGCAGAGTACGGGGGAAGGATCATCTCCTTCCACCTGTGGGTGCTAACTCTTCCTCATGCAGCCCAGGAGGCTGCAGACCACCTTTGCTGTGAGGGAGCATCGCTGCTCGTGTTTAGCTTGGGCACTTGGACCCCCAGGGCTCTGCTCTGCAGAGCTGCTTTCCAGCTGGGTGGCCCCGTCTGTAACGGTGGTGGGGGTGTTCCTCCTGGGTGTCAGACTTTGCACTCCCCTTTGCTGACCTTCATGAGGTTCCTGTCAGCCCATTTCTCCAGTCTGTTGAGATCTCTTTGGATGGTGGCATGGCACTCCAGTGAATCCGCCACTGCCCCCAGTTCTGTGTTATCTGCTAATTTACTGAGGGTGCACTCGACTCCATCATTCAGATCATTAATGAAGATGTATTAGTGCATGTATGTGTTTGTTGGATAGTGACAGAAGGGAGGCTCCACAGCTCATGGCTCAGGCACACATTTAGGGGTCACAGCTTCCAGAGCAGGGGTTTGTAAGGTTGACAGGTACCCCCAGGAATCACACTCCAAGTGCTGAACCCTGCCTGCTGTCAGGGAAGCCGTGGATCCTAATGAAGTAAAAGGGATTCCTCCAGGCATCCTCTTGTGATGCTCTGTACTTGTATACATCATTTTCTTTCACTGTATTTACCAACACCTTCTGCTGCGTGTCAGAAGGTCTTGGATCATGAAAATCCAGCCATCTGCTGCAGGTGAATGGGGCAGCTGGTACCTTCCTTGGTTCTCTTTTGAGAGAGAGCTAGGCCATGCCCTTAACTTCCAACTGTACACAAGATAATGAAAGCATCCCTGTATTCAGTAGCCTATATGCCATCTACAGCTTTTGTCCTACATAATGTGCCTGAGGTCATGCAGGATGTCTGCGTTAGCAGAGAACTGGGACACATCATCTGAGTACCTCCCTGGAGCTCTACCCACTGGGAGAAATTTCCTCTCGGTGGGAACAGGATAGGACTTTTAAGAAGCAATTTAATTAGCTTCTTTGGAACAATCAGAGTTTTTGAAACATTTGGCCTGTAGCTCATTAAGCTTCTCGTCATGGTGGTAGCTTACATGTGATGTTGAAATTCTACGTGGAATTCACTTACAATTAAGCAAGTCTTTATCTCACATTTTTACAAGCTATTCACAGAAAGACTCTGTCTATCATAAACCGTTATTTGGAAGGCATGTTGATTTTTATCCTATTGGTTGGGCTACAATTTCATTAATACTGATACATATCAGTACAGCCATAGGCTTCTGTAGTTAACCTTTGATGACAATGGTAAGGGCAGAAGCTCCCATTGTTTGCAAAATCTCTCAAATGAGAATTACGAGGGAAAAAGATGTAGCTGAATTCTATAAAATAATTATTATTCACAGCAAAATACAGGAAACTGGGGTTACTTTGCAGGAGAGGTGGGAAAGGAGGGCATACAAATAAATACTATTTCAGTAAGATTGTTAAATCAAGTAATTTCCTTCAGGTAATTTCCGCTAATTCTGCTGACAGCAACTGAACTGCTGGATTTTGTTTTGTTTTAAAACAGTGCTGCTGGGCAGAGATAAGTACAGTGAGAGAGCAATAAAACAGATTTTCAGCACACACACCTCCAGAAGGCATGATCCTGCCCCTTTAAATCTTACAAGCTTTAAGCGCTGGAGAGAGATTCTGCAGCACAGAGTTTTAGGCAAAATTCTCAACTGAAACTGATCTGGTCTGCAGGCAGGAAAAGTAGTTTGTTTATATTTGAGTATCTTCTCATTGGGCGGTTAAAATGTTTTCGAAAATCAAGCTACAATAGAAGCCAGCAAAACCCCCCAACATTTTCCAACCGCACACAATTGCCCCAAATAATTCCTATTCAAATTCAGGGAACAAAAATTATGGTAAAACTTCTGATACTATTATGAGGTCAGCTGCTGGCAAGTGCTGGTGTTTAATGACAACCATAACAGTAACTCATTAGCACTCCCAGAAAAAGCAGATTTAGCTGGTGTGAAGTGGATTGGTGAACAGTTAACTCACCTGAAACAAATTCTTATCTTAAGTGAGAGCCAAGAAGGGTGACTTACCAGCTCTAAGAACCTCCTCACCACCTGTCTCTGTTTTAAGTTAGTTTCACCATCCAGGTTAGCTGTTTCTATATGGCACAGCCCATCGGGATCGCTTGAAGAGAGCAGCAAGATATCAGCAGGTATAATTTCATTACAGCGAAGCTGAACGAAGTCTCCAACTTGCACTTCTTTCCAGTATCTGCTTATATATTTCTTCTCATTCCTGGAAAAAAGACATTTATAGAACAGACATTAAAAAAATATACATAGACTAGAATGCCTCACATACTATACAATTTAATTTGTAACAGGAATACGGTGCCTTTGGAAGGTCCTCAGGTACTCTCCAGTTATGCCAGCAAAAGGTTATGAAGGCTGCCAGGAGGTGTCTTGTCACCAATTCAGCCCCAGGTCAGAGTTCCCAAGTCCTCTAAGAAAACCAGATGCTCTTTAAGGCCCAAAGTACCATGTGATATTTAGATGAAAGAGATGAAAGTCTGTTAATGAAAGAAAATTCCAGTATTTGTCACTAGACCTAGGATTACAAGGACATGTCATGGAAAAAACACAGTCCTACCTGCTCTACAGGGAAAGGACACAGTCCTTTTAAAGGACTCTTCTTTTTAAATATTTGTGCGGTATCTTCATATTAGCCATAGCATCATCATCTGTTACGTAGGTAATTTCTGCTTAGTTCCTCTGAAACTTTCATTCGGGTTGTAATTTCTTTGTCATTTCAAAAACTTACCCACCTGAAACACTGATCCATGCATTGTCTGTTTAGACACAGCCACTAAACCTGTCTAGTTTTATAGGTCATACTAGTTTGCTTTTTTTCATTTTTTAACTTTTTCTTGAGAGCATGAGGAAAAGGACACAGCTGATTGCTTACTTAATTCCAGCTAAAACTCAGGTTTTTAGTTTTATAACAGCCAGGCTTGAGTGCTTTCTTGGCATTTGTGTAAATTGCTTTCTTCTGCTGCGTTTTTGAAAGAAATGCATCTCCAAACAGCTACAATACTAACCTGGTACAATACCTCCTGAGAACAGGAAGCTGCTGTTCTGACACTTTCCCAAGCTGTCACAGCACACCGCCTTGCACGGTGCAAGCAGTGGCACTGCTGTCAGCACTGGCCCCTTCTTGCTGACACTGGAGCCAGGCTCCCTTGTCAGCACTTTAACTGGCAGGATGGGATCCTGATGGGGGGTTGTCGTTTTACGTTCTATAAAACATATCATTTAAAAGTACATTACTTGCAGTAGTAATGTGAATTGACTCGTAAATAGGAGGAAATATGGAACTCCTGCTAACGATGTTGCTTTGGAGTTACTGCTAGTGATGCTATGCCTAACTCATCCTTGTCACGCCTTTGTTGGTGCTGCAGGAATTAGAAACCTAGTTTGCTTTTATTCATTTATTTAGCCTAAAGCCTGAATGATACCACAAAAGGTAGCACAATGAAGTGTGAGTCAGATCAGGTTTTATTTCCCAGAATTTCACTGCCTTTTCCTAACATCCAGTTTACAGAGAGGAATGAAAACATCGGCTGTGCTTTCTATTTTGGTAAAGCCTGAAAATGATTAATAAGAGCAAAGTGTAAAACATGATAGTCTCACAAGGGCAGGTAAGCTGCAGATATCACCCATTCCCTTCACACTCAGGGTGAAGGCAACATTTAACTTTTCCTGCTAAGGAGTGTACGAATTGCTTTGAAACCCAG
Source organism: Cygnus atratus (assembly GCF_013377495.2). Lineage (NCBI taxonomy): Eukaryota > Metazoa > Chordata > Aves > Anseriformes > Anatidae > Cygnus > Cygnus atratus. The sequence goes on along the minus strand of NC_066362.1, from coordinate 139,119,223 downwards.
CACGCCATAACACAGTACAAGTCATCAGGTCACAGATCCGAAAGGCTTGTTAGCTCCGCAACCTGTAACTCCAAATCACTTCACACGTGGCCCTGATCCTTTTCAATTTAACTGTGCGACTGGGTAATGTTCAGAAGCATGTACAGAGTAGCAGTGCAGACATATGATCAGGCTACAAATAGCAAGGAGTCCCATACTATGCTATGAGGACTACATTTTTTTATTTAACTTGCTTGAAAAGCATTGCTATTTTAGCATTCCTTCATTCCCACCTGTGTGGCATCAATAAATGAATATGAGACTTCCTACACACGCACTGGGACTGTGGGGTAGAGCCCCCTTCACCAGTGGCACTAGAATAATTTGTCCCATTACTGGACTTGATGAAGCTCTCAGCTAACAGGGGCCAGCAGCGGATGAACTGCCAGCCCACAAGGAAAATGACTTTCTAATCCTCCTCAGCCACGGCTGCTTTAACCCAGTTCCTAACTATAATTGTCCCGTTGCAACACATGAATCGTCACTGCAAGTATTTAGTACAGAGTACGGCACAACACCACCTTCAGACCTGGAGGTTCGGATACTAGGTGCACGAGATAGAGTTCAGGCCTTTTGGAGCACTCCTTTAATGTGCTTGTCCTGTTCTTCTGAGCAGATGCTCTAGCACGCTTAAAAACAGCTTTCATACCTCTGCGCAGTTCAAACACACCAAGTGACCCTGTTAATACAGTTGCAGTTTTGCCATTGACTCTAGCAGAGACAGGACTTTATCACTCAAGTGTTATATCACTTGCTAAATGTTTATTCTTGCTGTTATATTCTACCAGTAAGTTCCAGAAGTTACATGATAAAGAGTTAGAAATGCCACGCGTCTTTTAAGAGGAAGTCTGTCTTTAAAATTTACACCCTTCTTTGTGTTTGTAAGGTGTGGCATACAAGAATGCTTGATGTAAATTTTATTTGAAGTTCAGAGATTTGAGCCGTTTTGCCTCAGTGTATCCTCCAGACATTATTCCGAAGGGACCCTTTCCATGTCTCCAACGATTTACATAGCATCAACCTGTTGTGATAAAAAACCTGAACTAAACACACTCTCCATGAGTAGGCATACATGCATTGTTACGTGTTCAGTGTTGTTTTCAAATGGTTTGCTATACTTCTCACTTTCAGAGCAAACATAACAGCTAGGCAGATGGCTTCGGCTGAGCTCTTCACAGCCACGGCCAGGCTTGGAGGACGCCAGCAGTTTACAGCACGGGGCTGTAATGGGATAGCAGATCACCGAGACCCACTCCTTGTGCCTGCAGGCACTTATGTCACCGAGACCAAGCCCAGAAGAGAAACCAGAACAGACACTATGCACTCGTACAGCAGAACATCAGCGAAACGCAATAATGTGGGTACTTGTTACTCATCCAGCAGTGAGCACGATTTTTCCTGGCAAAGTCCTGTCTGTCCATTTACCTGATAGTTGCTTCTGAAAGGCCTTCCTGTCTCTCTGGTCTTTAACGTGCTAAACCAGCAAACTTTGCTGTCTTTCCATTTATAGTTACACAGCTGATAAATTAGTGTTTAAAGCACAGACACCTGGGTCTATTTCTCCCTGCTATTTCCTCTGGCTTGGTCCTGATTCTTTAGCTGTGGCGTGGTCAGCACCCATCCTCCAAAGTACCAGCACTTCACGCACTGCTCGCAAAGAATTCTTCCACAAAAGCTTTTGGCTTTGTGAATGCCATCTCCTGATATATGTTGTGGAAGTGCTCAAGGGGTTCTAGCAGAACAGGGCTGGAAGGCAGCACCCGAGGTAGTGAGGCCAGCCCCTCGCACCCCACAGGAAGGCCTGCTGTGCGTGTCCAGGCCAGAAGCCAGCAGCCACAGCTCGAGTGCTACCCCCTGCCCCACGTATAACAAGCCTGAAGGTATGTTGTAGTGCCTGTAACAAACTTCAGGGTGATGCTGCAGGAAACCAAAGCTGCAAGCCATGATGAACAACTGGAAGAGGTCAGATATACTGATCTTATCTTTCAAACCTGGAGAGGTAGATAAAAGTCTTCCGCATCAATACTTTGCCACGAACTACCGCCATTCTGCAAAAGCAATAGATACTGCTTTTACTCTCCAGTTAAATCACTGTGATGAACTATTAATTTCAGACAGCTCTGCCCAATTTCAGACAGCTAGGTAAGGTGCTGTGTGGGGCTCACACACTAGAGATGTCCAGCCTCTTGAACACTACCTAATCTTGATCAACACATCTGCAGGCAAAGAACACATCTGTAAGTTGTGGTTGTACACTCTTAGTCACATAAACCTTCCTTCTCCTCTCTGTCACAATCTAAAACAGAACTTGCCAGGGCTTTCACTGTACTAAGCATGTCTTTGCAGGTAGACATGGACTGAAAACTGAAGATGGATGGCTAACAGGTCAGCTGGCTCAGCTGTGTGGACATCAATGCTGTTAGCCAACAGCAAACGTGGCCCTGGCCGGAGGCAAACTCCTCCAGAGGTTAATGCTCTTTGCAACAACGGCGTGCCATTACTCTAGCACATTCACTTTCAAGCACACAGGGAAGTTTGAAACTTCCTTTTAAGTGTGTAAACACAGTGAAAATAATTCTAGCTGCTATCTAAAAACTTGCATTAGTCTACCTATTGCGTATATTCGGCCAATACTATGCTTTGAAGCAGAATCTTCTGCAGGTTTGTGCCAAATTTGAGAATGGCTTTGGTTAATAGCAAAACCAAAACAAAAGCAAAAATATTAACTTTTTGTCTCTGAAATTTAAATTCAAATAAATATGTAAATAAAAACAGAAACTCAGAAATTTTTGTTTTCCTGTTAACCATACCCTTCCCTCTTTTCTTGTTCACAGTACATGCTGATAAAGATCATGCCACTAATTTTATGTTTCTGGCCGTATAAATATCAGTTTGTACCTACAAAAGGCTGAAGATTGTAAATTGTCTCTGCTTGAACATTACAAAATAACCGTTTCCCTTTTCTGAACAAGTTTTAACCGTTTCAGTGTGATAAGGCATTATTCAAATTGAGCATACTTAAAGGGAGATAACAAAACTCCACATGCATAAAATTTAGGAGGAATCTTCCCTGTTCTCTTTCTCAATCCCTTTTCAAACAAAGTCTGATGAAAATATCACAAGCAAGACTTGTTATGAAATGTGAAAGCCATGCAGCTACAATCTGTTCTTTTAGTACAAGGCCTCCTCTATACTAGAAATTTTACACCTTAAATGAAGAAGACAGAACTACAAGGGAATTGTTTCTTGCTTCCTACACTTCTCCACTGACAAAAATTACAGTTAATGAGTGGGAATGGCCGATGTAGATTTGCTTTAAGCGAGTGGTTAGGGAATCTGTAGCACTGCCCTATCGTAGTCCCAACATAAGCTCCTCTATTAACCTCAGCAGAGCTTGTCAAAGACATTGAGCAGAAGACAGGGGATGTGCTTTTTTATCCTTTGGGGTGTTCCATCTGTGTACACCCAGTGTACTGCTTCTCCTTACACAGGTTGAGACTGCAGCCTACAAGTTTTTAAGCCTTTCAAAGCATCCAAATGAAATGTTGTTTCCTGGCCCAAGCCCATCCGCTGACCTGCTTTTGAAGTAACTATTGTCTGCACTTCAAAAGAAATCTGGCTCCTTTGCCTTCCCTGCCAGCTGAGGCTGGCCATTGAACCAGTAGGCTTTAAAAGAAACACAGCAATAAATTAATTCTGTGGAAGATCCCTCCACAAAAGGCAGGTCAAAGGGCTGTGTACAAGGCATACTTTGGAGCTGTTCTTGATGCCAGCCAAGTCCTCCCCTTCCATCTTTGGAGGCAGAAAAGAGAGTGGGGGAGAACTAAAGAAAGCATCTGGTACATCTCTGTCATCAGTGACTTAAAACCTATTCGTGTCAGTAGGCTACCAGTGCTGTGACAAGTCTCCTGGTCAGGAACAAGCTAACTAAAAAACTTGAAGACAACTGGCAGGAGCCAAGCACTGCAGCATCGTAGTCTTCAAAAGCAGAATTGGTGGACAACACTGAAATACACACAAAAAACCTGCTGTTATAACGAGCACCAATTACAATTTGAAAACTACAGGTATTGCAGAGCTCGGAGTTTAAAAAACAAGAGCTACCTACGAGACCGAGGCATACATTATACAAAGTCTGAACATGCTAAGTATCTATGGAAACACATAGAGAACCATTTGGGTACAATTACAATGTTGTGGCAGAATTAAGGAAAAACATGTAGCATAAGATAATGCCAAAGCAGGTTACATAATGCCCAGAATATGTCTTCATTCCACCACAAACGATAACATCTGTTTCTATGAAAATAAATCATGAAGAGGCTCCGAATCTGATATTAATCAGACAAGACATTAACAGAGAGTGTTCTTGAGAAATATTGCAGAGAAAAAAATTTCTCCACGACTGATGTTTCTATATAGATCCCTTAATATTCACATTGTTTTAAGAGCACCAGAAAGTTTTCTTGTTTTCATGGACTTCAAATACCCATTTTTTTTGGATTATCAAGTTCAAATGCATCTTAGAGCTGCTAGAAGCAAATATGCTTGCAGAGCGATAACTAGGCATAAAGGTGCCTTTTAATATACTCACATTTTCTGAAAACAGGTAATTTTTCTGTTACGAGTCAAACTTGTTATTAAAAAAATGTACCCATGAAACTTCGGTGTTTCAGGTTTATAACGTGGAAGTAATCACTGAACTTCTCTTGGCAGTGTTATCTCCATTATACCTCTTGTTGAAATAAACCTCACTATTGTTAACTATAATGAAACATTTGCTAACCGGAATAACTGATTTTTCAGCCAAGAAACTTGTTGTTTCGATAACAACATGAAACATAAAGGCAGACCATGCAATGAAACTGAAGAAAGAAGAAGCTGTCTCCCAGAACTTGATTTTAAAATTCTCAAGACTATTTTGGAGAAACGTCTAGTATCCTATTTTTAATAAGTGGCATAACTTCCAACACTCCTATGTTTCCTGCCAAAAATGCTAACAAACTTGTATCATTGTTCCGATTAGCAGATATACTGGGAGAGAAGACTGCTAACTGCTTATCACAGATATTAAGATTGTATTTACACTACAGTAGGGCTCCAAGTAACTGCAAAAAGATTCAACTGAGCTTGGTGCTGTGCAAACATGGAAGGAGAAACAATCCCCTGCCTGAAGGGGAGCCATTCAAATTATAGATACCTCATGATGCCTACCTCCATCTGTGCTTGCTTCCTAAACAATTAAAATGGGAACTCTTCCAAGGGAGATCTTGGGTGCCAACTTTTTGCAATTTTGCAATTTTGTCCTCTAAACTGATAATTAATAGCATAAGGACACTTAGGAGAACTGTTTGAGTGCTGAAAATTCAGGTGCATGCTAGATACATAAATTTGTTGGACTAAATCCTATGTTTGGGTGTTCTCCCACTGAATTTAGGCCACGGTAATTGGTTGGCCATTCCAAGGGATAGCTTCATGCCTTAATGATACATCTTAAAAGGCAAATTTAGTATGGCTCTGCAGTTAATGAGGGAAATCGATTCTTTAACAGATTCAGGCACTTCAATGGAATTTTTTTGCCTTCTCATGCCCCTGGTTCACACACCTGCCTGACTTGATCTCAGGACTACATGACCCAGTTCACAAAAATGCATTAGTATGTTCACTACATATACGCACAAAGTCATCTGTAAAGAACTGCTAAAGAAAGGTGCTTCCTAACCACAAGAGTTTTCATTTGAAAAATCATTCCAGTTCTTTCAGCTAAACTGTTCATGTGAGAGCTGAAAGAATTTTTATCGGGAAAGGCATTTCCTGTTAATTACGTGCACAGACCTGATGGAGTTGTTGACATTCAGTTTGGGAGACTATTTTTCTCCGCATAACTATGACATACAAACACACCTCCTTTAAAGCTCATGTTATCTAATCACTGCACAAAAACACTCTACAAGTTAACATAATTCAGATACTATTTTATGTTAGCAAGAGAATTGTTGAAAAGAATGTTAATATTCACCACTTTTGTATTTCACAGGCAAAATCAATATCTCAGACTGAAGCGTAAGTCTTTGTTCTTCTCCAGTTCTTCCTGAAAATTAGGAAGTTTTACATTTTCCTTCCCTTTCTGTTCTCATCTGGCTGACATCTATCCATGACATTCATCTCATCTGGATGTTCTCATCTGTTCTCATTTGGACAATCGAAATTTCAGGTTGAGGATAGGAAAAACATTTAATTATCTGTAAAATATTTACTATCTGAAAAGTATATCTTATTTACTATCTGAAAAATATTTATAATATTAAAAATATTTATTTCAGAAAAACTGAGATGATGCTCTTCATGTTGCTGCCTCTAAATTTCTTCTGGCTGCAGTTCCACAAACTAGATTTAGTCCATACACAAGACTATTCTACTTCAAGTGCCACACAGAAGTTAACTGTTCAAAGAACTGGTAATAAAAAGTGGAAAAAACATGTTGGCTGTAATATTATTGTAAGAATCTTGAAGAAGAATATAAAGTTGGCTGCTATATCTTTGTGTAACATGTTAACAGTTCTTTCTACTCTGAAACTGAGATGTGAAACTATGTAATATGTGGGTTTGCAAGGACATTTGAAGTATGTTTCATTGTACTCACTTCCCAATTCTTATGAACTTTATACCTTCCTCTCTGTCAGAGAAGGTGTATTCAAGGGAGTATGCAGAAACTGAAGCCTCAAACTCAGACGTGCCTCTGTTGACATAGATGGGTACAAAGGGAGATTTAATGTGCTGGATAAACCGTGGTCTATCTCCACGTCTAATCAATCAGATGCCCACACAGAACACTCCCAGGCAGGTAAAGGGGACAGTTTTACTTGATGGTCATGGATGCTTACCAGCTAGCAGGCAAAGCAAACTGGATACATCTATGGGCTTTCGTGACGGTGACGGAAGAAAGGTTTGGCAGGATTTGTGTGCAGACATTGACCTTGCCTTGAATGCCTGCTTGTGTATAAAAGAGGCCCTAGGATGCTAAAATGTCTATCACTGTAGCACCTGGAAAATTTTTGTTGACCTGATGCTATGTACCATATTTAGAGCCTTGTCACCGGTATGATGACTGCCTGTCTTGTGCCCCCCGATACAAACTCCTGGTGGGGTGAGCCATACTTCACTTCTAAGCTACTGTTCATGCTCCATCACACTTATGTCTTCCTAACTGGATACGACTCAGCGGAAACGAGGTCAACAATTTTGGAATAAGTATGTTCTCGGAAGTTTTTTCCTGATCTGGAGGAACAGAAGGGTCAGCTAAGGACCTGAAATATGAACATAAAGATCTTTATTCAAAGCCTTTTTTAGTACTTACTATTATTATTTATTATCTTACTATTATTATTATTATCTTCTTTGTTGATATTTCTCCATGTAGTTTCTTAAACACGAGAGCAATGAGACTTCTCAGAAGAGATGTCACTATGACAGTAACTAAACCAGATGCTGAAGAGCTCGAGGTTGCTGGCTTGCTCTCAACAGCGCGTAGCCAAAGTGGAAGAAATGTCTGATAACTTAAATTTACACCTATGATGTTGCTTTGTGAGAAGCAGTATCAGTGTAAATCCCTGGGGAGCCCCAGATCTGAAGCATAAAGATCTATTTCCAGCATCACCACATCCCCAAGAGTGAAGGAGCAGCAGAAAGAATTACAACTCAAAGGAATCCTCATTCTTCTGTGTAGCTGGCAGGAGGATAGGCCTTAACTAAAACTAGTACTTCAGGCTGATCTGAAAAGCACAGTTGAAGTTCTAAACTTAATGACTTATCCTACATTACACGTACCAGTTTCTCTATATTTAGCTGCTCTCACAGGTTATGTGGTCTCTGCCTTTCTGGATGACCACTTGCCCCAACAGGACAAGAATACTAACAGAAGGAAAAGCAAACAGCCTCAAGCCGTACTTCAGTACTGAGATGTTTAAATTACCATATTGCTCTCCTAACAAAATAGAAGTCTGAAAATCTCTAAAATTCTGGTATAACATAGTCACAAGGTGTTTCCCAAGAATGCTTTCTAAATGAAGATCAACAAGGCTACATCCAAATTGGGACCTGGGAGGACTTCTCAATGTTACATGACTGGACTACATACACTGGGTTGAATCCTGCACCAGCCTGAAAGCAGGGAGTGCAAAAGCCTCAAATTGTGATGCTTTAGGTTCTGATGCAGTTTGAATTCAGGCCTATCAATCTTTTTACAGTACTGTTTTGCTTCTACAGACATTCACAGAGTATAAAAATGTTCCTCACTCTCATCAGAGAAGAACTAGAAGACCAAACTCTACGCAAATCATATGTGGAGATACGAATCTTTGAAGGTTTGAGTCAAAACAAGTATGTCTATGGATGCAAATTTTAAATTCAAAATTCTTGGTGAAAATAAGTAATAGAGATCCACACTGAAGAAGTGAAAACCACAAAATGCAAAAGTCTGCTAACTGAGGAAATGTAAGATGCCTTTAATAACATTCAAATAGTTCTGATACAACTTGACTACTGTTGGTACCTACACAAAAAAATTTAGGATGAGAATTCATTTAGTGTTTTCAATGTCAGTTTGGCTATACCGAGAGCCCCTGTTTTCACACAATCTGTTGCTTCCCTAAGTTAAAGATATTGGTCACCATTTCATCAATATTCAAAACTTACTAAAGCCAGTCACTGAATACATTTGAATATGAAATTCTAAGCTAGAGTAGTACTTTTATTTTCACAGAGATAAATGAATTCTCTTTCTGTCCCATTGATTTGCTATCAATTCTAGTCAGTACAATGGAATTATGAGGTACAGCCCCCTAACGCACACGGTACATCTCAACCTGTTAACATGGATATTCAAAGACCTTGTAATTACACAGCTCTGCAGGGAAGCAAGTCATCTTTGCCGCTTCTCCACAACTACTGAACTATCATCAGCAGAAAGGGCAATTTATAAAGAATGACTTGCTATCAATATAAATTTTGATAGCCTGTTTCCAACAGTTTACTAGACGTGTTTTCACAACAAAGTATATCATTCCATTATAATCATCCACACTTCTAAAAAATCATCGAGGCAGTTATAGACTGGATATTTTCAAGAGAATTTTGGTACATATTTGTACGTGTTTGAACAAATACATGTACTTACAAATATAAAATAAACCTTTCTTCACTATTGCACTATTACAAAGAAATAGGATCATTCATGAACACTGGTTCACGGAAATTCCTTTTAAATTCATTTTGAAGCCTTGTATTTTATTTCTTTCAAATGTAAGCAGGCCACCTAGTAGTAATGAATAGTGTGTTTTGGTTCTTTTTACATGAAAGGGATACTTCTTCAAGTGCAATCTTTCTTGTTAATTACTAAAAATTTGCTTGAAAATATTATTCTCAGAATTAGAAAAAAATATTCATGCATGATTTCCACTTATTATCCACTGAATTCCACAAAAGAGGCTACAACTCTTGGCCCCAATTTAGCAAGGTACCTACATATACGTCTAAATTCAGTTGGAAAAGCATTTTTTCTGGCCAAAATCCAGAAAGCAAATTTTTCTGTAGTTCACATTCATAACTTCCTTCGAGGGGAAAGATAAAACACTGAAATTCAATACCATGGAAAAAATAAATTTCAAGGTCTTTGCAGCCAAAAGAAGAAAGCGACTGGCTGCAAGCAGCTCCGCTTTTGACAATCCCAGGAACTGAGCTTAGAGAAGGCAATTACAAAGGGACTCTTTATTGGAAGAGTTTGAATCACAGAGGGAGAACAAATTGCCTAAAGAACTTGTGAGATCTGAAACACCTTAGCAGGTGGCAGACCACCCTGGTTGTCTGCAGAAGAAAACAGCACTCCGCAGCCTAGTGTGTAGTAAGACCAAAAAGTGTGTGTCACAACCTCTAGGCAGAAGCTAAATTAAAAAAATCATGGAAATCAGTTTTAAACTAAAATTTCATTCTGATCTGTCAATGTACTATTCCAAACTAAACCCATATACTCCCGCAGGTAAAACTTGCAGACCTAAGAAGAGAATTTTTTACCCCAAACCCTTTCTCAACAAGTTTGTAAGAAATTTAAAAAGGTTTAAAAAATGTGAATCAGTTTTTTACAGAGTACATAGGTCTTCAAATTAGCTGAATTCAAACACAATTCAAACACATTCAAAGCCTAATTCTTAAAGTTCCTTTGTAAACTTTTCTCTCTCCTTTGCACGTCACCATTTTCATCTCTTGTACTCAAACTCGTAATTGAGGGTTATTTTTCACACTCTCTCTCCATCATAAAAACCACACCACATCTGAAGTGTGTGCCTTTCTTTCTCTTTCTAATGCCAAGCTCTTACCAAGATGCTCATTTCAATCTTGCCCCTGTCCTTTCCACACCTGTACTGCTACCATCACTTTCCTCCTCTATCCTCAGCAATTAGTGGCTTTGAACCCAATGGCTCCTCTTTGCTCCAACCAGTTGAAAGCTAAATTGACTCCAAAGCAACTTCCTCCTCCTTTTCTAGGTTTTGCAACACCCCTGTAAATGGTGATCTTTCTTGTTGGCACCTCATGAGTTATTTTACGTCTTCTTTTATGACTTGTACGGATAAAACACTTTTCCAGCCATTGAGTGGATTGCATTTACTTCCATACCTATGAAGTTAACTAAAGGGAATTCTCCATAAGAAAGACACCTGAGCTTGTAGAATTTGTAAAACTGATACTTATGGTTGCTATTTCCCTTCAAAAGAGGCTTGTCTGATTCATCTACGGAAAATCCTGTTTCACCTGCAGGCACAAGTTTTGACCAAGCTGCTTTGTAAAGGTATACTACCAATTCTGAAAATGCTTTTCTGACTCTTCATAACAGTCCATTTCTTCCATAAAAATGTCAAGAGTTGCTCGTGTCATCAGGTGACAATTCAGTCTAGAGGCCTTCCAACACACAGTAGGTCACTCAGTGTGATGGTGGCTTTCAGCTTTGTCTGTCTATGGAGACAAAAGCCTTACCACTGCAACCTCTAGAAAGCCCTGACCTACTCTGCTATTTGAAACTTGGTATTACTGCAAGAGAGTGGTGTCAGAAGGATGTATAAATTCTTCACGGTTAAACAAAAGATTGTTAAAACAAATATGTTTCCTTAACATTTTTAAATTCCTATCCATTTATTCTGCATAAAAATAAGCAGAATGTTTTATGGAGCACAGGAAAGCATCTTCAATCATTTTTTGTTTAAGATGAAAAAAAACATTGCTACTGGCCCCAAACTTTGTTTGAAAACTTTATGTACAAAGCATCATTTTCCTTCATCTTTTTAAAAACCAGGACAAAGCAGAAACAGTAACCTGATCTTTGCAGCCGCAAATTCTTCCTCTGACTACAGAGCATGCCTTCAAAAAATTCAAACTGATAAATTCTCAAAATAAATGGAAACCACTGTGTTCTGCAATGGATAAAGTGTCTGTCACATACACATTCATTTCTAACATACAGTTCACTATGGCCTATTAATAATGTGAGTATTTAGTCTCTGGAGACTGTCAAATGAACCAGGGGAAAGAGTGGCATTCTCAGAGAAGCCTCTAGTGAACAGGTTTCCAAAACCTATGCTACTGTACATGCACTACTCCATCACAGCTGGCAACCTGCCGGAGAAAACCAGGCCCTGGTTTGTAACACCGTTTATTTGCCATAGCCTGAGGCAGCACCCGATGAGACTCCTGCAGTAAACACTGCTTGGTGCTGTGCAGTGGGACTACTTTAAGGAAAGGCACTCATGGAATCAAACCACAGCTTAGTTATAATGCAATTAATTTTGAATTCAGACTAAAAAATGGCTTCTAACCTTAAGCACTTACCAGTCAGGATGTTCATTTTTGACAAGTAACAAGAAACAACTATCTCCTTTCTTACTGTCTTGATATCAGTAAGATTTCCTTCAGGCTGGACTTACATTCTTTTAGAAGAATCCTGATTTTGCAAGTATGTCTTAGACACTGATGAAGACAGACAGCAGGAGAGTATGCTGGATGGGGACAGACTGATGAGAAGATGTATGCAAGAGGCATGCACACAAAGAGGAATGTGTGCGGAATACATGGAAAAAAGCCTGTAAAGAAGCCAAAAAGCAGACAGAGAAAAGGAGCTCATGGCAATTTCAAAACATAGAACAAGGGTTGTCAGGGAAAACTTTCTTTAACTTATGTAAGAGAGCAAAAGTTCTGTTTTTTGGAGAGACTCAGTCAGCAATTTGAAAATGGGGAGAAACAAAGCCTGGCTAGCAATAAAAGGCTACTCTCTCCATGACTGTACCTTTGCTGTGCACTCCTAAGCTTTTTTGTTAGGGTTGCAAAACAGGGCAACACTGTGCAGCTCTGTCTTCTGGCTCGGTCACACTAGTTTTGGGACCCCACCAGTTTGCAGGCCACAATGGTCTTTGAAGACCGGGGCTGGGAAATAAATGTACGTTTAATAGACACCGAGGGCTGGATTGCAGTTTAACATGCACAGAAGTATCAAATGACATTTAGGTGTGGGAGATTAATATGTATTATTTGTTTCAGGATAGCTTTTCTGACTCAGTTACTGAAAGAATGGAAGAAGACAACTCCTTGTCCTGAATGTTTTCAGTTTCTCTGGTTTTCTTTTAGATGGCCTAGAACACTATTTCTTGCACTGGGAGAAATTAAATGAAGGTCCAGGACAGTTGGCAAACACAACAAAATGCAGAAAAAGTGCTGAGCGTGTTGTTTTCAGCATTAGTGATTCACACACCTATGAGGAGAGAGAAAAACAGGCCTCAAAATTTGAAAGCAGGGTTAGGAACAGAACCCAGGTCTCCCCTCCAGTAAGCACGCCTATAAAGGAAATAACTACAGGCGGAGAGACGCTTGTTCCCCTTCTGACTGGAGTCAGGCTCCATCCTTTCATGGGCCTCTCTTTAGTTACTAAGCTCTTGGAGGCCTAGCTGCTTCAGAAAATGCCTTTGCAAATCCTAGGAATAATATATTGGCATTATACAAAGCCATTTTCCCAGTATTTCATAAGATCTGAATCTCAGTATGAATTCAAATGGTTTTATGGCAGTTCACCTAATAGAAATGACAATACATGAAGTGAAGTCAGAGTCACATCGAAGAAATCGCTGTTGGATCGTACCTTATCTACCTTTATGGTAACCTGAAACATGGAAGCACCTGCATGAACGATGCACAGAGCCAATTCTATACTGACTGATATTAAAATCAGCAATAACCTCACATATCCTCCCACACTGATGACCACAAAACTCAGAAACTTAACATAAGTAGGAATAAACTTTCATAAGGTAAACTGCAATACTTTTTTTTTTAATCTGTTTTGTGATGCTATTGATTTTCCTGTCGCCTCAAAACCAAGATGATGTTTACTAACAGGATTTCAGAAAACACTGAATAAATTACTAAGTATGAAGGTAAACTGATACGTGAGGGAAATAAGGTACCTGGAAGGTACATGACTTTTTAAGGAAAACAAAGGGGCTACTTCAGCCAAATTGGGTAACTTCTAACAACCAAACATATCAGTGAATGAGAGGAACAGACTTAAGTGAAATAACTATTACTGGAATTAAGTTATCAAATGGAAAGATGTTCCCTGCCCTCAGAACAAAACATTTCTCACCTTTTCTCTTCTCTGTAAAATACCTAGATGTTACAGTTGAAATACATAGCAGGCATACTTGAGGCTTTCACAGCCAACCTTACTTTACTTGGTACAGCATTAAGAGATTTATAATTCTTGATTTCTGCACATTTAATGAAATGTAAAACTAAAGGAACCAGTGATATTTTTGCAGGTATTATATACCCTATTGTACTTTCTTATCAGTGACACTTTGTTTCCACATCTTCGTTTTGGAAGCATTATACTTATGTTCCTGCACAGAAACTCTAGCTCTATTTTTCCTGCTTTGGTTTAGAATGAATTTGAACTTTTTAAAAATCAAACTAGAAACTGAGGATGGAGAGACTGAAAAGTCTTCCTGACGGATAAAGAAAGAATGATATAATCCATGCCATAAAAGTCTAACATCCATAGATTGGGATATCATGATTACTATCAACAGACTCTTCTTATTTCTTAACAGAGTGAATTTTATGCAAAGAAATCCATCAGTTGAAAACTAGACAGTAGGCTACATCTTTCCAGCAGGTCAACCCAGATCTAGTAGTCTTTTCATCTCCTTCAACCCTTAGTGCACAGAGATAGGTGAAACATGGCAGCAGATGGGCAAGCAGGAATCCAGCAGGTCCCCAGTTATTTCAGTGAAAATACTTTCTGTTTTCACATGCATCTCCTGATAGGTACCTTTAAATCAGAAATTTCAAAGATTTACGACTAGGATGAAATACCCCACCCTTTTTTTTTTCCTGAAATGATTTAATCCTGAAGCAAACTGAGTATTCTACACGCTCTTTAACAACCTTAAACTTCAATGCTGAGGTCAGTGGAGCCGCATCTGCTGACAGCTACCACTGAAGCTCTCCAGTATCAAACTGGATTCAGATGCTCAGGACTCACGCTGGATTCAGAATTTCCCCAGCAGAACATTGCACAACATTTCAAGCTGTGGAAATTGAGGTTAGACTTCAAAACCCATCTGTAACAAGGCATTATTTATTTGAGCTTGCGCACACGGTACAGCTTCAGAATGAAATACAGGTTTTAGATATGGGTGTGGTTGTCAGGCAATCCTGGTACTGAAACTTCAATAGGTTTAGCCAAAGTCCAGCAGTCCTCCAGCTACAACTTGACACAGATGCCAAGTGTCAAGGTAGTGATGGGCTACTAGTTAGAGCCGACCAGTCAGTCTAAGCCAAAGTAAGTTGTGTTTGGCACAGGTTCAGTGGCACCTTCCTTTGAAACCCAGAGAAAAAGAACAAAGAGGACTCTTTGTCAGTTCTAACAGGAAAAAAAAAATATTAAGAAAACAATAAAAATCGCCAGGTCATAAAACACTGAACTAAAGCATTTTAAAATTACAATTGTCCTTTTAAGAACTATGCAGAAATAGGTAGTTGGTTTTTCATATTCTCCCCAAGTTTCCCTGTCTCAAAAAACTTGGGATATTTTAATAATGTTGCTGTCATCCTGCTTTCAGTGGAAACTTCTCGAGGGCTCTGGGTGGACAGGATGCCAGTACTTCAGCAGAAGTCACAATACCTTCGCTAAATTATTCTAGGTTTAGCTGTTGGAGGCATAATATAGATCAGAAAGTAGAGAAAGGTGTTTCTCAGGCATTAATCAATGACTAAGTAAACCTAAGAAATCAGTCAAATCTAAAGTCCAGTAATAAAGCCTACAACCTATGGAGGTGAATTTTCTGTTCCTTTAGTTCTAACCTATGGTTCCTTTTTATATAAAGACATGCACTCCTTTCTTCAAGTAGGATCATATGCTTTTATACTTTTCTAAAATAGCTTAGTGGAAAAATGAGCAAAGACATAGCTCTCTGGGGACCAGCACTATTTTAACTGCTAATGTGCCTCATTCAACTCTATGCCTAAAGTAAACCACTTACTAAGGCCACTGTATATGTCTTTGCAGGGAGGAACAGCTCTGTAAATAAAAGTACTGATCTTATTATGTTATTATTGGACAGTATTTAGTCAATTTTGTATCAAAAATATTTAAAAAAATAGTTTATGAGAAACTCTGGAGTTTATGGAAAGATGTGGACTATTACAGTGGTTTCTTAATTGAAGCGACAATGATGAGATGTGAGCCTGAATTTTGTCCCCACTGTAACAGGGGGCTACACAGATATACTTGAAACTCTCACGCTTTTTTTTTGTTTTCCCATAAGTTTAAAAAAGAATTGGGTAATATTAGTTTCAAAATCTGCATTTTCATATTAAGCACTAGAATGAACAACAATGACAACGAATCACACACCTCTCAAAGAGCTACATGCCAGAATTCCCACCGACCACAACTACAGATTGTTGGTCGGCCTGTCTGACTATAAACAGTCACAGAAAAACACCTACAAGGACGTAATTCTAAATGTCATTACCTTTCCAAAACCTTGTAAGTATGAGAAAAAAGAGAGTACGCAAAGGCCTGACCATGAGTGCAGTCATCAATAGAGCATTCCATGAAAGCTTTTTGGAAATGTTACTTTTAAAGGTATCAGGTGCAAAAAGCTGTGTAATATGGCTTATAAATTATTTGAAGGGCTGTTGACATAAGTTAATAATAAAATGACAGCATAAGGAGCAGCGAGAGGTAGTCACAGAGGAGCGCTTGATTAACTCCAGTTTCAGTCACCATCAAAGCTAATGATCTGTAGGCAGTTGGATGCACGATGGCAAACCAGACACACCAGGTACATACAGAACAGGACCTACTGAGGTAAGTTATTTCATACCTGCTTTATTACAAAGGCACAGCTATATTAGAAAAAAAAATGATGTTTTTTATTAGCAGTAGTCTGTATTCAGTCAGTTTGTAAGACAGCTCTTAACTTCAGAGAGAGGTTCTTACTTTGGTGCTTGTGGAAGAGAGACGAGGTACTTAGGTTAAGTACGAGACTTCTTATCACTGTAAGCAGCACTGCGGAGCCCCCCTTCTGAACACCCAATGGAAATTATGTGTTACAAAAAGAAATGAAGCGAGCTACTGGACACAACGCATAAGCACGGGTTTGTAGAGTGTGGGTGAAAGAAGGCTGTGATATCCTCTGGTCAAGACACAGGTCTAGATGACACAGAGATTAGGACCTGAGAACACACCGAAGCACGTGCCCTGCTCATGCTAGTAGCGGGTTTGGATGGCAATGCTATCTTGAAAGGCAACAGTTGAGGGTCAGCACAACTTGTAGACCAACACAGAGATGATCCCATCATCTATCAGGGATCCTCTTCTATTCCTCTTACCGCTCTGCAGCTTGAAATATTGCCAGGGACCTCAGCAGTGGAACGAAAGAGATGAGAATCTGGGCAGAGTTCAGAGAACAAAAACATGGAAAGGGCTTTATGAGGAAATATAAAAATAACTAGGTTGTACAGTGCATTCAAATCTGCAGAGATGCGATAAACTTACAAATACTGCCAGCTGTTATGTGAAAGAGGGAAAATATATTTACTGTGGCACAAAGGGGCACAGACAGAAGCAGAGGAATGAAAGCCCGCCAAGTGTTCTACATCTGGGCAGCATTTACACCAACACAGACTATGGGACACCTGGAAATCCAAGCAGCACTACATCCATCCACGTTAACAGAACGTTGTACCTGTATTTTATTCCCACTCTAGTAAGGGAAAGGCTTGATAGCCTCCTGGCTCACCCCAAGCAGTGACCCAGCAGAGGCGGTGGTACTTTGTGATTTCCTGGCTGTGTTCTAGGAAGATATTGCAACAGCTTCTCCTGTTCTGAGTACTGCTGGGCCAAGGGGAATGGTTACTGTCTCTAGCTCGCCACAGACTACTCACCAGTGCTTTCCTGTAATAGGTGACTGATCACTCCGATTGCTGGCACAACTGCTGGTGTGGCTGCTTTTAAGTCAGGTCAGTTAAAACAAAACAAAACCCACTACCACCAAAAAAAACCCAACAGCCCTGAATCCCCGTCTTACAAGTGTTGAAGCTAATCTGGATCATTTTGACTGAACCGAGCTAGGAAGTGAGGCAGCAGCTAAGCTGAGCAACTGAGGAGGTGGAAGGGGGTCCTGGGGGTAACCGCATCTGCAGTGCTCAGCTGCAGCTAGCACAGGATGTGTAACCACACTGCTTGCTGTCCGCTGCTCTATTTCAGAGAGGATGCTTCTGCAGGAGCGAAGCAGCTCTTTCTCTAAGCCTCTTCAGGTCCTCTCGGCTGAGTAAGCGTCACAGCCGACAATAATTGTGGTGGCCTGTCCGCTGCCCACTAAGCTAGGACCATAACTATCTGACACTATCAGCAAACACGAAATGTCCTTACCTTTACCAGTCTGGACAGGACATACACAAAAAGATCACCCTCACATAAGAAACTGTGTTATGTTTCTAATCTCCTGCCTCATCCAATATTTTCCCTGAATCAAGGATGAAATGGGGAAAACAAAAACAACCTCCCTGACCCCTTCACACTTTCCAAGACTTGTTTTTCTGGAGGCATACTTGGCAAGTAGCTTAAAAACAAGGTACTGAATGGAACTGCTGAGTGAAGGTGTCTGTCGTGGACAAGCTTCCTGTGAAATTGCTGGTATAAACCCAAACCTGACTGGGGTGCCTCCCGCTAGAGCTGCCATCTCTGAGAGCCGTGACCTTTCAGCCATCCAGCTTTGTTCCTAATGCACTGCAATACCTTCACAATGATCTGTTAGGAGGATAAATGAGTTTAATGAGTAGTTCCATTCTGGGAGGCAGCCCCTGCCAGTATATTCTGGGTTGTGTGGTTCATTTCTTAAACTATAATAATCCCCAGGAAAAAGAAGGACAATTCTTGGCTGCAGGGTGGATACAGAAAGGTGGTTTTCCTAAATAATAAATTAGGTCAGTCTTTAAATAAGTCATCTCCTTCTCCCTGGATAAATATTTACTCCTTCCAAACTAATATTAGGTTTATGTGTCTCCCAACAACTTTGTTCTGTTCTGTTTTTCATTAGAAGCTCTGGAGTCAGCCATGACAGAAATCTACCAGATAGCTTCAGGGGATTAAAAAAAAGAAACACTAAAAGAACAAAAAAAACCCCTACCCTTGGGCTTCCAGTTTTCAACAGAACCACCCGTTGTTAACTTAACAGCCAGGCACAGCACACACTTACTCAAAGAAATTTCCCCAACAAAAATAACCACTGGAACAAACCATAAACAAGAGCAAGTGTATCCATATGGAACTTACCACTGGAAACAAGGGGTTGGCATCTTCAAAAAAGACCAGATAATTTATAAGAAATTGAAAATTAGAGGGGGTTTTTCCTTCTAGAGCCCAGGGCTGCAAACGGCTGGTGTGTCAAGGGCAGCGAAAGCATTTTCAGAAGCTTGATAATTTTGCTGTTTTAAAACAACTTTGTTTCAAACTGCTATTCCCTAATGATTTTAGAACTTAAAAAAGTGTTTTCATCCAGAATGAAGAATACCTTCAAGGTTTTCAGAGATCAAATTTTGGCAATAAAAGAACATTTTGTGTCCATTAAAAAGCTTTTGTTTCCACTTCCAGCTTTTAAAATGATCTCAAGGTAAATCAAAGAAAAATTCCTTTCCATCTAGCTCTGCTTGGTTTTCTTGGCCTCCGAAACAAAGCCCAGAGAGTGGCTTGAATGCTTCCATGCGAGCAAACAGGATGGGGAGAGAATGGTAATAAAATCATGAGGGAAACCCTTGGATAGGATCAGGTAGGTATAAAACTGGCCATGAAAAACTAAGGCTGGAAAGAATGTGGCTTCTAAGGACCACAGAAAACTAAACTTGGGCATCCTTCTCATAGCAGCAGCTGGGGCAACAGCGCAGGTACCTTCAGGCAGGGCCATGAGGTGAGCTGGCAGGAGCTGGGGCAGGGCATCCGAACCAGATCCACGTCAGCCACTCAGTAAGAGAAAGAGTTGTTGAAAACAAAGACCCTGGCACCCCAGTGAACTCTGTGTAGCCCTGTGCACTGACACAGTGAGCCCTGGCACCTTTGTCATTCCTAAGCAAGCGCCCTCACTTTGAACATGTTGAGCAGTAGCAAGCTGAAAGCATGCTGCCATACGGTCGGCTAAGAGAGGCCACAGGAGCTTCGCACTGGGCATCGCTGTAATTCACTGCTCCCCATCTAAAGAAGGGTCTAACAACCACCGGAGGAATGGAGAGTTGATGTCTCACCCTTGAACTTTATGACAAAGAAGAGAATATTCTGATCTCTATATATTCCTTCCTAACGTTGGCAGACGGAAGAGCGAACAGGCCTAGGAGCCCTAAGCCTCACACGCAGCAAAAGCCAAGCAACAGAAACCTACGTCAGGTTAAGCTCTCAGCCGAGTTTGTGACAAGGATTTCAAACACAGGGTCCCTTGGTCTGGACCAAGTACAAAGCTCCACTTGTTTATCCTTTCTGCCACAGAGTGTATGCTTAAACTGAAACAGAACAATCAGCTTGAGGAAACATTCCTGAAAAAAAAAAGGGTTTTATTTTTTTTATTATTCAAAAAAAGGGGAGAAAAACAAACACCAAATTTCAGTATACGCCCGAGAAGTTTTTTTCCAAGAACACTTGCATTTGTTATTAGATCAGTAAGTATGCTTTGCTGGCCACATCAAAGCTCTTTAATTTATCTGTGATCAATCTGGGGTAAGCTTGTAAGAAAATATCTTTTTTTTTTTTTCTCATCGTCTAAAAAGAATAAGCAGGAAAAAATATCCTAGGCATCAAACTAATCAAGTTACACATGTTTTTTAGTCTCTAGCAGCTCCTTAAAAGCGATTTTTGAGAACAAAGCAGTCTGCTTTAAAGAGACCTACAATAAGAAATATTTGCCATTTTTTCCTTTCAGGAAAGTCCCAGTGCTTTCTCCCAAAACTCACTGAAGTCGCTGAGCTTTTCTGCAGTTATTTCTGTGTGCTCTGGAACAGGTCTCTGATACGATCAGATTTCTGCCAGCAAAAGGCTCTGAAATAACCCCTAGACTCCTCTGCTGGGATCGATAGGAGCGGGTTTGATTCTCACAGTGTGCATAATATCTCACACAATGTCTGACACCGTGGATTTCTCCCCGTATCAATAGCTGACTTGCAGGAAAACTGAAGGTGAAATGTAGTCCTTAGCAAGCAGTGAAAAACAGAATACCAGGCTAAAGTAACAAAGCAACATGTAACCTGTGCTCTGAAAATATGACATTGATTAGTTTTATTTTCTTCAACAGGCCACATTACCTCTGATTCTTCCACTTTTACCGTGCAAAAAGAAGAGACTAACTTTGCATCCAATAAAAGTAATGGGACTTGTGCTGTTGATTCAAAGTGGGAGAAGACCCCAGATCCTTTCAGTGCTATTCATAATTTGGGTTGTCAAGGATTAACATTTAACTAAAGGTCTTTGCTTGGCAAGCTGAATAGATAATGTAAAACTATGTAGGAGGAAAATCTAACCGAACCTTGAGTTTGCGGTGTATCCTGAAATATAAGGATATTACTGGGTTTTTGTACCATGGGTCAATTGAATTAATTAGCAAAGAGAAGGCTGGGAAGTTCCTTGATCAAAACTTGTTCACAGCCACTCAGGGAACAGCTTTCTGAGAAAGGTGATCAGGTGAGGAAAGACAAGTTTCACCGCCTCAGAACTGGATCTAAGCAAAGATCAGATGGAAAATAATGTGCAAATTCTCCACTGTAGCACAAGGATGATGTCAAAAGGGATGTGAGGGATGTGGTGGTTTGCATTCAAATTCAATTCAATCTATCAGACAAGACTTTCTGCATCAAACACCAACTTGATGGACAAAGAAATTGCTTAAAGTGTTTGTTTCCTGTGCCATAAAGACAACATAATTATCAGACAACAATTATTTTCGTATCATTAACTCTAATCTATTTTCCATGGTTCAACACCTTTAATGTTTTTAGTCTTTGACCAAAGCACAAGTTATTGTACCTGGAGTGCCCGTCAATGCTAGCAGCACTGTGCCCAGGCACAGATGTCCTGAAACTCCATGTGAATGCCCTTCCTCTTCCTAGTGACAAATCAGAAAGGGGAGACTGTTAATTTGGAGAACGTCTTTTATAAATCTGCTTCCTTGCACCTTTATTTGCCCTCTTAATTAGGAATGCAGAAGTGAAATTAGGCATTTGTAGATTGTGATTCTTAAAATTACTGGGATGCCTTTGTAGTCTGAAAGGTTAGAGAAGCCTTCTTTCAAAACACCTGCCGTGTTATTACTGGAAATTATGCTTTTTCTACAGCGATTCACACCCTAATCACTTCCCATCTGAGGAATGTCTGCCTATCACTGTTATTCCTCAAAAGCTATAATGAGATTGAAGCACAGTGTGAAAACAAAACTTTTACAGATAGCTGGAACACTTCCATTTTCTGTTTGTTTGGCACCTTTTTATTTTTTATTTTTCCCAAGAGAAAGAAGCTAAATATTCTTTGAGGGAAAGAAGCTTTTCTGTTCCATTCAGAAAAGATGAGCAAGGACCCCTCTACCTGAGGCATTATCTACCTACTGTACAGCCTTCCTTAAAGAACACATGCAACTCAGCCCTTCCTACAAATCTACTCAGTTTGTATTTATAGAATAAATTTATGTCTTCTCTCCCTGGAGAAATACCCAAAATTGCTTTGTTCATCATTGGATGCCCTAGAAGAAAACAATTGGGTGACAGCAGAAAGTGTGATAACAGAATGATTGAGCACATTTTTAAAGTAAAGTGCACTGAATTACATTTTGTCCACTTGGTATGTTTGTAACCTTCCAAAATAGTGCAAAACGGTGCTGAGGCAGCAACTTAGCTGAGATGGATCAGAAGAGCTCAACTGGATGGGTTCAAATAAGGAGATGTCTCAGAGCCTTCAGAGTGTGAAGCTTCAGTCCCAAACACTTCACTAAATTCACCATTTCACTTCGCATAATTGACAGCAGAGATCTTTGAGGTTCAGCTTATTTTTTACATGCAAGTACTTTCTAGGGAGGTACGGATGCAGCGTTTTTAAGCCTACTCACAATAATCTTGTTTTTACCTTTCACAGAACCTACAGGTACAACCGCCCGCACCTCCTGGGATTTGTAGATGCAGGTGGAAAACTACCGCTGCGGGCATTTCAGGAGAAAATGTCCACACAGGCAGACTGTCAAGAGCCATGGAAGGTAACACTCCAACACTCCTATGTCCTAGCATTTGCCCCCATACCTGAACTGCTATAGCCCAAAGCTATTCTATATGCCTGGCAGGAAAGATCTCCATCATTTCCTCACCTTTAAAAAAATTAAAAAAAAAAAACAACAGAACTTGACAAAGTTTAAATCTTGTATATCTGTCTCATTTTTCTGGGTCCATGAATAACGTGCATATTCCATTCTGAAAAATAAAACTGCTCCCTTTTTTCTCATATTTTATGTAAACTTGCCTTCCTTTTTTTTTCTTCCACCTAGTGAAGAACAAAACAGATGGAAAAAAATGCAAGCTTGGATAGGTTCAAGAAGGTGTGTCACTACCACCAACAGGATCTAGAGAAATTCATACTGTATGTTAAATTTCCATTTCTGTATTTCTTCACAAAACAACATACTCCTATCAGCTCTAACCCTTAGCAATATCTCTTTCCCCTCCTTATATAGGGGAAATCCCCTCCATATATAGAAGGGAAAAGCAGAACATCTGTATTGCTCAGAACAGCCTCGTGTTTACAAAACGATTGTAGAGGTACAGAAGACAGGATAAACAATGGGCAGACACTTAAAAATACCTAACATTTTCAGATATTCCCCCATTTCATGGAGGATTCCATTTTCTAGAGATCTCAATGGGGCTGAAAATGAAAGAGTGTTTAAAATGCCTATATATTTGATAGGGGAATGCTTCCTGCAGCGGCATCAAAGTCTTTCCCAGAAAGATGTCAGAGCTCTTTATAAATTTCAATTTCTTAATTATGAATGTCCATAAGTAGCATTTTGGTAGCCCACTTTATTTAAGAATAACCAAGTACCATGCAGAGAACATGTAAGAAGGTCTCCCAAGCCCTTTTTGTGAAGGATGATGTCTTTGTTCTGGCAGTGGATCCAAGAGGACTTGGTATGCCCCCAGCCCTGTGTCATGTTGGTTGGAGAGGCGGCAGGCGACGGAGGCAGGAGGGCTCCACGGGCTGGAAACACTGCGGTGACATTAGAGGGCTCCTGTGGCATCGAGCTCGCAGGGACCGGGAAGGCCTAGTTCTGGGCTTCTGGCTTGCTGCAAGGTTTCCTAACTTCAATCACACTTGTCAGAAAAAAAAAAAATCCCTCCGGTGACAAATGAAGCATGACAATTTTTAGAAAAACAGCGCATGCACTGACAAAATTACGGGAGTTTTGATAAAATGGGCCTACAGTGGAGCACGGGATTTGGTGCTGATGAGCACCTTAGCGATGCTCTCGGCTCTGTGAGAGCTGCTTCGGAGGCAGCATGTCCCTGGCTTGTGAGAAGCAATAGAAGAGCAGTAACTAAAACAGGCTCAATGGCTCTGGTGTCCTCTAAAACTCTGTAACATTTCAGCTAAAAGTCTTAACAAAGTCTGACTTTACACACATCCACCCGTACCCTCCTGATGAGACATTTTCATTTCACCTGATGTCAGCCGCCCAGAAGCGAGGGACCTCGTCTGGGCTCCTTGCCTTCTGCAAATGGGAAAGGGGAGAGGGGACTTCTGCTGGGTGGTTCTTCAGAGAGAACATCCTTCACGGAGGATATCTGGGACAAACAGCTCACTGGAGATGGCAGTCCTTCTACCCAGGCTCTGCAGAGCGAGGTGGGACCACACACCCAACATCCGAGATGCTGAAGCAAAGCGGGACAAACCTCATGCTGCTCTAGATGGCTTCAGTGAAAACCAAGAAACTTCAGCAGCTTAAATGAAGTTTGGCTGGTGGATATTGAATATAATTATTAGCTTGCTCTTCCCACTTCTGGGAATCCCAGTTTTCCCTCTGATGGGGTGTTCATGTTGAAGTCCTTTACCCAGTCCTTTACCCTGCACAGTCCAGTCCTACGGAAGCTCAGGGAACACAGAACTGGGCCTAATGCTTCCCTCACTCAGCAGCACCTCCTCCAAACAAGTTTTCCAAGGACACACACGTCTGTTTTACTGTGATGGCAGATGAGATCCTAACATCTCGATGTTTGCAGAGCTCATTACCTATAGTAAAACCCCACGAGACTGTTGTCTGAGTGAGGTTTCTCACATTCTGAAATATTTTCAGAATAAACCTGCTAGAGACAGTTTCATTATTACTTTTTTTTTTTTTTCTACTTTGAAGCCTTTTTCAATTTGACCTTTGGAACAAATATTTCACAGGATTATTTGATTATTTGTAGCTAAGGAACACAATGGAGAAGTTGGAATATTCTCTCTTTCTACCTGCAATTTGTTACGGTACATACATGTTTGTTCTGCGTTGTTTCTTTCCTTCACAATTCTTCCACGTCTACCAGCTGGCAATGGTCATTATCCATGAACATTTTTTCAGAAGAGGCATTTCTGAAAGTGGTTATTTCTGCACATGGCACCTCCAAACATGCCCATCTCTTTTGGGGGCACCCAACAATGCTTGGGTGCCCAATCTTTTTTTAAGTTCAGACTTTCCCTGAGAATGTTGGGACAAGTAATTCTAATCCATTTATCACTGTAGTGTTGGGACTGATCGAGTCCTTATGGATAGCAGATACAGATTTCTTTATCACTGGGACCGCAGATTTTTTCCTAACTTGTCTTTCACTCTATTTAAACTGATTTTGAAATCAGTTTAACCCAAAAACTCAAAAAAACAAAACCAAAAACCACCAAGCTTTTCCACATAAACTAGCTCCTTTGAAAATCCCTGACATAAGAAAATCAAGACGCTGTACTCCAATTGTTTCAGGGGAAATTGAATCATAACAAAGACCTCTTTGAAAAGTCCCAGTTCAAACCTCAAAAACCCTGTGAAATAAATCATGCCGTTCCTATTTCGTAGGCACCTCGTAGCACAAAAGGATAATGTAACTTGCTCAAGACCCTGTCCAAGCCCCAGTGCCAAGTCCCTGTAACTGTAGTTAAAACTCAGTGCCATCCTCTTTCCCAAAATGCCTGAAGGCCTTTCAGTAATGCAGTAAGACACTAGACCAAACAGGAAAATAAATAAATAAATAAAAATGGGGGAGGAGAAAGGCACAGGTCAAGCATAGGGGTATTTAGCAGTCCTCTGGATGAACAGGATGGATACTGAAGCCATCTTCAGTCCCTGATGCCCCAAGAGCCCTGGGTTGTGAAGAAAATGGCTTGCCTTGGGACAAGTGGCTTTCCTTCACAGGTGATCTTGCTGCAGGGAGAGCTCATGTGCTAGTGAAGCAAAATTATAGCCTGTCACAATATAGAAAACTGTCCATCATAAAAAGAAACTGATGGCTGGATGTAAATCAAAACCATCACAGAGCCCTGGTCTCCTCCTGGGGGTAATTTCAAGGCCCAGGCTCTAAGCACTAACAGTTCGTTTTTCTAGCATTAGAGGTCAGAACCACATTTGTCTTTTGTCCTACTTTTTAATTTATCTTAACATTGGTCTTATCCGAGAAGTCCTTCAAATAATCAAAATTTCCCCATTTTTCTCTAAACGCCTCCCCCATAACTGACTAGCGCTAACTAAAACACCATCATTTCGTAGATCTTGCAGAAACAATGTTTTGTTCACAGCAGCTGGTAAGAAGCACTCTTCTAAAAACATGCGAGCAGAAAACAAAAAGCCTCAAGAATGCCAATGCAAAAATAACTTGTTTTGGCAAGTTCAAGTATTTTATGCATGTATATCTGCAAGGTGTTGGTAGCAAAACTAATTTCTACTTCAACCTAAACACTGTAGAAAAATAACCAAAACAAAACATAAAACCCCCAAACACCAGTATGTGCCAAGTGGGAAAAAAACCACATCGGTAGAACAAAAATATTTACTTCCCCGCATCTAAAATTATTATGGGCATCAGAGAACATTTAGGAAAATGTCTTTTAAAAAACCACTGAAGTGTTATTTTAATATCTTCAGGTAGAAGGAGACAAAGCCAGTGCTACTGATCCATGAAGCCTGGCTCTGTTCTTACCTCTCCTAGCAGGCTGGGCTAAGGATGACTGCTTCCTCAGCCACCAGCCATCTCTGTGCCTGCAAAGTTCACAGCACAGCTTCAGAAGTAAAGCACTTCTCTTGGGAATGTAAAAACTAGCAGCAACAGTTGGAGCTGGCCAGAGCATAACTCCAGGTCATTCCAAGTAAAACGACTGGATTTCAACTTTCTCGGCTACCGTGCGTTGCCCGCTTTCAGTGCCATGGAAATACTGTGATTATTTTGGCCATCGGCTTCTGGAGTCTTCAGAGGCCTGTGGAAAAAGACCCACCCCTGCTTTTGTAATGATTATCCACTAGGTGGTCAAGTTTTTGGAGGTTTCTTGATACGTGGCACAGCTACACAAAATAGACAACGGTCCCAGCATACAAGCTGCTAACTTGGTAGTTGTGAAATCGCACCTTCTCTTGACAAGTCAGCAAAACTGTCACCTTGGCTCTGAGAAAGGAAAATAATTAGGTTTGGATTATTTCCTTGTATTTTCTAGTAGTTTCCTGAGTGACCTTAGACAGATGCCTTAATCCTTTTCGTCTCCAATTTTCTTTCTCCTTGTATTTCTAACCTGTTGTAAAGCAGATCGACTGATGTTTACAAAACGCCCTCTGATTCCTTACAGAGAAACAAGGCTGAGTCCACTCATATAGGTTTTAAGACCTATTAAACTCCCAGTCATCTTTTTCATACTTTCCCAGTTCAAAGACTGAATGTTTAATGGTGCTACCTACAACTGTGGACAATTTAATCTCACTATTTTTTCTTGATTAGAATATGTATGTAAACCAGGTTCACAGAGACCTCTAAGGTGCAAAACAACCCTGAAACTGAACTTGGAGACGTCTGAACCAAGTCCTGCAGAGCCATCAGGATGAAAGTCCTGTATTCTCATCTGGGAGCACCATGTGCCTCAACCAGACTAGCAAGCCCTGCTGAGTGGCTCTGAGAGATCTGGATAACGCTGTGCTCTGCCCACAGACACACAGCGGCCTGCTTCAGTGCCAACACACGCCTCATAAATGAGATCCATAAATGGCGGCATAAATGTCCCTCTGAGCTCTCCACACAAACTGCCATGGATAGAGCTCGCTACAGGGACAGACAGGGGCAGACATCGAGTACGAAAGTCAGAGAAGTTTAAGTAGGGAGTCCCAGTACCTCACACTGTGGACATCAGATCCAGCAGTAGGCAGGCCTCTTCACTGTGAGGAGGTATGTGCCACGTGAGAAGACAGTGGAGCTTTTTGGAGGTATTTTAATTTTCACTTTTCAGGCCTTTAAAGCAATCACACGGCCTGCCTCTTTGCTAGTTAACTGAATTTTCTTCCTGTTCCCTTCCAGAAGATCCCTCCCAATCCTACTGCTAGATGCTTACAGCCCAACTCTTGCTAGGAACATTAAAACCACAAGTTTGGGTCTGAAAAGTATTTTAAAAACAATTTAGTATTATTTAGTATTTATAATATTATACTACATAATTCTACAAAAAAATATTTATGACTATTTAAAAATATTTTAATAACCGCTTACGGTCATTAGCAGTTTTTATTTACACTTGCTTTCTATTACCACTTAGCCTTTTTTTGTAAAATTGGATTTAAATGTTCTTGTAAAATTTGGATTCTGCTGTGTCTGACTTGCCATAATGATCTTATTTTAGAAAGGCAGGGGAAAAATCATGGCTCAAAGAGAGTTCTCCTGCTGACTTCAAGCAGGGTAAACATTACTCTGGAACATGAGCTGCCTAAGCTGCTGCAGCACAGGTTATTTTCTTGAAGCTCTGGAAATCTTGTGCTTTCTTCATAAGCATGCACAAGCAGCTTTTTGAGTTCATTGAAGTTCTCTGTAAAAATGGATTCAGGTGGCAGAAATAATTGTACTTGTTAACATCTGCTGAATCTCTTAAGCTTAAATCCGGCTTGTTTAGTTTGCTTTTCAACTGTGGATCATGAATCTTCTGCTAATCTTATCTGTGCTCATGTGGTAAATCACATCTATGCCATTATATACATGTTTTCCAAAAAAACAGCAACAACAACGTTTCACCAGGATTCTACTTTTACAAATTAATAAATTACTTCCTCAGCCAAAATCACTCAGGAAACAGTGCTGTGTTAACTGCCAGTAACAAGAATCAGGGTTTACCAGCCACTTGGTCACACTTACACTGAAATGACCCCTGAAAATAAAGCTATGCAATTTGTACCTGCATTTATTGCAACTGAGCGTGGGCTTGTTTCAGTCTAAGTATTTTGTACACTTGCAAAGTGTACAAAATTTTGTACACTTGCAAAGTGTACAAAATGGAGCAGGGTGCAGGGCCCTGTAGCCTACCAGCTATGCCCCATCCCCAAACAGAAAACCGTGTCGTGAACTTGCTGTGCTCAAGCAGATAAGCGCTGCTAAGAGGCAGCACAGCAGCAGTGGCCCACCTTGCTTCCAGAGCAAGGAGCACCCACCTCTGCACAGTGCTCTGGAGGTTTTTGGACATACCTGCTGGGACAGCCCTGCTTCATTCTTACACACTTTTACACACCTTTTATAGCTGTGAGTTTTAAGGACTGGCACTCAGGTAAGCAGTTGCCTAGGAAATCAACCTGAAAACAAAACCAAACCTCTTTTTTTCTGAGCTTTGCATATTATTTGATTTGTACATGGGCAAAAAGATGAACTGACTAAGTTTTCTAAATACCTGGCTCATATTTTCCCACCGTGAATTGTATACCTTAGAGTTCCCATTAAATACATACTGGTGTGTGGCACCTGAAGAAAAGTTAGAGGGAAAACACTGACTGGGGACCCTGCCTTGTGCTGGCAGCATCTCCATACTGTGTGTGACCTCAAGGAAACCAACTGCCATGGTATTGAGCAGGAACTGGTGAGTTAACAAAAACAGGTCAGAAAAGAGCAAGACACGTAGGAGGAGACATCTCACGGAAGTGCTGGACATCTGGTTGTATATCTAGTAACTGGAAAGCAAGAACACTGCTCTCAAATGATCAGCAGTAGGGTATGAATTTAATGTGAATACTGCTTGACTACCTGGGCAATACACCATTGGCCTTAGCCACTTGTGTGGTTGTGGTTGTAGCTCTAAGCCTTCTTTCAGGGGTGAAAAGTAAAGAATACAGACCGCATTTTTTCTTAAGACTTTTTGGCAGGGTGCAGCACTACCAACGCAGGCATACTTTCTGTAAAAGTGGACCGTGGTTAAAAAAAATTAAGAAAAATAAAAACAAAAATATTTCCCAGAAGCTGCTAGATAGGACAGCTTAAGGGAATGTTATTATGACTAAAAGGCTGGATTGGCTGCACAGAACAGCTACTGCCAGTGATAAAGCATAAAGGTTAAACAACTGGGCGCAAGCCTGCCAGATGTAAAATGGAAAGTTTCCAACTTAGGAGCAGCAGAGGAAGGACATGAATTAATATGCCATGACAAAATAAGCATTATAAAAATCCTCCAAGCCAAACCAAATGCCACTGAAAATAAACTCAGAAACTCTCCTCCTTCTCTTTTGCTCCCTGCATTCCAAGGAGGATTGAATTTAGAATAACCATGGGGAATTTGAGAGAAATCTTACACTGAAATGCTGAACATAAGCTTTAAAAGGTAGAGATGCTGCATGAGCTTAGGAGACACTACTGCTGTCTTTATCATGATAGATTATTCACTCTTATCTTCCATACTTATGTATGAAAAGGAATAACCTTTTTGGACTTAAGTTTTTTCATGAGTTTTATCTTCAGTGAGATTGGTAGTGATCAGACAGATTCTTAGCCAGTTTTTTAAAATAACTGATAGCGTGAAAATAACTGATAGCTTCTACTTGGCTTATTAACTGGAGAAAAATAAAAACCAAATCAATGACTGGACACTTGACAAATACACAAAACCCACTGGTTGTTGACTTTTCATCCTGACTACATTTCAGCGCTAGGTCTATGAGCTCTATGCATAGTGACACCCCATCAGGCTGAAGATCCTACACTGCAATGCTCTTTGGCAGATGGCCTTACAGGTACACACATATTTTTCCGGCAGCTATTTTGCTGTTAATACATCAAGCTTATTACACAGTGCTGTAGGACTTAAAAAATGGAGTCTATTTTGTCAGTCCTCATATTAAGGGAGTATCATGGATTGTTCAGTCCATGGCAAGCGCTGTTACAGACTTTAAATTGGGCTCCTGGAAAATGGGTGCAGCAAATTAGACAGCAGCACCACTAGACTGAGAGTCAGCTCAGCCCTGGCACAGATTTCTGTTGAACATGCATTTTGGAAAGCTCCCACAGGGTTTGACAGAAATAGGAGCTCCCACACATAACCCTGATGCTGTCACCAAAAGCAGAGAGGGGGATGAAACTGCACTGGAAATGAATGAGAGACATATGTAAGAAAAACCTGATAGGAGACAGTACATTTAAGCCTGAATGAACGGGAAGAGCAGATGTCAAATACTGCAGTCAAGTGAACAGAACTTAGGACTTTCAATATAGCAGACAGTGGCATGACTTCTTCTTATGGTGCTGCACCTTTTGTATGGCTATATGGTGTGTCTGCACGTGCTTAGGGACAGGCACTGCAATTGCAGCACAGAAACTGACAACCAAGTGTAAGTCGGTGATACTCAGAATTAGCAGGGAACTTTCGCCATTGATCCCTCTGATTCTGTCCCTCACCACTCAGCATTATCCCTAGCAGGTTTTAACAGCTGATCCTACCAGACATCAAGCATAAGCCAAATAACAGCCATATGTGGTATTTGCAAGATACCTGACAGTGATGCCTCTTGTAACAGCCATATGTATGTCAAATACACATCCTCTGCATTTTTAAGAGAATCAGCTTGCAAAGACGTTTTAGTTGACTTTGCATTTAGGCACATCCAGACAAACAGCAGAAAGCATAAGCAGGAACCTCCTACCTTCTGTTTCAACACTCCTCCCCAAAGCTTCGTCTGAGGTTAAAAGAGCAAACAGCATCCCAAAATACCAAGATTCCTCATGTTACGTGGGCTGCCTGAAAAACTCCTCAGAAATGCAAATGCCTTCAGTTATTCAAATAGGAAAATTATTTATTGGTCGCGACTCATCTCTTACATTGTTTCTCAGCATTGAGATAAACTACACAAACGCAAGCCTCAAGTATGAACAACATGTTAATGGTTAATGCTGAAGGCAAAATGTGTCAGGAGATAAAGAGATCCTGAGTTATTGCCTTCACCTGACAGGTGAACATACTTGTGTCTACAACTCTCAGTACGGAAGTCTTAAATGAATTATGAAATATAAGCAGCAGGACAGGCTTTTCTTCTACAGGCCCCAAATCGTATGGAGTACTGACAGGAATTAAAATCTATTCTCTCTTAGTTTACTAATGGGATTTACCTTGTCCACATTTAGCAGGCCATCTAGTCTGGCTTCACCTGTGTCATCACTAGAGAGAGGTACGGACCTCCTGATTCAAACTCTCCTAAGGTAAGTGTCTCCAACAAGCTGGAAGGACTTCCTCACTCTGCCCTGAAGTGCTTAATGCTCTCCGCTGGTTGCGGCATAAGTTTAGATGACTTGGTCAGATGGGACACCTAACTCTAAGCTGAAATAAACCTCCCCTCTTGTCCCAGGAAGAACCTGACAGACTGCTTCAGGAAATGCCCGTGCCAGGTCAGAGAGCGCCTAATTAGCACGTGAGATTTCCTGACAGCTACAATCAGTGGAAGCCAACTACAGGCATATGCAGAAGAGGTAAGACAGGAATCAACCTGTCTATCAGGAGGACAGGGATTCCGAGCACTTCTGATAAAATCTGAACATAGGACAGCCAAAGAGGGAAGATCCAAATGCTCTCAATAAAAATAATAAATCTATCTGTTCAGTACGCTGTGTAAGACCACACTTCTGCTTCACTGCTTTGCAGGTGTACAACAAAGGGGGAGGTACAGCAAGGGGAAGCTGACAATGGGAATACAGGAATTTGAAAAGGGAAGAAAAAGAAAATACAGAAAGCATCTAAACCCCAAACGTAGGTGCGGTCCCCCCCCTCCCCCCCCAAAAAAAAGAAGTCCTACACTTGCAACATCAGATTTAAGGGTATTATATTTGGTTTCTTATAATTTACTTTTGCCCCAAACAGGTATCTCTTTCTAATGCATTTATTGAATCTCCTGCATTTTTAAGGGTTTGGCTGCTAAATCTGTCTGCTGAAATTTGTCTACTGGCATCTCCTCTGAGGTACCTTACTCGATGTCTGCATTTTGAGAGGTCCTGAGCGTGCTCACTGCTGCATTTAGGTGACTACTGTTCAGCACTTTGCACGTTGGCCTCAGTATTTCGGGAGATTTCACAACTTGTCCAACAACTTGTTGGTGAACAAACAAAATCAGCTAACATAGCCAAAATAGGCACATTCAGGTTGTTACTCACGGGAACCTGCCAAGGGGAAGCAGGAAGGTGAATGCACGGAGGGCAAGCATGTAGGTATATGGCTGCATGGCCCAGGAGAAGCCTAGCAAGCACAAGGCAATGTACGGAGATAAAGAACTGTGGTTACAAATGCTGTTACTTAGTGATGGACTGTCTCTTCTAAAGGACACAACCAAAGCCAGCATCAAAACTACAGAAATACCAAATATTCTGCAATAGCATTTACACTTACTGGTTAATATAATGGCAGCAGAGACATATCAAAACTGGAGTGCAGCTGTCAGTCAAACGTTTAAACTCTTCCTTGAAGTAGGTCAGTATTTCCAGACAACCAGAACATAAAAACAAAACAAGTGACCTCCATGCCTATTATAACAAATCTCCAACAGAGTCTGGGCTTATAAAATAACTGGGCATGATGCAAATGTTGGCTTCTGCATGGGAGAGACTGGCCTACTTGCCACACCACTCCAGAGAAACTGTGGTCAGAAATGAACAAAATTGTAATAAAATAGAGATGGCAGATGTTTTCTACCCCTAAAATCATGGAATCATAGAATGGCTTGGGTTGGAAGGGACCTTAAAGATCATCCAGTTCCACCCCCCTGCCATGGGCAGGGATGCCACCCACTAGATCAGGTTTGCCAGGTCCCCATCCAGGCTGGCCTTGAACACCCCCAGGGATGGGGCATCCACAGCTTCTCTGGGCAACCTGTGCCAGGGCCTCACCACCCTTTGAGTGAAGAAAATGCACGCCTTGCTTGTGCAAGACTGTCCTCTGACCATACACCATGGCTTTAAGGACGTAGGCTGACCACAGCTGAGATTTTCACCTTTAATACTCTGGAGAGAATAAAACATTGCCGCTGTTGGAGCACAGAACTAGACAGTGTGCCAGCTCGTAAGCCTCCGCAGTCCCCAGGGCAGAACACACCACTCGCCGGGTAGCTCGCAGTTTGCTGTGTAGCTGTATCCTAGAAACGGTGAGAGAGAGCAAGTTGTTCCTCTCAGCTGACATCCTGCACGCTCTGAAAACTCTTAGTTTGAAACCCCCTCATTCCCACTTCCTGGACATGCAGCAAAGGTTAAACCAGCTCATTCAGAAATGTGCAGGTCCTCTTCCTCTAACTAAATCTGAGGCTTGCTTTATCAAATCTTTCAGTTCAAAGATGTATGTTGTGTCTGTACGCAGCCTTGGCTGAGCTCCTTATTAAGCCTACTCAAGCTCCCGGTACAGGATATCATTCTCACGCTCTGCCTCCTCTCTCCTCCACGACACCACAAGCAGTACCTCACGAAGAGCTACAAGCCGTGTCTTTCACACCTCTGTGTTGCGGCTGCCTTTTGGGTGTGGGTCAGTATCTGTGCTTGACATACGCCAGGAGAAGCGACTGCCTGGATCTACGCAAAGTACCAGCAAGAGGTCAGTGTCTTTTAACTCCAGGTTGGCTCCTCGCTTTGTAATCGTGCCACTCACTGAAATGCTCTCTCCCTCACCCTGTGCGTGGACTCTGGCTGCCGTCCTTCCCCTCCTCGTGTCCCTGAGGGCCAGGGTCAGGCAGGGCGTACTGCAGGCTAGCAGCAGGGCTCACCTCGTGTTTCTGCTGCGGATCTCTTCTGCGTAGAGGCACAACCGGCCGCGAGCATAGTTGTGCCGGTGCCAGCTCCCAAGCACAGTCGCCGAGGCCGAGGGTAAGCTGTGGAAACGGGTTCGCCTCTGCAGCTATGTGAAGTGAAACAAAGTGTTCTGCTTTTCGTGGGCTTTATTGCTCTCAATGTATGTGGTTGCTAAAACCGCACCTGCACAGTGTGAAGCCTGAAAACTGGGCACAACCCCGAGGCCGTGCGTTTGGCCGGCCAGCTGCAGTGCCATCACTCTGCATACACACGACAGCTCCACCAAAAGGAGCGTGGCGGGGGGAGAGGAAAGGGCACCTGGCAGGCTGCTCTTGGGCAGAGCAGTGACACTGCAAGTGAGCAGAGTGCTGGGCTATGAGGCATGGCACCCAGACGGCACCTGCTGCTGTGTCAAGGCCGGCAGCCTGCCCATCCACCTGACAGGCCTGTGCAAGCCTGGACGGGGCCGCCCAGTGGCAGGGGGCCTCGTCCTTCTTCTCTTTTCATCTTCCCTATCAGCCAACGTCAGTCAGTCCCCTGACGCTCCCATGGTAGAATCACAGAATCACAGAATATCCCGAGCTGGAAGGGACCCACAAGGGTCAATGAGCCCAACTCCTTGCTCCACACAGCACCACCCACAATCAGACCATGTGTCTGAGAGCGGTGTCCAAACACTCCTTGAACTCCAGCAGCTCGGTGCCATGTCCACTGCCCCGGGGAGCCTGTCCCAGTGCCCGACCACCCTCTGGGTGCAGAACCTTTCCCTAACCCCCAGCCTGACCCTCCCCTGTCCCAGCTCCATGCCGCTCCCTCGGGTCCTGTCGCCGTCCCCAGAGAGCAGAGCTCAGCGCCTGCCCCTCCGCTCCCCTCGTGAGGGAGCTGCAGGCCGCCATGAGGCCTCCCCTCAGCCTGCTCTGCTCTGGGCTGAACAAACCAAGGGGCCTCAGCTGCTCCTCATACTTGTTTCTCTCCAGACCCTTCACCACAGTACAACTAAGGCCTCCCAGGCACAGTATGAGTGCTGCTCTCATCTGGAGGAGCGCTCTGCTGGGGGAAAGAGTGCCCTGGCTAAACCGCACCACGCTAGCTCTTGAGCAGTCCAATCGACCTGTGGCATGCTGGTCACAGTACCAACATACACATCGTCAGTTCTGCTGACCAGGTGACACATGCAAGGTGGGATCTGGAATCACAGTTTCTGGCAGAGCCAAACAATACAGGCTATTCTTTTGCCTCGTACAGTTCCTCTGGAAATACACTTTGACAGAATCTTCTGCCAGCCACCTCTAGCAGTAGGCACGATCTCAAGATGACACACGAGAGCAAGCAGATCTGCACACAAGGTGGCCACCTGTACGTGTGGGCTGCAGCCTGCTTCACATGAGCTATAGAGTGCCTACAGAGCGCAGCACGTATCCGCACAAATTAATCTGGAGGTATCGCTGGATCTTTCAGTCGAGATTAGCAGTGTCTCCTCTGGCAGTCAGCCAGAAGCATGTGAAACAGCCCGCGACTGCTCTCATGACATCCTATGCAAACTAAAGAGCTTACCAATAAGAAGCAAGCATTTGCCTTTTCAAGTAGTGAAACTCAGGCATCTGGAAAACGTGCCCTCCGCTGAACAGCAAATAAACTGCACACACAGAGTGAGATGGACACGGGTTCTCCTGTGCATCACAGCTGGCTGCATCTCGGCAAACTGGCACAGGCTTCCCTTGCTAATGTAAGAAACTCCACTGCAGAATGAAAGTACTCCATTAGTCTAAAAGAAAAGCCTCTACTACATCTCTCAGGGAGTTTACTCACTGCCAGCCTGGCCCAAACTGAGGACAAAGACACAGTAACACGACCAGAGCAGCACCTCTCCAAAACTGGAGGAGGGAACACTGGCTTCTCTGACACAGATTCAGACCACTACTTTCTGCTTTCAGCTTCCTGTGCATGAAGCTACTCACAGAGGAAACTGAGTAATCCCAGGTAGTTTCCTTCTGAATCACATCTAGTGACATTTGCTTTCTGGAAGGGATGAGACAAGTGTATTTCTTCTGGTGAGAAATGTCATACCCTGCCTGCAGTACCTGGGACCAGAAGCTACTCTGATCTATTCGGGTAGTGTGGGAGATGATCACAACCCACCTCCCCAGAGGCTGGCATTGCCAGGAAAATGTGTGAGACCCAAGAACTGGAGCGGCTGCACATCGAGTCCTCGTGTGGTTACTTCAGAGGCCATGAGTGGCAACAGCAGTGCCCTTGTGAGGATTCGGTGACACGGCTCTATCTTTTTTCTCTCAGGCTGGAATTGCTTTCACTGGCGGGCTGACAGAGGGGAAGAAGAAGGAAGCATATTTTGGAAATTGTGTGAAACAAGTTGCCTACATCAAGCTCTCTATTCTCCTCCTCTTGAGTTGTGCAGAAGGAAATTAACATTTAATGTAAACCAGCTTGCTTTGATAGCTGCCTCAGTGCCCCATTAAACATTTTCCACACCTCGGGGGAGACAAATGCCAGGTCATAAATTCCAATTTGTCATGGATTTTCTAAGTCACAGGTTGACAGAAGAAGCGGTTATCACTCTCTGATCAGTATGCAGACACCATTACCGTCTTTCACAATACTCTTCAATGGACACAGCAAGAATTAGAGAGTAGATTTAAAAAGCAAAGCCCTTCAGTTTTGAACATAAGGCTCCCAGAAAAACGTTAGAAGAGATTATTTCACCAACACAGCACTTAGTCAGTAACAAAATGTAATTCCCTGCTGGATGAGTGCCATTATCTGTTGTGATTGTAGTTATCACTATTCATCTCCTATTCACATACCATGCAAATATATACCGTACTTTGTAACAGCACACCAAAAACAAAGCCCCTGCTTAGAAGAGTTTTAACACTTTGGCTTCAATGACAAATTTAGTTCTACCAAATATTTAAGAGCAGCAGTAATGTGTGCATCCTGGAACTATCTGGAGCAAACATTTACATGTAACTGCAAAGAAAAAAACACGCTTTCGTCCTCCAAGCCCAAGATAATAACCCAGAAAAGTAACAAACCAAACAAGATTTCACCGCGAGGTTGCAAATTTGTGATCTCCAGTCATCGACCTCCATCCCTGGGTCATGGAAATGAGGAAGAGGAACAAAGAGATGAGACTAAGGTGATCACCGAGTTGCAAAGGTTATGCACGCAAAACAATATTCTGGTCTGTGCTCTAATGCCTTTGTAACTTCCCTCCATTTAAACCAACTAAGCAAGAGTTTGTGTGCTCTTCTGGGATCCAGCCTTTCTAACCTGAGCACCTGCACTGAATCTAAATTCTAGGTGACCTGTGCAACTGTCCTCCTAAAGAGTGCCTAGTGTCCTCTGTCATCTCAACAGGACAGGTGCTTTGAAAGGCTTCCAGGGAGAGGCCCTGTTGATTCCTCTTGGCTAAGAAACCTTCCCTCTTTGCCTGTCAAACGTGCATGCTCTTACAGGCGCACCTGCAAAATCCATCACGCAGCAACACAAGCGTGCAGTTCTCCAGCGTTTCATTCCACGACATACGCTGCCAATTCAAAATCAACAGCTTCTTTCAATTTATTTGAAGAACTGGGTCTTTTCCCTGTCCACCGGCCGACTCTAGAAAGCAATAGCTTTTGAGGGACTCTCCGAAACATCCAGAATTTCTACACGAAAGCTGTCTCCCCCTCCTGCGAAAGCAAGCTGCATCTCCTAGCTTTCTACTCGAGGTTGCATCATCCTTTTCTGTTCTATCGTCTGATAAGTTTTGCCAGCT
Source organism: Cygnus atratus (assembly GCF_013377495.2). Lineage (NCBI taxonomy): Eukaryota > Metazoa > Chordata > Aves > Anseriformes > Anatidae > Cygnus > Cygnus atratus. The sequence continues at coordinate 139,080,567 of NC_066362.1, read as the reverse complement.
CCGAGCCACTGACTCATTGATTCGGCTGCGGTTGTACGCGAACGGGTCATCTGAGTCCACGCCGCTGGGACGGCGGGAGGAAGGAGGCCTCGCCTGCACACCAGCTGTTAAGCAGCCAGCGCAGCAGGAGAGCAGCATTTCAACCCCCGGGTTCAGATTACTGACACCACCAGACCGTGTAGGCTGTTCCGGGGAACCTGCCCTCGTGCTGCTGGAGCCTCTTCCTAGCGATCCGGCATAGAGGACACATGGCAGAACGTACGGTATCTGACACGAAACTTCACTTAGCTGCTAAACATTACCTAAGACAGAGGGCTTTTCTCTGCAAAAGGTCCTGTCTCAAGCTGATTGCAGCTTGTCACTCGCCGTTGCCTGTGTTTGAGCGCTGCTGCTGGTGTTTGAAGTGGTTCTTTCAGCGGGGTGGGTGGGTGGCTGGAATGGGGGGCCCATGACAGCGCGGAGGACCAACCTGGCACTCACACACATCCCGTCTTACAGATCTACTGCCAGCAAGAGAAGGGTCTCTGCTCCCTGGTAGCTGCACGGGACTGCAGCTGTGTCCATCCACCTGCCCTACCTACAGAAGCATCTGTACTGAGGGCAGCATCGGCATCAAAGTCGGCTCCACTGTCACCACAAGGAAGAGACAGTCAGTCTGGCTTGGTCAAAAGGTAGAAGAACCGATAAAGTGATCAGCATGAAACGGATGTGGAGAGAAAAGCTGTCACTTATTGCTTCTTTACGTGACACCTATACTTCAGCATTTTTCCAGAAACAAAGAGTCTGAGGAAACAAAGTAGAAGTCACATCCAATTCCTTGTGCTTCTCCCAGCATGACACCTTTTGGAGAAAACTGCTTTTCTGAACTCACGCCCAGCGACTTCCACGACCTTGATACCTTGATACCGCTCAACCTTGGTTCCCGCTTCCTGCTTCAGCTCCAGGAGTCACGCACGTTACCGAGAATCTTTGTCTGTATCTGCAAAACCAGCAAGTTTCTTGTCCCATCTCACCCACTGGGGCCGGAGGACATTTAAAAAAGTGATTTTGTGATGTTGAAATTAAGGATAGAAAAAGAAGAAAAAGTATGTAGATAAAGCCATATAAACAAATCATTTTAGCTACCTGTTTTGTTTTTCCTTTTCAATTGCAGGAGTGGAGCTTTTCCTAAGGACTGCCTAAGAGTGGAAATAGTCAAACTGCTATCAGGAACTAGGCTTCTGCAGACAGCTGTAAGGAAGCATCACCCATCCCTGCTCCTAGCCAGAAAGCTCTATTTGAACAGCTGCCAGAGTTCCTCAGCTTCCACAGTCATTGCCCTGCAGGGATTAGGCCCAAATGCACCTTTCTTGCAAACGCAGAGACTACTCAAACTATTCCCAAATTAATCCATACAAGCGCCACTCAAAAGTAATCCAACTTCTGCAGCAAAAGGAATAATTCTCAATTTTACTCTGGCACAGTATAAGCACTACAAAGGGCAACGCACTTAGCTGTGACACCCAAAATGGTACAAGTGATACCAAGACCAAAGGTACACCTTTTCTCATCATCACATCCACCTTTTCAGCAGCAGACAGGGATATGGAAAATTGCAGGGGGAGAAACTTTCCAGAATTAACATTCCAGTACTGATACTCATTAGTATCTTGAACAGTTTCCGCAACAGGTACTTCTTGCTTTTCAACCTAGGAGACATGGCAGCTTATTTCTAACCTGCTTTTATTTGGTAGGGGCCATCCACATTAATACTACTTTATTTTTGTGCAAGCGTAGTCCCTTACTAGCCCTCCTGCCACTCATTTCCTTCAACTCCAGAAGCATTCACAGAGTTAAGGGTGGCTACAAGCAAGCAAGGCACTGGGCAGTGCCCTGGGCTAGTAATGCTCACGTACGTGATGTGGCTGGGTTATATTCATTTTATTTTACAGAAAGAAGCCTATTTTATTTGTGTTCCCAGGCATGCATGTCTAGGGGCAGGGGAATATCCCAGGGTGAGATTTCTTGTGTGATATGAGTTTGTAAAATAACAAACTGAGCCTGCTACATGTTGAAACTGCAGACTATTCTAAGTTCTTTTTAGCATTTTATTTTTTTCACACGCCTTTCTTGAAATAGGAGAGCTGCTCCCTGCCTTCATGCTTACGTCAGCCCAGAGGACCCCTCCCAGACAGCTTGTGGAATTGGAGCTTAGGCTTCTTGGCACGTGTTTCTATTCTGTTAGATCTACACATTAGAATGAGAAACGAAACCTACTCTCTTGGAAACTATGTTCTTCTCTCAATCCCCCAAAAAATCTTAGCCTGAGCTGCTATGAGGTGACTACCTAGCATGGAGAGGAAAACAAAACAAAAGTTCTCTAAAGGTGGATTTTTTGCACATAAATGTTAATGCAAAAGACATTTCAGTCTTACTTAAGGATAACAAGGACATGGTGTAAACCTGGAGCTCAGATCATTAAAAACAGCAACAAAATATCTGAAGGGGATTTAATGATATAGTGCTCCAACCACAAGCTTTGGGAGATGGCAAAGTCACAGGGAATGATGACACTTGGGACGATTCACTTAGGAGTACACGTTCAGTGGAGGGACTGCCTCACATTCTCCAGAAATGCAGACACAGGTCAGGCTCACCAATTCATGCCACGAAACCTCACACTCTTAACTCAAATGCAGACGCCTTCAGCCTCTACCCCTGGCACAGCAAAGATTTATTAGTAGATTACTTCAGTGATGTCTCACAGTACTTAAACCAAATGAATGCCTGAAACTACACACCAGTGTAACTGACCGCTCTCACTGGGAAGTATTTTCACAAGGGCTTGTGAATCGAGCAATGCTTGCGATGCTGCTGTCACTCTGTGATGCATGGTCCCTCCTTTAAGACATAAAACACTCCTTAGACGTAGACCTACACTTAACTATCGCTTACTCATAAATGTGTAACGTGCTGTGGAAGTCCCACTGATCGGAGTGAATCTGCTCTCATCCAAAGGTACCAGGCTTTAGGAACACCTGCAGCTCCGAGGAAAGAGACAGGAGATGCCAACTCCAAGGATAACCGAGAGCTTCTTCACGCTTGACATGGACACGAAACCCCTCAGGAGCAGATGTGCTCACTACCATGTGTCCACACGTCCCCTAGCCCACGTCCCATGCACCCAGCAGCCCCGTCACGGCGCTCCCCATCCCTAGCGCCCAGCCTAACCTGCTGTACACCAGGCACTCCATGTGGTTGATCTCCTTGTCGGAGAGGTAGCGGCTGTAGTCCTCCCACAGGTCCTTGATGGCCGTGACCGCCAGGATGAAGAGCACGGGGGCCAGGGCCAGCTCCGGCTGGAAGGCGTTGACGGCCGGCGCGAAGTTGAGCAGCGCGATGAAGACGAAGTAGACGTTGGCCAGGCGGTGGAACTGCTCGAAGAGGTTCTTGGGCAGGAAGGAGAGGGCCGTGTACTTGGTGGTCTTGAGGCGGTTGCTGGCCAGCGAGGTCCTCTTGGACTTCTCCGCCTCGGCCTCGGGCAGCAGCAGCAAGTTGGAGCGCACCAGCCGCGTCTTGCTCTCCTTCCTCCTCCGCCGCCTCCTCTTCCTCTGCCTCTCCTTCCCCTCCGGCCGCACCTGGGGCGCTCCCTCGCCTCCTGCAGCGCCCTGGGACATCTCTGCCTCCCTCCGGGCTCGCTCCGAGCCGGGACGGGGCGAGAAAGGCCGGGGGCAGCGCGGGCAGCTCCCCCCCAAGGCACGGCCGCCCGCCCCGCCGCCCTAAGTTATCATCCTCAGCCGCTCGCCACGGCTCTCGCTTTCCTCTTCCCCTCCGGGGGGAGGGAGGAGGGCTCTTTCAAACCCTCTCCCAACTGCTCCGCTTGGCCCTCGCTCGCTTTCTCCTCCTCCTCCTCCTCCTCGGCCGGGGAGGGGACGTGGGCAGGCGGCGAGCCGAGCCCTCCTCCCGCGGGCCTCGCCCCGGCCCGCCGCCGGAGCCGGCCCGGGGCGCTGGGGGGGGGGGGGGACCCTTCGCCATGGCGGGGCCGCTTCTGTGCGCCCCTGGGCAGCGGGAGGCCGGGGAGGGAGCCGGGGAAGGAACCGGGGGTGCTGGTGCTGGTGGTGGTGGGGAGGACCCGGGCGCCCCCGCCACGGGGGAACTCGGAGCGAGAGCGGCGCTTCCGCGGCCACACGGCCCCGGGGGACCCGCCGCCACGCCGCCTCGCCTCGCCTCGCCTCACCTCGCCCCGGGGCTGTCGCTTGCCCGGGGAAGCGGATCCCCCCCCCCAGCACACACACACACACACACACACACACACACGGCCCTGGGTGCAAGGCGGCGGATGCCACGTTATCTGCCGCCTTTGACTTTCCATTACACGGCGGGAAGGTGGCGGAGGAGGTGTGGGTTGAGAGAGAAAAAAAATTTCCACTGAAGTGCTCGCCCGGGCTGTGCCGGCGTTCATCCCAGGCCCCGAGCACAGCGGGCAATCGCCATCAGTGACTGAGCCCACAGCTACCTGCTGTAACGCCCCGATTTCTCCCTGAAAACACACGGCAGGGCTGGGGCACACGGCCCCCAAAATACTGTGGGAATAATGAACTGGGGTTGTTTAGTCTGGAGAAGAGGAGGCTCAGGGGAGACTTCATTGCTCTCTACAACTACCTGAAAGGAAGGTGTGGGGAGCTGGGGGTCGGCCTCTTCTCGCAGATAAGTAGTGACAGGACTAGAGGGAATGCCCTCAACTTGTGCCAGGGGAGGTTCAGGTTGGAAGTTAGGAGTCATTTGCTCTCAGAAAGAGCAGTCAGGCATTGGGGTGGGTTGCCCAGGGGGGTGGTGGAGTCACCGTCCCTTGGGGGTGTTCAAGGAAAGGTTGGACATGGTGCTTAGGGACATGGTTTCGTGGTGACATTGGTGGTAGGGGGATGGTTGGACCAGATGATCTTGGAGGGCTTTTCCAGCCTTAATGATTATATGGTTCTATGATTATCTCCACTGGACATGACGTGAGGCTTCTTAGCATCTCCTCAGGCTGGGATTTAACACCACACCACGGTACATGGCCTGATATTAGTACTGGGTGAACTCACAAATTCTGTGCTAAAGCAGAGTACTTAACCAGTCCTGCTGTCTACTCTGTGGCTACTGCAGACCCAGCAGGGGTTTCCTGGGTTTCCCAGCTCCTGGAGTATGGAAATGCCAATGAGTTTTGTTGGTGCAAGGGGAAAAGGGAGGATTGGCCTGGTTTTCTGAAGTCTGTAGCTTTGTTAGTAAAGGGAATGTACAAAAATATTATCCTGCACAGAAAAAGGAGAGAAGCAATAAAAAATAATTTTCAATGTCAATTTTTTTACTCAGTTAACCAGTTCTCAACTTGCATACACATGGAGTTAATTCCATGGGTGATCAGTAATGAACAAAAGTCCTTCTGCCGTATTTCAGAAATACTGGAGTGGCCGTGGCCCCTGCCCAGCCTCATGAGCTCCTCAGACAGGGCTGCCATCTTCCACCTTGGCCCTGACACTGAAGATTGGTGTCTGCAGTTGTATGTCTGGAGAGGTGTGGGACCTAGCGGGGATGGCCTTAGCGTTGGCTCCCTGTAGGTGCTGCTAGTGACGTACACCATGATCAACCCTGAGACACTGGAGAGTTGCACCATTTTCTGAAAGGGCTCAGCATGTTGGGAAGCAGTGTCTTTAGGAATTTGAACTACAGTGAGAGGAAAAAAACACCCTAGGAATTAATTTGTATCTCCATCAACTTCAAAAATGTCTGGATCATCTCCCAGGTGTCCACCTAAGGTCCTACATGCAGGCTGGATTCTTCTAAAGGCCTTACTCTACGCGTAGCTTCTGAGCAGTTGAAAATCTGTAACAGAGTTTTCCTGAAAATGTGGTCTAGCCTCTCTATTTAAAAAAAAAATATTTATAAATGGTAGCGGAGATGCTAAAACAAGCAGGCATTTCAAATATTGAAAAGTACTTGCTTGCTGAGCTGAACCACTGAGAAATAGGTAAGTTTGTGCTCTGATCCCATATAAAAAATGTGCGTAGATGAGGTTTTGTACTGCATATTCAGCAAACAGTAACTGAAAGTGAATTAAGGATTGTGTATGTTGTAATATTAAACTTTCAATTGCAGTGTTCAGCTCCAGGTAAGAAATGACATGTGTTTGTATGACCCTTAAGCTGTTTGTTTAGGGAAAATGCCTGTGTGATGGCAAGTTTGGAGAGCCTAACCCAGGGATGAATTGTACTTAGGCTATGTGATACTGGCTGAGCCTTCAACACCAGATATTCCACATTTGTCAGGCAGAACCCCACAACGGAGAGAAATAGTCTGTAAGTTGGTGGTCTGTATTTTAAAAAATTCTTTTGCTTGTGTTGTGTTTTGAGCATTCAGGGTTCACGTTAACAAGCTTTCTCCTACAAGTAAAGGAGCAAGAGGAAACAAACTTAGTGTTAATATATTAAACAGAAGCTAAAAGTTTTTATGTAATCACCAGCTCTCATAGCTGAGTTTTACAAATAGATACAGCAACGGAAAGATTGGGTGGGAACCTCTGAAGACCTTAATTTTGAAACAGCTTAAAGACATTTTATTTGAACACTTCAGAGTCAAGGGCCACCCTTGGAAAGCTTCACCATGAAAAAAAAAAAGTGTAGAAGGTATGCAGTACCCCACTGGTCAAGAGTTGAAAAACTGCTGTTCTCATTATCACTGACTAGGACTCTCTTTGCTGCTAGTAAACTTTTTGGTGGTGGTGGTGGTGGGGTCGGTGGCAGTTTTGTTTGTTTGTTTTAATTATTAATATAGGCAAGCTAGAATACCACTAGGCAGTGAATTTTTTTTTCCATTGACTATAACAATCTCTCAGTCACATGAGGAATCCAAAGTCCTGGAAATTTATATTAAAACCTGAGGACCTGTAATCCATGATTAATAAAAACAAGAGTTAGCCTTAAGATGCCTATAAAATGCAGTGGTTGCTAGCCAAAGATGATGGCAATATAGACACCCCCAAGATTTCAGCCTCTCCTTTCCCTTTCTAAGTAAAACTTTGTTCGTAAGGCTCGAGAAGGCATAAATATTTGTATCGGAACTCATATCGTAGTGCTCCCTGCCCACACCAGTCCAGGTAGGTGAGGTTGCATGTATGAGTCGGGCTGCAAATTCAACCTTCAAGCTGTGCAAAACACACATGCACAAGTCTGGCCCTAGCTTTTGGGTGGCAAAATGGCAAGTATTTTGTTGTTAGTTAGGATACATACGCATTTCCTTTTTATGGGGTCTTCTGGAGGAAAGGAGGCAGAAGAAGGTTGGCTTTAACTCACTCCAGATTATGCACAGTCCTTACAAGATATTACCATCTAGAAACATGATGTGACTGGAAAAGCTGGAGGAGCCAAGTGCCAAGGACTAGATCTACTGGATAACCTGAACCAAAGGTGGGCCCTTTGCTATTTTTTGGGTTAATTGAATTAAAGCACTAAAGCTGGGGAGTGTCAGAGGATTACTCTGTGCTCTGATTCCACCATTCCTGCCATCTGTAGGTATCTCCTTCCTGCGCAGTCCTCTTCATGCCTGCTTCTGGCCATCCTCCATCCCACTGGCCAAACCTCTCTGTATTTTGCTGGGTGTCTGCTCTCTGATTTCTCCTGCTGTTAACCACAGTCCAGCCTCCAATGCCCAGTATCTTTGAATTTCAAGCTCTCCTCAGAGCTTTTCCCATTGCTGACTCTCTTCTTCAACTGAACAGTTTTTTTTTTTTTTTCTCATCAAGGCTTCATCACTAAAGCTGAAAAGAGAGAGGTTATAAGCATCAATTATGCTGATAATATGCCTAATGAGCTCATCTTTGATAGTCTAGGCCATTAAGAGCTGAGTCTTCAGGTGTTACCTTGGCCTTTTAGATGGCACACACCCTCCAGCTTGAAATTCTTATTGAGTGCTTATTATGTGAGCGGGCTGGTTTTGCAGAGGTGGGATATCCATCTTTCTCATCTTCTCAGGGTCATCAACTCTGATTATATTTAAAGTATTTTCTATGGTTTTGGAGTTACGTGAGTATGAGTATGTGAATATCATTGACCAAAAAATGCCTTTGGCCTGATGGTTACACAGTATGAAAATGGCATACACCTGAACTCTAAAGATGAAGATTTTGTAGGCAAGGAGAAAGGATCCCAGTTATATTACTGATGTAAAAGCTCATGATTTGACTTGTCATGATTTTTGAATGCTTGGAGTTATCATTATTCCATTTTAAAAATTAACTTCTTCCTATTGTCAGGAGGTGAAGCAAATCTAATTTTAACACATTTTCTAATTTACTATGCCACTTTTGTAATATTTATATAATCCTAAAATAAAGATTTCTCATGTTGGATATTGCCAGAAACATCTATCAAATTACCCCTGATTCTCATAAAGTATCACCTTTGTTCCAAAGGACTCATTTTAATATTAATATGCTTAATATTATGGAAGCACCCAGAGGCCTCAGTAAGAATCTGGGACTTGCAGAGCTATAAAAATAGCTGTAAAGACATGGTACCACGCATCAGACAAAATCTGTTATGCCCTTTGCAGGTGAGACATATCCCATCTGGCTCTCCACAAAGGGGACAGGCTTGCACGAAAGAAGGCAAGAGGTTTTTAGTGTGAAAAGCCTGCTAAAAATGCCAAAATTGGAAGGGGAGAGGCAACAGCCGAACTGGCATCTTTCGTAGATACTGACATCATATGTAGATAGATACACACAGACGTGCGTGCACACACAGAGGCGTCTGTACATATGGACCACAGGCAGTATCCAAATCCTGTTCCTTGTTTTTGCGCTCCTGGAGAGGGAAGATTTGGGTCCCAAGGTGGGCAGGCCCCATGTGTGAAGGAACAAGAGATGTTCAGTGTTGCAGCATAGGACCTTGTGCCCTGCTGGAATGGACTTGTGTAATGGTACAACGTTACTGCCCTTGGGAAGTGCAATGCTATGTGGACCTAGCACATCCTTCACCTTCTATATGTGGGTTTTTCCCAGCGACTGCTCCTCGAGGGCATCTGCATCTTGCATCCTGCTCACTGGGTGTTGCAGTCTCCTGTCCATCACACCGCCTGCCCAAACAGCTGCTCAGTCTGATCTGCGACTCACAAAATTCACAAGCAGGTCGTCTTTGGCATGGGGGTGCTGGAGTAGAGAGAGGCTGCAGCACTGTGGACTTTGTGCCTTTTATCGGTGCCTCGTGTGCCCGGAAAGCAGAGGGGTGCCACAGCCTTTCCTCCACCACGATGACTGCCACATCTGTTCTGTGATCCTGACTGCATGCACAGCCCTAGAAAATGAGCCAGCTGACCCCTGTGGAGCCCCATGGACTGCTGACAAAGAATGTGGAAATTTCTACTACAGTATGAGTAACTAGATAAGACATGAGTCGAGGTGTAGCAGAGGCTGCAAAGTAGAGAAATAATGCATTCAGGTAGATGCAATTAGCTTATATGTGCTTGTGAAAACTACTGCTTTACTCATACTTAATGACCAGTAATATTTGGGTTGTCAGGACTTACCACATAGAGCTATTGATCAACATTTAGAGGTTTCAGAGCTGTAACTTTAATAATCTCAAATAACTGAGAAGCGCCAGTCCTATTCACTTTAGCCCACTAAAGGGTGGACTGTGATGAAATGCAATCGTCTGAGCTGAGCTCTCATCACAGTTAGTGAAGAGAGGCTGGCACTTCTAGGGCATCGAGAACATCCTAAAGTGGGTCAGTAGGTAAGCAGGTCAGGTGAAGCCCATGCTCAAAAGCACTTATCATCTTCCACAGACTGTAGAAGAAGTCATTAAGAGGAAGGTATCTCCCTGGTAGGTAATCAAAGCCGGGCAAGGTGAATCTCCCCCTTAAAGTCCTGCCTAAGCAAGTCCAGAGCACAGAACACCACAAAGGATGAGACTGAACCAGATGGGACACATGCAACAGGAGAAGTGTGAATGAGAAACTGCAGCCATGTCGCGATGTTGTGGCCACTCAGCTGTGCCTGGCACACCTGCCAACAAAAAGTAATTCTCAGTGGTGAGTTAGCGGTGAATAGTGGTGAATTCTCACTGGGGACACAAGCTGTCCCCTTCTGCAGAGGGAAAGCAGAAGCAGCCACTTGCCCACTTAAGCTTCCCACTTACAGAAATGCTTTTTTTTTTTTTTTTTACAGGAGCTTTATGTCAAAGTTGGCCATGCCCATTGCTTCAGTCCACCAGCTAACATACCACCAATTCACAGGGACACAGAAGAGGCGGAAATGCAGGAAAATCTGTGTAATTAACTGCAGGAGGAGTAAAAGCAGACATGCTATTTATAGAAAGTGCAGTTTGGGAGGACACAAAAGTTAATATCCTGACTGCAGCACTGCCAAATCTTGCTATTTTATGGCGAGTCTCTCAATATTTGTTGCTGCTCTTAAAACTGCGTATCCTTGTATAATGGGATCTTACAAGGATCTTAGCTCAGCGAGGCAAGAAACCGTGACTGGAAAAAGCTTGACAGTTTGAATCCCCAAAGCAGAAAATAAATAGGGGAATGTAAAAAGACATAAATTAAGCTTACGTGTTTGAAAACGCTCTGATTTGAGAGCAGTTCTATGAGTTTTTTAATCCTGGTACTTTTTAACACCGAGTGAGGGCTTGGCAATGATTCTGCTCTTACAGAAGCTGCCATAGGATTTCCTGTATGCGTGGAGTCAAAACCTCAGTTTCACAGCTCTCTAAAAAGAAAAGGCAGGATATTGTTCCTGAACGCCAAATTGGGTGTCTTTTCAAATCAAGAGATACTTAATAATCCATCCCGGTTCCTTTATGCTATACCTAGTTTTCTTAAAAACTTCTCCTAAAATTAAGGCCAATTAGAGCTGCCTGAACGGGTTTTGAGAGGCAGTTTGTCTGAGGGAAGTGATGCTTTCACTGAGGGTTAACAAAGGGAAGTTGGGGGCTCCTCTGCTGTGTGTTCGTTACTCGGGACTGCTTGAAGAGAAAGTTGTGCAAACCAGTACGAGCACATAGTTTGTTTTCTGACTACTCACTACGCTCAGAGATTCCCCTCTGGATTTTGTGACTCTGCAGGGTGAAGACAAGGCTCCCATTCAGTTCAGATATGCCAGGCACACAGAGCAGAGAGGTGGCTGCAGGTTTCTTTTCCTGCTGGGAAGGCTCGCGCAATTTTCCGTCTGCTGCACGTCCAGGACAGCAGTGATTTATTGTCTCCTGCCCCAGCGCTGACTCAGAAGGGCCAGACTTAGTAGAAAATGGTGCAAATGGACTGTAAAAAACAAGATTTGAAAAGAAAAGAAAAGAAAAAACTAAAACTCAATAGCAGCAGAGGCAAAGGGTGACTTTCCTGCCTTTGGGGAACTCATCTGTAAGTAGAACTGATCAGAAAAAATTCTGGTTCATTGAGCCTGACTGCTGTGTCTGAAACCTAATGGTTTGAAGGACTTCTGCCGAATGTAAGGCAGCAGCCTCTGTGGTACAGGCTGGGTTTGTTGCAAAACCCGTGGTGCTGCTTGTGGGGAGATTTCCCCTGGGCGCTGTGTTCTTCCACTTGCCCTGGAGGCAAGGGGTGTCCTCAGTTCCGTAGCCCCAGCTCTGCGGCACTCCTGCCTGGTAAGCTGCAGCCCTTCCAGCTGCTCGTCGGTTCATCAGGCTTCTTACAGAGTCTGCTCCTATTAGCAAAGAGACTCTCAAATTCAGGATTTTGGTAGTGTGCATCCTGCAAAAAACTCCTGGAAAATAGCTGGTCTGGAACCAATTGAGAGTATCTAGAAAATAATAAAAAGCAAGGTAGAAATTCCTTGTGATATGGCAACACGCACTCCTGAGTAGTTCTGCTTTTAATACTCTGCTCAAATTCAGTGCTGGATACGAAGCCCAACCATACAGCTGTTTGCTACTCCCTTAAAAATTCTGAGCACTCACTGCTAAAAGACCAAATACATTTAAAACACCATATGTCATATTTATTACCTGTGTTTTTATTATGTGCAACTGACCATAAGAAATTAGTCCTACTTTTGGCCTCCTAAAGCTAATGAACTCCATTGGAATCCTGCTTTTAATTACAGTATCTAACCAACTGTTTCTGCAATGTTAAGTAGACGCGGACTGGCTTCTGCTGAAGTTAAAGAAATCTCATGAACCACCTAGAATTTCCCAATGATACTTTTAAACAGTCTTTAAGGACTCAGAGACACTTTTTTTTTTTTTTTTTTTTTTCGCAATGCAATAGTGAAATTGGTATTACCTCTATATAGTGATTTATCTTACTGTGCTCTAGGCCGCTCTATTGTGTAGCAAGCGATAGCCAGTCAAAGCTATATGGCAGTGGATTGTATGTAAGCATCAGATACAACCAGGTACTGGTGAGGAATGTTTATCACAGAAGCAGCTGAATGCCCTGCCCTGTAAGCTGATTTCTAATTCAGCACTCACTAATGCAACAAATAGAAGCTTGTACGTCAAAGAATGTAAATTAAAATGAGAGAGGAAGGTTCTTTTTTTCGAGCTTCTCCTGGGTTTAAAAACTTGAAAGTGAAAGCTGCTGTTCTTCTGATATGTAAGTAACTGCCAGTGGTGGAAAAGCTGGTTGTCTTTTTTTCCTTCTGTTGTCCAGAAGATGAAATTTCCAGCCATCTCCTCACGAAGGGTACATACATGGGTTCAGGAAACCACTACTTGTGCTCTGTCAGTGGTGCTACTGGTCCATGTTTCTTTCCTTACTCCAATCTCCCCTCACATGCCCTGCTGGCCTTAATTTAAACAGGTCTATGTTTCTTATTTTATTGTCTGTGTTTTTGTTGTCTGTGTTTTTATATTGTCGGGTAACACAAATTCTCCCTGCATGACTGAGAGTGACCATAAATTGGTTGTATACTATGCAGCACCTACCTTACGTATGCTATATAGGCACACGTTGTATGTATACATGTGGTCTGTGCACACACACACACACACACACACTGTATCTATCTCTGCATAGCATATAGAGATATAGTGCAGTGTATAGTAATGATAGCAGTTAGAAGAAATCTGAAGAGCAGCCAGAATAAGTTTAAAGGGTGGAGGAAAACTGCAATGGCAACACAATGTTATGATCAAAATAAAGCAATTTTTACATACAGTGAAGCACCAGCACATGATTTTTAAAGATCCACGAATTCGACAAACACAGACCATCTTTCAATTTTACAAACTAACGTATCTTCATATTAAAAAAGGATGTATCTTTTAATCCTTCTTCAGCAACAACAACAAGAAAAGACAGGAAAAGCAGAAACCTCTTTTTTAAACAGACAAATCTCCAAGTTTATATGGCTGGAATTAAAAGCGCGGCCAGTAAACTGTGGTGAACACTGTTTATTCTTAATACGCTGATTTTCTTTCCGCTATTACTCACTCTCTGCCTGGTTACAACATGAAAACCTCTCTACTCTTTTGCTCTCTGACCCTCCTTGCCTGGTCCTCTGGCTCTCACAGCACAGACCTTGGCCGGATCAGCATGACAAACTGTTGCAAGGTATGTACATCAATCAGGAGGGTGATGAAGTGTGATCTGCAACCAGCATAGCTGTGCCAGCAGAAACCCCTAGTGTAGATTAAGACGCATCAGCAAAAGTGCTCTTTTAGCAGGATAACTTTTTTGTTGTTGTTGTTTCTCAAGAAGGCTGCAACAAGCTATTTCAGCAGAAGCAGAGATTTCCCAGTCTAACCTGTAACCAGAGTATGAACACTTTACCAGAGCACAGACTACCATTATCAACCCACCACATACAGCACTCCTAACATAAATTTGGCTTTCTCAGCTCCAGAGGTCAATGTGAACATCTCCTAAGCCCACACCATGGCCTTGCCTCTCTTTCTGCCTCCTTCTTCACTCATCATCTGACTTTGCCCTGTATCACTCCTCTCAAACATACCTAAAATTGTGTATTTCACCTCGCCACCACTTATTCTCTGTAGTCTGATCTTTACTGTAACATTCTCGACACACTTTCTACTGCCTTCTGCCTGTCCTCAGAAAATTATCTCCCTATTACCTAGATATGAACATTTTTGTATCAGACTTCTAATGCAAGACATATAAAAATAATGACTTTTTTTGTTCCCTAAGCCCCTCTATTGTGCAGAAGAAAAATAGTACATTTGGGTCTTTTTTATTTGCCATCTGGTATTTGAAGTGTTGGGACTCACATTTGCAGGCAATCAGGACTAAATTCCTGCTGTAGCTTTTATATGAAAACCAAGATTCTGAAATAATAACACAATCTGAGTATCTGGGGGTTTAAGGATTATTATTTTTATCACCTGCCTTGTGCTGAACAAACTAGTTCAAATCCTACCATACCTCTTTGTTCTCTGCCTAAACCCAGGAAAAACAGCCTAACCTCTCCCCCGTTCCCAGAGATCAGACTCTGGGCAGGCTGCCTGGGCCCATCTCCACGCGGCTTTTGGAGATCTCTGAGGAGACCCCACAGCCTCTCTGGGCAGCCTGTGCCAGGGCTCCTCACCTGCACAGCACAGAAGTGCTCCTGGTGCTCAGAGGGAGCCTCCTGTGGGCCAGTTTGTGCCCAGGGCCTCTGGTCCTGGCAATTGTGGTTCTATACTGAGGAATAGGCATCATCACCAAGTGAAAAAATGATGCTTCATGAAGGGGATCCAGTTATTGCCATGAAGCAGTCATCATGAATTCCAAAGGGCTGAAGATCATACCTTATAGCAAGCATGCATGATGCCTTGAGGTTCTTCTGGGGCACCAGCCCCTTATATGAATATATGTTTATTTAAATACCAAGTCGCTATGGATGGTAAATGGAATGGCTATGAAAATAGTGCAGAGTTGAGTTGAAGTGCTCTCCCTGCCCCCCAGGCTTCTCCATGTGTAAGGCCCCCCGTATACAATCCATGGGGCAGAACTCGGTCTCCTTTGACTCACCTGTGGCTAAAGGCCAAGCAGAAACAAAACTTGGGCACAAGCACCAGCATATAATGGTCTGTAATGCTTATTTATTAGCTTAATATTCACTCTCTGATATTGTTTTGGTCTGTGTCACCTACTATTCTTTCAGGCCAATGGTTTGGATATGAATATGCATTGGATATTTAGGAGGGGATTGTGAAGGAGGCAGCTTAGCTCTACAAATGTGAATGGTGCCATACTGATAGCCTGGAGAGGCTGGGCTGTGGCCTACTTGATTTTTATTATACAAGCATCCTCTCAGGATGACATGATGTCCTTCCACACTTCCATCTAAGCCATGATTTTTATCTCTTCCCCTTATATTCTCTTCTCCACCTAACCATATTTCTTTGTCCTCACAATGAAACAAGAAAGTAATTTTTCTTACCTGCAAACAACATTCACCCTAATTCCCATGCTGTACAACACACAGCAAGATTAGATAGCGTGCTAGCTGCTAGCAGATACCTGCTCCTCAAAGGATAGAGAAAACTCCGGAAGCACTGGCTGATGTCTTGTCAAACAAACTAATTCTTGAATTGCTCTGCAGAAGGGATATTCTCTGCAGTTCATTGACCATCATGTGGAAAGCCACTGCTATGCTTCATTTCCACATCATCAATAAACTGATGGCACAGCTGGAAACTCTCATAACCTATCTGCTCCAGACATTTTTCTCCACTTTCTGCCCACTCTATAAAATTGCCTTCTTTTTCTCCTGTAGCGGTGGTTTTAATCACCTCATGTAAAACATTGGATGAGATTTGTTGATTGCCCCAGAAATTAAAGAGTCCAAAAGACTCAAAGAGAAGGTCAAAATGATGCTCTGAGTTGGTATTTAATTAGCATTTATCAACAAACAGATTTTCAAGCAAGTATTAATACAAGCTTACTGATAAAGAGAAGTGTTTGTGTAGTGCCACTCCCACTCATTTTCACCTTGAGATGTTTTAGGGATCGGTGACCTGGAAAAGTGAACAAGTGTTGAGTATTGCGCAGACTGTGGGCAGTAGGAAAAACTATTTTGTCTAAATTCAGTGTTGTGACAACTTTGAGATAGAGACCTCGGGCCCTGGTGTCCTTGGAGTGTAGGTGGGTGGGTGAGTCACTTATTGGTATCCTGACGTGCCATAAGTAGGTGGCTGTACTCAGTTGTTGGAGGATGGCCCTTCAATTTTTATTCAGTAAGAGACATCACCATTTAAAAATGGATTTATGTTGGCTCATACCCAATGTCATTTTTCATTCTGAGCAGTGAGCAGCTTAAAAACGATACACTTTAGGCCTGTCTGCTGCATTTACTAGTCCCATAGACTCAAACCACTTCATCTGCTTCAACACAGTATGAGGTGTCTGAGTGCGGACAGTATGGCATAAAGCAAGAGGAGCAAAATCACAGCCAAAAGCTACCTTGGAAAAGCACTGTGCTGTGAATGTTTTTTATTGCTGGCCATGCTACCTGTGACAGAAGCTATACATAGGAAAAGGTATAGGAAAATGCGTAAACAGCCCAATGGCTAACTCACTTATCTCATTCCAGACATCACTCCTCAAAGAACTGGAAAAATGTGCAGATGCAAAAAATCTGGTATTTCTGCTATCTAAATGGGAGTTTACCACTGCGTTCCCTGAAACTGCTTTGGTTAATTGTGAAAATCTGTCAGAATTATTAGCATGTGATGTTAAAGAGAAACTTCAGAGTTTCTCCAGAGGACGTCACCTTTTGCTAAGGAGCAAACAATGCCCTCTAACAATGGTGTGGCTGTGAGAGGGCCATTCCAGAGCTATTCCAGAAAGGTTCATTCACTGAAAATCTTCTGTTATCATGTTTAAAAATGAAACATTCATCCACACTCGCATATATTGGTGCTACAATCCCAAATTTTGACTTTTGTCATTGTCAAAACTCCTAAAACGTTAGTAGAAAGTTCTAGAAATGTTGGAATCATTAATGTCCAAACCAGCCAGCTACATAGAGTATGACAATTTGAAGGGCCTGTAGACAAAGTGAAAGATACTTGTTCAAAACTGTCATTCCTCTTTCCAAGAGACCTCCCTCCTCACTCTCCTATGCTCTTAGGAAACTGGGCTGAGATCCCCAAAGCAGCACCAATTCTGCCCCTGTAGCGAGTTTCAGGTTCAGAAATTGGTTAGGTGGGTTTGGGTTTATGTTTCCTCCTCTTGGAGAAGGAGGAGCTTGTACTAAATTTACTTTTTCCTCCCTTTTGTGTTCAATAGAGAGCTTTCCTTGGATATGGATAGGCAGAGACCCATTTTTTATTTCACCCAACACCATCTGGTTGGACTTGGTCAAAAAAGGAAGGGCCTTTCCTTGTTCCCTACATATCAAGCTTCACTGCATTGGCACCCTTGTCCTGACGAGCTGTAGGCATGACCACTAGCTCTAAATGCCTCCAGACTTCCCCAAATTGTGTTCTTTTCCTCTTCTGTTTCTTCCTGCCAGCTCCCTTGTTTTACCTTCCACCACAATGACTTTGCTCATCCTCGTCAATTCAGCCCAACCCATTAGGTTGTTTGCTCGTTCCTGAAGGCTACAAGGATCTGGCCTTTTCTCTCTCACACTCCCTGTTTCTCTTGAGCTCAGTAAGTTCACTTTGTTCTCCCTCTTTTGATGGAAATGTCCGCAACAGCTTGCATCTATAAAAATCTTCTTCCTAACGCAGCTACTTCAGGTAAGAGTCTTAGAAGCCACAGAAGAAACGTTTCTGTCCTTAAAAGGTATGGGCAAATTTGAGTTTGGTACAAGTAGTCATAACACCACTAGTGCTAATAGATTTATATCACAGACAGAATTAGTCTAAATTCTCTGTTTTATGCTTAAAATAACCATGCAAAATAGAAGATGTATACTCTTTGCAGCCGCACAGTTCATTCATCCTCGTTGTCTGTGTCTGTTGTGGCAGGGTAGCAAAACTTGTATTCTTTTTTAAGGTTTCAGGAATACAAATATTTCCATTTCTACTAACACACCATTGTTTGCAAGATTTGGCAATTCAGCATACTTTTAATAGGTTTTGGAGGATTAGCTCTTGTATACTGCATACTTATTTTAGTACAAGAAAGACTGGTCACGCATACTTGAAAAGTTATAGTTGAATTTGCTGCTAGAAACAGATGCCTACAAATGCACATGCTATTATGAAAACCAATAAAGTAGAGAAGAATAATTTATCGTGAATATTTAAAGTTTCACTCCAGTTTTTTGTCAAAGGCTAACAGAGAACATGAATAGAGTTTGGAAAGGAGTTAACAAATGACTTGGGACTAAGAAGTAAAAGTGCAGCTTCCTTATCTTTCTAGCAACCACTTTGGCAGATCTCATAATAAAAATGCTTAAATTTTTAAAGTTTCTTTTCCAACATACCCTTCAGCTAAAAAATGCAGATGATTTGTAAAAGTCAGTTTAGTGATCAGGGTGAACTATATGTGGACATAATTAAAAAATGAAATCCTTTCTCACTTTACAGGATGCTTCACTGTCAAGAAAAAGCTTTGCAAGCTACCTGACTTGCAAATAGACAGCTGGATATAGCCTGGCTCTGTCCAAGAAAGGAAGTCTTCTGGGTAATGGTTGAATACTCATGGTTAGGGAAGCTGTGGAACAGCAGAGCTTCAGAGCTTCAGGTGGCTACAACAACATCATTTTCTGCTGCACATGCTGGTGGTTTGTGACCTGTAAGCATATGGAGAGAACAGGAGAGTGGAGAACCTGGCTGAGTACCCAGCAGAAGTCCACAGACAATCATAACTCACACTGTGGTCCAGAGAAACAACCACAAATACTTTGGGCAAATAGGTTTTTCCCGCCATTTGCACTTCCTGCATGCCCCTGGACCATGGGCCAAAGTAATAGTGGTAATAATGTTACGGATGTAGCAATTTAGAGAACAACAGTGAGAAAAGAGAAAGGTATAGCTGGGGCAGTCTAAACAGAGATAGGGAAAGCAAAAACAAAAACAACCCAACCAACTTTCAGAAATCTCCTTTTGTACAGAAATGCCACCAGGAGACTTGTACATACGAATCTAATCAACTGACACGAGTGTACCCACAGAGCTAACAATTACTCTGATACAACACCCAGGATCTGCTTTGATAATAGAGAGATATAGCCAGCTTAGTGCAAGATGTTGGCTGCAATGTAGAGGTGTACAAAGGAGAATGAAACATTTAAAATTCAATGCTGTCTATGCAAGAGGCAGTGTAGCATGAATGGCCTCATTTGGAACAGATTCCCTTTATGAGATATGGGAGGAAAAGCTGTCAGACAGCTAATAACTACTTACAATCTTGCATTGACTTGAATTCCTTTAGATTGGTATAAACAGCAGAATATTGACCACACTGCTTTTAAAACAGGTCTGACAGGACGTTATTAGAATTCTCCCTTCCTTCCAATGTTTTATGTCTGCATCTGAAAAGCTGGAAGAAAAAAAGTGCAATTCCAGCATCTGCTAGACTGACCTGCTGCACTGAAGAAGCCCTCTAGTCCTCATATTCTCACAGAGTTTCGTTAATGCAAAGAGATAAACTTTTGCCTTTGTTTCTAACAGGCCTATAACTCCATCCTGCCCAACATAGCAAAGCTATGCTGAAACACCTTTGTTTCTGTCCGACACCTCTTCCAAAGTCAGTGAATGCTGACACGGGCTATTTTGTTATCACTAAAGTCCATACAGCTTTGCCAGCTTGGCAATAGTCTGTGATTCAGAATGATAAGTAGGCCAAAGCGCCTTGATATTTACAGCCTCAGCACAGTAGCTATTTTCCTTTAATTACAAAATCACTCTGGCTACATTAAACGCCAGATGCTTCTTGCTGCGTTCCAGTTCCAGTTCACTTCCGTGAACACTTGGGCTAGCACATCTTGACTGAAGTACCTCTTTCCTTCTGCCCTTTCTTTTCCCAGCTCACTTGTGGCGGCCGTCCTTTTGAAATCCAGACCGATGGAATACAAATAGACCAGAGCTCTTAATACAAGCAGCCGTCAGTGAAACACAAGGGGCTTTCTGATCAGAAAATGTCACTTCCTTTCTCTTGGGTACCATGAGCTGCTTGGAGGTGCTTGCTTGTCTTTGTTCACACTCTTATCAAACGGGGCATGTCTTAGATTTTGGAGCAGCGTGGTGGTTGTGAGCATGACACCTCTGTGCAGGCAGGGGAAGCACAAAGAAAGGCAAGTTGCTGTGTTCTTCTCACCCTTCCACATGCCTTGGCTGGTTGATACTACGTGCTGTACAGATAGACTACGCGGACATTTCCTGGAAACAAACAAACAAAGAAAACCCCAATGAAACAACACGACCTCCAAGCTGGTGTTAGCTAACCATAGCAACTACGTGCCAAACTGTCAAAAGCCCCACAGAGAGCAGGTATGGCTTCAGGAGGAAGGAGCTGTGGTCAGTGATTCTGTCTTGCAGCTATTTCTGTGGCCCACAGTCCATAACTGCATGCTGAAGCTGGGGAAAAAGCCTCTTTCACGTCTGGTTTTTACATTATGTGAATCTCAGTAGCAACCCAGAACTATCTTGATGGGCCCCTGGGGAGGTCAGGCTGACAAGATCGGGGAATGATGAGCACTCATGTTTGTCATAAATGTGATTTATTACCCATGTAAAACTCACTCATCTCCATAAAGATGCACAGACTATTGTTGAGTCTACATAAACTGCTTCATACTCATCAATCAAATGGTTTTTGGGGGCATGTTGGGGATGTCGGTTCTCTGGAACTAGTTCCGTATTTAATTTCTGCTAATGTATACTATGAGATTGTGTCTAATTCAATTTGCAAAAACATAAAGTGCTGTTTAAGGGGAATTCATATATGGTTAGATGAATGTGTAACCCAGCTGCTTCTGTAATTTCTTTCGATGTCATTAATTTGATTTTCTGAATTACTATTTACAGACTCTAGTTCCATCTACAACAGAATAAACCTCAGAGATGGAACCACAGTAAGTGCTTTGAGGAGTTTGTTGTTTTTCTGTGCAGTAGCAATCAAGAATACAGATGTCTCTTCATATTTTATCTTCAGCCTTTTACGGGCATTAATATCATCACACAGAAATATCACATCACTGACAAATGAAAAATGAAACAAAAAGACGAATACTCAGAGAGATTACTGACGCTGCTTTTGTTCTCTTAGGTATCACCGTAGTCCAGCAAGTGTGAGAATCAGTAATACTGAAGTCAAGATAATTTAGATTTCAATGTATCACAAGTGTAACAGAAAAACTACCGCATCTGTATTGGTGTTTGGCCTTCTGACAGCCTTTTTAATTATTTTGTGTAGCTCACCTCATGTGTAATCATCCAAGCTGCAGCAAGATTAAGCAGACAAGAGAACCCAACCCAACCTTTTGTGCAGTGAGTCAATTTGATAAATAGGACGAAGGTGTAATTTTTACATTTCCGAACAGCAGAGCTAACCTTGATTTTGAAAACCTTCTCTGGCATTTTTCTTTCTGCGTTTTATTCTCCCAGAGGCAATGTAGCTTTAACCCTCCCAGCCTGACTGGATCCCATTCAGCTGGATTAATCTCAAATCTAACTGTTATTAATGAACTTGAACTTGGAAAGCAACTTAGCCACAAAATGGGCTCGGGCAGCAGCAAGCTCACCCTCATGTGCAGCAAACAAATCAAATGAGCAGAGAAAAAAATGCTGGGGGTGCCTTTGTACTAGTTATGAGTACTGATGCATTGAAGTTATAGAAATTATTCTTGGAGATTCTGGAACAATTTCTCCTCTCGTGTTCAGTGGTGCCTGGTATCAGTGGAAAAGGTGATGTTGAAATGCATTTGCAGCCCCAAGCAGTTGGTCCTGAGGAAATTACACCAACACAGGGCACATTCCAGGGAATTTTTACTTTGGACTAGTTCGAGCTGTGCTTTGTCCCATGCTCTGAAGATGTATTAGAGGCCATAGAAGAATGCCAGGAAAAGCCTGGCCGGTGGGGATGGCCAGGAGATTCACTCCAAAAGCACACTTCTGTGAACTTCAGTGCTGCTGTAGGGGCACCCCTGAGGCCCAGTGAGCAAGGTGCTGTCCAGACATTGAATCTTTATCTTGGAAGCTCAGCTGTGGCACTGGCGTTTCCCAGGAATTAGGAGCAGGACAGATGCATTGGTTTGAAGTCAAGATGTAAGTAACAGGCATGAAAAGCAGCTGAAGAATGTGAGAGAGAAGAGAAGATGGCAGTAAAACAAGTCTTAGCTGAAAAGGGCATAAATTACTCAGAAGTAATTCAAAGCTAAATGCAAAGGAAATATTTTCCTGAAAATTTCAGTTTTCCCCATCAAAGAGGGGTCCTGTTTTATAAAATTCCTGCAGAAGAAAATTAAAAAGGGAAAGGCTCCACCTACCCTTTATAAGGATATAACTTTTTTTTTTTTTTTTTTTTTTTACATAGGATGTAAAAAAGTGCAGAATTCATGGACATAGATAATTTTGCACATTTTTTTGTCTGGTTTGCCCCTCATTAAGCTGTAAGCACTGGGCAAAGAAACGAGCCTTATCTGGTTTGCTACCCGCCTAAACATTATCAGCTGGCATCAGGTAAAGAAATGAGCCTGAAAGAGTGAGGGATAGATGCAGATGCTGGAAGCCAGGAGGTCAAAGGAGTCACACTGATGAAAGAAATGAGGATTTTTCTTAACACTTGCTTTAAAACAAGCTGTTCTAGCAGCAGGACAAGCAGTGACTTCTGCTTTGCCTATGGATTTGTGTCTCATGGCTGGATTCTCAGGTGTCTGATAGAGACAAAGCAAAATCTGAGGATTCCCTCTCAGCTAGGCTGTTAATAATATCCCTCTATCATGTGCAATTCTGGTGACTGAAGGGTTGATCTCCCATTACCTGGCAGCCTATGCTCATAAAACTGCTTGGGCCTTTTTATCACAGTTGTTTTGATCTTCATGTTAAATTTGATTGAAATTAACTAAGTGGTTCAAGAATTAGTGAGCTGGGGATAGGAAAGAAGAAGGGGATACACAGGACCAGGCACTCAGACACAGCAAGACTGCAGAGGTCTTGTGTCCTTTAGAAATCTGTCTGAAAAAAAAATGTAAAATGAGAGGCACAAGTTTTCAAAGAACATTATTTCTAGATTCCTAGCAGTTTTCTCTTTCCTTTTGATTCAGTTTCTAGAGGTTGAATGAAAAATTATGAGTGCGGCCTAAAAAAAAAGTGCAGCTGCTGTGTGTCATCAGATTTGGGTGTTTTGCATGAAGCTGCTTATTCTGGAGCTTGATAAAGCAGCAGAGGACAACTGCCTCCCCCTTTAGGGTCCCACTGAAATCTAAAGGTGTGTCTTTTTAAGGGTATTTTTTTTTTTTTTTAAAAAAAAAAAAGGAAACAGAGGCTGCCACTGTGCCGCTTGGAACTGAAGAAGAAAATAACCTGCTTGAGTGAGCTCCCCTTTTCCTCCTGAGCAGTGTGAGACAACCGCAGTGAATCAAAGCCCGGGCTCCAGATGCCATGTGCAGTTGGAGATGGCTTCCTGCCAAGGAGTTTCCAAAGCAAACAAGGAAAAGCAAACTTGTGTCGTACGATGTGCAGCCACACAGAGAGAGGCAGCGAACAGGGTGGTGCTTTTTAGCATAGCAGAGAATTTTAAGGGCTTTTAGTACAATGTCATTTTAGCCAGAACAAGGCCTGAAGGAAAGAAGGTAATTTTCAACTCTGGTCTTAACTTTTGGGAGCATAACCAAGTCAGCAGTTCAATAGCATTTTGACTGGTGGATACAATGCTGTGTCTATGCTTTCCTTTAAGGCATGTTCCTATGACTTAGAGAGGTTTCCAGTATTGCTAACCAAGCCGGCACTGAAGTAGATCAGAAGCAATATCTAGACCAAACTTTAGCTGAGGCCAAGCAGAGCCAAATGCACTTGGCAATAAACTGCCAAAGGCAAAATCCTCGGATCAGTGCAGCTGGCCGTTTCGGGTGACAGAAGAAGGTAACTTTCAATGTCCATGTATGCGGCTGGAGATTGCCTCTGGAAATAGGGTGAGTGGAGATACTTATTGGTATAAAATACATTCCAAGGCTACAGAGGTGAAGGAAAAATACTCTCCATGTCCTTGAAAGTAAACACCATCTGAGAGAAGATTTTCTGTCATTCAGTCCATTTGCTGTGTGTGCTTATCATCTTCAGGAGTTATTTATGAACCCAGGAGTCTTTTATGAACCCTAAACCCTGCTTTGCCACCTTTATTGGTGACAGGAGACCCGTGTGTCCTCTCGTTCTGGTCCCACAGCAGCACCTGGCTCTGCTTCCAGGTCTGTGAAGCACAGCCACGAACTTGTTGTTCGTGGATTTACTGCTGAGGGGTCTGGTTCCAAAAATACCAAAGGAATATGTTATCCATACAACAGATGGTCTGGGAAATTTTCAAATGGGATTGCACCTTCACAGGAATGACTGTGGAGGATCACAGACTGAAAACTATGACTGCAGCCGGTTACAGCACAGGTCTGGGTAGCAGGGAAGCCTAGTATGGGATAACGATTTGGATTCTGAGACTGTGATTCATTCAGTGACCATTGCCCAGTTCTGCACCCTCCTCTGCCTGGTAATAGCTGAGCTAAAGAAATAAAATAAAATACAGAAACTTGATGAGAAACAGATGCTGCTGCTGAGTGGGTCTGCAGTGGGAACTCAGATTATAAAAAACACCTCATTACTGTTTCAGTTACTTTTTTTTTTTTTTTTTTTTTTTAGGGATAGGTAAATGATCATTAGTTCTCTGCTAGTCCAGAAGTTCAGGAACATCTTCACAGGACTGAGCTGTGCCCCGTGTGCAGACATGCATGAAGAAACATGCAATTAAAGGCAATATCATGCTGCAGTTGACCTCTGGGATCACAGTGAGATCTCTCTAGTGGCAGACAGGAGCATCTTTGAAAGAGCAATGGGAACGCTGTGTGTTACTTACTGCACACAGCAGCACTGCTCCTGCATCCTGGGTATGTATGACTTGCTGTTAATTGTTTACCTTGACTGCAGGGAAGGAGAGGAAACCTGGAGGATGACTGCGAGTGATGAGGTCTCTTTCCCAGAGTGGGGGACTGAGATGCCTGTGCCAGCTGCCTGTGCTCCTACAGAAGTGTGTGGGATGGGTCTTGGGGATCAGGACAACTGTGGCATTAAATGAGGTGCCTCTTGGAGCCCGCCAACAAGGGGACACTTCTCTGGGGTTTTGGCAGCTCTCTCAAAGCCTCAGAGATTCAACTGTCAGCCGCTGGGTAAAACAGCCAGTTCCCTTTGACTGGGGCTGGGAGGGAGACTACTGAGCTGCCCAGCATGGCTCTGCAAAGTGTCTTAAATTCTGTTGAGCCCAATCATCCAGTTCATGATATTCTCCTTCCCTTAAACAGTACCCAAAGAGCAAACCCACTCCATGTAATGTTTGTTGTTGTTGTTGTTTGTTTGTTTCTGTTTTAGGTAGATTAGCTATGTAAATTCTAATTATGCACCCAATAAACAAAATGCTTACTATGATTTCCTGGTGCACATACATAAATACATATATTACTGGTACATATAAATATATAGCTAAATTTTCAGCACTGTTTGGGAAACAATTACTTCTGAAACCAAAAGTTAACGCATCAACTTGCCATCAAATTATACATTCTGCCTGTGTGGTCACTGTTTCTTTACTTTGTTAAAAATCAAAGAATAACACACACAGTTACCTTTTAACTACAGATGTCGCTCATGCTTTTATTCCCACTCTTCTCCTAATGCTGCACAGTACATAAAGTTTTAACTTGTGCACATCAGTGCCACCTGATCTCCAAAGTGTCTCTATGGTTCATTTCTATAGCACTGTCTGCTTAGAGACTGCTCTTTGGTGGTGCGGTATGTTAGAGTGGGTTCTGTTACAATTCGAGACGAACCTATTTAAGACAGGTACATATATATGAGCATGTGTGTGTTTGAAACTGTGCTGTCACTTTCCAAGATTGGAAATATAACCTGAGTGCTGCAACTGTGGATTCAGTGCATTTCTTCCAACACAATTATTTGAACATGCAGAGACCTGTTGTAGTCAAAAAGCAGCCACATAACATTTCAGGAGCCTAGTAGATTAAAGTATATTTCTGATTCATTTGTCACTTAAACAGCCCTGACTATTCATTGTGAATTGGGGATTTAATAGCGGCTCCCATCTGAAATGAATGGTGTTTGCTTGGCTGAGCATCTTTGTCAGCTTTGAAAATTTTAAACATGGATGTATCCCCGCTGGTCTTTTGGGATCTCCAAGGAACAAACCCAACTGTTCTCTCAAAGCATTCCTGCTTGGGGGAAAGCAGACAGGTGATGGCACCTGGTGATCAAAGATGCTAAAGTCATCAGGGAGCTCTACGGATACCACTTTGGTAGCTGATTCACAGATACAGCCAGGAGCAGATTGCAAGTTGGTGCCATCTGTGTAGTCTCAGAGACGTAAGCAGAGCTGAAGCCAGCTAGATGAGAACATCTAGCTTTTATAATACATCACAGCCTTAAACACAATATGGAAGTTTGTGCAAGTCTGTCCTTGCCAGATTGTCAGCCTCAAGTGACAGCTGTCCAAGCAAAGGCTTGCAGCACCGTCTGACATGCTGCAAAGAATCCCATACTTCTCCATCCACTTACATCAGCCAGCAAGGGGGGAGGAGTCCCAAACCCAATTTTCTCTCTCTCAAAAAAAGTTGCAGCAGGATGAGAACCTCAACGTCCAGGCAAGGACTAAAGGCAGAACAGGGAGAGAAGAAAAAGGGAAAATAGGGAAAGAAGAAAAAGAGCCATCATTAAGTCCATCTCCTGCAGGTAGCAGTCCCTGCTCAGTGGCCACTTGTCATTTAGCAGCAGCAGACTGCGTTGCACCGAAGCCTTCCTTCCCTCCTGACCCTGTTCAGCACTGCCCCGACATTGCCCCTAGGAGGAAGTGGTCATGTGTGAACTACCTCAGAAGCAGAACTGGAGCGCTTGCTCTCCTCTTATCAGTGCCTTGCCTCAGATAGGCCATACAAAACTTAAACTGAGCAGTCTTACCCTAAACCAGTAAGAAACTTTCTAAAGGAGCACCAGAAAGATATATCTCCAAGGCCAGAGCTGGCACAATGACACTTTGGCCTTCTATAAGGGTGTTCACAAGCAGATCTAAAAGACTTTTGCTAAAACCATGATCACCCCTATTTCACAGACAGAAGAACCTGAGTCAGGGAGAAGCTAGGACTTCACCATTTTGCATGCTGATAAAGCCAAGGAGAGAACTCAGACCCCTTCCCTCAAGACCCAAACCTGTGCATTACCCACTGAAGACCATGTTGTCTCCGTGAAGCTTTGGTCCGCTCTGAGCACTGAAGAGCTGGTTATATTGGAAAACATATGCTTTTTAAAATATTTTTCAAAGTTTTACTCACCAAAAAAACCCCACAAGTAATAGCACATCGTTTCTACGTAGGCCTCCTAAAACAGCTCTGTAGGGTAAGTACTGTAGCTAATACTATATGCATTTTAACTCCATGACCAGCTGTCTTTGTTCAGCTTTTCCTCTGGATTCTGGGTGGTGAAGGAGCTGAGAGAAGGAGCTTTACACAGCACAGAACTGTATAAAAATATCTGTCCTAGCCTGTGGCGAGAGCGTCTGGGTTAAGCAGAAATGTGAGGGCATGCCTGACAGCAAGTGTACACTGGATAGTGCCACAAGGAAAAGAGCAGTCCAAGATTACCTCAAGTGATGTCTCTCTGACATAGCACAGCTCCATGCAAAAATCCTACTCAGTTCATGCTGGCTGTGTGCTTCCTAAGGATCTCCGTGCTGAACTGCACCATGCAACGTGAGCATGCACAGAGCTACCAGCTGCCCCACGTATACCCGTGGTGCCCATCCACATGCACTTACCTGCAGCTGAGTGTCATCATTCATCACAGCCAAGCTGTATGGCTTGCTCTGGGAGTGCAGGCGTGAATGCAAGCACGCCTGGGTGGCTTGCCCTGTGGTGAGAACAAGGGCAGCCCTTGGTGTGCATCCAGTCTGTCTCAGGAGGAGAGAAAATTCACCTGGCAATTCACTGAGAAGATGTATCTTGGCCAATGAAGGAAAGTAGGATGCAAGTAGGATGCAACTCCTTAAGAAATAATAAATTCAAAGGACAAAGAAATAATAAATCCAAGGACAAAGGAAGCACCGGTGACAATGCTGTAAGCCTAGTGCAGGAAGACTGTTGTTTTCTCAGTAAGCTTGGATAATTTCTGCATTCACCCTCCCTTTCAAAAAATTGGTGTCCCTGGGGCTGTGAGATCATTTAAAACTTACAATTTTGTTGTAAAGCACCAAATTCTTTCTTCCTTCAAACAGGTATGAACTGTAACTTCTATGAATATATATCTCCTTCACAGAAGACTTTCAATGGAGAAGCATGTTTTACACTCTTATTGTGATCAGCATATGCCTATCAAGACTTGTGAATAAAAAAAAGCCTTGATATTTTCTCAGGTTGTCCTCTGAGAAAACGATGCTGGGAAAATCAGACTGAATTTCTTCTTTGGTTACAGTGATGGCACTTGCTTTTCATGGAGGGGCAGCGAGTTTGTGGAGAACTTTACTTTTGTGGAGAACTTTACTTTTGTGGGACAATAGGTCAAGATGTCACACAACACTATTCTCTGGAGCCCAGTGACAACAACTGGGGAGGAGGAGATAGCTGTGCCCACCAGCCCTCCAGCTCCCAAACAGTTAGATGGCAAGTGCAATTCCTTTTCAGCCTTTGAGTGGTTTGGAAGAGAAGTTTCAGGCTTCTAATTCTGACCATACTGAGTGTAAAGGGATGAAAGCCAGACAGTATTCTTCTGGCAAAGTAGATAAAGCAACAAGCAAGCAAAGTTAGTGGGTGCCTTTCAGAGAGTCAGCTCACACTATGGTTAAGGGTGACCCCGGGTGGCTTGTAAACACCACCTTGAGCTACACAGCCAGCAAGTGTGAGTTGCTACAATATAAGAGAGGTAATAAACTGCTCCGGCAACCTGGGGAAAGAGAGGGCAGCATCTTGCAGGAAAAAAAAAAAAAAAGCAAAATTCCTCTTTGGATGATTGCTTCATTTCCTGTGGGAAAGCCATCCTGAACAAAGGAAATGCAAACTGGCAGAGAAGCAAAGGGCAGTTTGCTTTGGTCTTTGGACTTTATGGTAGCAACTGTAAGCTAAACCATGCCCTTTGCTGAACTAATGGGTGCTTGAGAAGACTAAAGCAGCTCATGTGCTCATTGGTTTCCTTAGCTTTTGATGTAGGTTACAGACAAAGTGACTGTTGTGATCTGCACAGGTACCAAGCACAGTGACACTACGTGCTGGCCACCTTTCCTTCTTCCTTCATTCTTTCACTGCCCTCTGAGGAGGATGCCTGGGCTTGCCCTACAGAGTCATACATCAGATTCCCTGGCAGGGGACCTCAACCAGCAGGGCAAGAGGGATGCTCCCAGCTTGACATCCATAGTTGTACCCCACCTAGGACACGTCAGATTGTCTAGGCTTCTTCTGAGTAGGCAGGGAGAGACAAACACCTTTGGGAGCAGGGAATCTTCCCGTCAGTCTCAGACATCCATAGCAGAGGCATCCTTCTCTGGCCGTGCCTTGTCTCTCCCTGCTGGCTGCAGAGGGGCTGGCTGGTTGAGAGAAAGCAGGAGCTTTCAGAAGGATAAATCTAGAAAAGCCAATCCTCCCTTGAGGGTGTAACCCTGCATAGCTGTTGGCTGGCCCTTAGATGTTAGTCACGTCCTTCTCCCCTCTCTGCATGGCTCTCCCACTCCTTCTTAAAGACTTTCTTCTCGCCGGACAGCTGCTTGAGAGGTCACAGAGCTCCCAGCTGAGAGCAAGGAGGGGAGGTGCATGCCCGAAGGAAGGAGCTGGTGCACAGAAAGCAGAGGGAGAAAGAACAAGAGCAATTCCCCATGGAAATATTAATTTATCTTTAGTCGGTGTACAAGCACAAGGCACAGCCATTGGCTTTAATTACAGAGACTGTAATTTGGTAGTAGTCTCTGTTCATAACCCTCGAATGGAGTATTTTACAATCTTTAACTGTGTTACATTCTCATTAAGGATCTTTGAACTTTATTCCAGGGGAACCTGTTCGAGAGGCAGGCAGCTTAATCACACACACCTTTTTTATTTTAAACTGAACAATATCAGTGCAAATATCCTACTAAGAATAATTTAATGTGAGTCCCCAAGGTATTAATATACAAGTGCAAATGAAACCGGTAATCAGTATCAGGCAGACTTCATCTGGGTCTAGAAACTGCACTTGCAGTAAATAACAGCTTGGATAAAATTATCTACAGTTCAAAGAACAGTTTCACTAGAAACAAAACAAAACCCCAATAAAGCAATCAGACCATACAATGAGAGAGTGTGAGCTGCTTAATTGTCAAGGGTTTTAGTTAGGATTTTAGGGCGCTGAACGTCTATGATAATCAGGTCCATTAGAGCTGCTGCTTTTAATATTTTTTAGAAAAAGCAGTGAAGGAGTTGTTCTGGTCTACCAGGCAACGTTCAAGCAGTTTTCCACAAGGACAGAGGAAAAATGCTGTTTAGTAGCATTACCCTCCATCCTCTCTGCATCACAGCTGCACTTCTGTGTGGGTGCTCTGCCTTCCCTGCCCTGTCGCGCTCCCCACTACCTAAAGTAAGGACAGAGCTGCATGAAAAAGGCAGGAAAAAAGAAACCTTAAAGAGGCACTGGGACCCAAAACAAAGTGCAGAGGACAGGAGCAAATCCATTGCCAAATGTTTCTTGGTACTGGCCAAGTTCTTGCAATCCCTGGCAAAATACACGTATACCATCCTGCTTATGATTCAGTTTGTAAAAAGGTCTCCCATTCTGCACATGTTCATGTATCCAAGCAGATTCATGCCTCTGTGGAGTGCTAGTGAAGCCACCTACCAACATAAAATGCCTTTAATGTGTATGGATTGGACCTTTTTATATAGACAGGTTGCTGTATAAAATCTACACGCATTAGTTTCTCCCTGGTCTCTCAGTTAAGGCTTCATAGCAACTCAAGCAATCTCTGCTGGCTTTCCTCCAGCTCTTCTACATTGTTCTTCTTGTACATGTGCTCATAGTTCACGTGCTAATGTACTATGGGGGATTATGATGGGCCCAAGAGATAGAGATGCTCCCCAGCAAATTCCCCATCTGTGCTAAAATAAGCCTGCAGATCCTCGCATGGCACAGGTATGAGCCCTCAGTGGCATGGATAGGGTGGAGAGGTCTCACTGTACAGTCTCATAACTCATAACCTAAAGTGCCTGTTGCCTATAAATTGAGCCTGTGGTGACCAGGCTGTGGGGGCACTGCTCAGACCCCCATGATGGGACGGCTCCCACTTGACCACAGATCCACTGAAGCAATGTTATGTCCCCTGCTCCCAGCTGGGACCCAAGGGGCAGCTCTCTGCTGCATCATCACTGCTCGTTCTCCTTGTCTGCATTGCCCAGGCTCAGCTCTTGCTGCTCACTTTGAGACTCCTAGGCTGTTCAGATCTTGATGCGTGTCAGGTACTACAGTTGGGTCTGCCCCAGATGTTAAGAATGAGTCCTAGAGTTTGCTTCAGGTAGCTGGATTAAATGAGTGGATAATTCAATGAAAGTGAAAAATTCTTACAGCAGTAAGTCATGCGCAGCTTTATCTCGTAATACTTTTATAGCCAGTTTAGAGCTACTGAAAGCACTTATGTAATTCCCATGCCCCTGTAATAAAGTTTCTGTCCCCTGTGGTTATTACAGGGCAGAATATTCAGGTTTTCTCTGAGGTTGCTCTCTAGGTTTGTGTACTTCAGCGAGTTATTATAAGGGGAAAATCTACCAGGAAACTTGTAGTCTGGGTGATAGTGTGACCTGAGCTTCTGGGGATGAACAGGCAGGCATAGAGTCCTGGGACTACGAGAGACATTGTGCCTCCCTGTGGTGAAGAGTAATGCATCTGGGCAAATGGACCTTCATTTTTCCCTGAGATTAAAGAAAAAAAGCCTGCTCTGAAGCACCATTCCAGTAGGAAGATGACAGAAAGAGTTTCCAGTGCAACCTCCCTTTCCTTTTCCACCAGCAGTTTCATTTAGGTGGTTGCCCATGCAATAGCTGTCTGTTCAGGCACTTATGGGCTAAGTGGTGCAAGTGTTGTATTTCAGATTTCCAATGAATCCAGAAAGGTATTATAGAAGTGGACCTGAAATGAATTCTTAAACTATACATTTATGGCTTAGCATAGCCCAGATGAAACATCCATCTCTGACCATATGTAAAATGCTTAGGTCTCTTACGACAACCCTTTCAATCCTTGTCCCCTTTCAATTCTTATGTGCTTAAGAAATACATTAAACTGATTGTTTCACTGATATTTATGGCATATATACTTCTACACATTGAACGTTTTGTGTGTGGTGGCTGGGTGCCACGTCTTGATTCATAAATATTAGCTAAGGTAACTGCCCTGCAGTCATTAGTCCTACCCCTAGCAATATTCAGTTGCTTTTCTCCTGTTGTGAAGAACAAAGCTCATTCCTTTTTCCGTATGATCTTTTCACAGCTGTAACTGTGGAAACTTTTTTTTTTTTTTTTGTAAGGATTTTTTTCTTACAGACAGAGGAGTGCGTAGTGAGACTGTGTGAGATCAACTGCATATTTATTTGTTCAGAAACCTTAATTCAAAGAGAACTGCGTAGTCCTACATATTGACTGTTGCACCAGGCCGCATCATAATATTTAACTCAAGCAATGTGACTCAATAGATACAGCCCTTAAGGCGGGGATATAAGTGACTTGATCTATTTGATCTACAAATGAAAGATGTTTTGTGTAAGGAGATGTTATGTGCTGAGCACTTATTATTTTTTTGGAAAGATGATCTATACCCTCTCATTGTCTATCAACACATTAACAGTATAGTCAGAACCGAAGCAGTAAAGGTAGATGCTTTCTTTAAAAATACAGAGGAGCCATTAGCAGTGACAAGGGTGTTTTACAATGCTTTCCTATCTATTTCCAGCATTAGACATGAACACTGAGCCTTGCTCAGAAATTTGCACATCTTTGTGCCCTGTTATGACATGATGCCTAAGCACCAACATTTCCAGAAATTTAAGAGAACAACTGGGTCTTGGGGGAGAGGCTTGCTTCATGTCTGCTTCTCCTGCTTAGTGAATTAGATGGGTTGTTCACCTCATGCAGTGAGCACCAAATTTTCCCTCTGTCCTGTCTGCTTCAGTGGGAGCCTTGACTGGGGAAGGGCTTCTGAGTTTTTCTGGTCAGAGGGAAGTTATTTCTTTTATTGGATCAGAAAATCATGCAGTTACATGTGCAGTAATTAAATAGCCCTCTCACTGTGCAAGAGACGAACCATCACTTTAGATTAGTTCTCTGTTAGATGTTTTTCCACTTGCCATTAGAGTAATTTAACCTTATCCCTGCCTTAGAAGCCTGATTTGCTCTTCACCAAGGAAGCAGTTATGTGTGTGCTTACTGAATATGTGTCATATGCTGTCCTGCCACAGAGCATTAGTGAGCAATGCTTTTAAATAGACTCAGGCCTTGTTTTGCTATCAAAAGGCAAAACGTGTATATGTAGGAGGAGGCAAAAAGATATAAAAATTATGAAAATTCTGTATTTATAAAATGCGGTTTTACAGCTGTCAGAATACATGTAATGTTTGCAGTCTATTTCCATATACAAAATGCTTCCATAGCCTAAGGAAGAACAGACTTGAGCTACAGAAGAGGAACCCATGTTTGTATTCATGCCCTTTCTGCACCGGTGTTGCACTTCAGAAAGCAGAGAAATTTCAGAGGATGTCTATAAGAGGATGAACACAGCTTTCCAGCAAGTTGTGGACTCCAGATGGATGGTGCCAGTCAAATTAACCAAGCCCAAACCAACTCAGACTTGAGAAAATGCCTGAATATATCTCTCTGTATTTGGAAGGCCCTCTAAAAGAGACCAGACCCTAGTCTGTTGGTCTTCTTCTGGATCCTGGATCCAAGTCCGGTTTTCACTTATCTAATGTGGCCATGAAGGTGAGATTGGAAAAAGGGGAATGTATCAGTTTCAAAACAAGGGAATTTTAGTCCAGCAGCTCTTCTGATTAAATAACATGGTCATTACCTAGCAAAAGTCTTGATAACTGCAACTCCTCCTTAGGCATGTGGTGGGGGAAAAAGGGCAGCGCACAAAAGAAGGTGGCCTTAGCAGTCAGGAATGAAATTATCTTTCAAAGCAATAACAGGCTCCTGAGAAACATTTGGTAGTCAGTGAACATAAACAACAAAGGTGATTAATTCTAACATTAAATACTCCTTAACTGAATGCAACTGCATACTATATCTCAGGCATCTTTCCTCTTTGAACCTCATACTTGAGACCTACAATCATTCTAACTTTACTGTGAGTTTAAGCTAACCTGAAATTAAAAATTTTGGGATATTCTTGTTAGCTGTTCACCCTTACATGCAAGGTCCCAGTGAATTAATCTTTCAGTAGTATAAAAATCCTTTCTATTTATGAAATCCTTTCTATTTATGGCTCTCAAATTTCAGTTTTTATACTTACAGTTCTTGCTTTGATGATTTGTTATGAACTAAAGTTGATTTCTTCAGTGTCTTAGGCTTGAAAATAATCTTTCTGTTTTGAGAACACTCCTGGTTCCACTGGTTTTCCCATTTTGAGGCAGAATGATCTTGCTTCAGATGAATTCAATGCTAAGCCACACGAAGTCTCTCTCAAACCAGTGGATGCTTTCTGCACAGGAGAAATAAGAAACCCTCTAGAAGCACAACTGCTGTAATTCACTAAGTGCTAACCTCACAATGCACAAGTTGACAGTTCCCAACCACTCACAGGTCAAGGTATCAATTGCTACAGAAAATTGTTGACAATTTAAGCTAATGAATATATTTAGGGTCATGATCCTCCCAACTGCACTACTTGGCGAATTAATTTTCCTGAATACATAATTTTCTCAGCTTCACTGAAGAAGTAACATAGAAATTGAATTGTCATCCATCATCAGAAGAGAAGAGAAACGCAGGCTATGTGAAACCACAATCACTGGTGTCAAAGAGATCTGGGAAAATTTCACCCCAACCTCTCAACAGATTTCCAATGAAAGATGTGAAACAGAAGTGTAGGCAAATACAATATCAGACTTAAGAAAAAAGTTCTTGCCAAGAGCCTCTCTAGGTTTCATTAATCTAGTGAATCTGACCCCAACTCCAACCTGTCTACACACAAAAGATCCTCCCTTGAGTCAAATTACGCTTCAACCTATGAAGCATACATGGCTGTCAGGGAGAGCCAGTGACTCTCATCTTTCAGTCTTACAGCTAACCCAGCTGCCTTGCAATGGGGCATTGTGGCAACTTGAGCTGGACTTAGTCGCATGCATGAGCCCATCTGTCCTAGGTTCTCCCAAACATCAACCCTGTCCCACTTACATGCAGTGAAGCCATATCGTAAAGCAGAAGTTTTCTGTGATCAAGGTATGTCTGTATATCTGCAAACTACTTAGAGGATCTACCAAAAGTTAGCCTACTGTCAGTATGACAGACTGTGAAAGCTTTCATCTGAAAACATTTAAGGGTCCACAGATCAAACTTGAAAACTTTCATTACAGAGAAATAAACATCTTTATACCTTTGTTACTCCCTCAGTCATCTTTAGTACCCCCCTCAGCAACTCAACTTCCTCCTTATTTTCTTCAGCATATAACAGCATGAACTCAAACTCAGAGGGCGGTGCACACTTTACACATCAGGCACAAATGGACAGGAAAATGTCAGCGCAAAAATAAATGACACGTCTACACGAAGGCAGAGAATTCAGGTAGATCAAATGAATCTTTTCCCCAAACTGTAGTGAAATCTGTCAAAACCGGGTGCATTCCATAAAGATACAACAAAGTGCTTTCTTTCTTCCTGTGTTTCTGCAGTTCAAAGTTAGCCTCCAGACTACAGAAAATTAGTTTTGGTTCTCCAACAGAATAATTGGTAGTGCTCTCCATATTTTCTTACAGTAAGTAGTTGAAAAACATGTATCTGGGGCCTTCTAACAAAGTGTCTATGTATTCTATTATACCCTACAACACTTTTGTTAAGAAACTTCTTTTCAAAATGATTCGTACACTGTTTTTTTTTTTTCTTGCACAGTGTATGATGGCATGTTCTTCTAGGAGAGGTTGTTTTCTATCTACTGATGATAATTGCCAGGCATTGCTAGGCAGCTGCTGTATCTTGCTTCAGAGGCCACTGACTTCTGAGGAGGGATGCCTACTGTTTTATATATGTGTACATACATATGTATGTATATATACATATTTCAACAGTGTGAGGATGTGTTTTGATGATGTGTTAAAACTCAAGGGAGTCTAGTACTCAGTCAAAAATGCCATGAACCTACAATATGCAATGCCAGTTGCACGTAAATTCTCTCTGCCAGTTTCAAATATGTTTGAAACACTTTGACGCATTAATTTTCTGTCAGTAGACTTTATACTGGATTGATATTTCCCATCCATATCCAAACAACCACAGTTATTTCAACACCTTTTTGCTGTTCTTTCTTGTTCCTGCTCATTCCTACTCAGGATCATGTTTCCTCATTTGAGGAAATGCATTTCCTCATGCAGGTTTTGAGCCCTGTGCTTCCACTTTCTCTGTGGACTGTTTGCTTCCACTAGACTTTTGTTAGCTACAGCTGTCTGTAGTGAACCTTGCTTTGCAGCTCTCCTCTGCAATAACGCCTTTCCTTGGTTGTTTTTCTTTGAATGAGACCTCCTGTCTTATACTAGACTTCTGCATAGCTGAAAGACTTTGGATTTTCCAAAGTACCTAGTACAACAGTATCAAATTGTCAGTGCAAGCCATCCCTAGCCACATATACACCATTCTTATCTTTGCCTGCCAGGGTCCAGACTGATAGAGATAGGGGTATTACTATTGGTCCTGCCAGGGTTCTGGGTAGGAAATCTGTTTTGCAGCAACATACCGCTTTCTGAACCCTTGTTGCATAGATGCTTCAACAGGAGCAGTGAGGGAAATGCGCAGAGACAAGGCCAGCTCTCCTTAGAGGACCTACAAAGAGGGCTGAAGTTGGCAGGGGCCAGTCTGGCATCAGGGCAGGAAAGCTTGTCTGTATTACAGCAAACCTGATGGCAGTCTGAAAAATGAGGAGGGGCTGGTCTGAATCAGTCCGCCTGATTCCCCAAACGGAGAAACCCAAGGACCAGAGCCCCAAGGGAGAGAAGAACCTTCACAAGAACGGTTGTCTGTCTTCTTTGTTCCTGGATGTCTCCTTCTTTCCCAGTTGTTCACGAGAATGTCCTAAAACTGAAGGTAGAGCATATTGCCACCACCCCAGGTAGAAGGCTCACTTGCCGTGCTTTCCCCACCCTCTTTGAGCATTTTGTTTGAAGTATGGTACAACATTAATACTTCTGCTACTTCTTTGTCTGCTTTTGTCTACACAGCTTCTTTTCTCAGAGTAGAGCCAGGAAGTTCACAACAATGCCCTTTTGTCCCAAAATGTGTCCCCAGCACATGTACCTGTACCTCCTTACCTGCCCTGTCTGGAGGGCATATCCAGGCCCATTCTAGGTATTGATCCCAATAACTCCTGGGAAAGTCTGCCAGGCCCTTTAGCCACAGGTTTCCAGGCAATCCAGATGCTCCCTGGTCCCAGAGATGTTCCTTTGGCTGGTGTTGTGAGAGGCACATAGCAATAATTTAAGAACCTGAATGCAGATGTGTGTACATGTTTGTCTGACCATTCTGCCTTAAAATGGCAGACACAGCAATTATGATGGTTTGACCAGAAAAAGCCTCTGATGAAGTGAAACTAGTCTGGGCCTGTCCTAACCACTTCCTGATCCTCACCGATCTTTCATCCAACCTCAATTTGTGTATTGTAGATCACACACTTTTACTGCTGCTTAACAGAGTGGCATATTGCTCCCTGTACCTGCTCTGAGATAGACAGGCTTCCCTGCTGAATCCCCCTCCTGCCCAGCTGTCCAGGGTCTTGGCCAGGGAAGAGTCAGCCTGGAATGCAGCTCTGCCCACGCTGGGAACCAAAACACCCCAAAGCATCCAGAGATAGCTGGTGCATGTCATCCCTGTCAGTCTGCTCAGGTAGTAAATTAGAAGTGTGCTGCTCTGGCCTGGGACCTTAGCAAAATGGCTGCCGCCCACAGAGCTAGCCCAGGCAGCAGAAAGATGGTAATGGCAATCGTCCTAAAATAGCCCAGGGGGAACACAGCTGGGGAGAGGGCAGTCACTACTTTCATTTTCTTGCTTGAGGAGAACAGAAACCTGTGGTTGAAACCAGGCAGCGAAGCCCAGGTGTGCACCTCATCTTGGAGGCTGGATACTCTCTGTAGAGGGAACTTAATGAGGAAGGCAGGGGCTGTCTGGTCGGCCATGGAGAACGTGTTCTGGGTTAACACTATGCACAGCAGGGACCAGTGCTTTTTGCTCCTGCTTCTGTGTGCCATACCTGTGAAGTGGGACATGCACTGGGAGATGGTTCAGGTGGTGAAAGGCATCGCACTGCACATAGAAAAGTCAGCCCCAGATTCCTCAACACCTAATATCCCTCATACTTTTAGTCATCCTCTGCAGCTGCATTTTCTAGACCAAGTTAGTACTGTGGCACCTAACCTGCCACAGGCCACATCTTGGAGTAATGGAGGTGAGATGAAGTAAGAAGCACTGTAGAGTAAGCAGGATTTCTACTCCTAGTTGCTAAATTGTCTCCCTTCCTTCTCCCCTGCAGCTCTCTGTTCCCCATGTTTTCCAAGTGCAAAGTTCTTTATTTTTTTTTCTCCCTTTGCTTTGCACTTTCTTTTCATTAAATACTCACAACCTCTCCTTGCATTTGAACAATGTTAAGATTATTCCTGAGGACATGATGCCAAGGATTGCAGAAAGCCTGGGACAAGAGAAGCTGCATCTGAATATCACAAGAAATGCAGAGTATACCATCACGGTGTTATCACTTGCTTTTCATTTCTGCACAGCCCATAGTTATAACCAGCAGCCACAATAATTGTCCCATAAAGTAGTTAGCCAGGACTTCCCCAAACCTCACTGGTACATGCTGGTACAGAGAGAGACAGTCCCATCTGTCAAAAGTCCCACCTGCTGTTGTGGTTTAACACCAGTAGGTAGCCAAGCACCACGCAGCCACACTCTCCCTCCTCCTTGTCAGCAAAAGGAGAAGAAAATATGGTGAAAAATACTCCTAGGTTGTGATAAGGACAGGGAGATCATTCCCCAGTTACTGTCAGGGGCAAAACAGACTCAGCATAGGGAAGATTAATGATTTATTGCCAATTAATCACAAACTAGAGCCGTGAGAACTAAAAGCAAGCTACAAACACCTTCCCCCCATCCACCCTCTTCTATGTCCTCCCCCTGAGCAGCGCAGGGGAATGGGGAATGGGGGCTGTGGTCAGTCCCTAACACTTTGTCTCTGCCGCTCCTTCATGGTCACTCTTATTTGTCCCAGGAAGATAGTTTTGGTTGTGCTGCTGTGCAAGTGCAGCCAGGTGCATTTCAAAGCTCCTGTTGCTGCCCAGATGGAGGTGAAAATCTCACATTTTTTTTTGCTGTGCAGAAGTGCCAGTGGTGACCGAGGCTTGCAGTGCCACCATTCAGTGATGCTGTCTCTCAGGAAG
This sequence comes from Cygnus atratus, assembly GCF_013377495.2. Lineage (NCBI taxonomy): Eukaryota > Metazoa > Chordata > Aves > Anseriformes > Anatidae > Cygnus > Cygnus atratus. Next base: position 139,040,847 of record NC_066362.1, on the reverse strand, counting down.
GGGCTGATTCCCCAGGAGAGCACCCCAAGGTGCCAAAGGATTAGCATCTCACCATTCCCAGGCTGGGCCGGCATCAGGCTAGATGCAGTGTGAGGCAGCAAGAGGCACAGCTGTGGCTCATACTGGCATAACATTACAAGGTTGTGTGATCTTGCTAATTTGGCAGTGGTCTTTTGCAAGCCAGCTACATTACTGCAGCTTGAGCCAGCTCTGCTGAGGGGTCCAGTAATAATGCAGCTCTGCCACTAGGGTTGTGACAACCTGAGCCATGGGGCCAGCAGAATTAGATCTGTACTTTGCTGGAGTTTTATATGTGAGAAATGCCTGGATGGTACATCCCTTGTTTCCTTTCCAAAATAGAAGGATTTTTCTTCCCCCACATCATATCCCTTCCTGTTCTGCTGCCTCTTTAGTGTTAAATGTAATTCTTATTAATTATTGAATAGAATGATGCTGTTGTAATATACCACTAATCTGCACAAGTTTTCTGCAGTAGAGACACAACCTTCCTGTGAATTTATTATCTAATTGCACAGAGAACTGCAAACAACCACATTTCTGAATATGACACAGCTCACCTGTTTCCTCAGCCTCAGAAGGATTTGTTATCAGCCCTAGGTTTCGTCTGATCCCAAGTTTCAACTTTCAGTCAAGCTCAAAGAAAATATCATGCAAAATCCTGCATTTACTCATCATTGTTTGTGATAGCAACAGATCCTGCACCAGGAATGCCTGTTGCTTGTTTCTTTTCTTGAAGTTGAGATCACATCCTATAAAGGCTTGTCAGCTAGAGGGGCAGTGGCACACTGCCTCTGCTCTCTGAAAGAGATGATGGCTCAGTCACAGGCACAGTAACCACCTGTGGATTTTACTGTCTTGCAGAAAAGGGTTGGCAGTTGTAGTTTCTTACAATTCATCTCCATATTCCCTTCCTATGCTCTTTGTCAGATGATTTCTATACATTTTATTTTTTTTTTTTGCCACTGTTACATAAATTTAAATTAAATTTATCTTCTTTCTCTTCCAGGTGTAGATTAGGTACTGTTTGGAGAAGATATCTTTGCAGTCATATAGGTGATCTATCATTTGTTCCACACCATTCAACACTCTGTTGACCAAGGCATACGGGTTCATCTTTCCTGTAAGTACTGAGGTCACAAATATTGGAATGAATAGACAAATGGACTTCTGGGATATGTTATAGTGCCCCGTTCTTCCTGCATTAATGTTCTCCTTCATCTTCCTCAGATCCCAAATAAATGCTTATTTCTGCAACTGTAGGAATAGATGGGAAAAAAGTGCAAAGACACATTTTTCTTCCTTAAAATGAGATGAGGAAGCAAGCCTATTGCAAGCCATTTTCATGTTGTCTGCATCATTAAAAGATGCAAAGAAACTGGAGCTTTGCTTGCCATCACTTGCCTTCCTTTTCCTGGGTGATACTGTTAGGTTCTTGAGATTGCTTGTCCTGTATAGCAGTTTTTCCTTCAAATTGGATTATAATACTAAACAGATGGTTGGGGCAAAGGCTTACCGCTGGACTGCAAGACGAGGATGTTTAATGGGTCATGCCGGTGTCTGAGGTAGAAGGCAAATACAAGGTCCAACTGAAAGTGAGATCATCTAGCAACAAAGGGTAGTCAGAGCTGTCTGTTAGTCAGGTTACACATCCTGGTTTGCAATTTGCTGAACTGTTCTAAGAAACTTCATGGAGACAAAAATAATAGGGTTATAGAGGAAGTCTTCCAAACACACAAAATGTGGTAAAGGAGGTTTTCCTGCACAGAAGTTAAGCTAATGAGTTTGAATTTGGACAATCTGTATTTAAGAGTGACATCTAAGTCCACATGGGGTCCCACAGCCAGTTTTGTGAGGTTGATAGAAACCGTGCCACAGTCTGATACATTTCAAATACACCTCGAGACTCAAACTCCTATACCTGTAGGTTAATTTCTTACCAACAGCTCTTACTGAAGAGCAGACAATTAACCAGGCAGCTTTTGTGAGGACAGGGGGGAAGGAGGAGCTACTCCAGCCTCCCAGAATATTCAAAGCCCTTAACATGGATGTGAAGTATTAGGAGAACAGAGCCAGAGAATAAGTGAGGATGGGGATTATTTAATAGGCATATCAGCAGCTTTCATGCCTCAGCATCATGTTTTATGAAAATTCAAAAAAACCCTTATCACTCTCCCCCATCTCTGGCAATTAACTAGCCCACACAGATGAAATTCAGGTAGTGTTCCTCTCCTCTTTCTATGTATGGTCCAAAACCACAACAGTACATTTCTAATTATGGAATTCAGATATCATACAAAAAACAGTACAAGTAGAAAGGTAGAAAAAAGAAGGATGGATAAAAGTTCGGGTTATTCAGCAGGATGATCTAGGTTGCCAAGATAGGACAGAGATATTTGTTGACATTTTGTCTCTAATGCCCTCTATTCATTCTTGTCCTGGCTGTAACTAATCATTGTCTGTGTGGAAATCTCTTGGGATATAGTCACATTATTATTTTTCTGCAAAACACCCAGAGGATATAAGGTGGTATTCAAGAACTGTTTAGGTTATGGGAAGGTTTTTCCCAAGTGTTCTTTGGAAACTTAGGAATATCCCACCTAACTGCAGATATAAAAGACTTTTAACCATGTTAGCAAGGTTTTAATTGCTCATGCAAGAAATTGATAGACTTGAGATATTTTATAGCAACACAAGGAATTTATATCAATCCTGTTGCTCTCTTCTGTCTGTCACTCAGACAGTGAGTCTGGAGACTAACTGTTCCTATTTTGGTGCCTAAAATTAGCTGGAGTAAGCTCCCTTTGGATACTATCTGGATGACTTAATGTTGAATCAGTTTTTCTGGACTTTATTTGTTTTTCCCCTCCAGGACCAAGCCCATTGTTTCTTTCCTTGCCCTTTTTCCCCTCTCTCTGTGCAGCATGCGGATAGGTGTGCATGTTTTATTCATATCCTGGTGTTACCCTCCTTCCAGTACCATTCCTCCCTCTCTTTTTTTCTCCAGGCCTCAAGTCAGCGTACCATATCAAGTGTGTCTGTTGTTTATTGATTTATGCAGTGTTCAGAGACTACTCTACAGAAGCCTTTTACATGCAGGGAACACTTCATTTATAACTAAAATACGGGGACCTCTCAGCTGGAACACAACAGCCATATAACAGCGCCAGTAACACAACTCAACAGCTCTCCGAGAGAAACTGAAGAATATCATATCTAATTGAAGCAACAAGGGATTTTTAACTACTGTGGGGAGAATGTAATTGCTTATGCTGGAAACTGACCAGGACACTAGGGTTAACATTTCTCCTCTTACAAAACACATACTGGGACCTTTAAATGACTAACACTAATTATCATTACCCCAAATAACATTGCTTAAACCACCTTTTACTACCACATCACACCATCAACTTTATTATTATTAATGCATCTTTCAGGCTGCCCTTTTTGCAGTCTGCTACACAACAAAAAAAGTCAGAGAATGCTAATAAAGCTATACCCAAATTGCTTTAAATCAGAAGATCAAGCAGGAAGAAGTCCAAAATTTATACAACTATCAGTTTCAGATAGTTTTTATTTGTAGTAAAATTTAAAACTGTCAGTGATTATAACTTGAAAAGAAAAATTGTGCAAGTTGGCTTGTGAATTTAACTCTACAGTCCTGAGTTTGTGAAGGAAACAAACAAACAAACAAACAAACAACAACAACAAAAAAAAACAGAGACAAATCTCTCCCCTAATACATTGTACAGTGGCTGAAAAAAAAATCTTGTAAACCTTGGGGATGAGGTAGTGAACCTTGTGTCCTTCTGAATTTTATCAGTTAGTTCCCTAGCTCTTCCTACCCATGTATGAAGAAAGGTGTTTTTGCTTTTCTCGGGATTGCTTATAACCAGAGGAGACTTTGCGTTTTAGCTAAGTTTATCCATTTAAACTTACATGGCCAAAATGGCTGCATTTTTGTTAACTACCAGTCAGGTTCAGTTGAGGGAAATTTGATTCACATCATGTGAGATTGAAAAGTAATCGCTAATGGCACACAGCAGATGCCTTTAACTGTATTTTTTATGTTTCTCCATTAAGCATCGTTTAATGGTATATTGCATATTTTTAGATTTAATTAAAAAAATTGCAGCTCTTGAGGTCTAAAATATCTGTCAGTTATTTAGAATAACAGCCTATGCAGGAAATAGCTGCCCAAAAGCATAATAAATGCAGACAGAGATGTTGAAGTATATAACATCACCACATTCAACTCCACAATTCCTACGACTTTCACCTAAAGCTTCAGTGGTCGATACCTCTGGCTGCAGGCTCCAGAGCTGACGTGATGGGGCTTCTGTCAGACCCGGGGAGGGAAGGGCAAAGTTCACTGCCCCGCTGTGATGGGGGACCCTCTCTGCCTCATGCACCATAGCAATTCTAGCTTTTAAAACCTTTTAAGGCCTGATTTGGGGGGGACACCATCAAGTAACTTCATTTTGGCCACAGGCAGTGCTTCAGGGTCTGTCAGGGAACCAAGTTGCATGCTCACAGTTAGCAACACTGCTCTGCGTATGGTTTATTCAACTTGGGTTTAATTGCCAGGCTGGTCTGGGACTTCTGCAGGAAAAGATGCTCAACACAAATCATGCAAGTGTACATGTAGGCTTTAATGGTGCCACTCGCATGCATGAAGTTTCGTGTGTCTGTAACCAGCTGAAGGAACAAGGCCTTGAGTTTTAGTTCTGCAAGGATGTCAGTAAAGGCTTCTGCTCAACCAAGGGACTGGAAGTCAGGGTGCTGGCAGCCCCTCCAGTGAGTCACCACCACAAGTTTACCAGTCATGTCCCCTAGCCCAGTCCCTGCCCCTAAGAGGAGCACAGTAAAAGCTCACATCTTCCTCACACACAGGGAAAGCAACTCCCAGGGGGTTGTTTTTATTTGCAGTTATCACATTGCATCTTCCCCCTGAAAGGGTCTCAGCCTATGATATTGTCTCATATCATCACAGACTTTCTAAGTTGTGGGCTTGCTTTTTTTTGTGTGTGTTTTTGTAAATGATTTCCTTCATTTCTGCAGAGCTAAGGGAGCTCTGTGGTGAATAATAGTACTGCATTTGCAGAATTTATATTGCCAGCATTTAGATCTGGGGGAAGAATGGATGTTCCATTCTGCTGAAGATTCTGAAATCTGATTTTCTTCTGGAGGAATGAACTTGAATGTTTTAAAGCTTCACAAAGTTTTTGTGAAAGAAGTACTTTGGAAAAAATATTTTAGATAAATACAGTTCAACAGAGTGGAATATCTTATGTCAATGCTTACTTGTTTTTCTGTGTTAAAATATATTTAAAGAAATTATATAAATATGTATATAGAAAAGGTAAACCTAGTTGGAGGGTAAACACATTTATGCATTTAATGAGGCATTTTTATTAATGAATGCAATAAACATGAGTAAAATATAACATTGCATAATCCACAAATAAGTGTCCCCATCAGAGTTTCTTTATCCAGCTCCCTTAGGAAAGATGTTGAAGCCAATAAATAATCTTAGCCTCAAACCCACAGCTTGCCTGAGCTTGTGGAGATGAGAGGCTGTTCAAAGCCCATTCTTTTACCAGTTAAGCTGAACCTGACTTGGAATTCCCTAAGACCCCACATACATTGTGTCTCGGGGACATGGTGCCAAGCATGGCAACCTCATCTTTTCAGGCTGGGCTTCGTATAACCAGCTGGCACCTCTCCCCGAGCTGGCATGCCACTGGGGCATACTGCTGGTGGCCATGGAGGTTGCTCTCCTGCCTCCCACAAAATGCCCACCTTCTATGTTATATGACCATGTGAAAGATGCATTCGAGAGGCCGTGTGGCTTACCCTGTGAAATTCACCTAGCACATATCCCTGCATCTCAAAAAAAAGGTGAGTTTTCAGAAGAATACAGATGTTTGGCCACTGATTTGCACTGCCGCGTGTAGTTCCAGTGCATTCGATGGGCACCAGCTGAAGTTACTCCAGCAGCTGATTCATGCTGTCCCTGGCTGTTTGGAGCTTGCTTTCTGACTGACATGCTAGTAATTTTATATTGTTTTTCAATTGGATTTGTCTGGCAGTAGGATATTATGTCAAAAATGTCTTTAAAAGCATGCTGCAAAGCTTCTATTGCACAAGTTGGGATCAGGTTGCTTTGATGCCTGAGAAGGGTGGGCTAAGTAACCTCATCTGAGTGCCTGAAGTCTCCAGGAAGCAGGTCGTGGTCCTAGTAAATATCAACCACTGTATGCTGGGTTAAGGCCGAGACTTTAATTCCTTACTGTTCAGCATAGATTTTATTTTATCTAAATCCCTATCTAGAAAATATCAGAAATAATTTTCTCTACAATAAAATAGTAGAAGGCATCAAGCGATCCCTAGACATTAGCGCAACAAGAAAAAGAGAAGAAACATTAAAACAACCTATACGCAATATGTGACACAATGCAAAATGTACGATGTCTCTGTATATAAACTAAGACGTTTAATTACTGACTGAGTAGATCACACTGAATTGCAAAAGTCATCAATACTTGTGGAGATAAATCCCGGCTTAGTTCTGTGCAATAACAGCTATAGAAATAAGGAGATGAAACCCACCTGCATTATTAGATCTTACGACATTTGTCATCAGAGGTGGCTGTTTGTTATTCTAAATGAATCATTAACCTGACATCTCCACCAATACAAAATGTAAATGTTCAGAGGAATCTCATTTTTAAAAGCTATTTACAGCCTTAAATTCCTTTCAATTTCCAAGGGTTTTTTGTCACTATTATAAAGTGCCGGACAGAGCATGCATACTCAAGAAGCGTGCAGAGCCAGGAGGCAGTATCACAGATACCATTCCTCCTGGAGGGACTTTGCTTCAAGCTGAGGAATCCCAGTAACCAAATGAACATAACCCAGCCATTCAGAAACCTCAGGCTTTGCTGGGATTTCTCTCCCTTCCCCACCTCATTTTTATATTTGAAGTTTTGCAGACAGGATATTTACATTTCCAGCTGATTCCTGGCATGGAGGTAATTTGGGCAGCGGGATAAATGATTGCTCTGTGTAAAGAGATGTGTGTCGCAAAATGAGCTGACTATCTTCTCGGCAAAACTTTACACAAAGGCGATTTCTCTACTGTGAGGAAAAGTATGTTTTGACCAGATAGCTGTCTTGCTGTAAAATGAGGAGGTGGGGACATAGCACTGTGGGTCTGTGGGACACATGTAGAGGAAATCAGCCCCCTGGGTGAGGGCTGCCTTTGTCAGACTCCATCTGGTTAGGTTCTCCCCGTACCTCAGCATCACCACAATTTCACCACAGGAGAGCCAGCTTCAACTACTTCTCTCCGCATATGCTGTCATCTTTTCTGGCAGGGGAAACACAGCTGAAGTTGCATTCCTCTAATCCACTAACCATAGTGTGGCTACATGTATTTTAAATCTTTCATCCATAGCTTGTCTGTAGGCTTTCCTCTCTAACGTCTTTCACGGAAGAGTGATCTCCATGCTCTTGCTGCTGCCTCCTGCGCTCCATAACTGGGCTGAGGTTTTAAGGTTTTTGCATATGAACTGTGTATTTTCCAGACATTCACCTGGAAGTCACTCAGCAAAGTTCTTTTTACTATCCTATTTTCAGCTGTTACTCATTCAGGTTTTCATTTTGCTGCTCCTAATAACTTTGGAGATCAATACATATTTTGTAACGTTGCCTCATTGTCTGCTCTTAAGAATCAGCAGGCAAAGGTTACAGACCTCTTTAAAACAAGTAGGTCCAAGAAGCTCTCTGCCAAAGGCTCAGCATGGAAGAATCAGCTGCAAAAGCCTTTTGACTGCAACGCCACCATCTGCAGACAGTGCCAGCATCTGGGGCGGTCTGGCAGCCCAGTGACCCAAGAGAGCACAGAGGTCTCCTTGCGGGCTGGGTGGGGATTTAGCAAGGAAGAATACATTTTGCAATGAGTCTGTGTGGGACCCTGCAGTGGCTGTGATATGTGCTTTTGGTGTCTCTGAAGGGGAGCAGAAGACCGCTGGGCAGTGCAGAATATACCCAGCTCTCACTGCCTGACCTGAGACATGGGAGAGGCATGGGCTTTTCCCTTTGCCATCACCACAGGTTGTCCTGTGGGGCAGGGATGGGGGACTGGAAAAGGACAACACTGAGTGCTTGTAGCTTTATTCCCATAACTGTTCAAGATAATGGGAAATGGTCATCGGGAACAAAAAGGCTCTCCGGTTGTTTCAGTTCATGTTAGAGGGAAAATAGCCACTACACAGAAAGGGGCTGGTAAGGAGCTCTGCTCCTCTAACTCCCTCCAGCACATTCACCTCTGTACCTCTGCTTCGTGAATAAATTGATGTTGTAATAAAACCCATCTGTCTGTGTCATCGGTTTCTTATCCAAGCAGAAAACATATTGCAAAGACCCAAATTCAGTTATTGTTTTGTTTATAGAACAATAATACGGATCACAGCTGTAATTTTGTGTCCGAGGGTAGGTAGAGCATGCCAATTAGCTCATGCTACTTTGGGACTGGGATATGCAAGCATCTCTTGGGCAAAAATCCTACAGATCTCCTTGGTGAGGAAATGCCAGTGCCCTCAGTGAAAAATAGGTGGCAGGTAGTGTGAATCTTGCTTTCTTCAGACAGCTAGAAAGGGCAGAGTCAACACATTCATATCCATAACACCAGGTAGTTTCTGCACGGCTATGTCAACAATGACTTCATCTTTTATTCCAGCTAGTGTCTGGCACCTATAAGGGACAGTCATTTCTGCCTAAATTGCTCCTGTTTGGTTACATAGCTTGGATTGCAAGTACACAAGTACACACACAACTTGTTTCTCTCTCTCTCTCTCTTTTTTTTTTTTTTTTTTTTTTTAGAACTTACAGGAAGTCTACCCACTCACGCTTTAGAAGTACTGATGTTTTTTTTTTTTTTTTTTTCGTCATATCATAGATTGAAGATCAGAAGGTACCAGTGTGATTATCTAGTCTGGCTTTTTGTGTAACACAAGTCAGAGAAACTCAGATGCTGTTTCCTTATGAGGCCCCAAGCATCTGTTCTATCCATGAGATGTTTTTTAGAAACAAATTAAATTAAGGATCACACATGATGAAGAATCCATCAGAGCACTTGTTAATTTGTTCTATAGTTAATTCCCCTAATGCTTAAAAATGTGTCTTATTTACAGCTTGAATTTATCTAGTTCCCATTTAAAGGAACTGGAAATCAGCATGTTTTTTCCTCCTGCGGTATAGAATAGTTGTCTAAAGGAAATCTTTCTCCTATAAAGATACTTGTAGATCATGAACAACGCCTCTTGGCCTCTTAAATAATCTTAATAAATAGAGCTCTCTGAGTATCTCACTAAGTTTTATGAACAATGAATTACTTTTGTGGCCCATTTCCGAGCTTCTTCCCATTTTTCAACATCATCCTCCCAATGCATATATAGAGTCCAGACATATTGGCTACATCTAGAGTAGTAAATTAAACAGGAAATGTTTCTGGGCACTTGAACTTGGTTGCCCCTAGTGTGAAATTGTTAGCATGGGCTCTGTTGTGGTTTTGGCCTGGATCAGTGAGACAGATTGGCCTGGGCCAGACAATGTCTGAGCACGGTTTGGGGTTAGCACAAGCCAGCTGCCATTCCCAGTGGGCAGCTTGTTGCAGCCACTGTGGTTTAGAAATTAAGACAGTTTGCAGGCATGGACACAGACCATTTCACGCCAGCCATCCTCAGTGCAAGTGGGTCCTTATAATTTACGAGACGAGACACGGGCAGTCAGCCCTCTGCAGTGGCCTTACTAGATTGTATTTTGGGAAGGGAATACCACCTTGCCGTTCCTTTTTTGTTCTGTATTGTTCATTTCTCCATATCTGCACTCCTCAGTATCCAGTTGCCTTTGAAGCTTGTGATTTTATTATCTACCGTGGTCTCCAAATGATTTTGTTGCCCAAGGATATCAGGATATGGGATCTTTCTCTTACAATAGGAGGTAACAGGGGTAAAATTTTCATTTCAGAAGACATTTTGGGGGGATTTGACTACATATGATATTTATGAATGTGCGTAAGTTTTCCTACACAAATATTCTGCTCTCATCACAATATATCACCATTTTTATGGGGATCTATTTTAGAATTACTTCCAGAAAGTAGTACTAACAAAAAAAGATAATGAGAAACATTACACCAAGAAAAGATCTATTTGGTAACTCCTAGGAACCCTAACATTTGTGTAGGGGAATGTTTTGCCCTTTGCATTTAATGTTTGAGATGTAGCAGATTCCCTACAGCTAACCCCTTCCTTTGACTACACCGATACCACATAGACTCATGTCATGATCAGACCATGATCAAAGGGCTAGAGCACCTCTCCTATGAAGACAGGCTGAGGGGGTTGGGGTTGTTCAACCCGTAGAAGAGAAGGCTCTGGCTAGTTCCTGGCACAGGTTGCCCAGAGAAGCTGTGGATGCCCCATTCCTGGAGGTGTTCAAGGCCAGGCTGGATGGGGCTTTGGGCAACCTGGTCTGGTGGGAGGTGTCCCTGCCCGTGGCAGGGTTGGAACTGGGTGGTCTTTAAGGTCCCTTCCAACCCAAACCATTCTGTGATTCTATGATTCTATGGCTGTGGGTCTCAGCTTGGCTGAAGATGCTCACGTCAGTGATTTCCAGCCCAGTATCTCAGGAGAGCTTGTCAGCAGCACCACTTGAGCCATTGCCCGAAGATGGGCTGAATGAGGCAGCACTGCTTAAATGGTTGCTTTCCTCCAGCGTGGGGATAGTCACATGTCTGTCTTGTGATGGTCTGTCCCAGGAGGAACTATTTGAATTGCCTTGTCTGTGTGGCTGGGAAGGGAAGAAAATAAAACTTTTGAATAAGGACACTATGTAATAGAAATAAGCTGAATCTGGCCAGCCCTGGACTTCAACCCTCTGGGAGACTTTCTCGATCTCTCTGTGCCTTGGGAGAAAAGTATGTGGATTGAAAATCCTCCTGCATTTGTAGATGGGTATTTTTAGTGATAATCCAAACACATTTTGTCCTTCCAGTTGCAGAAAAAAATTGCATTCCCAGCCTGAAGTATAAGCACTTTTCCACTGGTACTTTAAAGATCCAAGCTACATTTTCATCATTCATCATCTCTTGGAAGGTGCTTTTGTTGCAGCTTCACACTATTCCATAACTGGTTAAGTCAATGCATATTTCATATAATCTCCTGATAGTTTTCAAGCTAGGGTGTAGGATCTTCTGAGGTTCTTAATGGCTATAAAATTTGTTCACCTCAGCAATGAATTAACTCAGCAATATGTTGTCACATCTCCTGTTAATGCCAGACCATACAATGATCTGTGGGATCAAGATCAAAGTGGGTATGCCTGGGGACGAAGTTGGTGCTCAAATTAACCTATTTTTACTTCACATCGGATTACAAAAGCTTATGGGATTGGTCCGCTGACTGCTGGCAACTTTAAAAAATGTTAACCACTGATTTTATTACTTACAAACTCATCACCATACCATAAAATATCTTTGTGCAATGTCTCTGTCTGTATCTAACCTGGATTATTGTTGATTTATGAAGATAATCATGACAGATTGGGGTGCGTATGGAGAGGGAAGTGTTCAGATAGCAAGGTTGCAGAGTGTAAAGAAGAGCATGGTTTCCTCTTCGTAACTGGCAGTGGTGCAGCATCTGCAGTGCAGGGATCACATCAGAGATCCTTGTATTTCTTTTGCTGCTGGCAGAAGTCCTGTTCCTCCAGGATGGGGAGGGGTTACACTGGTGGTCAGTGAGGAGGGATGGTCTGACCTGCCTGCCCTGAGAAGAGCTGAGCTGCAGCAGATACAGGGACATTGCAGGAAATGTCAAAAAGACCTCCAAAGTGGGGGGATCCTGAGCTCGTTAGGGTTTGAGAAGCCTTGCCGTAGATACCAAACATGTATTTCTGTGGGTTTCCTTACCTCATGCTGCAGGACTTTTCTATCCTCTTCCTCATTCCACTTCTTTCTTTCTTTTTCTCCCCCGCAGGCTGGCAGGCTTTTGATTCCAAACGTTGCTTTTTTTTTTCTTTTTTTTTTCTTTAAATATATTTCTTTTCTTTCTGTTCCCCACCTATGCTGCCTGCTCTCTCCACCCCTTCCCTTCTCACTGAAAGGAAAACACAGCAGAGGGCGTGCGGTTTAGAGGTATGGAGCTCCACTCCAAGTCGGTGCTTGGAGATTCACAATGGCCTGGTGCCTGCAGCAGGCAAGGGGCGTGCTGAGGGGGTGTCCCAAGGGCAGAACAAGCAGCCCCATGACACTTCTTCAGGAGAGCCTTTTTGGGCTGATGAAGCGTTCCCGCAGAAGGGAATGAAATGGGCCAGGTTTTCAAGCTACTTTTGGGTGATGAAGGATTCAGACAGGCTCTGGGAGATTTGCAGAAGGAATTGGCATTGCTAGGTGTACTGAGTAGAGCTTGGTATGCTACCGAGAGAGGAGCACCTCAGGATTTATTGTGCATGTCTGCAGACATCCAGGAGGGCACCTGAAAGCCCACCTGAGAGCTTCTAAAACACGACTGCGCCTCATTGTCAGCAAGCACGCAGCCCCCTCCAACCAAACCAGGGGAGGTGGTGCTCACGTAGTGCCAGCAAGCGATGGCCGTTTCTTGATGGTACATTTTTGTTTCCTACTCGTGAAGTTGTGAGAGGAAAATGCATCACCATAACGAGGTGCGATGTACCACTCGTGTTGCCCAGGGAGCAATTCGCCCCTGTATGTGGCTCACGTCGCACCCCAGAGGGGCTGCGGCTCCGCAGAGCCAGCCTTGCGAGAGCAAAGCCTGCGGGCCATGGTGGTGGGGAAATGGCAGCGTTTGAACAATTAAATAGCACCATCTGCAGGCTCTGCACGCCCCGTGGTCCATGTCTGAAGATGTTCATGGAGGTGCCGATGGGTTGGTAGCTGTTTCGCTCATGTTCACGTGGGTATTTTATCCCTGGTGCAGGCAGTCAATGTGGCCACGGAGTCATCGCCTGAGAGTAGGCTCAGCTGGGGGGAGTGTTTGGCTGAGACCTTGCAGGCAAAGCACAGCTGAAGGTGGAATTTTTGAAGGAGAAATCTTCTCTGGGATAGCCATTCACTGGCAAACATCAGTAGGGGCTTTTTTGGCTTCCTTTGCCCACAGGTCCCAGCAGCGTGGTGCCGCCACATCGGGGATGCTGCCTGAGCTGCCCCTTCCCAGAAAAACACCTTGAGGGGAAATGTGTCCGGCAGGAGGTGGGAATCATCCCCTGGCTGGGAATGTGCTCTCAGACTCACTTTTCTACCAAAGAAAAAGAAAAAAAGAAAAAGAAAAAAGCACTTCTGCACTTCACAGGTGAGAGAGAGCAGGAAAGCAAGAAAGCAAGTGAGTGACAAACTGATGTTTTAACGTTGATAACTTTCCCTTTAAATCACAAACTTCTTTTATTTTTAAGCCTTCTGCTGCTGGCACATTAAAATGTCTGCTGTATCCCTGACTACTCTTAAATCATCAGCACTAGGTTGTGAACATTTTTCTGCTGATACTTTTCTTTTACTAATAATATCTCTGCTGTCTTACAGGAATCTTGCTAAAAGAACCATGACTGATCCCTCCTCCCCCCCACTCCCCCCCTTTTTTTTCATAAAGCTTAAGGTCTATATCTTTATTCTCAAAAAAAGCACTTTCCTGAAATTCACTGTAGGAATTTTGTCTGCCACCCAGCTGCATCTTTCTGACAAACAGACAGAATAAAGGCAAGTTTAGAGTGTCCTGAGGGTGTAATGCCAATACTTACCTTAAAAAAAAATAAAAAAATCCCAAACCCACCAACACCAAACACTTTTAAAAAGTTGAGTACTTTAGAAAAAGCTGGATGAAGCAAGGTTCTGTGCAGAAGAAGAGAAACACCTACAGCTGAAGGTTACAGACACTTTGCTTCGCCCAGCCTGCCCTCCCACCCGCCGTGGGGACAGGGGACACCCGCGGGGATCCTTGGTGGCAGCAGAGCCTCTGCCGACAGTGAGGACAGCTCTGGGGCTCACTGCTGAGATCTCCAAACTCCTCCTTGTATCAGCGATGACACCCTGTGACTAAGGTCACAACAGTCTGGGTCTTCCCTAAAGGACGGTAATAATGCCCAGTTCAAGGGATGTGGAGGCGGCATGGTGACTGGTGGGTGACCTGCTGCCAGCAGAGACAGCTGGACCTTAGCTGCTGTCTGGGTACTGCCCCGTGGCCTCCAGCACTCCCAGGACTTCCCAGCTCAGCTACATGTGATTGCAACCCTCCAGTTCACAGCAATACATAAGCCACAGAGCTGTCCTTCTCTAGCACCCTGGGAGTTGTATGCTCTGAGGATGCATTATCATCTGAGCCTGCGACCTTGTACAGTCAGGCAAATCAGAATTATTGCTGCACATAATGAAAATATCTCAGAGCAAGCTCCATCTCTAATGACCTTCTTGCATGAAATCTAAACGAAGGCCTTGTAGCAAAAGCTGAAAAATAAATTGCACGCAATAATAATGGCATTCCAGCTTGGCTGGGAAGCAAAGAAAGCATTAATGCTATTGTGCAGGACTCTGGTGTGACCTTCTGTGGGACATGGGACGCAGCCATGGCCACTGAGGCTCGAGTAGGAGGAACTCCAGCGGAGAGAGGGAGCCATGCAGGGGCTGGAAATGCTGCCGTGCTGGTGGGGAGGCAGCATGACCAGAGGAACCTGCCCTGTGTGCCTTCACCGTACAGAAAGGAAGAGAGAAGAGAGGCTTGCAGACTATAAATAAAGTAAAGCAGAGGAAAAGCTCTTGTTAGAACTGAAGGGCAGTGTGGCACACTAACTAATGTGATTAATTCAGTTTTTAATAAAATTTTGAATGGAAATAACCAGAGTAGATTTAATCTCTGGAGCAGTGGGATTGTGTGGCAGCCCTCAGTTACAAGGCAGTGCCAGTGGTACTCGAGGTGTTTCTGCTCATCTATCCCCAGCAGCCACGACAGGGATTCCTGCTCCTGGGTCCCATAATTTACCATTTACTAGCACACTTTAGGATGGACCACATCTTCCACATCTTCATCCAGGGATGGACATTCTCTTGGCTGCCTGGTCCCAGCACAGTGTTGTTTCTGAGAGCCCTGTGAGGCTGAAGGGAATCCCCTTTGAGTCCCCAAAATTGAGCTTTCTGGCCTTCCTCATATGAAGCTCACTGGGGAGCGTCCTTCTGGAGACCATCACCGTCCGTGGAGCTGGAAGAGGGTACACAGCAGCAAGCTCTGTGCATGTAAGGCTGTTGTTTCCCTGGGACATTGCTGCTGCCCACTGCCCTCCTGCCAGGTAGGGCAAACTCAGGGCAAACACAGCTCTACCACCGGCACCTCGACTCGGGCGTTCATCAGTCTTCATGGGGAGACTGCAACCAGCAGCCTGGTGTAGCCAAGGAGTAGCGACCTATTCCCTCCTTCTCCTTGTGTAGGACATCTGGACTTCCCTTGCTGTGCCAAAAGCATCCGACTCATTTCTCAGGGCAGTGCAGGCCTGTGACGACTGCTGTGGGAGTTAAGAGATGAACTCCCAGCGCGCGGCCTGGGTATGCAGATGGGCCATTAGCGTTTCCTTATTTGTTCCTCAGAAACGAAGACCTGACCTCTGAGCACAGTGCCGATCGCTGAGATCTGCAGCAGGTTCTCTCAGCCCGTAATGTACTATGTTTTTCTGGAGGAAGGGAAACATCCAAGAGTTGGATGTTTGTGTACTGGGCTGGGCGGACGCAGGCCAACTCAGGCCCAGAAGGTGACAGCAGTGTTAGAGTGGTGCTCCCAGCAGGTCTGGCTGGCATCGATGTAGCTCCATTTTAACCTGGCTTTCCAGAGTGGAGCTGGCTCAGTGCAGACCACACAAAGGCAGCCTCGGTCTGTCTGCATCCATCTGAGCCTATATATAGCCACAGAACAGAAACCTATGCGAACAGGGAGTCTAACGCTCATGTCACCACCCTCCCCACAATGTATACGTGTTATGGAGAGGTCTCACACGGGAAACAAACCTTGCTGGTGAAGCTAATCAACATTGCTAATGCAAATCAACAAAGTACGCTTCGTTTATCAGAAATTTGCACAACAGCATGTCTGTTTTCCAGTTAGGATCCTTCAAAACAGGCCCTAAATAGCTGAAGAGGAAAAGGCTTGCTCCTCAGAAAGGGATATTTTGCTTCCCGCAACTCCATTAAGAGTTGCTGGAAAAGATTGTTGCCCATTTGGAAGTAAAAATATCGTGATCAGAATGTGATAGAAACGGAAATAGCACTGAGTTGCAGGAGGGTTAAACCAAGATGAGGGGATTTTGCAGCATGCTTTTGCAGAAAAATAGCAAACTTTACAGCAAACTTTTACAGCAAAATGATTAGAAGTGAAATAGAGCAGAGATTTTTCTAAAACGAATCTCAATCTCTGCTGAATATTTAACAGGCAAAGGCTGTGAAATTCAAGCACCTCCAAAGTGTATGGTTGGGTTCTGCCTTCAGAAATGCCCAATGGCAAATTCTTTTTCTTTTGTAGTTTATGAGCTGTGATGGCGCTTTAGACATTGCCAAATACAATATTGCAAGAGTGTAGAATTGCATGTTCTATGACTTAAAAGACTGGGAAGGCTGAAAATATTAGCATTTATTTCCTGTTGCACCTGAAGGAATACAAGCCTCTGCATTCATGGGGCTGGCACAGAAACAGGGAGGGACTCAGACTCCTAAACCCAACATGATTTTGGAAAAAAAAAAAAAAAAAAAAAAAAAGAGGCACTATTTCAGTCCTTGTTTGTTTTATAGAAAAGAGAGGACTGAGGTACCTGTAAGAGGGTTGATTTGCTATAGGTCAGCCTCCACACCCTGAGCAGCTGCTCAACTGTGGAAAGGTCTAAAGCCTATCACAGCTTTGGGTCTGCTCGTGCAGAGACGTGGCCCAGCCTGAGGCCCTCCAGGGGGACCCCCAAGAGATTCAGTCCCCAGGGAGGGAAGGGAAAGAGCTGTGGACTGCAGCCTCTGCTCCTGTATATCCATTTTACATTAAATGAAGGGAAAACAGAAGTATTATGGGAATATGTACCAACTCCAAGGCCTTCTCCTCCCACAGACATGCCCCAAAAAACTGAGAGGTTGGCTGAGAGAGGCTGAGGCAGGGCTGTGAGCCAGATTTCTCCCTCTTGGAGAGATGCTCCAGCCTCTTCCTCCTCCCCTCCCAGGCAGTCCTAAGAAGAACATGGTGAGCATGGTTTTGTTTGTTTTCATTTCATTTTTAAAGAAAATATTTGTGCCGGCCCCATGGCCTTGTTAAGCTCAAATCTTTCAGCAGTCTTCCTTCATAAGCCTGAGTCCCAGAGAGAGGATGGCTTTTCAGATGCAAGGTTGTGCTTAATATCACCTGTTTGCTAGCTCTGCACCACAGCTTGCTCAGCACATGGGCTTTTTGAGTTGCTGGTTTGAGGTGGATGCCAGCCTCAGTGAATGCCTGCATCTGGATTTCTCTCACAGGGAACGAGGTGCCAAGAAGTTGGATTTAGCAACTCATGCTTAGTGGATACAGGAGTCTTAGCTGATAGGGCCTTCAGCTCTTGTTTTGGGCTGTAAAAGACCACAAGGAATAATACGGCAGCAAAACAAATCATAAAGAGGAATTTAGCAGGTCTATGGGGGAGGCAGATACTGGGAAACTCAGGCATTTGAACTGGAATGTATGTGAATAAATGTCATCCACATTCTTCGCCGTAACTGGCATGTTCTGGTGCCAGAATATCAGGTGGTCTTTTTCTTACAGCATAAGACCTGAATATCAACTGGGAATTAGCTAAGTTAGTCATGTTGCTCAGTGCACAACAGGAAGGCTCAGTGGGATTTTAACGACTGGACAATGGAAAAAAAAATTAGAAAAAAGAATGGACTGAGTTACAAGCAAAAAGCAAAGAAACCAGATAGCAGAAGGCAAGAAGCCAGGACAAAGTACAGGGGCAGATATTAAGGTTACAGAAGGTGATATTGATAAGTACATTGTTGTAAGGCATGCATGTATTGGATAAGGGAAGACATGGCTGCTATGCCACAAAACCCATGCCACAAAAAGGAGTGCAGTACTAAGTTCTAAATGCACTGAGGCATTTAAATTCATAATTATTTGGGCAACACTGATTTTAATGGATTTAGGGCACTTTGCAGAGGGCTGAAACCTACCTACTTCTGCAAACATAGCCACAAACCAGGCTATGTAATTAATACATGTCCAGTGAGCAAGTGCAAAGTCTGTGCACCATATGTAAGTGTGAAGAAAGATGTGATGCTTCACACGTGCAGTGTACAAGTCTGAAAGCCCACTGAAAGCATACAGTTTTAAGCACACTTTGAGAGAGGTGAAATTCACTGCAGAAGCAAAGAAGCCACAGAGGCATCAGTTCCCATTTGAAAGCTATGCTCACATACCTCTCCGGTGCTCACGTTGGTGTAGGCTGTCCTCACTGCCTGCAGAGCAAGACCAAATAATCTCAAGAGGACATTGATATCTGGGGACACGTCAGGTTATCAATATGGGTGCAAGGTTGGTTCTTGTGTGATTAAGCATGGTTTTTCTTTGCCCACAAAAGCCTGAGTAAAAAAGTACATATTTTCATTAGAGGAGCAAAATGGAAGTATTGTACCTGAAAGGTTCCTACATGAAGTTGCACGAGATATGAGCATGGCCTGGTCAGAGAGGTGCACCTCTTTGGAGAAGGAGGATAAAACTAATGGCCAGATGCTGCTGTGTGTTTCTAGCTGTTCCCTGAAGAAACACTGGAGATGGGGGTGAAGGACAGCAAGCAGGGTAAGGATACCAGAATCTGAGAGACACCATCTGGAAGCTGGCAAAACAGCAGCCCCTTTTCAGCGAAAATGAATTATGCAAGATTGACTGCCTGTATGAATAAAAAAAAAAAGAAAAAAGAAAAAAGAAAAAAAAAAAGAAAATAAAAAAAAAGACATGCCTATCAGTCAGGACAGTTCAACACCCACCTAGGGATGGCTGCTTTTCATTAGCTGCTAGTGGTGACACAGATAGCAGTCTCAGTGGAAGAATTAGATGGGGGAGAGGGCTGCAGCTGGCTGTCTTGTGAATCCTGTCAATACTGAATGCAAAGGAGGAACAAGCAGGATTTTGAAAACAAACTTTTGGCAGAAGAAATGTTAGATTCATGTGATGTGAGGCTTCACTGGTATGGGTTGGAGAGACTCCAATTAATCCATAGGGAAAATAGCCTTCTGCTAGCATGATTAGAGGGAAAAGGCTTAGAGTGAAGACGTGGGGGGAAGATATCTCCTCAAAAGATAAATGTGAAGAGGATGTTAAAACACCAGTGTTAATGTTATATACAGGACAACAGAAGGAAATGAAATCGACTCTTGAAAACACAAGCTGTTTCGGGTCTTAGCTGTCCTTCTTCCAGAGAGGCCCAAGGGGATGTGGAGAGCCCAGGTAAACAGGTTACTGCACAAAGCCAAGCCTCTCAGATCCAAGTTCATGGTTCAGACATCTCATTGGTTGTCACTGATGAGAAGTTTTTTATCAGGTCAGTATAATTTAGAAATCATTCCAATAAACATCTTCTAAGCTGTTATAACACACGTTGCTTACTGTTTCAGCAAAGAATCCATGGACCAGGAGTTATGGGTGGACATTTTATGCCCAGGGTAAGACACTCTGTGCTCAGACCTCTGGCACAGTTAGGTTCACGTTGAGAGCTTCGACTTCTGCAGCACAGTCCTTGGATGGAAGACTTGCGTCTCTTTATCTTGGAAAATTTTTGTTTTCAGAAGATATACTGAAAATCTGCATTTCCCAAACACAATGTTCTCTTTCACCAACATTTTTTTAAGGTTCAGACATCTGCCTTACACAAGGGAGACTGCAAAACGTCTCATGGAAGGGCTGAGTCATAGAAATTCAAAACAAATCTCAGCTAGATCTCCAGCTCCCCTTAGTTCTTCAAAGAGGGCTCTTTCTCCTTTGTTACCTCTCTTCCTTCTGGACGGCCCTGGGAAGACCAGCTCGTGTCCACTTACCGTGGAACATTTCCCAGCCTGTTTTCTGAGCCAGGAGCCAAAACCGATACCATCCAAAACTTCAAGTACGCTTGAGATGTTTAAAGCACAAATCAGGCTCATTTACCCTGTCAGATGAAGTGTATTTAATCAGCACGAGGTCTTTCATGGTTAGCTGTGTTTCATAATAAGGTAGTGGTATGGGATGACAGGGCGCATATACCAAGCTGGGCTTGTTCTAGCAATGCTGTTGACATTGGCAGGCATGGGAGGAACCATTAAAATATTTGGGCGGTGCAGGCATGCTTCTCTGAAGGTGTTGCTGTAGCATTTGTGGTACATTTAGCACAATTTGGGAAGCAGCGTACTAAAGGAATATGAAATGAAATTCTGTGCACAGCTAGGTCATGAATAGTTAATGCAGACGGATGGAGAATGGCAATTCTGTTTCACGGAGGAGTTTGATATTTGCTTTTATTCACATTTAGAAGCAAAACTAAACACCCTGCAATTCTCCACACGGTGTTACAAGGAGATCAGGTTCTGGCTGGGCTGCACAGCCAGGTGTTTGGGAAACACTGACCCCGATGGTCCTGCTGCCAGGAGATTCAAGACTTCACATTCTGAGGACTGACAACTTTATTTTTGCCTGGCTGCTTAAACAGTAATAAATAAATAAATAAATGAAAATCACGAGAATGGTGTAGCTAGCCCAATATTCTGCCATTTTGATGGTCCACTGCACATGCCTTGGAAGATAAGAACAAGGCAAATGTTGTTGTACCTCCTCAGTACTCTCCTAGGCTTCAGTAATCCCAGAATTAGGAACCTTGTGCGCCAGAAGTGGCATCCTTTTCCAGGTGGTCCTCAGCGGATTTGTCCTGATGATTTTTAAATCATGCTAACATTTAGCTTCTACAAGGTTTTCTGTAGCTGAATCGCAGCTTTTGTGGTGAACCATTTACCTCTGCTTGTGTTGAACTCAGTGCTGCCTGCAATGCTAGAATAGCAACTGTGCTGGTGGGAGAGGAGAAAACCTGCTGATGTGTGACACAGTGCAGAGGCCAGTCTCAGAGCTGGGCGTGTCATCTCCACGTTACATACTTTGGGCAGTCTATGGTTCATTACTGAATATGAAAAGGAGTATATTGTAATTTGAATCTGTGAGCTGTTTTTCTAGGAAAACACAGAACATGTATTGTTTTTACCATTTTTACATTGTTGTGGCACAGGCAACAAAAGTAAAACCATGCCAAGGTGGAAGAGAATAAGAAAGAGTATAGGGAAGGAAAGGGAAGGGAAGGGAAGAGAAGGAAAGGGAAGGGAAATGGAAAAACGACATACATTAAAATAATAAAAACAATCTATGTTCAAAGCATTCAAACAACAGCTTACATGAACTTATCCTGTTGACAGTGTATACGCAGAGCATCGAAGAGTTATCTGAAAATTTCCACTGATTGTTTTTTTGTTTTGTTTTGTTTTGGTTTTGATCACATCACTAACCAGTTCCTGTACCACCAGAAACTGCACCAAATATTTCTTTGCCCTCACATAAACGTGTGTTCTCTGGTTAATTCACAGGCAAGGGAACACTGCGCGTGGCTGGGTGAAATCCTGGCTTTGCTGGAAGCATGAGGAAAGGGCCGG
Source organism: Cygnus atratus (assembly GCF_013377495.2). Lineage (NCBI taxonomy): Eukaryota > Metazoa > Chordata > Aves > Anseriformes > Anatidae > Cygnus > Cygnus atratus. The sequence goes on along the minus strand of NC_066362.1, from coordinate 139,019,102 downwards.
GCTGGACTGGTGTGGAGGGGGAAGCTCAAGAGATCATCTCTTCCCTGTCACTTTTAACAGGAGGTCACTGTTGTTTCCCTGAGGCATTTGAAAATCACAGTCTGCTGCTTCCAAGATAATGGGACTGGCTCACTAAGGTTTTTAAAATTATTTTTGTTCTGTTGTTTTTTTCTAACGTGCAAGTGCTTTCTGGACATCTGCCATGTGCTTACTTAACATATTTTAGCTTTACTCTGCAGTTACAAGGCCTAGAAAAGGAGGCCCCGTCCAAATAGCACCTGAGAGCCTCCACCTCTCTCTGGCATATCAGACCCTAAGATAAGCAGAGAATAAGTCTGTGATAAACTTGAATTTTACCTCTGCTGTGTCCTCTGTGAGTGTTCAGATGGAGCAGATACGCATTCCCTTGGGCACATGGTCCAGGAGGGATGCTGGTTAACTCCTGGTGCACTGGGCCCTACAAACCCTCACAGCTTCCTACCCGGGCTCCTGCCTGTGGCAGAAGAGGCTGTGCAGGGCTGTGCCCAGGCAGTTAAGGCCATGTCTGGCTGCCAGGAGGCAGCCAGGACACTGCTGAGCCCTCGGCTGTGGGAAGGGAATGCTCTGCTTGAGCATGGATGTCAGACATATGGACATGCAGGATTTGGCTTTTGGGCAGAGGGTGTGCATGACTCCAGAGCAAAGACTCTTAACCAGCAGATCTCCAAAGTGAGATGATGAAGCTATTCCTTTTTTTTTTTTAATGCTTTTTTTTTTTTTTTGAGGAATATGATGAAGCAATTTTTACCACATAGACAATGAGCCAGCATCTTACTGCAAAGTCCCGTTATGAATCAGTAATCTACATCAGAAACAGTATAGATGTGCCAAAATCTTTATCAAGAAGATGAAAATTAGAACTGATGCTCTGCGACATTTCATCTTACCTCTTCACAACAGGTCCATTTTCCTACTCTGGCTGGGTGTAGAAAAATAAAGTTTGATTGTAGGAACAGCTTGGCTGAGTGGGGAGGGAGGTTATTGAGCTGCTTGTTAGTAGTTATTTTTTTGGCTGAAGTGGATGTAAAAGTTAATCTGCGGCAAAAGGTCTCACAGCAGGAGCATGTTTGTGAAAATCACTGGTACCAATTAATTACTGAAATTCTTGTTGCAGCATAATTTTTCTTCTCAGAGTGAAGGAAGAAAAACAGTTGCTGCATTCACCGTAGACTCATACATATTTGGGAATGTGCTGGATTTTTTTTTTTTAATTAAAACTATAACCAGCTCACTGCTACAAAATAAAAGAAATGTAATAAAAAGGACAGCAATACAGGAAAGTGTATTCTGGACAATGAAACTGAGTGCTTGCTAACAACTGTAAGGATCAATGACAAGGAAAAGGGTGTCAATAAAATTGCTCATTACTTCTGAGTTGACAGGGAAATCTTGATTAAATAACAATTCCCTATTTAAGCAAGCAAAGAAATAGATCAATACCATTGGCAAAAAAATACACTTTCTTTATCAGGAAAGAAAAGATGTGTCAGATGTTATTTCTAAATACATTGCACAATGCCCATGCAGCTGGAACAATATACACAGCTGTAAAAGAAGATTTTTTTTTTTTTGAGATGAGTTACTTTTCTGAGTGCCAGCTCCTGTCTCTTTGAAGAGTCTATATGGTCACACACAGCAATTTATAGAATCATAGAATCACAGAATATCCCGAGTTGGAAGGGGCCCATAAGGATCATCAAGTCCAACTCCTGGCACCACACAGGTCTGCCCAAAAGTTTAGACCATGTGACTAAGTGCACAGTCCAATCGCTTCTTAAATTCAGACAGGCTTGGTGCAGTGACTGCTTCACTGGGGAGCCTGTTCCAGTGTGGGACCACCCTCTCGGTGAAGAACCTCTTCCTGATGTCCAGCCTAAACTTCCCCTGCCTCAGCTTAACACCGTTCCTGAGGGTCCTATCACTGGTGTTTACGGAGAATAGGTCACCTACCTCTCCACTCCCCCTCGCAAGGAAGTTGTAGACTGTGATGAGGCCCCCCCTCAGCCTCCTCTTCTCCAGGCTGAACAGGCCCAGTGACCTCAGCCGCTCCTCATACGTCTTCCCCTCTAGGCCTTTCACCATCTTCGTTGCCCTCCTCTGGGCACTCTCCAACAGTTTAATGTCCTTTTTGTACTGTGGTGCCCAGAACTGCACACAGTACTCGAGGTGAGGCCGCACCAGTGCAGAGCAGAGCGGGACGATCACTTCCCTCGACCGACTAGCGATGCCGTGCTTGATGCAGCCCAGGATACAGTTGGCCCTCCTGGCTGCCAGGGCGCACTGCTGGCTCATATTCAACTTGCTGTCAACCACAACCCCCAGATCCCTCTCTGCGGGGCTGCTCCCCAGCGTCTCATCGCCCAGTCTGTACATATAGCCAGGATTGCCCCATCCCAGGTGCAGGACCCGGCACTTGCTTTTGTTAAACCTCATGTGGTTGGTGATCGCCCAGCTCTCCAGTCTGTCCAGGTCTCTCTGCAAGGCCTTTCCACCCTCATCTGAGTCCACAACTCCTCCAAGTTTGGTGTCGTCAGCAAATTTGCTCAAAACACCTTCTAGTCCTACATCCAAATCATTTATAAAAACATTGAAGAGGACTGGCCCTAAAATGGAGCCTTGAGGGACCCCACTAGTGACCATCCGCCAGCCAGATGTGGCCCCATTTACCACAACCCTTTGAGCCCTGCCCGTCAGCCAATTGCTCACCCATCGTATGATGTATTTGTTATGTTGTATGCTGGACATTTTGTCCAGTAGGATCCTATGGGAAACCGTGTCAAAAGCTTTGCTGAAGTCCAAAAAGATCACATCAGCTGGTTTCCCTTGATCGACTAGATGGGTGATCTTATCATCAAAGGAGAGTTAGGAGAGTTCATTAATATGCTGCCCTCATCCTTCTTCTTGTCAGCTTCTCCACCACCGTTGTTCTCTCTAAATTGAATGATGCTGCAATGAATGTTCTCTCTATGTTACAGTATGTACCTGTAATTTGAGTACATAGCCTTGGGCAATATCCTGGTGGGCTGAAAAGTGCTGCCATACTTGTCTTTTGATGAATGCTTCAGCAGTGTTGGCTTAGGGTATATATATGTAAGCATAACTCATTGTTACTTGTGAAGCTAGGGAAAGCGTGCTTTCAAGGATGGTTTCAGAAGTCCAAAATGTGAGGGTTTCCTTTTGCTTTGGGTTAGTTTTGTGGACATGGAAACCAATGATGCTACCTTTTTTTTTGTATGAAACAGAATTTCTAGAAAAGATGAATTAGCTTCAATAACTCTGCTTCATAGGCTGAAGGGGAGCTGTGGAGGCCCCAGTAGGCAAGTGCCCAGGCAGGTGAGCCAACTGGGAGTCTCCAGCTCCTTGTCTTAGCAAGAAAGGCAGGAGACAGAGAAACAAGCAATTAACTTGGCAGGACTCAGCACTGAGCCTTTCTGCTTGGTGAGGAATGTCCCAGCAGAGTCTTTTATGGACTCTTGGAACTCAACCATCTCCTTGAAATGTTTTTGGGTGTTTAGGAGACTCAGCTATTCCCTGCCCACAGGAGGGACTTTAGATTTCCTTCAGCTAAGTGAGATCAGCCCCCAGTGGCTCTTGAGATAAAGCAGGAATGATGCAGCTGAGGAGGCATATATTAGAGACACATTAATGACATCATATACAACAAATCAATGCTGGAAAGGATGGCTTGCTGTATGTATTAGAAAAATTATAGGGAGTGCATCTGAGATTTCAAGATAAAATAATCTGAAAAGAAATCAATCTATACATGATTTAATGGTGGCCTCTCATCTATAAAGCTATAAATAGAAATATTAAAAAGGGAATGACAACAGGAGCCAGTGGAGCTAGCAGAAGCTCAAGGATCCGTGATGTTGTGGAAGGGTGAAGGCTCTTCAGAAAAACCTTTCAGTAATACCTGTGGACACTATGGAAGCCAATAGGATTCAGAAAATGTCAATGAGATTAAAAGAAAATGCTCAGCCACTTTCCTGAAGAGAAGAGGGTGCTCAAGGTTAAGTGTATACATGCAAGGTTTGCTCATCCGAGGCTTTAAATCTCTCCCCAATGTGCTTCCCTCTCCAAAGACCATAAATATTACAGATTGAGAGAGTATTCACTATTTCCTTTAGATGGATTAACTCAGGCTAAACTTCAAGGCTGATCCTTCATGATGACACAGGGATCTCTAGAGAGCCTTGATTGCTTACACTGCAGCAAACCAGCAATCTAGGCTCTCTCTCTCTCTTCTCTCTCTCTCTCTCGTCATCTCCTTATAATTTATTAAAACAAAGTCCTGCCTCTTCTTCCCATCTCTTCCCCACCACGATGATCCTCAAAGCCCTGGCCTTTTAAAAGAGGGGCAGTTAATTATCGGTGGTCGTTCACCCTCCTGCTGAGTCCTTAGTTTAGCTCTCGTGTCTGTGTGTTGTATAAAACTCAATACTTTAGTAAAATATTAAAAATAAGCCATTAATAATACCAGTAATAGCAAAATCACTACAGTGAATTCATAATCAGTACTATTTCTCTAATAATCTCGGAGCAGAAATACTTTAGGTTGAGAATGATCCTGCTTCCATGGAAATCAGTGGCAAGCCCACAAGCGGTTGCTAGTCTGGTCTACGGAAACAGGGTCTTACTTCTTTTAGGAACAAGGGGAGCACTGCTACTGGGATACCTCTGACAGCTGGAAAAGCTGTTTCACAGCACTTATCTGCTGGCAAATGTCAACCAAGAAAGCAGGTAATTTTCCATTTATTATTATTATTATTATTATTATTATTATTATTATTATTATTATTATTATTTTAAATGTCTGTTGCCAGAAGTAGTGAATGGAAAAAGTACTTGTCCCACCTTCTTGTGTTAGGTATTCTCAGTAGTGTTACTGCTTAGCTGCTATGTGGACAAGACCAACTTGCTGCATTTCACCTCTGTTGAGATGAAACTGTGGAAAGCTCCTGTTTTGTTAGGAGAGGCTGTCCACAGCATAGACAAGATCAAGGGATTCCTACACAGAGCCTTGTGTATTCACCCTTGTTAGGAGATCTTTTCTATTACATACTCCCTCCTATCCTTTTGTTGTGTGTGATCCTTCTGCTAAAAGTCCTTCCAGGGGGGAGCAGCAGAGTGACTAGGATTAAGTGTTATATAAACCAAACGTATGCACACTGAAATAGCTAAGGAGAGAAGAGGAAGATCATGCATTCTCCAGCTCTAAAAGCTTCACTCCGTGTAGTGGTTTGGTTTTGAAATGCATTTTCTATATGCCTAATTGAAAGAAACATTTTATTAATTTCTGCCATTAGATGATGCTTGCATTCTATCAGGATTACCAGGGAAACAGATAGCTGTAATAGCTCAGAAAGGTATGCATCACATTCTTCAGAAATGTGGATTACAGAAATATTTAATCTCTTGGTTCTCCTTGTATTACGATTAATATTTACTGTTCTTTGCTAGTACACACACATATATATATAATTATAATCTTGGAAACTACATCTTTGTTCAAGAATATGTCTACATTTTTAGGAAAAGCAATGCTTGCTGCCGAGGGAAAAAAAAACGAAAACACAGCAATTTTCTCCATTTTCCTAATAATATCGAGAAAAGAAACAACTTTGAATGCAGCTCACTGTGTTAATGTGCAAGTTTACTTTAAGACTGATTTTTGTTTTAAAAGCAAATAAGTAGTAAAGTAACTTTGACAGAGCCTCTTTCTCAAAATCTTATTTTTCCAGAGGAGCTGATCAGCCCCTTCATCTCTTTAAACAAAATGAGGCCTCTCTGAAGCCTTTTTAGGCTTTTGCAATTCATTAGACGCAGTTACCTAACAGTAGTACTGAAATGCTATAAGCCAGCGTTAAAGCAGATAACTTGAAAAGGAATAAAAGAAGAAAAATAAAAGCAAGGGTAAAATAAATCAGAAATTATAAAGCAAAGCTCTAGGGATGGGGCTGTAGCTGCACACTGACTTGAGCTCCTGGCTACTATGGCTTTCTCAAGTTTTCCTCTGCAAGGGGGCTGCAGGCCACAGGAAAAGGAAGTTGTGATAGATCTTGCTACTAGGCTTTGGTAGTCCCTTGAGCTTTCTACATGCAGCTGCAGAGCCTGCAGGCTGGGTCGTTTGCCCTGGCCTGGCTGTGGACGTGATAGCCACCATCCCAAGAGCCCTTGGAGAACTGTGGTGGTGGAGGGCAAGAGGCATGCACTGCGAGTCACCGCGTGGGTTTAGGCCCAGGGACTTGGTGGCAAGGGGAGTGTGGTTTATGGAGCCTGAAGGCAGAGGCCATAAATGGAGCACGGGCAGAGCTCTCAGTCCAAGCTAATTGCACTTGTCTTCCCCCAAAATCAACAGAAAGAAGCAGGCACCTGTGGAAGGATTCACACATCCCAAGAGAGGTGCCTAGGTCAGGTCCAGGGGATCACTGTCTGAAAATGCCCACCCTTCAGAGGCAGTCTGATGTGACCAGATAAGATTTAGACCTTCAACTCTTAGGCAGCAAAGAGAGATTACATGAATCTTCCTGTAGTTCTCCATGGGTGGCCTTGTGGTCTGCTACTGCTAATAGGAAAACATGGTCCAGATGAGCTACCATGTGGTGAGAGCAAAGCTGGCCTGAAAACTGAGGATCTAGGGTAGTGAACATTGACTCCTTGACACTGTAAGCACAAATCCCCAGTACCCCAGATGGGGTCTGCCCTGGAACTCGTTTCATTTAATATTTCCGATAAAGCTTTAAAAGATGTGAGAAAGAGTAAGCAAGCTGGGAGACTACGCCACGTTAGGGGGCTGCAGAGGGCAGGGAAGAGGGAATAGCAAACACGCTGGAGGTTTGGATCATACTTCAGAGTGTTCTTGGCAAACTGAACAATTGAACAAATTGGTCTGAAATAAGTGGGATGCTACTCAATAAGGAGAGGTGAAAAGTTCTGCACTTCAATGGGAATAATCAACTAACTGCCAAAATAGTAGACAAAGCACAGCTGGCTACAGAAAAGGAAATGAGATTTCAGTGAAATGCTACCTGGACGTGATTCTTAAAACGTTACACTGCTGTGAAAAATGCAAACATTCTTTTGGGTGTATAAGCAGACAATGTTACATATAAAACAAGAGAGGTGATTTTTCCTTTGCTTCAGTCTTTCATCTTTCTCAGAAAGCAGACTGTATCCAGCTTTTCTATACCTTTTCAAGAAAACTGTGGATAAAAAAAGGAAAAGAATTTGGAGGAAGACAAGAGAGATCAGGACAAACAAGTGATATATGTGATATGTGAAGAAAGACTGAAGGAACCTGAGTGGTTTTAGTATAAGGAAGATTGACTGGCTGGAGATGTCAAAATAGCCTCCAAACATGTGAATGTAGCTGCAGAAAATGAAAGATATAGCTGTGGACAGGACAAAAATAAGAGGGTTAAACATCAGGAGAGGAGATTGATTTTAGAAAAAAAAAAAAAAAAGGTATTCTAACAATCATGCTAAAGAGTACGTTTTTTAGGGAGGTATGGATTGCACATCAAATAATATCTTAAATAATAAATTAGCTTAAGAACTGTCTGGAAAAATACAGACTCCTCCAGTGGGTTAGTCAGGACATATAATTTGAGCCCACGGCCCTCTATTAACTATACAATGAACCAGGAGAGACTGGGTGCCTGTCCCAGTCATCCCACATTATATGCTTAAACTTAGACACCGCAGTGCCCCCAATAACAGCATAAACCAAGAGAATTTTTTGGCATAGTGTTACACCGCATACTTAGTACTCTGCACCCTGGCAGGAGTGTACCCTGTTCAGAATGATTGCATCTGGAAAGTCTGCAGCATTAGTCTGCTTCATTAATCTGGTGTAGCAATCAAAAAAGACACCATAAAAGAGTGATGTGCAGTAAAGGGAATGCAAGTCTGAATCCCCCAGCTGGAAAGGACGCTGGGGCTGGCAAGCAACTTGCGTGTGAAGCCAGACTTCCCCTGAAATAGAAAATCCAAGACAATCCAAGGGAATCTCATAGAAGAATAAGATTAAATTTAGTTGAATACTCCAAGAATATTTCCAGCACAACACATCTACAGCCTCAGTGAACTCAGTCACCTCTAAACCCTGATGCTTAATCCCTTTCTCAGAGTTGAAATTAAATTCAATTTAGCTCTATTTTGTGCAGAATGAGGAAACGATGGTTTGCTTGTAGACAAGCCTTTTGCTGGTATTTAACCATTAAGGTCTTTTCTACTCATGGGATGTCCCTCAACTCCATCAGCCTTAGGCCACCAGCACAGATGCATCAACAGAAAGCTGGTGGTAGAGGAGTAACCGGAAGTTTGCATTGGTGGGGCTCTTTTCTCCTTTCTTGGAGGGAAGAAATCACAGCAGCATAAATCAGGTTCTCCCAGCCTCTTCCCTGATAAAATCCTCATGAGAACAACACATGATTTCCTGGTTTCAAGGACATATTTGTTTTCATGGATCTGTCTCATGACCAAGTCACAAGTCAGGACAGGAAATGGTGGAAATGCATTTTAAATGTAATGCAGCACGGACTGAGGACTGAGCACGAGGTGTGCTCAGCTCAGCTTGCCACTCTGCATGTCTGCCTCTCGTCTGCCTCGGCAGCATCTCTCCAGTGTGGTGGGCTTCATCCAACTGCTTCATCCAAACGCTTCATCCAAACGATTCCCACAGCACTGACCACAAAAGCCAGTGTTTTAATAAATCTTACCTGCCTGGACAGCCTTTCTTCAGGTGCGTTCACTATTGATCCAGTCAAATACAGAGGAGCTCAAAAGGGAGTGAAAGGACAGCCAGTGCTTCTGGTTTTAAGACACTTTCAGGGTATTTTTGGCACTTTTGAAACAAATTTTATGAATCATCTACTGAATTTGGTTTAAAGCATGTTCTCTTTTCTGTGGCCTATGCTTGCCTGAAAGCTCAGTTTAAAATGAGAAAGGAGAGAAAAAAATGTACTAATTTTTGTTTTGGGCATTCTAGGAGATCACTTTTAAAAGGTGCCTGCTGCAGGCAGCCAGCCTTGGTGGCATCACGAGCTATGCAGAACTGGCTGGATGCAGCGGCCAGTGGCTGTGGGAGCGTTTCAGTGTGGCCACCCCGATTCCCTCTGGCCCACGAGACCACCAGGCCTGGGGGCCTGAGGTGGCACCAGGCCTGCCCAGACCAGTGCACTGGGATCAGAAGGCCTCATGGGAACTGGTCACGGTGGTAGGTCATAATTTGGTGTCCAGAGGATGGCACTGCCTGTCCTCCTCACCTCCACTTTAAGGTAGTGGCGTTGCATGTCTCCTAGTTTGGCCAGAAGGGCCTGGGACTTAATTTGTGTGCTGGAGTCAATCCTGATGTGACATTATTTCTGTTGCAAAACACTACCTGATTTTTACGGTCTCAATGATGTATTACAGAGAACTACTCGCTTTCGACGAGGCTTTGATTTGAAAAATGTTTCCTTACAAACCCAGCACAATGTTACCCAGAGATCACCACAAGACTGATATCCAAGGAAGGCAGGACCCAGGAGATGGTTTCTAACATAAGAATTGCTACAGATAATGTCAGCATTGACATTCACCATAATATTATCTATATCTATTTATATCTATATCTATATCTAAACATTAATATAACATTATTTTTTTTCCAAATGGATATGAACAGAGTGTGCACAGAGAATGATAGGGGATGGCACTTGACTGTACCATGTGGACAACAGAAAGTTTGGGAGAGTTGCTCTGGGTGGGATCGACTGAGCATCAACTGCACCGTGGCTCACAAGCCCACTTTCCTGCCAGGCTGCTCCCTCCCTGCCTCCCTACTTCTGGGTGTAAGCAACACCCCACTCTCCCACCCCATCCCTCAGCTGGGCATGTCTGCTGGGCTGGGCACCACGGCTGGGGACCACCAGCCCACCTGCTGTCCCATTCCTCAGCCAGTCCAGCTCTCCTGTGGCATTTCCAAGATGCAAAGAGTTTGCATAGGGGGTATTTTCAATTCTCAGCAGAGGGCGAGCCTGGTGGAGCCTCAAGCCCAGTCTAAATACTACCTGGTTAGAAACATTTATGGAATATGAAGATTTGTTGTTGGTAGCTTGTAAGTGTGCACACCAGAATGGTAATTTTCTTTCCTACTTATGGATAATATTTTGAAGTTATTTTACACAAAAAAAAGATGCTAATTTGTTTATAAATGCACACTCCTTTTTATTTATAAAATGGGCATCAATTCCTTCAGAAGAGGTCTTACAGCGTAGGCTGTTCCTGCCATTTGTTGTTTTTGTGATGAGAAAATGTGCAGTAATCTTATGCTTGCTTTTAAGAACTTCCATTTTTTTTTCCATTTTAATTTTCTATTATTTTCTGCTACTTAGTTCTGCTCCTGCTAGTCAGATCCTCCATCTAACTATGTGTAATGCAACAGTAGCTCACTAATTTGCAGTAATGATTAGAAACTCTTCTGAAAATAATTAAATTTGCAAATTAACAAGTGGATAAACAAAAGGAAATGTGTAATCAGTCAAAGGTTTGAGCAGCTCATTTATGTTGTCATCAGCGATTTGCTATTTATGACAATGCTATGTATTCTAGCCGTTGTACTAAGGCAATTCTTCATGGTATACTAGCTAGTCCATGCTCTGTAGCTAGAAGAAATGATGCTATTAATAGAAGACTGCAGTACCTTCCATTAAATCTTAGCTGAGAGGTGGGGAGAGGCTGCCAACTTTTGTTGCAGATTATAAAGTGTGCAGTCTAGCAAGTGCATATTAGCTAGATGCAAGTGCAAATATATTCCCATCTACACCGAGCCCATTAAAATGTACAGACATTTACTTTTTTGCTGTTTCTGCTGCCATAACAGAGAAATAAACATGAGTCATTTGAGGAAGCCATAGCAATGGTAAAGACTTCTATCTGTACTGTCACAGCGATCTGTGGTAATAATTGTCATTAAACAAGCCTAATTGCAGATTTCTGTCTTTGAGCAGCAGCGGCATCTTAAATGTGCTTCAGCTAATGATATAAATGAACGCAGATTATGGCCAAAATGGACTGCCTTTGCAGAGCTACCTTTCCTGTCATGCAGGGATGGGCAACAGTGCCGTGTCCCTGCACAGTGGTGGCAAGGCCTGCCCAATGCAGATGTCCTGGAGGTCTCAGTATAGTGGTGTGGGGACACCACAACAGCAGCACTGCCACCTCTCTGCCAACAGCAAGAAGCCACTGCTCATGGGTGCCCTCCAGCCATGTCAATGCTCCTCCTGCAGTGGATCCTCTTTCTGCTCCACAAGCTGACTACAGCCATTGCCATCAGCATTGCCAAAGTCACTTCTGGCATCGTATAGCTGTGGGGCATTGCACCAAGTGGGGTCGAGCTGCAGCAGCCGTAGGGCTGGGCTCATTTATCACCACTGTTCAGGGACTTGGCAGTGCCCTGAAAACTCACCTTGCAATCATCTCCTGAAGGTTTGAGCAAGCTTCAAACGCAGTTAAAGGACTGCAGAACAGCTCATATTAGCTGTCTTTTGCTGAAACACAAAGGGATGAGAATACAGGGGGTAAATTATTTGCAAACCCCCCAAGTTTATTTATGTATGGCTTTTAAGTTGGGAAGCAGCTCTTTTGTGTCAGGTGCTGCACAAACTCATAGAAGACTTAACATCTTTTTTTGTAAATAGTTTCTATTTTCATATCATAAAAGTTGATTCAGGTAATCTATAAAATACAGGTACATATTTTCTAAACATTTTTTTTTCCTGAATAAACCATTAGATTTATTACTCAGTTTACATTTATGGGTTAATCCCTTACCAGGGTTGAAAAGGTTTGTTGTTTTAAATCCATCCTCTAGCAACTATTGTCACTTTATTTTTACCTGGGATACTTTACTCCTTCTGAAATAATGACGCTGACAGCCGTTATCCACTCAGCATCCAGATCACTACTCCACTGTCCCTCTCTCCTCCTCCTTGTGCACCATTCCTTTCCAGATGAAGGTATCACAGAAGCACCGGTTAATGCTCCGACTTTGAAGTAGGTCCTGCTGTGAGCAGGGGTTGGATCAGATGACCTGAGGAAGCCCCTTCTAACTTAAATTGGTCTATGATCCTTTGATTAAGGGACTCCCCTCTCCCTGGAAGCAGAAAGTCTGTAATCGCAGGCACAGATGTCTCAGCTCCTACATTCAGGATCGCAGTTGACTTTTGCAGCTGTGCCTGTTGGCTGCAGACATTTTTGACTGAGATCTGGCAGTTGTAAGCTCACGTCAACGCTGCTATCCAGGGCCCATCCACTGGAGAGTGGACAGGTCTCATTGCTGGGAACACAGGAGTCTTGGAAACTTCTAGCTGTTAAAGTAATAAAACGTGCCATGATAGATCCACCAAAGGACTATAGGACCAGCAAAGGGCTCCTGGCTCCTACCTACACTGCTGAGAGGTTGGGTGACTGGCTGTGGCATGCTTCGCACTGAAACTCTTGGTGGAAGAGTGTGCTGGTGAACCCACCCTGAGGAATCTCCAGTCACATCATCACTTTTGTAGTCAGAGATTCAAACACAAGTGAACAGATACAAAACCTTTCCTAATTTATTTATTTATTTATTTTTAAATGAGTTTGTTTTACAGAACTGCTGTTCAGTATGTTCAATGTTACCAACATTGTTTTAATACATTGACAAAACCTGTGAGACTTTGGGCTTGATCACTTTGCTGAGGAGGTGGAGGAAGCCTTTAAACCTCTGGCCCTATGTGGAAGAATAATAATAATAAAAAAATGTTGGGTACTCACAGCTCTGCAATTTTAAATAAAGTTAATATTTTGCTAACTGCTTATGCCCTATCTTTGCATATGAGAAAGGTTAATGGGATCATTGCAAGATCAAATGTTTATATGGCAGTGGATTAACCTTTACTACTAACTCAGTTTCTTGCAAATGTAAACTGTATTCAGTATGGATACCTGCTAACCACGCTATGGCAATATGGACAACAGTTCAAGCCTTCATTAACTGTGTGCTAAATTACAGTGATAATCATGTAATTTTCAATCATTTCAATCCCTCTATATTGCTCATTACAACACAAGCATAAATGGCACATTCAAACTTCAAAAAACTCAAGTGAGAAATAAGAATTACCATTTAAACCCACTCTGTGAAGTTGACCTTGATATAATTTTATTCTGCTTTCCACTAAGAGTATTATAACTATCTGGGGAGGCAAAGAGTTTCAGCTTAAAAATATGATTTAGATGTGCCACCTTTATTTCTTATTTAGGCTGGCTTTTTTCTTTAGATTGTCTCCAAAATATATGTCACAAGGCCAAGTTTTGCTGGAGACTTTTCTGCCCTTTTCCTGCTTCTGCATGTATCTGAAGTACATTGTGGCAGTTTGGTGTTTTATTACTGCTAAAATGCATATCTAGAATGGGACCAGCCACCAAGACATGTATCATCCTACAGCTGAAAAGTACTCAGCGTAGATGGCAGGGGAGCACCAACATAGAGCTCACGTGCAGTTGGCCCTCTTCTGTATTTCACTGAACTCTGATTGCTGCACTTGTTTGCTGCAGTCATGGGGAAGAAGCCTGGATGTATTGATCAGGGCTTGAGGCTGTTCTCTGTTATGTCAGGTTTATGAGATTACAATCTTTTGATCTTTGTGAATGTGCTGTGTGGTTATGGACTGCACTTTTAGAGAGCTCTTTTGGAAGTTCAGCCCATTACTTTTCTCTGTATTTTCATTAAAATGTATACTTGGTTTAGAATTGGGGAGGAGAAGAACAGGATTTAGATAAGAAATAAATAAAGAATAATCTTTACATGGGCTTTGTTCCACAGTGCCTCTATCCAGTCTCTATTCTGGACACCCATGCTCAAAGTATTACCCCAGAACATAGTCCTGGAGAACAGATGTTGCTGAAGATGTGGTGGAATTAGACAGGAGGAATCTGTTTCCTTGGCTGTTTGAAAGGCATTTCTGGTGTGGCTGAACCTAAACACAAAAGTCACAAAATAGCTTGCATACATTTTTGTGGTCAGTTGCTAAATAGTTTTATACTGATGTGAAGGTGGATGTATTGGCCAGTGTCTGTTTACAAACTTTGGATTATCAGTGTTATGTTTTTAACTCTTTCATATTCCAGAAAAAAAAAGATAATATATATATAATTTCCTTCCTTTACATAAATAAAATGGAGAAAAAGAAAAGGGATATGGTTTTGTTCACTTCCAAAAAACTGTAATGAGAATGAAGCCAACAGGGTAAAAGTAGTTGAAAAACAATGCTCACCAGCATCAGAAATGCCATGTTGGTTACCTTTTTGGCTAAAGTCTAGACACAGAAAAGTAAGTACAACTCATGAAATTTTAAAACTGTTGTGCAACTTCAGTCAGGTACTATATTCTACAACTTCCAGTGTTATTCAAGAGCCTTATTTCAGCTCCATTTGTTCATTGCCAAGTGTTAAGACATATTTTTATCAGATGAAAACTGTCACTGCATGAAGCACCTAGGGAACATACCAAGGAGGCTAAAGGGAAGAACCTGCATGTGTATTTATGTAGTTCATCATTCTCAGCTCTGCATCTGATGTCAGGGCAAATATTTAGCTGTGTGTTGTACTAACTGACAATACTGGGATTTCTCCAGAGGAAAGGTATTTCTCAGTGAAGATGCCAAAAACAGTTCACGAGTGAGCCTAAAGAAAACCTTGCCCTTGCGTTTCCTTAGTGTGCTTACAAGACTCTGCATTTGCAAGAGGCTTAGGACTCAGATTCTTTCTTGGCTTCAGATTAGCTGCAGCCTTGAAAAGGTTAAGTTCCCACAACAGAAGACCCACTGGGGATTTTTTCATGCTCTTCAGGGATAATACATGGCCTCACTATCCTGTAATAACCCAAGAAAAGTTGCAAACACTACAGATATCATATTTCCAGAGAAATATTTCAAGCAGAAGCCGGTAAGAGTTGAGATATTCCTTAGCTCCTCAAATTCTTTGTTTCCACTGTTTTGACTCCCTGCAAAAGTATTGTCTTCTACATAGCCTTCATCATTATTATGGCGTTTCATCATACCACAAAAACAGCTGGCTAAAGGTGTAATTTTAAGGCTTTAACTAGCCTTTAATGTATCTTAGACATAAATTAAGGATTACATCAAAGGTACCATTACTGATTTTGAATATGAACCCATGCTCTTTGAGAAGCTCTGCAGTGCTTAGAGCATTTGAGGAGATGGGCTTGTTGTATGTTAGACTTCCTAAAGAATAAGGTTGTATTGCTGGCGATATTCAATTGCTAGAGTGTAGAAGGTCATCGCCTTGTTTGTATGTGTGTATTAACCAACATCTGAAGATGTGTAAGGTCACATAATCATGGGGGTGGAAATAATGGAGTGCTGTTGGTCACAGCAGTTGACAAAATGGGCACTGTTGTGTGAGCACTGGGGAACCATCCAGAATATTAATGGAGTACAACCTGACCCAACTACAGGTGGTGTGAACATAGAAAGAGGAGCCTACGCTGGGCCTGGGAACTCATCAAAAATTTTCTTCCACTCACCTGACTAACTCAGGTTTGGCTCAGGCATCTACTCTTTATCCATCCTTCATCTTGTCCAGCTACATAATCATCTTAGGACAATTGTATTTGTATCATTTCATAGAGATAATAAAACGTCTGAGTTATCTCCATATAAGAGGGAGTCAAGCTCATATTATTACCATTGCTTTTAGGACTGAGAATGACCACAGAGATAACTGGCTAACCTTCAAGTCTGGCTCTTCTCTACCATCTACTAAGACAGGTTTATAATCTTTCATTTAATATGGAGTCTGTACTGGGAAGGCTACACATAAAAGTTTCTTAAATGCTCTCCAAAGGATATTCAGGGGCACTTAACCACAGAACAAAGACTTGGTCAGCAGATATTACCTCACCTCAATTTAAAAAAAAAACATATGTCAAATATTACTTCGGATTTCATTAACTTTTGTAGACATTTCATTACTCTGTATATAAGGAGTATATTGCAGTAGGAAAGCAATCTATTCTAGATGACTTTCTGCTTTGGGAATTTCTGATCCTAGAGCTCCTTCTTTCCTACGAAGACCACAAAAGAAAGCTGGAATACACAAAAGATAACAGTCTAGTAAGAAATAGCCTTAGCATATCCTTCTTCTTCTCTCTCCTTACTTACCATTCCCTCTCACCACTTCTGATGGTGTCCAGAGCAGGGACATACTGGATTTTCCTATCTGTCCAGGATGGGTGAAATCTGTTTAAATCTACTCTCTTCTGTATTTCTTCTCACTCTTCTGATTTGGAAGCAGCAGTTTCTGACAGCTACTAGCGTCGTGCAGGAGAAATAGGATTTATACCGGTTGAGAATTCTTTCAGGTAGTTTCCTGCTCTTATTATACCTAGGTCTTGAGCTTGACTTTGGTAGTTTCCTGCTCTTATTATACCTAGGTCTTGAGCTTGACTTTTTTTTTTTTTTTTCAGAGAAAGATGAAGAAGGTCTTTCTGTAGTACTTTTTTTTTTTTTTTTTAATAAGAAAGCTCACTTTTAAAGTTTTTTTTTTTAATTATTTTTCATTTTTGTTTTACTTTTGCAAAAATATTTACTGGTTATTTTCCACACAGTATCCGCTTTAAATATTTTTAATGAACATAGG
Organism: Cygnus atratus; assembly: GCF_013377495.2. Taxonomy (NCBI): domain Eukaryota; kingdom Metazoa; phylum Chordata; class Aves; order Anseriformes; family Anatidae; genus Cygnus; species Cygnus atratus. Next base: position 139,002,380 of record NC_066362.1, on the reverse strand, counting down.
TCAAAATCTCAAAATCATGACTATTTAAAAGAAGATATAAAACCCCAGAATCTTCATAGGTATAAATGACTTGCTCCATAGCCTCTTTAAAGCTGCTGAAAATCATTGGACATCTCTTTGACTTGAAACCAAAGTCCCCCCAGGTCAGAGCATTTCAGGTTTGAATATGGTTTCCTTGCCAGAGTGCTTATGTACATCTCTGCTGCCTAAACCCTATGGGCACCTGGCAGGGCACAAGTTCCCTTTGGAGGCCAGCATGGTACTGCATGTGCACAAAGACTTCCACACAAAGACTCAGTGTCTATTTAGCTTTTAAAATGTGGGTAGATGAAGAAGAGTCATTCCTTAGTTTTCATATGAGATACACCAGTTTCTCATCACAGGAGTCAAATTCCTGACATTGTGCCCCAGCCCTGCTGGCTATAAGTTTTCCTAACCACTGCAACTTCATGTTTCTAGCTAGACCCTTGTGGAGATGCTCATGCCTTGAGACAGTTCTGATGTCTAAGAGACACTAGGGTGGGATTATCTTAGAATTATAATGAAGGTCAGTGTTTAGCCCACAGGAATGAGACCTTGGTACGTAAGTTCCCTAGGTAACTGAAAATAGCCTGTGTTTGAGTAGCCTACAGAACTGAGATCCACACAAAATGCAAAGTAAAGGGATTCTTGCTATATACTGATTTCCTTCACTCTACAAATGCACTGGTGCACTTTCTCACCAAACTATTCATCAATACAAAAGTATTTTATCACAGGTCACACATATGCAGAGCTTCCCATGCTGCTTTGAATAATCCTTTTATCATAGTGTTTTACTGGGAAAATTAAAAAAGTGAGATGGCCGATGAATAAGCTTAATTGATTCTTAGAAATATCTGCTGATTAAGCTTGTGTTGTTTTGCAGTTGATGTGGTATGTCAGGACAGCAGCATTCTTGACTAATAGTAGCAGCTGTAGCTCACAGAAAGCGTTTATTATTATGGAAGGATCAAGGCTAGGCTGCATGATAGCCAGTGGGTTTGGGGAATTACATTAGGATGATAAAACGTAACAATTCACAAGGAAAGTAGGAAAAAGGGAACCATTTATCCTCTAGAGATGGCCACACAGAAGGAATGAGGAAATTCAGCATTCACGTGATTTCAGCAACAGCGGGTAATTCCTGGGATCACAGGCTCAGGGGTCACCTGGTCCAGCCTCCTGCTCCAACAGGATAAGCTATGGGATCAGACCAGACCACTCAGGGATTGTTCCAGCTGAGTGTTGACAACCTTCAGAGAGGGAGACTGCACCTCTTTGGATAGCCTGTTCTGCTACCCAAGCATTCTCATGGGAGAAGAGTTTTCCCTACTAGCCCGTCTGAAACTCTCACATTTCACTTATGCATATTTATATCTCATTCTCTCTCCTTACACCACTGTGAGGGGTCTGGCTCCATCTCCTCAATGACCCCTCACAGGCACTGTGGTGGGCTGGTAGGTGCCCCTGAAGACATCTCAGCTCCAGGCTGACCCAGCCCAGCACCCTCAGTCTCTCATCATGGGACAAATGCTCCAGCCCCCACTGCTCTAGGGGCCCTCCATGAGCTCCCTCCAGTTTGCCCATGTCTTTTCTGCATTGTGGGGCCCAAAACTGGATGCAGGATCTAGATATGGTCTGATGAGTGCCAGGTGGAGAGAGACAATCATTTTCCTCTATCTAATGGCCATGCAGTCACATGTTCACACAGTCATGAGCTGATGGCTGCCTTTGGTGCCAGGTCAGACCATGGGTTCACATTCAGCTTGCTGCCTGCCACCACCCCAGGGCTTCTCCTGCAGAGCGGCTCCCCAGCCTCTCCATTTTTTTGGGAGATATAGCCTAGATGACTGCCTTACATTAGACCCCTACCTTGCAGGTGTTGATCTTTCCCACTGACTTGGGTGGAATAGAAATTTTCATCCTAACGTGTTCCTCATAAAAGGTTAACTTAGTACCCTCGACTTCACTAGGATGAATCATGAGTCACGAGTTACTCATGTGCATAAATGTTTTCAAGATCACGCCTGGAGCATGTACCTGGGTTTGGAAGACTTTTGATTGACAAATTTATTCTGTTCTTTTTCCTTTAAATATTCATTTGTTAACTTAAAAATCTACTTATTCATACATTACTCATTAAAATATGAATAAAGTTAGTTATAAAAGGTCTAACCTAAAAAAAAAAAACACACTCTTTTTTCTCAATTCTTCTGCAAGCTCTTAGGAAGAGTGTTATTCCCATTATATTTGAGGGATGCTAATGATTAACAAGGTTCATTATTAGTGGTGTATGCTGATATTTTAGCACTTTGAAGATGAAAAATCTTGGCTTTTCATCAAAATGATTAAACTGTTATCTCTGTCCACTTCAAAATCCTTCTTTATAAAAGATCATTTATTAGTAATAGAGGATTAAGCTGCCTGGGAATGATGCAAAGACATGTTAATTTTCATTGCTTAATGCAGCAAAATGTGAATTCTATTTTTCTCATTTTTTTTTCTTGAATTTCTATCAAGGTCTCTCTATAATTCACTTCAGCTGGTAGCTAATTCACCTCATTTATTGCATCTTCACAAGCGCATCCTCCCACCAAGCACTGCAAAAGCTTAATATGCTGGGTCATCTTTGTGAGAACCTTTCAGAGTTTGATGATTTCTTGATCTATTGAAGCAAAATTTGCTGACAGAGAATGATTCCAGCTTTCAGATAAATTTACCCTGGGAATCTTTTGCATTAGTAAAGAAATGTGGGACTTGGCTTTTTTTTTTTTTTTTCCCAGATAGCTTTCTTTGACTGGAGATATATTTTACCTTCTAAAATGAGGTCCAAGTACAGGATGGGCTTCATTTTTGCTTGTTTTTTAAAAAGGACCATTTCCTTCCTTTTTTCCCCTCTTCCTCTTCTCAAAGAGTTTAACAGGAAATTAGAAGATTTGGGAAGTAAAGGGACTTTTACTGAATCCCTGAGCATGGAAAAAACACCCAGTGGTAGCTCGTCCGAGAAGTTAGCCACAAATAGACACTAGATTATGGAAGTAGCCCAGCCCTTCCCTTCCCTTCCCTTCCCTTCCCTTCCCTTCCCTTCCCTTCCCTTCCCTTCCCTTCCCTTCCCTTCCCTTCCCTTCCCTTCCCTTCCCTTCCCTTCCCTTCCCTTCCCTTCCCTTCCCTTCCCTTCCCTTCCCTTCCCTTCCCTTCCCTTCCCTTCCCTTCCCTTCCCCTTCTCATATTTGTGTTCCTGCACTGTGCTTTTTTTTCTGAGCCATACACTGAACTGCAACCAATGTCAGAGCTGGAACAGATCATTATTCTTATGCATCCTAGTCCAGAGAGCAGAATGAGAAATAAAGTATTGAGAAGAGAAGGAAGGAAATGGAAGGAAGTTGAAGGCTATGGAAAACATTTCTTAAAGTAGAAAGAACTGAAATAACCTTGTTTTTCTACATATTTTACAGAAGAGGTACATAAGGTGATTTGTATGATTGCATGCCAATTAAATATAGTCACATCTTATCCACTGTTACACAGTGAGGGAAAATTAATAATCCATATAAAAATTAAAATGTAAATCTTCAGGACTTTTCTTATATGTGAAGTGCAAAGAAGGGTAATGTCATGTCCATGAAATCTATTTGCAGACCACGACTACTCATTTAGCTCTTTAAGCACCTGCCTATCAACAACACCATCACAGTGAGAATGTAAATTACTAGCTGTGATGTCCTACACGAGATAAAGCGTAGTGCACTGGTGCACTTTGAAGCATGGGGTCTGATGTCTGATGTTTCTGTATATGACAAAAGTTGGCCTTCTCAATCCTCTTCTGTTTGGGGAGGAGAATGCAAGCAGGGAAGCTGTAATCCTGACTATGAGTCTGATATGTGGATGCTTCATTGTACTGTCACGTTTCTTCTCCAGCTATGCCTGATCTGAAAATATGTGATGAGGCACCTTCCTCTGCTCCTTTCTTAGCATTGCTTAGGGTTCCTCTTTATATACATACATATATATATATATTTGTGTTTTTTGATCAATCTCACTTAAACTTTCTTGAGCCATCCACCTTTAAAACTGAGGCTCCCACTTTCTCTGTGGTGTTGTGGAAGGGAAGATAAAATCTATACGGATTTTCACATGGGTTTTTCTGCTGTTTGAGGGCTTTCTGCAGGAATGAAAAGTGCAGCCATTAAAATTTCATGATGCACTTCCAAGAAAAAATGTTCTCTGTTTAGTAAAATAATTAAAAGCCTGCATGGTCTCTGCAGTAAGTGGCTATGGAGGGATGAATGAGAGTGCAGCAGAGGAAATGTGCTTGCTTTAATCAGCGTTACATCAACCAAGTGGGATCCATGCAGGAGAACCGCTAAAAATCTATCATTCAATAGAGCTGCAGCATTTCTAGACCCTTGGGGAGAGCTCAGTACTACTTTGCATTTCAGACACACTGTGGTTGGGTCAGACCAGAGTAAATCTAAACTATATCCCTCCCCAGGGTGCTTATATCATTCTAAATAAATAAAAACTTCCTGCAACTGAGTATAATATATCAGAAACCCGCCCCCTGCTCTGTCAGCCTTCAAGGTATTTCTGTCAGCCACTGTGCTATTTTAAGCTCCTATATAGGTGGCAATTGCTTGGCTTGGCACTGCACCTCAGCGACACGAATGCAGCATTTCAGCAGCAAATGCTGGAGAAAAGGAGTGCAAGGCAGCTATAGCACTCCATTCTTCCGTACAGAGAAAAGGATTTATTTTTAGATCCTTTAGCAATTCTCTCCTCTAGACCTCTCTGCTCCTTTGAATGCAGACAGGTTACTTTGGACATAAGATTGTATGTGGTGGGAGCCAGAATCATACTGGTGGCCTTGGGGAGGCTCGCAACAGCAACAGATGCCACCATCAGATGTACTTCAGATGTGTCTGAGGATGCTTGAAAACGGAAGAAGAGGTTTGTCATCCAGCCCTGAAGCTCCCCAAGGTTCTTGGATGTAGTCCTGAGAGCTTCTACCCTGGCCTACTGCAATGTTCAGCTGCCTGCTTTCTAACTTTGCCTATTGCTGTGTTCAAACTAACGACAGACAACGTGTTCTAGGGCTCATGTATCAAACTCTGCAATTATTCACCACAAGAGCTGCTTCCAAATGTCTTATGGATGCTACTGTGACAGTGTACAGCACAATGAATTTCTCATGCAAAAGTACTGCGTGTGTTTAAAACATGGGTGTGGAGAAGGGAAATACAGAAGAAGCCAAATTCCCAGCTCTGCACACACCCTGCTGGAAAAACAATCACTTCAAAAAGCTGACCAGAGCTGCTATGAGAGGCATTTAGCTTGCTTAACTTGCAGAAAATCTATGCCTTCTTTGTGCAGGATGGAAAATATTCTGCTCTTTTTGTAAGCATTCCCAGCTTGCCTACAAATAGGACACGAACCTGCAAAGGTCTTTGCTTCTGATGTCAGTAATAACTTTTAAGCAATCTAATGGTTAAATTTTGGTTCAACACATGAGCAGTCCTATTAAAGTACATATCCACATAAAGTAAAACTAACGATTAAGTACAGTTGTGCTCGACACTGTTATAACAAGACTCAGTCTGGTGATGTTTCAGATTTCAGGTAACAGGTTAGGAAAGGTTTTCGTATTTTATTTTATTTATTTTTTTATTATTTTTTTTTTGGGGGGGTGGCATCTTTCTAGTTATCATTCTGGGTGCCAAGACATGCTCTCTTCTGCACTTTCCTTGGTAAACTTTACAAGGTTTACATTTCCTGAAGGAGTTTTTTCCAGTCACGTTCTCATGTCACAGCCTAAAATTTTTGTTTTTGGGCTCAGAAGCAAAATTCACAGTAATTGGACTGCAGCAGAACATGATGAAGATTTTAGGTCTGCTTCCCCTCTCTGTCACTAAGAACTCTTCCTCACCTGGCTTCAGCAATCTCTGCATCCCACACTGCTTGTGGGATGCTAATTACATGCTGTTTTCCTGACCCTCATGAGGAGGGTCTAAAAAGGATCACCTATTCCAGTCATTGGTGAAAGCTGTGGGTGCTATATGGTCTGTACAGTCACACTGTTATGCTTAAAAAAACTGCATGGACAGATTCTGGGATGAGATTTTCCTTACAGATTTTACAGCAAAGTCTGTGACAGTTGTTGCACGGATCTTTGTGTGCAGTGAACTGCTTGTCTGAAGGGGAAGGAAATTTTCCACAAAATGTGTTGGTATAGTATACGGAGCACTTATTTATTATTAGCTATTGGAACTTTAAATTAGGCATCTATTTTCAATGCTGCCCCTGGCTATGTTCCCACTGCTGGCATAAGATACAGCTCTAACATAATGCCACATCTCTTAGCTATAGAGGAGAGTTAGTTGCTTGTATGCAGAGAAGAATTCAACAGCTTCAGATGGGAAGTTCTTTATCCTTTGTTTTTCAACAGTGCCACTTTTAATGGCTTTGTAGTTCTTCAAGTGACTGAAGTGGTAAGACTCATTTCTAATCTCAAGAACATGCATGCATTTTTCAAAACTTAGTTGTTAAGCAGAAGCTTTATGAATTCACAGAAATACTCTATTCATCCTAATAGTCTAGTATCTGTGGCCTAGAGTAACAGTAACTGCATTTCTGTCTCTTCCGAGGCATCTCAAGACCAGGTGCAATGCCTGGTCAGAGACAGAAGCAAGCAGCTAGAAAGGGAAGGATTTTAGGTAGTTACATGATTCTAGAGAACAGATAAATATCTAGAAATTTGGTCTGTACAAGCAGGTGGCTTTCGTCACCCGGGTGCTCTGAACAATTCCTTTTACATGAGACCCTTTCTAGCTATAGTGGCACGTCTCTTACAAAAAACTCATAAACTTTAGTCCTTCTGGACAAATTATTATTGCAGGCTGTCTGCTGAAGAAGTAAATATTTTAAAGTTCATGGTTTAAATGCCCACAAACACTTGCTGGAGTTATGCCTTCCTTCGAGCCATTCCTTATCTCACTACCTGATTCTCCTGACAGCCCTCTTGTACTCTTGCAGTGAGCACTCTTTTACGTAGATCAAAATACAGTATTCATAAGTTACTCCAGAATAGCTCCAGTTCTGTATGCGTGTTTCTGCCTGATGCAGCCAAACGCTTTAAGATACACTCAAGACCGTGTTGTTCATGGCAGGAGCCTAGCTTATTATTCAGCCAACTCATGCTAGCCACAAGGTGTTATTTCAGTCGGTATGCCTAATCAGTGCAAAGTCTGAAATAAATTAACCAGTCTAAACTCATTAAAGACAGCAGTACCAATCTTAAGAATATTTATGAATTCTTAAGATCTGCTTCTTTCCTCCAGATTTAATATTTGCTGTTTGCAAGTACTTTCTAAAATTACCTTTGGCACAAGTATTTAGTTTGCTTTTGCTATGAAAACCATTTTCTAATGCCAACACGGATAACTATTCAGGGAAGGGAATATGTTCCTTAATCATCGTTTGTTATTTCTTTTCCATTGTTAATCCCCCCCTCTTTTCTTTTTATTTTTAAAGAACTTTTTAAGAACTATCCCAGTGGGTAGAGGTAATAACCATCTATGTCATGTAGCACCCATCTCAGTGTGTGAGCAACGAACACTGTGCAAAGACACCAGGGGCTGATTGTTTTTACATAAGTAATTCTGTGCGTATTTATGGAAATTGAATTGATTAGCAAAAAACAGCCTAATTTGCCAAGTTCTGTAAGTGCAAAATAGGGCTACATGTTCTGGGAAATTTGTTCACAAAATTTCCTACTGCCTAAGTACTTTTTCTCACTCTTAGACTTAAAATAGGTTTACATTTGAAGAGGACTGTGCTGGAAAACAAATTGCTTCAGGTTCTTTACAGAAAATACAACAGACTCATGTAATATTTGTGTCAGATTTATCACCTTTTAGTTCTTCTGCCCAATCAGGATGACACATCTAAAACCTTTATCACTGAGGGGTTTTAGCTGCAAAACATTTTATAATTGCAAGTGACTCCTAAATAAAAAGTGCACGGAGGCTGATAATTCTGTCTTGCTGTGACCTTTCAGGCTTTTATATTTGTCTTCATTTCTTATCAGAAAACCAGTAAACATCCAGAGTGTTTTCAAAGCATGACTTGTGCTGAAAAGTCTTTTTTTAGATCAAAGAAGTCAGATTCATAGATTAAAAACAAAGTTTCCTTTTCTCCTTTTCTGTGGCCAGTTTGACCTCAGAAAAACCCACTGAAAACTCTCCAAATTAAGAACTCTCTACAAAAGTTTTAATTTAGCTGAAACAATAAAAAGTGCTTTGGTAGAAATGTCCTATTAGCTTCACTAAAACACCTGTGTGAGAAATCTAATATCCTATAGTTTGTAGGTGATACAGACAAAATGTTTAAAAGATGAACATGAAAATTCAGAAGTCTGTATTTTTTTTTCCTATAGCTTACCTCAGGACATAAAGTAATGGTATTTTTTATACAATACATTTCTTCACAAGAAAGATTACAGAAAGCTAAGAAAATCTCTCTTGCATCTTTGTATTAGCCATATCTCCCTCTTCTTTCTCTTCATTGTTAATATGCTTGACAAATTGCAACCCTCTCTCTCCATCTGCCCCACAAAAAATCCCCCTACTTCAGAAATCCTTTCACACTTGAATAGGAAGGGTAGTTTAAAGCATATGAGAAAATTAGTTATAAGATCTGGAACTTTTGGACTACAGAGATATTTCCAGAGTATGTATGTTTTTTAAAAAGTTTGCAAAAACATTATGGAGAAGCATTGTGCTTCGTTTTCCTTTGGAATATAGATTATAATAAATGCTGCCATTCTTTAAGGACACAAACAAAAAGCAATTATGTGAAAGTAAAGTAAGTGTATGGTCAGAGTCAAATTGCTCACTGATCTGGACATTAAAAATATCTATGTGCACATAAACTTGACAACTGATCAGAGGATATCATTGGCACATAGCTCCCTGCATTTCAAGTATTGTACAGCCATAGCTTTCTACTGAACCCACTGAAATGGCATTACTGCATGAATACATCACTACCACTCAAGCGCAAGAACATTACTGATCTGAACATTATTTCTGTCCTTCATTACTCGTTCTGAACCCAGGTCGTTGAGATGGTGTGATTACAGAATGTTATGGTTCTAGACTCACCCTTAGAAATTAGCCATCTGTTTTTTTTTTTTTTTTTTTTTTTTTTGGGGTGGGGGAGAGGGTGAATTCTATTTCCAACCTTGTTTTGTTTCAAATGATTGGTTTTATCTAATTTTGTCATCAGGGCAATAGTAAGTGATTACAGAGCCATACTGTATCTAAAAGACCAAGAAAAAAAAACACCATTAAAAAAGAACCACTTTCCCTTTGATCAGCAACCCATAGAAACCTGCTGACTTCTTTCAGACATTATAGCTCTTTTAATTAACTTACTACCGGCTTTGCTATTATACAGAACTAAACCACTGCAAGAATGTTAAGGCGATAATAAACATCTAATTTAAATCCACTAAAGAGAGAAAAAAGTAATTTACAGCAAGATTCCTGCCCTTAGTTTACCCTTTTGCGTCAAACATTTTGAGAACATTTGGGAACTGACATAGTTTTCCTTAGGACAGAAAGGAGTCCCTCTGGAGGAAGCAGGCTTACTTATAGAAATGAGAAATATCTGTTCTTTGCTGCCTAAAATCTTCTGTCTGTCTAAGAAGCTGAGATAGTACGAGTTTGCAAGATTTCCTGATTTTTGTATTCTTTTTTTGGTAAATTCAAACCCCAGATTTAGCATTGTAGTAACATTTTATTTTTGTGAATTAATTTCTCAGGTTTTTCAGTGCATGAAACTCAATGCACTGATGACTTCTAATCTATGGATTTTCAAAAAAAGAAGCACAAAATGGTATTATTTGTACCTCTGGTACTGAGGAAAAAAAATAGTCTCGTTACTCAAGCAAGCTTGGTGTTTACCTTTTGGAAAAAAAAAAGGAGGAGTTTAGAGAAGGCCTAGGAAAGAACATTGAAAATAATCCAGAAATCTCAAAAGCCTGCTTCCCTCAGCAGGGAATTAAGAAGTTCATTTTTTTTTATTTTTTAAAGAGTTGTTTGAGAGATGACTTAACCAAGCTTAGTCCGTGCCTCCACGAAGAAACAATTGCTTGTGGTCCAGAGATGTTTCTTTCACTGAAGCAATGGCAAAAGGCAGAAATTAATGGAGTTCCAAGAGCAAAGAAATGTGAATTTCTGTCAACGACTGTAACAAAACAGAAACAGAAATGATAGAATACAGGTTGCCTAATATATGTAAAAAAAGAATGGATACGGTTCTCAAAATTACACTTTAATTCTGTCAGATTTTGTTGATGATGCAGACAAGTAGGCAATAAGATAAGCCATTCACATTCTGACAATACCTCCTACCACAGGACTGTCACTCCAATTCAAACGTTCATCTCACTTGTTAATATTTAAATTTAAGCTGCACACTCAGAAGGAATTTGATTGTCAAACATGACCTTCAAAGTGCATTAGGTGTTTTTTCTTTTCATAACTTTATTCTGATTTTTCAATGGTATTTCTATACCTTGGCAGGCTAAATTAAGGTTAACGATCTATCCTTAAACACTGATTTGCAATGAGGAAGTCCTTACAGGGTGCTTCTAGATTTAGCTGCAGGTGCGTTCAGCAGCATCCCTCCCAATCCTATCTTCCATTCATCTGAATCAAGGAGCATTTCATTTCATACCACTTCCCTTTCGCTGACTAGCCTGGACCTGGTAACTTGGAAACATTCTCAGATGCCCTGGTTAGGACACAGCCATTGCAGTTAGGGAACAGAAGCTTGATCTGCAAGTACCTAAGCATACTTACACAGTGTCTGCTATGTGGCAGAAGCGGGTGACTACCCTAAGAAGAAATGTTTTCCACCGAGTGGCAAAGATCCTTTTGGCAGTGATGCTGCTAGATGTTGGCTAAAGAGAGACATCTCTTTGGCTGGCACCAGGCAGTGCCCCTTTGGGGAAGCAGCGTGAGGGATAAGAAAGCAGCTCAGGACACATTTGTTGCATAGCTCTTTGAAAGCTTTGAGATTTTTTTGTAAACTCTTTTCTTGATTATGAGTCATGCTAATCCGCTGAGGAAACAAGAGCAATCCTGCGTGATTTGGGACTAGTCTCAGCTAACCAAAGCAGTTTCAATTTCAGATTGAATCAGTTCAAAGAGGTCTGAAAAGACTTGCAACAAGATGTGCCATGTAAATCCCAACAATGAATAAATCAGAGGTAATTGTGAGCTGTGTCTGGATATTCTGAAGAGGAAAAAAAGCTAAATTAATCAAGTGTACTATTCATTGCAAAATTATTTTTTTCACTCCTGATCATGAGGCATTGTACAGAAAGGAGCTGTCTGCTCCTAGACCTTCTGGTCCTTAATGCAAGAGGTTTTCCAGGAATGGGGCAGGGTGCAGTTTTACCCTTGCTCCTCTGCCCCCATGTTGTTAGCCTAACTGCAGAACTGCTGTGTTTCCCAATGCCGTGTGTATAGCTTTTGCTGCTGCTGGCCTAAAAATAACACTGTATTTGTGCTTTCAGCTCTTCCGTATCACTTGCCATAGCACCTGTCTACAAGCTGCTTGCTGAGGTGGGGGATGAACGGGGCTAATCCAAGCTCCATGGTGAGACACATACATGGACTCTACAATTAAATGTATTTTGAGTTCCTTCTCTTTGTATTTGCTGTTGTTTCAGAGAAAAGTGAAACTGTGATGCCCATGGTGATTATGGGTTCTTGTCTGAACAGCATGTTTTCCCGTTCAAAATTTAAAAGGAAGATTGTTGTTTTCAAAACCTGATGAGGATGCCATGATTATTTCACTCCAGCAGTTTCATTCAATTGAAACAATGATGAAACCATAAAAACATTGGCTCAGAGTCCTTGCTTGTATGCATTAACTCAAAAATTATAAGAGTTTAATACACAAGAGAGTAAACGAATGTGATTAACTAAGTGTCTTTGTGTCTGTAACCACTTATAATCATGATAAAAGTAGAAAAAAATAGTTTCAGTCCTATGCTATTTGTAGCAGTTTGGTATTGTAATGGATGCCTGTTAATGTCTCCAGTTCTGTGATGCTGGACTGATAAACCAGCTTTCAAATCTGAGTACCAACCTGTGTTTCCAAGCTATTACTGAATGAAATGGCTATCTTCCTTCTTTTCATTTCAATGGGTCATTTGACCTACACAAACAAGTTACAAAACCAAAAGTTTTTACCTTACAAATTTGTTAGGAGGAGAAATACATGTGCTGTGTAGGTAGCTTAATTTGTACAGCTTTCCAGCATGCTTCATTGACTCCAATCCAGTTCATACTCCACTGAGTATGAAATAAAACCAGAAGAAAATTGGCATTTACTGTCACCTTTTCTCTTCAGAGGCCAACAGGGTATCCTAAATATCTCTTAAGACCCAGTAGTACATTAAAAGGACATTCATCACAGGCATGAAATCACAGAAGACTTTACACAGAAGGTTTTAGTACTATAGAGATTATCTCTGTGGTATATACTTCTTCCTCTTGATAAAAAGGAGCACTGGAAAAAACTAACTGTGGATTTTATGTGAGGAAAGCAAGAACAGAAAAGAGAAACAGTAGATTGCCTCTCTGGCAACACATCGTGTTTCATATTGGTGGTTCAGCCATGAGGGATAAAGCCTGTGGATGCAGAGAACCAACCATGAGAGCAAAAAGCTCTGTTCTGCAGTATTTCATGTCTGGTGTTGGTGGTCCAGCCATGTGGGATCAAGCCTGTAGAAGCAAGGAGGCAGCCACAAGACCCTTCCCTGCAAAGCAAGCCTCAGCCCTACGGGAGGGAAGCCTGTATGCATAAATAGAGCATTTCCATTTCTCTTTCTTGCTCAGTTTCAATATTTTATTTGGTTTGGGTTGGTTGAGTATTTCTCCTTCAAAAGGTCTGGCAAAACCATTTCCAGGAGTCACATGTGTGATGAGCTGCCAACCACCCCCCTGCCTGAAACCACCTGCATCAGCCTCAATGAAGTGGAGAGGATTTGGGAGTTGGGGTAGTTTTGGCATTCAGAGAGTGACAGGAATATTCACTGGCTGGTAACATAGATTAAAAACAGGAGAGTAAGAACAAGACCCCTACCTTAGAAGATGCAACCAAAAACAGGGAAGTCATTTCTCTTCTATACACCATGTTTTTCAGAGCTTTGCATCCAGCTTGCTCCTGGCAACTACAAAAATACATAATACGATTAATAACAGTTCATTGTCACCAGCTGCTCACAAGAAACAGATGCAATTGTGGAGCCATTTAGTCAGCATTTCTTCCTGCCCGGTTATACTCCATCTTGAGCTGAGGATATTTGAATAATGAATCATGTATTGGACTATGAAGTAGGACAGATATAAATCAAATTGTTCTCCTTAACTATAGTGATTCACTAAGCACGAGGTCCACAGTTAAGCAGAGGAGATTTAGGAGAAATACATTGGTGAGGAAAATTCAGTTTTGGCTTCATTCATCTGGAGGTATTTCCTCTCAATAGCATCCCATGTGAGCTATGGCCCTGTGTTTACAGGGAAGAAAGTCCTTTGCCTTGCCATGAAATGACTGCATTGGCACTCCATCTAGGGAATACTCCTGTAACATATTTCTAAATCTTTTGTTTTCTTTTTACAGCAAGGAGGCAATAGCACAACCAGTCCCGGGACCTCTCTGTCAAGGCTTTTCTCTAGAAATTTTCATTTGAAATATTGTGGATTCCCTTGCCTGAAATGTGATGTAACACTGCAATATTTCCTCTGCAGAAATATTTGCATGTTTCTAAAGGAAAATAACATGGATTTCTAAGCCTACTGAAAACATCACAGACTCACAGGATGGTTGAGGTGGGAAGGGACCTTTGGAGATCATCTGCTCCATCCACCCTGCCAAGCAGGGGCACCTAGAGCACATTGCACAGGATCACATCCAGGCAGGTTTTGAATATCTCCAGAGAAGGAGACTCTCTGGGCAACCTATGCGAGTGCTCTGTCACCTTCAAAACATGTTTCATATGTGTCATTAATATTCAAGGTAAAAAACGTCCATTTGCCCAAAAGCACGTTGAGAAATATAATGATGTCTGAATGTTGGAGCCAGCGAGCAAGGCATTTTTCCATTGGCCACTGACCTTTGTGTAAGGATTATCAGAAGAGCTTGGTAAAATGAGCCTTGGATAAACACTTTGAGAGACTTAAGAACTCCCATATGATGCAATTGGCAGGAAATTGATAGGTTATTCAAATATTAAATCTTAAATGAAAAACAAGTGGGGAGCATTCATAATTTAAAGAAAAACACATAAATCCCAAAAGAGAAAAGAGAAACTATTTTAGTCACATTTTTTTTTACTTCAAGTTAAGTAGTCATACAGTGTCTAGAACTATGTCTGTAACATACATCACAAAAATAAATAAATAATAAAATAAAAAATCTGACAGTAATACATTTAGACAGTCTTATTTAAAGAAAGAGAGAACTCGAAACAAGCAGTCATAGATAGAGACGAGCATAGTCCAGGTAAAAGATTATGGCAATGAAGAAAAAGAAAATATCAGGATAGGGAAGTTGTAAGTGGCAGCACTGAAGGTTGCTTTTCTTCAAATCTCCATCCCATGGCCAGTCAAGGAGATGTCAAGAAGGTGTGAGGTGCAGTGGGTTGGCATCATGGTGCTCTCACAAAGGGATCCCCCTGAAGCTGAGTGCAGGGGAGCTTGTCCCCCACTCTGTTACCTGCTGCCGTTCTCCAGGATGGGACCTCAGGGCATCCCAGTCGGCCACCTGCTTCCACAGAGCTTTTGGGAATTTTTGATCAGATTTGTTTGAAATTGCCTAAAAGGTTCAGACAGCATTCAGGAGGCAGTAGAGACACAGGTGCTTAGGCAGTGATATAAAACACCTAATTAGCTTGGGAATGCAGGCAAAAAATTAATGCCTAAAGGAAGAATTTTATTAAAAAGCTTTTATACATACTTTGTGGTTGTTTTTTATTTGAGCTTCTTGGTTTGCTAAGGTTCTGGGGGAAGGAAAAGCAAAGATTTTCTCCTCTTCTCTGAAGCCTAGTGAAATCAAAGGATCCTGTCTCCTGTCTGCTGACAGAGGTGCTGAGCATGGCCATCTTCCAACACATTTCAGTAAAGCTTTTCAGGGCATTACAACTGCACTTTTATGCAAAAAAAGTGGGCACTACTTTGTCTTTTTTCTTTCTTTTTTTTTTTTTTATTATTATTTTTTTCTCCTCTGTTTTACATCCTAGCTTACCCAGAAAAACAAAGCTTATGCAGACCTGTGTGTCCATGCACGTTTCCCTCATTTGAGAAAAGGATGTGGGTCTGAAAAGTAATTAAGTTTCTATTACTTTTATAAAAGTCCATAGCCAGGAAGTAGAATTGTGAGGGTCCAGACATTTACACTTTCATCTCACAGTGACTCACTTATCTCACTCTTTTGTTATCTTGCCACTTTTTGAGAGGCTCCAGCTGACTTCTGCTAAGAAAGACTTTTTTTCCAAAATTTGCTAACATCTGCATTTCAGGGTAACTCCAGACATTTTTGAGCATCTCAGTTTAGTGGGCAGGAGACACTCTACTCCACCCTGGAATAATGATTTCAACAACCAGGAGAGAGTGACGTGGGAAGCCAGTGTTATACTGGTCATGGTCAGACTTAGCATTAAGCAGGAGAGATAAAGTGATTTGTTCATTTGGAAACACAAATTTTCCACTATGGAATAAAGTTACAAAAAAATACAACAAAGTTATTAAATTTATGCTTAGCATTAAGTAACTTCCTGTGCTGCTCCAACACTGTCATTGCTTTCTGGGTCAGCCCATACCAGAATCTGCAACTCACTCCAGGCTTGGCATGCTCTGGGGAGCTTCAGGAGCAGGGTGTTGTCTGGCTGAATGATCAGGTCACAATATTCTCCTGTCCCGGCTTAAGTTGGGATAGAGTTAATTTTCTTCATAGTAGCTGGTATGGTATCGTGTTGTAGATTTTGTGTGAAAATAATGTTGGTAAAACCAATGCTTTGTCTTTTCTTATGAGCAGGCATAAGCCTGAGGATTAGTTCATGCCCTCCTCCCTCCTTCTTAAGGCTGCAGTTATGATTCACATTTCTATTGTAAACTTTAAGCACCAGAAACCTGGGTTTAGCTATCAGGTATCTTTGTTTCATTTACTGGGTCCTTAAAATATGACAGACAGATACAGCACTAGATAGGTAGATAGATAGATAGATAGATAGACAGATAAAAGATACTAGACTGATCAATCCACTTTGTCACGGGACATGAAATGTACAAGATTTATAACATTTTTCTTCTTATGGTCATGCTTTGACTCTACGTATGACAGTAAGCCTAAGGGATGACAAATATTACCTGGATGCAGGAGTGGAGTGCATCCTCAGCAAGTTTGCTGATGATACTGAACTGGGGGGTGCTGTTAACTCCCTGGAGGGATAAGAGGCCTTGCAGAGCAACGTAGATAGGTTGGAGCATTGGGCAATAATGAACAGCATGAAGTTCAACAAAGGAAAATGCCAGGTGCTGCTCCTGGGACAGAGTAATGCCAGACACAGGCACAGACTGGGAGCTGAGTGGCTGGGGAGCAGCTCAGCAGAAAGGGACCTGGGGATGCTGGTGGCAGCAGGCTCAGCATGAGCCAGCAGCGTGCCCTGGCAGCCAGAGGGCAAACCCTGTGTTGGGGTACATCAAACACAGCACAGCCAGCTGGTCAAAAGTGGTGGTTCTCCTACCAGATTTAGTGTTGGTGCAGCCACACATTGAGTAGTGTGTGCAGCTCTCGGCTCCACAATATATAAAGGGTGTTAAGGAACTTGAAAACATCCAGAGGAAGGCAACAAAGCTGGTAGAAGGGTTGGAAGGCACGTCCTGTGAGGAGAGGCTGAGGACACCTGGGCTGTCCAGCCTGGAGAAGGGAGGCCGAGAGGCGACCTCAGCGCTCTCTGCAGCGTCCTGAGGAGGGGAAGCGCAGAGGGAGGTGCCGGTCTCTGCTCCCTGGGCACCGGTGACAGGACACATGGGAACGGCACAGAGCTGTGCTGGGGGGGTCAGGCTGGGATTAGGGAAATTTCTTTCCTGTGAGGTTGGTTAAACACTGGAACAGGTTTTCCAGAGAGGTGACTGATGCTCCATGCCTGTCAGAGTTCAAGAGGCATTTGGACAATGCCCTCAATTAAATGCTTCAACTTTTTGTTAGCTCTGAAGTATTCAGGCAGTTAGTTGGACCCGATGATCTTTGAAGGTCCTTTCCAACTGAACCATTCTCTTCTATTGGTTATTTGGATGGCACAGCATCCCCACAGATATGTAATAGTATGTAATATTACAACACAGGTTAACCACTCTACAGCTAAGTAGTTTTACATCTTTAGTTAAAATGCAAATGCACAGTAATGGAGACACTTTTATACTTGTGGGCTTGAACAGATACAGACCCTTGATTGTCTATATAATAGTAGAATATATACTTGAGCGTTAATTCTGTTCCTCACTGTTGCTTGGACAAGACAGTATTACCAGGCTGATACTTAATTGGATTTTAAACATATCATTTAGGCATAGTAGATGACATTTTCCTCAAAACTTGGCTAGAGAAGTTTACACTTAAAAATCTTTGAAAAGCATAAACACTGCAAATTATAGTCTTATACAACCATATAAGGGATAGCTATAAATGCAGCTCATTACTAAATTACTAAACAGAAAAACCAAACCAAACCAATGACCACTGAATATATGTGCACAAGATAGGGTACTTTCTGTGAAAGGGCTTTCTGGGACAGGTTTATGCTGTGATTTTTATTATTAGCTGTTGACCCCATTGGCTGATTATGACAGCTCTCATGTCATTGCTGAAATCCTCTGAAGGAGAAGATTTTAGGTACATATATAAATATTAGGATATTATACTATAATTAATTTAAACAATGAATCAGCTGTCTGATAGCTGACTGATTATATCATTGAATTATAGAGAAACAGGTTCAGGGTAACTCCTGCTTGCTAGCTGGGGTGCTCACCAGTTAATGTAAGTGATGGATGTCACATTATCAGAATGGCTGGTCTTAGTTTATGTGTCTGCTGGAGTGGGCTTCTCAGGACATACAGACACTAGGATGCCTACATATGTGTCCCTTGTTGGCTTCAGTTTCAAGCAGGTGCTGAGATACTCAGCCCAACAACAGTGTCTCAAGCCATGCAAAACTTCGGTGTCCCTGCACTTGAGATTTTTTGTAAAGACCACTCTTAAACATAGAATCCTATTATTGTTGCTGAACTTTCACAACTAAATAAAAAAGTACAAGAATTTAAAGGTATAGAGTATGAATTCAAGCGTTTCATTGAAATGAATGAAAGGGTGGGCTTGAATGAGTGGACCTTCACAAATATCCAGTAATGGGATTTCAAGAAGTGTACAATTAATTGCTATACGAATTAGCTATCTGAATGATGAATAATTATATCTTTATTAATAACCACTGGCCATCATATTGGCTTAGAGAATTGTTGCTGCATGATGAAAAATGCAAGTGGATCAAAATCCTGCCGCTTGCAGAGATGTCATGCAGATAGATGGGGACACAGAATAGTTTTCTTTGTTATGGACCAATGTCAAACCCTCCAGCAGCCTACTGTTAGGCTGATGGAAAGAAAACCCTGACAGATGGCTGGGCATTACCTATGCTGTGCTGTAAAAGGTAAGGCTCTAACTGGGTACTTCTTCCTGATAGTGCCTATCCCCAGCACGATGCCAGTCCCAAACAGCTCTGAAGCAGCACTGTGGAATAACACAGCTGCTAGGAGGCAGGCAGGGCTAACAGACCCAAATCGGCAGTTTCTTGCTGAAAATCACCATTTCAGCCCTCTTCTGAAGGAAGGCAGCCAGGTAAACTGTTAGCATGAAATGTGCTGTACCCATACTTAGCACAGCGTGCTACAGTGACTTGGCGTTCCAGCCCTGAAAACAGAGGCAGTGTCTGAAAGTACAACAGCCATGCAAATTTCATGAGGAGGGAAACGACAGATTTATGCACTTCACATCCAAAACTGGCTTAGTGCATACTTTCACTTGAAAAAAGATGGAGGTTGGAAACTCAGACCTAGCACAACAAAGAAGCAGGAAGCCGAACTCGACTGGAAACTGGCATTTTCTGTATGTTATGAAATAACAAGATCATATCATACCTCTTCCAGGGACATCCTGCAGGTAATTACACACAGTCTGTAGAATGTTCCTATGTGGCATAACCCTCTGTATTGGGTTTACATGGCAAAGATATGGTAGCAGGGGTGGTGCAGGGGTGGCCTCTGTGAGCAGAGCCCAGCAGCTGCCCCATGTCAGATCAGAGCCAGCTCCAGACAGCTCCAAAAGAGACCCACCACTGACGGGAGCAAAGCACCAGGGAGCGACACTGGGTGGGCCCCTGGCAGAGCAGATTTAGAAAGGAAAAACTACTGTGCAACAGCAGCTGGGAGAGAGGAGTGAGAAACAGTACCGCAAGGGCTGCACAAAGGTGAGTGCTGCAGGAGGGCAGGAGGAGCTCCAGGCACGTAGCAGCAGTTCCCCTGCGGCCTGTGGAGAGGCCCCTGGTGGAGCAGGCTGTCCCCCTGCAGCCCATGGGTCCCACATGGAGCAGATCTCCACGCTGCAGCCCCTGGAGGAGCCCCCGGTGGAGCAGGTGGATGTGGCCTGGAGGAGGCTGCGGCCCATGGAGAGCCCCCGCAGGAGGAGGCCCCAGGCCGGAGCTGCAGCCCGTGGAGAGGAGCCCACGCAGGAGCAGGGGGTCTGGGGGGAGCTGCCGCCCACCCGTGGGGACCCGTGCTGGAGCAGTTTGCTCCTGGGGGATGGACCCCGTGGTACGGAGCCATGTGGGAGCAGTTCTTGAAGAGCTGCTGCCTCTGGGCAGCCCCCGCAGGCTCAGTTCAGGCAGGACGGCATCCCGTGGGAGGGACCCCACGGGGAGCAGGGGCAGGGAGTGACCGTGAAGGACCGGCAGAGACAAAGCGTTAGGGACTGACCGCAGCCCCCATTCCCCGTTCACCTGCATCACTTGGGGAGAGGAGGTAGAAGAGGGTGGAGAGGGGGAAGGTGTTTTGATTTTGCTTTTAGTTGCTCACTGTTCTAGTCCACTAGTGATAGGTTATAAATTACATTAATCTCCCTATGCTGATTGTGTTTTGGCTGTGACAGTAATTGTTGAGTGATCTCCCTGTCCTTATCTCAACCCACGAGATATTTTTCATAATATTTTTTCTTTCCCTTTTCCTGTGAGAAGAGGCAGTGAGAGAGCAGTGTGGTGCTGCTTAGGTGCATATTGGTGTTAAACCATGACACCCTCAATCTGTAATACTGTGTATAGCTGGGGCTGTTCCAGGGATGCCTAGCAGCTCCCAGAGGTTGGCCATTCAGGTCCACATGTATGAGCCCCAAACTTCTTCCTGGACCCAGCTCTCCATAGCAGCAGATGCACTTTTCTCCAGCTCATTTAGTCATCGATGATTGTGTGTCAGAATGATTTGCTTAGCCAAACTCACTCAAAGATAAAACAGCCCGTGAGAACATGGTACTACATGGTATAGCATACCTGTCACCATATACCACGGCTAAGGAATGTACTAATGTAATTGTCTTAACATGTTTTCCTTCGTTTACTGATTGGTATTTAAATTTGTGGGAACTGTATGTGGACCTTTATCTAAGACTTCATAATAATCTTCCTAAAAGGTTCAGGTTACAAAAGAAAAGAAAAAGCCAGTTCTTGCCAAGGCAGTGTTGACATCTCTCTTATACAGCTGATCAGCAGAGCAGAGAACTGACTGGGCAGCTTGCTCAAGGCCAGACATCAGTGCTATGGCTGGGAGTTGTTGTAATGGAGATCTTGAAGATTCCTGTCCAGCACAGCCACATCCCAGAAAATCAACGATATCATACAAATATATATATTAGTTCCAAATATTATCCAGGGCAGTGTGTGTGCACGGGCAGCCTGAACACTATCCTGGAGCCTCTGGAGATATCAATGAGAAAAATAGATCCAGGAGAAAAAGAAACAAACAAACAAACAAAAACAAAAACAAACAAACAAAAATATATATTTTTTGTATTTTGTTTTTATAAGTCAGGGTTTATTTGTTTTCTTTCTTTTCTTGGTTAGTGTTTTCCCTGGAGTACTTTCTTTTTCTTCTTTTGTCTCTGCAACAGAACATTTAGGTTTCAATAGTCTCCAGTATGTGATTCCATCAATAGATATTTTACTCTCAGTGACTGAAAAGTATCCAGCAACAACCCATCGATCCTTTTTGTGCATGAGAAACTTCAGGATACTGGTCTTTCAGGGCACGAGTAGTTATCATGAAAAGTAAATACTGCTCCTATTTGGCATCATTTTTTTTTGTTACATCTATGCCCAATTACAACTTGTGGAAAAAACATTGGAATTTGTAGATTAAAACCTAACAAACTTGAGGAAAATTTAGAAAGGAGGTTGGTAAGATCCTACAGGCTTTATTCTTGCACTCAGAGCACAGAAACACGTAAAGGCTCTGCTTTACACTGCTGTCTTTAGTATTCCTGTCAAAGAAGTACCACTTAGTACCATCCCTCTTCCCCTATGTCTCATTTATTTGCCAGCATTTTTAGCAATGCAAGTCTTGTTGGTAGCTGTGAGAAGAGCACAGTTTGAAAACTTGTGAGGAAAGTGCAGTTTCTTTCTTTCCATTAGGCTGTCTTTTCTTCTGTCAATGAACATTAGTTATGGAGGAAAGGAGGACACTTTCCAAACGCATTGGGTTTATGTGGCAAGAACTTGGTAGCAGGAGGGTCTGCAGAGGTGGCTTCTGCGAGCAGAGCCCAGCAGCTGCCCCATGTCAGATCAGAGCCAGCTCCAGCCGGCTCCAAAAGGGACCCGCTGCTGGCCACAGCTGAGCCAGGGAGCGATGCTGGGTGGGCCTCTGGGAGAGCAGAGTTAGGAAAGGGAAAAAAAAATAAATCCTGCTGTGCAACAGCAGCTGGCAGAAGGGAGTGAGAACCAGTTCTGCAGACCCCAAGGCCAGTGCAGAAGGAGGGCAGGAGGTGCTCCTGGCTCCCAGTGGAGCAGAAGTTTCCCTGCAGAAAGCCCATGCAGTATCAGTTTGGGAAGGACATCCTGTGTTTGGGACCCCACGTGGAGCAGGGGCAGAGAGTGACTGTGAAGGAGCGGTGGAGACAAAGCGTTAGGGACTGACCGCAGCCCCCATTCCCCGTTCCCCTGCACCACACAGGGGAAGGATATAAAAGAAGGTGGTTGGAGGGGAGGTGTTTTTAGTTTGCTTTTAGATTCTGATTGCTCTAGCCTATTAGTAATAGGCAATAAATGATATTAATCTCCTTATGCTGATTGTGTTTTGGCTGTGACAGTAATTGTTGTGTGATCTCCCTGTCCTTATCTCAGCTGCTGAACCCCTTCCGTTGTATTTTCTCCCCTTTTCCGTTTGAGGAGGAGGAGTAAGAGAGTGGTTGAGGTAGAGTCCAGCTGCCCAGCCAGGTAAAACAACCACCTTAAAATATACACAAAAAAAAAAAAAAAAAAAAAGCTGCATCAAGGTTACATCCTACTGTTGCTGTTCCAGCAGCAAAGGGTATGGTCGGTAGGGGCCCATGGAAATGCATTGAGTTCTTCAGAAGAAACAGAAATTACATGTTACAGAACTGTAGGAATGCATGCTTCCTTCCATTTTTGCTGTCATTGAGGCCTTCTTGAAAAGAAGTTATGATAATAAGTAACTTGCGTCCCAGGATGTCTTATGGAGAACTGTAATGAAGCTGTCTGTTTAAAAGCTCCTGTGGCCTCGAAGTAGCTCAGGTTCACCCCACCCCAGGGAGGCATAGCCCTGGCGACATTTAGAGACCACAGCTTCCCACCCCGCTGTCTGCAAACTGGGGACCTTCAGGCTGCCCACATAGGTGGCTGGGCCTTTATCTTCATGGCTCCTTTACATGCCCCCATACAGATGTCCCACCAACAGAGCCAATGTCTCCAGGGCAGCCCCGTGGCAGCCCCAGAGGGTACGGTACCATAGGTGGCACTGAGGAGGGCAGCACTGATCCCCCTTGGGAGCAGGGCCAGGGTCTTCTTGCACCTCCTCTGACCTGGCTGCTGAACCCTGAGAGCATCTTTTGCTGAAGAGTTTCAGGGAAAACTCTTCTAAAGGGTGTTGGACAGAAAACAAGACACCTGTAGAGGTCTCTCTTCACTTGGTCAGAGGAGATTTATCTCTGCTCCTCCAGTGCACTTGCCAACAGATTGCTCTGTGCTCTTCTCAAGAAAAATAAAAAATGGCAATAAAGCTTCCAGAAATATCATTTTACAGGTTTAGTTAATTCATACAGAATCCTTACTGTTCAATGTCTTCTGCCATTTTTGGATTGATGAATTCACAACATACAGCACTAATTGTCAGGCAGCTACATCTAAACCCTGTAATAGCTAGATGCTCTAACGGGAATTGACAGCTGACACATATGGAAAGTGTTACTTACCATGGCCTGAAATTGAGGGAATTATGTGACAAAATTAAATGCTTACATGCCTGCAGGCAGAAACTCTTATTTTAGTAAGGAACAAAGAAATACAATTACTGCACAAAGATTTACTGCAGGTAAGTTTGATCAGGATTTTATATCTACAATATACCACTTCAAATTATGTCACCAGGTATGCATGTAAACACATTCATCTTGATGGATGTCACAGCTTGCTTAATACTGCCAACAACACAATGCCTTTTTTACAGCAGCATCTTTGAGAAGAAATGAAAACACCCATCTTTTTTATTACTTTCCACATATAGGCATTTACAAATACTTCTTTGTACAATTAAGTTTAATTAAGCATACTGTATTCACTTAGGAAAATTTTTCTTCCATCATCAGGATTTTGAAAGCAATTTTATCACACTAATTTGTTATTTCTGATCCCCCACCCCCTTTAAACCTTATTATTATTTTCCTGTGAAGGCATTCATTTGTCAGACATTCTCCCCAACAAAATCTGCAGCAATGCTGTGCCTTGTTGAACGACCAGTATATTTCATCAGTAGGAAAGGTCTGTTGCTTTAAAAGGAATTCTCATAGGTCGACTACCCACTAATTAAGTAGAAAAAGAGGAGGAATTTGGTATATATTAGTTTGTTTTTTTTTTTTGCTTTCCAAACTGCCAGGTTAGCAAGGATTAGGTAATGGCATAAAGTTGTGTGCATTTTCAAAACATTTTTCCAGCAGGGGGATGTAGAATTCCAGTTTCTTTTATGAGTTGCAAGAATGGTGGGACAATTATTTTCCACGTCATGAGCACCAGAATGGTCTTATTTCAAAAAAGAACAAAGTAAGAGAAAAAAAGGCAAGAAAGCTGGTCTCAGGAGTTTCCATATCTGAGCAACTGTTAAATTGCTTCCCCGTTTGTAATCTGAATAAATGATGACCATGAACACTTTTGAATTACTTACCAGATCACTGCCTGGGAAATGACCGGGGTAAGTATTCCTGAAACTATTCAGAGTAAATTATGGGTGAAAAAGTGAGAGAGCATACACATGATTTAGAAACTATTTGACCAGTACGTGGCAGGCTGAAAACAATGCAAACTGTATCTGCAATTCCTCTGGAGCATGGTTTTCCCTGGTGCGAATCAAGTTAAAAATAAGGTAACATGACACGTAGCAATTAAAGAAAGAAAGAAAAAAAAAAAAGTTGTTAACTAGGCACCCTAGAGCCTTTAGACCAACAAATATAATTTCCCTTGTTAAAATAGTTCAACACTAGTCACAAGGGGAAACCCTGAACCCAGGAGCCCATGCCAAATAAAATACATTTGTTTAAATTTTGAAAAACAAATTGAACATGAGTGCCTGTCATTCAATTTCATCTGGACGTTGACAGCCTACTCCAATGGGACCAGCCAGGATCCCCTGTCTTCAAGAGTCCACAGCATCTCCCCCACCTCAGGAAGTCACAGCTCTGTGGTGGTGAGGGCACTCTCCTACCTGCTCCTGTGCACTGACACAAGAGGTGAAAGCTGGCTTATCAAAGGACCTAAATCCATTTAATTCACTGTGTAGACCTGCTGGAACAGCTTGAGGCAGGTGGGAGCTGAGCTGTGAGATATCCCAGAAAACAGGATGGAGTCCTCACCTGCCACCTGTGAAGGACCTCAATTTCAGCTGGTAGCAAGTATCTCCTGATTACCAGCCTTGGTTTGTCCATCCTCCAGCTGGTATGAACCAACAGCATTACAGTGAATCACAGAGGCTTCAGCAAAGTTGGCCTTGGCTCAGAGATGGGAGCATAGGTGCAGCCTTTTGAGTCTTTCACGTTTGCCACCCAAGCTGCCAACCTGGAAGAGAGATAGACTGGGTTAATTCCTCTTGCAGTTCCAGTTCTCAGCCTGAATTCCCTCTTCCTCACACTCCCCTCTATCCAGTCCCTCACCTACCATGTTTCTTTCTTCACCCAGAGATTTCAGGCACACAAAAAGTAGCTTTTGCAGAGTGCAAAGTGGAGTTTGTCCTGTTGCCCAAAAGCTGCTTTATCATTCCTGCTATGTGTCAGCTGAGGAAGGAAACATTTCCTGTTTAATTGTAGAAAATTGCATTCAGTGATACAGAATCATTTCACAAAACAAAATGCTGGTTAAGCCAATTAAGAGATTCTAAATTAAAAAAGAAACAAGCTGTTGTCAATATACCAATGTCAGCTCTCTCCAGTGCTTGGAGTTATCCAATAATCAGGCGCTTTCAGGGGGTCCAGTTGTGCATCTATTGAAGTCAATGGCAAAACTCCCAATGATATCGGAGGAGCAGAATCCAGTTACTAATCTACAAGCTCAGTAAGAGTCATAGTAATTACGCAGATGTCCATATAAAGAAGTTCAGCTGAAAGTCATTTTGTGTTAAAAAAAAGAGAAAGAGAGAGAGAGATAAATAGAGAAGAGAAATTCTGTTGTAGTAGAAAAACTACTGAAGTCTTAGATTTCAGAGCTAGCAGGTGATAAATCATTTGACATTGTAAAAGTGGTGGACAAATTGTAACAGGCATCAAGATAAGCATGAAGAAAAGGTCTGTAAGAAATTATACCTTCATTTCTGTATTAAGATAGCATGTAACTAAGCCTTCAAAATTCTGAGTTTTAAACCATTAGAAGTGATTTATTTTATCAGGGCTGTGAAGTGTATGAATTAGCGTATTACTGATTTGTTCAGATTTACTTTCTTTGAAATATGGAGCTGGGTTCAAAAGAAAGGGAATAGCAAGAGGGAAACATGTGTAGATCTCCAGACTAGGAGGAACCATTTTAAATTGCTGCAGGGGAGTTTCAAATTAAATAGGGAAATAGTTTGTCTCCAGAGGCTGTGAAATCTTTACTAGTAGCACTCTTTAAGAGTGGGAGTTAAATAAATGTTTTTCAGGAACATCAAGAGGAGAAGCAGATCCTGCCTTAAGAAGGGAAGTTGGACTTGAGGATCTCTTGAAATCCCTTCCAGCCGTCTTTTCTATGATTCTTTGATTTTTATTTTTTTCAAACTGATAATTTCCTTGACTCCCATATGGCTTCTGTTTTACTTATAAGAGCTTTATAAAACAAATATTCCCTGTATCAAATTTATTATAGCAGTGCCTAATGACTAATGAAGAATAATGCTGCTATACTGAGTGTTACAGTAGACAAGTGCTAGATAACCAATGACTCTTTGGCTTTTGAACTAAAAATCCCTTGTTAGCTTGCTCAAGTAGTGAATCACCCTTATGCCATGCACTATATGCTATATCTTTTTGCTTCATGTGGAGATTTTTGTTTAATTTCTTATTTTCTTCCTCTGTAAGTATTTACACTATAATAAGATCAGCACTTACCGTGTTTTTTGGTCAGTGATGCCAGTTTGAGTCTATTCCCTGAACATGTCCCACCTGCACTGAGATGCCTATGTTGGGAAGCTCTTTATTTTTTCTCTAGAGGGAAAGGAAAGGGGCAGGTAGTTTCAGGTGGTGGTTTATGTCTTATGTGGCCTGTTTTGCCTTGCAGAGGTGATTGTCCCTGTCCTGTGGAGTACACAGGGCACTTCAGATGTTGGAACTCGTAACCCAAGGATTTCAAACTAGTATTAGCTTTTTTCTTTTTAGATGGAGATCTAGTCTTTAACATGCCTCTGTAAGATGTTTTTTTCCACACCTTCAACATATTCGGTGGGTTCTCTCTTCACAGGTGGTGTTTGTATTGTCACTCTTTTCTCAGCAATGTCAAGTGCAGCCTTTGTTTTTACCATGACTGTCATGAATACTCCACCAACACGTTTCTGCAACAAGTATCTTGAATAGTCATCTTTCCACTCATTGCCATTTGCATTCACTCTTTGCACATCCTTTTTGGGTCTGGAAGAGGTATCCGTCAGGCAGAAGCACTGTACTTGTGATATAACTACCGCCATGCAAGTGTATGATGCCAAGAAAAGTTTTTGCTCCCAGTGGGGCCTTATCCCTGTGTTAATGCCAGCAATGTGCCATTAATTTGGTATTTTCTTAAACTATGAAAAGGTTGTGATGATCTTCCGCTATTGCTTTGACATTCGGAGTTTGATTTTGCTGTAGGAAGTGGTTCACGGATAACCCAGTACCTCTATCAAATTTGATTGTGTGCTTGGTTGTTTTCCTTTAGAATTCCTTCTCCACTGCTCAGAAGGAGGGTTCCCAACTGAGACTCAACTTTTCTGAAGTTATTCATTTTTCCTCTTGTGGTCCAGTATGGTGAAAATGAATGCACAACCTCACAGAAATTAGTCTGCCATGAAACATGAGAAAATTATTTCATCTGCCGTGAAGTGATTCACAGATATTTTTTAGAAATGCAGGCCAGTAGAAAGAGGACTGGTCAGGGGTCACAAACATGTAATAACCCTTAAGGAATTGATTAGCACATCCAACAGATTAAATCAACTACAATATTTAATATATTTTTTCATTTAGTTGAAGTTACTGAAAATAATGATTTGCTTAAAAACAATAAAAATCTAGTGATGCCAAATTTATTTTCCCTACCCCCTACTAGTATGCATATTGTGCAGCACAGAACTGGTTTCTTGCAAATCAACCTGAGAAAATCTGCAGCAATGCTTGGAAACTAGGGTGTTTACTATTTGCCACAGTGGTTGAAAGAGAGAACTGCAAAGCATTGTGGTCTCAAAGAAAATAAAATCAGCCCTCTATTTGAAGAGAGGCAGTGGGAGCAAAATACAACAGATCAACTGTATTTAATAATATCAGTAAAACCATAGTGGGCTTCTGTTGACAGAAATGTATATCTGGGCCGAGCTTGCAGCATGTGTTGATACGGTTTCACTGCTCTTAGTGCCTGAGCTTGGAGTAAAGATATTGCAGTTATACCTATCCATGCTGTGATCACACTCTCGAAGGCACCATAAAGCCTTCTAATGATAAAGATAACGAGCCATCAAAATAGAGTGGCTGGAAATTGTGAAGCATCCTTTGTTGAAGGTCTTTAAATGGAAGCTGAATAAAAAGCTATCTGGAATGATGTGGTTACAGATGATCATGCCTTTGGGCAGATAGATGAAGTAATTGACCTCTTGATGTCCTGGCCAGATGCATTTTTTTTATTTTTTTATTTTTAACTATATAATCTTGGATTTTCATTGGGCAACAAACCTCTGTTTTTCTGAGGCTCTTTTACTGCCTCAGTGCAGAGTTGATGCATCAGTCTTCAGAGTCACGTCTGAGCACTAGTAATGCCTACTATTAGGTTTGCTTGCAAGATTCATTTCTAAAAAATAATATTATTCTAAGATTGCTCTGAATGTAGCAAGTCACCTCACTTCTTGCTGCTGGATTCTGTAGATCTGTGGCTGTCCTTTGATCAAGAGAAGACATTAAAATGTGAAGAGCTATTGGCAACGATGACAGCTGTGTACTCTTGGAATTTAATAGGAGAAATGTATTTCTGTTGTATAGGATTTTGTAGGCTGGTTAGGTGTGCAAACTGCATGCAAAGAATCCCTTGCTTTTTACATTCTGCGTATTCCTGTCTCCAGCCTACCTACAGCATCTGCCTGTTGGCTTCATCTGGTTTTATAACAGGAATGGAGGTTTAAAACTACCATTAGGGTATGAATCTAGCAGATTTAGCTTTACTGAGTTCCACAGCACTTGTTCAACTGGATTTCTGCTTGCTATTGTAGTTAATGAAAACTGTTATTTGGCTGGCAGTCTGGTAAATGCTTTCATAGAGCAATCCAGATGAAATAGATCCAGGGGCTCTGCTTTCTTCAGCTGTAGCCATTCATGTATAGGCATTTACCTGTCAGTGAATTCCTGCTGACTTCACAGGGAAGAGTGGCCAGCCTGAGAACATTGTGGGACGGTGACTTCGGAGCATCTTCCATGCAGGCAGAAAGGGTGTGACTGTGTGGGGCCAGCTCTAGGCAGAGAGATAGAGGAAACTCTGTGAGTTTCTTCCCATAAGGGTGTTCAGCCAAACAGGGCTGAATTTACGCTTGGTTATGTCTGGCTTATTAGGCAGGATATTTATTATATTGTGTGATTTCGATGGAGCCTTTGAATAGAGAGAATGTGTTCCTGTCTCAGATTTGCTCTTTCCCTAGGCATTTTAAATAACTGTTAATATACAAACTTAAAATTTAAGTTAATATGGTATTTAGGATGTAACACTCCTTTGTGGTTTAACCTGTCATTATGTCTGATTATTCCACTATGTTATGAGCTTACTCAGAGTAGAAGAGAAAAACATCTTGTCTTCCTGATGAGGCGAAGAAGAAGAAGAAAATAATTACATAAAGGAGAGCGCGGGACCCATTCTTCCTCTGTTACACTGGACGCACATCGCTGCTATTCCAGGCATTTCAGCAAAGTTACTCTGAATTTGCATCTGAGTCACCAAGGGCAGGGTTTGGCCCACACTGTGTAAAGGCTGCATCCTGTTGTCATGGTAATAGAAGTTCTAAAAATTGTAGAGAAGCAGAGCACCAGGTTGTTGTGATAAATGATGCATTAAAAGTGACTGCTTTCTCATAGCTTCTTACTTTTAATTGATGCCTTTTTTGTGTGTGTGTAATCTATTTTTATTGATGGGTACAATTAGCCAGGATGCTCCTGTAGCAGCGTTGATGTTCCAGTGGCCGGATATCACACGGGAGATGCCCGGGTTATGTTTTATAGCAAGATGAGCAATCGGTTAGCTTAAACTTATGCGACAAACTTATGTTCTGTGCTTTCCTATTGATTTCTGCAACAGCTGTCATGCAGCAGTGGGAATCAACCTAAAGCTAATGCTATCACAGTGACAAGAAGGAAACCACATTTTTGACATCTGAAACGTTCTGTATTCTGAAACAGGCTTATGGGGAAGAGACATGTTTCTGTGAACTCTATACTTTTTTACTTTCAACATTTCTGCAGGGAGACTGTAACTTGTATAATGCTTTTTGGTGGTCTTTCTGGTCTGTGCTGGGCTGAACTTTGAGGCCTATAGACCCATCCCAGCCAGTTTACAAATCATTGGGTTGGCTTTGCTTGATTAGCTCCATCAGCCCCTCCCTGATTCATCAGCTTGCCAGCAATCACGTCTTTGGGAGGAGAGACCTGATTCACTTCCTCCTGGGGAGTTATGGGTGGCACCAAATAAGAAGTGAGTACAGAAAGGAAACACTGGAAAGCTAAAGGCAGTGGTGAAAGAAAGTTGAATTCAAGTTTTAATGGCATAGCACATCATTGTGCATATAAAATGAGAGGTATTGCTGTCCCAGTTTACAGGAACCTAACTTCAGGTGTCTGCATATGGGAGTCCATGGGTGTCTAAACTCTCAGCATAGACAATAGGGTGGGATTTCTTCACCTAAATGTGGCACCTATTGTCATTTGAGATATTCTGGGATATCAAAGACATCTAGGTTATCTGGTAGGTTTATCCACTTTTGAATATGCCTAAAATGGCACCAACATTCAGGCAACTGAATCTTCCCAGTATCTAAACTGGACAAATACATCTCTCAGATATTCAGCTGATACTGATGCTGCATTAATCTGATGCCCACTAGCTGTAATGAGATCTTAACCATCAACTCACATGTAGGCACCTATACTGTAAATACATTGCTATCTAAAAATGGCTGTGAATTTCATAATTAATTACTGTTTTTCAGCCATAACCTTAACCTCAAATGAAGTAAGGGAAAGCAATGATTTATTTATTTATTTATTGCTTTTAATTGAAATCATATCACGTTATCTCCATTGAAATCAGAATAAAATTTCTACTCATTTCAGAGGGGGCGAGAGAGAATACATGTGATTTATGAATATAGCTCCTTAATGATAACATCAGGGTGACTGTTTTTCCTGGTCTACACAGCCTTTCTTTGTTTAAGCTGTTTAAACAGACAAGATCTCAGGTAGTATCTAGACTCTGTTGTCATTAAAGGGAGAGAGAGGCACCTCTACAGGGTCTCTTTCCAGTTATTAATTAGTGTGCCTCACTCATGACACTCATAATACATATTTAAGTCCAGAATAACTCTTTGGTGATCAGAATTAGGCAAGATGAATTGCCCTGAATGATTGCAAGCAACTGATATGACAGCTATTTAGGTGTCCCCGTAACACCAGTCTATAGGAAAGAGGGAGTAGATGAGATTGGCTCTGTGCTTACTGATGCCTGGAGAAACAGCTGTAAAATGTTGACAGGAATTTCTATTGAAGGGTTACATCACATATAAATATATAAATTAATTGATAAACTAGTTTTTTGGAGAAAATCACTGTTATGCCTTTGGTGCATACTGATGATTGGAAGAGGGATGTGATCCTTCTGTGGGGTTGGGTTAGTTTCTGTGTTTGTGTCCTGCAGTGATTTTGATCAGCAAACTTCAGGATACAGATCAGGATACAGGAAAGCACTAGGCACTGAACCTCAAATTCAGCAGGATTCGTGCGCATAGGAATTATTTTTTCTTTTTACTGGAATTTTTTCTGTGCTAAAACTTAGGCACTTGCTAGTCAGAGGCTAGCTTCCTACAAACTGTAATTTGCAGTATGACCTATAAGGTTGTTCTGCTTTTTAATTGCTCTGCTTACCTCATTCCGTGGTATTCACAGTAAAATGTTGCTGAGCTAAAAGGGAAGTTAACTATAGCAGCTTTTTAGTGTACCTCAAACACTAGCTGTCTTGGAGGAAGTTTATTCTTGGAGAGCAGGCTTTGAACACTCCTCAGCAGGCTGTCGTGTCTGTGGCTGTGCTCTGGGGCTCACGGATGAAGCTGCCACCTGACCTATGACCTTAATGTCTTCCAGAAGTTACTGCCCTGTTGGAAGAACTGCAGAAACCAGCAAGTCCCAGCTCCTCAGTCCCTGCAGTTTCCAGGTGTGGTCACCGGGATGGTGCCTGTGCACAGCCCCTGCTATCACTACCAGGGTCTATGTGCTGAGCCCAGCCGGGACAGGTGGCTGGGAAAACCACGGCAGGTCAAGTGGGAATGTGCATGTGAACAGCTCTTGGGAGAATTGCTCTGGAAAGATGCTAATAACAAATCTATCAACCCCGTGGAGCTCAAGTGTGTGATTTGAGCAGTTTCTCCCTGAGACAATGTGTGCATGCTCACATATTCACAGAAATAACTCATGTCTTGGAAGGCAACAAAAATGAAAACTACATGGCAGTGAAAATAATAATGGCCAGGGGCTGCTATAGGATTATTATTTTTAGCTCTTAAACAGTGACAGTACTTTCTATGCTGTAGAGTGATGAAGGTAAAATGTAAGTCCTGCTCAGATTAAGTTGCTGGGAAGAAAATACATAAATCCATAGTTTTAATGAAAAGAAACAGCAGAAGAGGGTACAGTCAGAGGAAAAAAAAAAGAAAAGGGAAAAAAAACACTTAAAGGGTCTGTTTTTATTTTTTCTGGTCAAAATATAGGATGTAGATTGAAGAAGTCAAATCTCACAGGAAGCTAGCGCTGTCCTTTACTGCACTAAAGCTGCTCTTGGGTTTGCAGAGCAGGCAATGGCTGAGCTTATTTTTACCTGTGGAATGCCAAAATATGGCAAAATTATACAAAGCCCAGAGAACACACATAAAGCAACAGAACGAACTGCTGCACGTTCCTCCTGTCCTCACACTAAATTACATACATTCTGATAAATCTAAGGTAGTAGATTTACCTTCTGATGTCTTAGTGGGAAGCAGCTCACTAGCTAAGGTGCTGCAGGTGTAGCTGAAGAGAAAGGACAGAGAAAAAAAGAGCAAGACTGGACTTGGCTAAAACAGCCTTCTGCAAGCCCCACCTCAGCAGCAGCTCTACTGAAGTTGTGTTTTTCAAGGATCTTTGCTCAGAAGGCAACAAAGAATGCAAATAGGCTGGAGTGGTTAAAAAAGTCATAATGTTCCCTTCTCCTCTGGCAAACAGTCAGAAAGGAGAAACGGACCTGGAACAGAGAGTGGACTTCAATGTTTCTTCTGTTCTCTGCATAATGGAAGGCGTTGATCAGGGCAGGGGCATGAAATACTGCCTTGGCACACGGAGTGAGCATCTGAGCTGGTGGAGATCCCTCTGCTGAGAGCACAGGGACAACTTCATTCGTCAAATTGCGTAGAAAAGAATAAAAAGAAAGAGTATATACTATTTGCTTTTATGTTTTCAGAGCTGTTAAAAATTCATGGCCCTGTTCTCCAGGAAATTCATCAGGCATGACTGAACTGAAAAGTGTTTTATGTTTCATATGTGTATCTTGAGGAGAAGTGGAGAGTGGTCATAACTCATGAACTAAAACTGACTTTGATGTGATCAGCATACTACTATGCTGCGTGCATTTCCATGGAAGTATATGTGAAGATTAAGCAGATGGAAGAGCCTTTTAAAAAGCCCTTGCTGTCCCCCAGGGACTGTTGTCAATGAAGAAGGGGTTCAGCTGACCTGTTGCTTCTCAGGCTGCGTTAGTGCTGCAGACCAGACTGGAGGTAGAGGGGATGAGGATGGGAGATGGGGCACACTTATTTATTGCTTTTTGCCTGTGGCTTGTGAAAATACACAGGTAGGAAATGGAACTAGAGGATTACTGAGACCCGCAAAGGATGTGCATTTACAGCTACTGATGGGGGCAGAAGCTGATGTAACTTCCTCTTCATTGTTAATATCACATATCGTGATACAGAAATCAGAGAATTAATTACAGCACACAATATGGTACTTTCCTTATAAACCGTGGCCATTTAGCAGTTAATCATTGGAACTATTAAAATGCATAAAAGCAGGCAATGAAATATATTAAATTTGTACCATTTCAAAGTAGATTTATATTTCAAAAAGAAAAAATGGGATCGGTTTGCTGCCAAAACAAACCCCAAACTCAACAACAACAAAAAACACAAATCCAAAAGCAAATAGAATATCATGTGTTACTAAAATAGCTGGAAATTATATATTTTACTAAGTTGTGTGTTCTCCAGTAAATTTTAGTTAATGAAAATATTAAGAGGATTAAATATTAAAAATGTCAAGCTATATAAATGATGGATACTTCTGAAAACAGTAGCACAAATTATTTTGAAA
This sequence comes from Cygnus atratus, assembly GCF_013377495.2. Classification (NCBI taxonomy): domain Eukaryota; kingdom Metazoa; phylum Chordata; class Aves; order Anseriformes; family Anatidae; genus Cygnus; species Cygnus atratus. The sequence goes on along the minus strand of NC_066362.1, from coordinate 138,967,670 downwards.
ATATAAGTAGTAAGATGCTTCTTGCAGTTATTTCAGTGAAAACATGTAAGCTAATAATTTAATTCACTTTCTCATTGCTAGTTACCAATGGCATTTGAATGTTCCCTTGTTGACTTTTGAGTATACTTTTTCTTCATATTTTATTCATGGACTCTTTAGATTTGTGCTTGTGTTCTTTTCACATACAGTAAAGGTTTTCCTACATCAGAAGCTGCTTCAGAATATTTTGTATGAATTTACCTTAAATATCATTTTATTCCACACTAGTTGCATCTTCTTATTTTCATAATCCCCCCAATGGCTGATTTACTAATCTGAGAGGTTGTCTGATCCCAACCTTCTCTGGTCTTCTGAAAACTAGCCTTAAGACTTGGCTGCATCTAGAGGAAAGCGGGGTTTTGCAGCAGTCATGACTGACTCTTCTTCACTCACAACTGATGTTTCTGAAATATTTTTATCACACGATGTTTGGCCCCAGGCATCGGGATGAGGAAGTCACCCACCTGACAGTCGGCATGCATCCCTTCTGCTTGATGGGAAGAACAGCACACCATTTCTGTGAACAGTTGTGTAGAAACTGTCAGTCTGGAGAGGCAGTGCTCTTTATGAAGATTATGTGTTGTTATAGGAAATGTTCAGAAAGCCTCTGAATAACCTGCTGGTTACCAGCTAGCACTTAGGGCTTTTTCCTTGGGGTCTAATTTTTTAGAGATTTACTTGTGTGTTTAAGAAGATCTTGAAGACAATGTTGTAGTAATGTACTCCAGAGTTTCCACCAGGAAGGTCAATCTCCCTGTAGTATCGTTCTGAGATCTGCACAATCGTGTTTCTTTCTACGCCACAAAGCATCTCTTTTTCTCCCACAGGACTGATATAATAACGTCCAAGTGTGTTGGAGACCGACCATTGGATCCATCATCTCCGGACAGTCAGGATTTCAATGGTTGTGTTCATTTAATTTAATTTACTCGAAGACATAGTAACAGAGTACTATGAAGGATTCACTGTTTTGTGCTATTTCCTTCAGAGCTGATGGAAAATGTTCTCCTCCTCCAGGCAATGGAGAAAAGGTGAAATATTCAGAGAAAAAAATGTTCTCAGGAGGACTGGCAGGTATCCTCACTGCTTCATAGGAAAAATAATAGTTGCTTTATAACCTACAGTGGGACCCTAGAAAGCTGGAAGGGGAGTGATGGAAGAACGGCACTAAGATGCAGTGCCTAGGAGCGTGGTATCACGCAGGCAGAGGGGAGAAAAGGCACGAGGGAGCTCTGAAATCCACACCCCAGCACCGATTCAGCTGGGTGGCACTGCGAGGAGCTTCCTCGCAGCCAGCCCAGCCGTGCTGGCACGTATCTCGCCCACACACCAGCTGGGAGCCCGGCTCCCCTGCCTCACCGCTCCATCTGCCGCTGCTGTTTGGGGAGGAGGGCAGGCTCGCCTTCAAACGTGCGCCCGGAAGGCTCTCTCTTACTTTTAGTCATTTTCAGGAGAAAATAAAAAGGGGGGGATGCTGGGGGGGAAAAAAAAAAAAAGAGAGAGAATGCTGAATTCTGTGGAGAGCTGGGTTGGGTGTCCTGGGGCAGCTCTTCTCCCAAGGGGAGCCCTGGTGCTGCTGCCGCCACCTGTATTTTGGGAAGCAGAAACATCTGGGTGCCTGTACCTGGAGAGTCCTCCACAGACAGCCGAATTGTGTTTCTTCTCCCGTTACCATGGAGATGGGAAATGCTCTTCTGCAGAGACCGCAGCACTCAGGGGACCAGGGGATCTCAGAAAGATCTGAGACGGCACCTCTTTTTTCAGATGCAGCACATGCTCCTCTAAAAGGAAATTAGAAGTTCAGTTCCTGCATATTCCTTAAACATTGGGTGAAAACATCCTGAGAGCTGTACGTTTCTCCTCTGGGATATCCATCTTGCTGATCAATAAATTCTACAGCTGGTGATGGGAGGATGATTTATGGCATGGTGCGGTATCAGAGTTACGCTGCTTTGTTGATGTATTGATGCAATATATTATGGAGGCAATATCCTGCAGTGATACACTGATTCAAAACCTGGTTGTAACCAGCAGCAGCATTATGGAATAGTCCTGTCTACCTTTTCTTCTTTCTTTTTATGTCAGTCAGATGAAAACTTTTGGGGTGCTGCCACTATGGCACTGCTGGTCTTCTCAAAGAGAAAAAAAAATCTTCATTTTTTCTGCACGTTTGTACCAGCTGCCCTCTTCAGTTGATGCTGTTCCCAGGGAGGGCAGCCAAATGATGTTCACGGGCTCTGGACACCGCCTGCTTCGCAGCCTGATGGACCAAGTATCCTTTGCAGCCTGGGTAATGGGGGCTGCCAATGCCTTCAAAACAGAAGAGGCTGCCTGAGCTGTCCTGTTGTTTCACAAGCATGGTCTGTGTTTACTTGCTCCCTTCCTCTCCCCACCAGTGACGAGCAGTGTTTGTTTTCAAGTGGCTTTGCTTTTGCCACATTCACAGTGAGTGAAGTGCATTGCAGCCACTGGAGTATATCGAGCAGTAAGACTACATTAAGAAAGCCTCCTAGGGAAGCTAGCGTACCACAGTGTTGAAATTAGACAACATATTGTACAACACAGCCTCAGATATTCAGATGAACATTTTTCCTCGAGGTCCCGTAGGCATATCCAAGTTTGAGCAGCGAAGAGTACAAACAGCTGCAATCCTCATGAGCCAGTGGGCGCACTGCTGTCACCAGCTACTGAAGTGTAAGTCAGTGACGTCGGCACACCTTGAGGAAAAAAAGTCTGCTACCCAAACAAAATACCATTTCTCAGAAGGGAGTAGAGCACTGGGTTAGAGGAGGAGCAGGATCTTACTGCAGAGTGCCAAAAGGAGGTCTGCAGAAGGGAATTAAGTGTTCAGGTATTTGTCTTCAAATGTGTTTTTTTTTTTTTCTTCTGGCTATCGACACAGATGTGCTGGCATGCTCTGATGTAAACTATTGCCTGCTAAAAAATTCTAACAACTTCTTTTTTGGGGGGAGAAAACAGCAACGAGTTATATGCAATAACTGTTCAAAGCTTGTCATAAATCCAGGGAGCCATCAGATAAATAGACTACCCATACCTCTAAGTCCTCAGTGTGCCCCTCAGACACAGTGATTGCTTTGGAGCAGATGGAGAACTGAAAAGCCACCCAAAGCTAAAGGGAGCACCTGGCACTCTTTCCAGGGAGTGCATAACCATGTGTCTTTGAACTGTGTACATATAGCTTGCCAGGCAGCCTTACAAGATGTAGCTAATGACATTAACGAATTCCCCTCCTCATAAGGTCTATCTTAAAAAAGAAGCCAAGAAAGTGGCTCTGTTGGAAACCTTTTTATTTATTTATTTATTTATTTATTTATCAAAAATGTTTATTTATTTTAAAGTAGGACACAAAGCCCCAAATCAAAACGTGGTCTAGAAAGGGCCCCATTCAGATGGTTTACCAATGTGCCTTACAAGGGCTGCAACTACTGTCACTCCCAGTTTCAAGGTCTCTACGCTGTGGGGTCTCTAAAGCCCTAAGACTCCCACCCACAAAAGAAAGAAAGATCATAGAATGGCTTGGGTTGAAAGGGACCTTAAATATCTCATCTAATTTCAACCCCCCTGCCATGGGCAGGGATGCCACCCACTAGATCATATTGCCCAGGGCTTTGTCCAACCTGGCCTTGAACACCTCCAGGGATGGGGCATCCACAACTTCTCTGGGCAACCTGTGCAAGTGCCTCACCACCCTCTCTGTGAAGAATTTCCTCCTAACACCAAATCTAAATCTCCCCTCTTTTAATTTAAAACCATTCCTCTTTGTCCTATCACTGTGTAAAAAAACACCCTCCATCTTGTTTATAAGCACCCTTTAAATAGTGAAAGACCACAATGAGGTCACCCTGGAGCCTTCTCTTCTCCAGGCTGAACAGCCCCAGCTCTCTCAGCCTTTCTTCATAGGAGAGGTGCTCCAGCCTTCTGATCATCTTCATGTGCCCCCTCTGGACCCGCTCTAACAGCTCCACATTCTTCTTGAGCTGGGGCCCCAGACCTGGATGCAGCGCTCCGAGTGGGGCCTCATGTGTGCAGAGCAGAGGGGCACAATCCCCTCCCTTGCCCTGCTGGCCACTGCTCTGTTGTTGCAGCCCAGGACGCAGTTGGCCTTCTGGGCTGCAAGTGCACACTGCTGGTTCATGTCAAGCTTTTTGTCCACCAGCACCCCCAGGTCCTTCTCTGCAGGGCTGCTTTCAGTGAGTTCTTCACCCAGCCTGTACTCATGTCTGGGATTGCCCTGACCCAGGTGCAGCACCTTGCACTTGGACTTGTTGAACGTCATTAGGTTCACACGGACTCCCTTCTCAAGCTTGTCCCGATGGCAAGGGATGATATTCCTTCTTTCTGTTGTATTAACTGCACCACTCAGCTTGGAGTCATTGGCAACCTTGCTGAGGGTGCACTCAATGCAACTGTCTATGTCCCTGATAAAGATATTAAACAACACCCATCCTAAGATGTCCCTGAGGGACATCAGTTGTCACCAGCCTCCACATGGACATTGAAGTTTTGACTGGAAGTCTCTAGCTGTGGCCATCCATCCAGTTCCTTATCCACTGAATAGTTCACCTTTCAAATCCACATCCCTCCAATTTAGAGATCAGGATGTCATGTGAGACCATGTCGATGAAAGATCATGTGTTCCCTTTTTTTCCCCATAAACTAAAAATGAATCAGGGAACTCAATACTTCTGTTAAGGATGATAAAAGGTCTTTAGTAGCTCAGATTGCTCAGGAAACACAGGTAATAGAGCAAAGTAGATAAATTAGATGTCACTAAGCACCTGAAATTCTCTTCAGTAAAAACTGGCTTTGCATCCAGTTATCAAGCAGGGAACCATTTACAGTACTATTCAGTTGCTGGAAATTTTAGGAGTGGTTGAGGAATTCGGGTGCAGATGTCACTGTCTATGTCTATTTCTGGATATGTTGCTGTGCAATTAAACTAGAACTCTTCTTTTGCTCATCTGAAGGATGGAATAGCAATAAACGGGTATATGCTTCACAGTATGTCTTGATAAAAGTTCCATGTTGATTAGTTACTTGGGCAACTAGCCAGTGCTCTCTGCTAATTGTAGAAGACGGAACATTTATTTTGTAATAGACTTTTAAAAAATCTATCCTTGCACCTTAAATTAGAAGATATTAAATGAGAGTAGATCTGATTTGTGTTTTGAAAGAAGAGAAAGAAAAGAGAAAGCAGTACTGATGCTTCAGCTTCAGAAGGTGTGTAAGTTCCAATCTATTTTATTTTGGTTTCTTTAGATTTCCAAACTGGAGATCAAGTAAGAATTTACCACTTTTCTGAATGCTTCCATTCTGGGAAATGGCCCTCAGTGGCAGAGCACAGAAAAGAAATGTTGCTGCCAATGTATGCTGAAAACAATTTTAACCAGACAAGAAACTTCTGAAAGGTTTCTTTTTATGCAGAGAAACTGCATAACACTAAAGCTACTGCTTGTCTTGACGCATTTGTGTGAAGTAGATTTTTGCTTGTACACTTTCACTTGTTTTGAATGATAATTCTCTGGAGCTTGATGTACTATATTTTTTCTTCCACAGTAAATCCTGCTTCAAGTGGAACAAACTTACATCTTCAGCTGTTAGAATTAAAGATTCTTGTGCATTTGCTGAAGACTTTTCCTGAAGTCCTTGCTTCCTTTGAGCAAAGACTCAAAGAGCAGACTCTAAATAGCAGGGCTCACTAGTTAAACATTGATACAACTCGGCCTCAGATAAATCTACCCACATTGTTCACTAAGTGGTGTGCTGGAGTGTAGTGGTGAAGAACAGCATCTTCTGCCAGGAAGGCAGAAAGCTGCTCACCGAGGAGGATTTTTGCCTTTACTACAACTGCTTCCACCAAGATAATCAGCTAAAAGAGGCCATGAGACAACCCTGATTATGTCTCAGTCATTGACAGCCATAACAGCTTGTATATACTATTAAGCAGTTTGTCACACATCACAGTATGCACTGAAAATATTGTGATAGATGCAGCTACTACTGTATATGGAGCTGTCAGAAAATGGGAGATGCAGGGATTGTGCCTTCACAAATACAGAAGTTCCCAAGGCTGTTTCATCTAGCATGTTTCTTTTTAGTCAAGAAGCAGAGTAATTCTTATGAAATTGTTCAGTATTCTTCTCCCTATGGATATTTTCACCTTGCTTTTCCCCTGCCTTAAGAAGGAAAGAGTAATCCAGCTCATTAATTCACCCCACGTGTTTGTAGGAGCAAAAGGTCATTTACACATATGCGGTCTTCATGAAGTCAGATTTTCAGTAGTGAATAAATGGTGAAGGCAGAACCGCGTAAAAGAAAGCTTGTTGAGTGGTGCTTCGTTGCAGAAGAAGAACACTGAGCTGTTGACTACAAGAAATGACCTGGATTCAGAAAAGTTCTCAGTGGCAGAGCTGTAGGATTTTACATCCTAGGATGGGCCTCGGGGGCTAACATCATCTATCCCCACCCTTAAGATAGGACCAAGTATGTATATATTGCTTCTGATGGGTATTTTTTTAACCTACAGAAACGTAAACTCTACTGTCTCCTTAGGCATTCTATTCTACTCCGTTGCTGTCATTGTCATTAGAACACTTTTTAGCAAATGCAGCTTGTATTTTCCTTACTGCTACTAAGACCACTTACTTCTTCTTCTATCCATCACAGAAATGGACAGAATAATTTCCTCCTGTTTGCAGCAGTCCTTGAGATATAGTTAGACTACTCCTCTGACTTCTTGTCCTTAGGCTAAACAACCTTGTTTCTCTCATTTCTTCCTGTCAGCTTGGTTCTCTTGACCTGTGATAGTTTTGTTACACCTTTCTAGACTCTTTCCATTTGATCTGTGTTATTCTTGAAGAATGTCTATGGAAACCGGATACCTTACTGTTAAAGTATTTCCCAATAGAAAATAAAGAAGGTAAAGATCAGTTGTTCAAGGCAAGAGTGGCTGCTCCTCAAGGTAAGGGAAGGCAGGAGATGGCCATGGCCTCGGTGACAAGCAGGGGGAGCAGAGGAGGTCAGGCAACACTAATAAGTGCCAGACAACAGTCCAAGCTGCCAAAAATGTCACAGCAATGAGAAAGGTCTGAGGCCAAGCCAGAAGTTAAGTCTGAAGGTCAGGATCAGCAAGGGACATGGCAAGGTACAGGTATGGCTGGAGGAACAGAGCTCAGGCAAAGACCAAGGAGGAATGCCTTATCCTGAATGCAGCCCCTGAGATAAAGAGAGTCAAGGCCCTTTGAAGGCTGAGTCTCTCACAGCTCTGATTCAGGAACACACAGCTGCCCCAGAGCAGAGAGATGGCCTTGAGCACAGTCAGCCAAATTCTTAGGAGGACAGGTTACTGTTCTCTGACTGCCTAAGCTTCTCCAGTGTAAACCAGTTCTCCCCAGCAGGCATCACATGTAATTTTAGTAAGAATTGTCTGTACTGCCTTATGTAGTTTGGCGCTGATGTTGGGAATAAGTATTCTTAAGTATATACTTATAAGTATTTATATACTTATATATTCTTAAGTGTATAGCCCGTAAGTATATACTCCAGTTCCTTTGGAGTCTCAGCAGATGCTTTCCTTTCAGTAGTGTGTCATTAACATCTGCTCTCTGAGCCATCCCTATGGTACAGCAAGTGATTTGGGACTGTTGTGGGGGGCTGTGACAAAAGCTTCACTAACGTCAAAAGCTTCGCTGTTTCTGCTTTTTCTCTTATCTTTTTGTTGTTGTTGTTGTTCCTGAGGGTGTTGGTTATCACCAGAATAGGTTGATAGATGCCTTATTCACACAGAAATAGAATCCTTCATTCCAAGGACTGATTTTTAGAGAGCAGCGTCAAAGAAAGAAGTGTTCTTGTTTAGCCTTAGAATATGAAAAAAAGTATTGGACTTAAACTGAAAAATTTGAATTCCGTTTCTCAAAGGCAATGATTATATATAAGCCTCCATACAATCAGTCATGAGCACATCTCCTGTTCGCAGCTTTCCTCCAGAACAAAATACCCATACATAACTAATATGACATGGAAAGGACGTTAAACAGGAGTCAGACTTTGGAGATTATTATTTAGAAAACACAAATCCATTTAGCCAAACAGATGGATGTTCCTGTTGGACTAGTCAAGTGAATAGGATTTTGTATCTGACAGACTTTCACATATCTGCAATTTTGAAGTTTATGAGCATCAGCCTCGGAAAGGTATATGCCTTGACTATGCTTCTTCATATTTTTCTTCTAGGTATACCTGCCTCTCCTAAACTGCCATGCCCTGCTAAATGCTTACCACAAAGAAGGATGTGTGCATTTAACCCAGCAGTTAATCTTTCAAATTTAGCAAAAGGTAGATCAGTCCTTATACCACGATCTCCAGGTCTCAAGATATTTTCTCATTCCTTCTGTGTGATTCCTCATTTACTTTGTGAGTACTTCTTCCTACATTGCACTCCATGCTGTGTCCTCAAGCAGCAAATTCATTTATATGATGCCAAATTTATGTAGCATAAAATCAATTGATGATCTTCAGAAGCTGCTAAACCAACCCAAGCCTTTATCAGCATGTGAATGCCTTTGTACCTGAGTTTGGAAGGAGCATCAATATCCCTGTCTACTGTCTTGCAGCATGAAGACATTCTCAAACTTTCTACAAATATCTCATTCTTTAAATCAGAGGAAAATTGGTTGTGTTAAAATTTTCCTACATAAACTGCCTTTGCAAAAACTCTTCAGTGATTCACTGCTATGCTCTGAACTGCAGTTATCCAGCTACTCCAAGACATAATTGATAGTGACTGGTTCCCAAAAACATTGGCGTTGAATCATACTCATTGATTGGTGCCAGGACTATCAATTGACAGCCTGTTAACCAAATAATTTTGTCCTGTCATGTTTTGTGTCTGAAACTTAACAAAGACACTGAAAAATAGTATGGCGTTCAGAGATAGGTTACAAGAATGAATCAAAATCTGAAAAAAATGACATGTAGTGAGATACTAAAAAGACGCTATGAGGCAATATAATCACCCACTGTAAATATCTGTGCTGGAACATAATATAGTGCTGGTACATAATATACTACTCTTTAATCTAACAGAAAAGAGATACCAAGAAACAAAGACTTGCTGTAGCTAACATGATTCAAATGGATATGATTAGAAAGGTATAGTACAATTAACAATAAAGCCATTTGCCAAGGGATATAGTATATTATCAGATATTAGAGACATTTTCTAGTTCTAACATGAGCTCCCAGGCTCTTCATTGGACCTGTCAAGTTCTATTTCCTGAGCCATAAAGGACATCATATTTGGTGTCTTATTCCACAGTCCTATTTTAATCCATTGGTCTTTATTTTTTTTTCCTGGCTCTGGTCAATTAGTGCAAATGTAAGCAGTGGAAATAACTAAATTTTTTAGTATGAAGTGGTAACAATTCTGGATGTTTATTCTTGCAGATAATATCTTTCTATCAGTGTCCATTTTATTCCAAGAATTATATTTAATAGGGAAGATGATTTATAACAAGAGCTACTCCCACAGTGAAAACAATTTGTTGTAAATGCTCGCTGGAGTCAGAAAATAATTGTGAAAAACAGAAGAAGATGATGCATTTTTAAACTTCTTCTAAGTCATTAGCAGAAGATAGTCAGGTGGTATGTGGTTGCCAGCAAAACACATGTCTATTTAACTCATTGCACTGCAGCTAACAGTAATATAAAATAGGAATAACCCATGCCTTTATTTATTTATTTATTTATTTATTTATTTATTATATCTAGGGAAAATGCATAAGGACATTGGGTTTATGTGGCAAGATTTTGGTAATGGGGAGCTGCACAGGTGGCCTTTCTGAGCAGCCCAGGTGCTGCTTCCATCTGTGTCAGACACAGCAACTTCCAGCATTCTCCAAAACAGAGACCTGCTGGCCAGAGCTGAGCCCATCAGTGAGAATGGTTGCAACTCTGTGATAACAAATTTAAGAAAGGACAAAAAAACACTGCAGCATCTGTAAGAGACAGGAGTGAGAAAATGTGAGTGAGAGAGAAGCAGCCCTGCAGCCCCCAAGGTGAGTGCAGCAGGAGGGCAGGAGGTGCTCCAGGCACGCAGCAGCAGTTCCCCTGCGGCCTGTGGAGAGGCCCCTGGTGGAGCAGGCTGTCCCCCTGCAGCCCATGGGTCCCACATGGAGCAGATCTCCACGCTGCAGCCCCTGGAGGAGCCCCCGGTGGAGCAGGTGGATGTGGCCTGGAGGAGGCTGCGGCCCATGGAGAGCCCCCGCAGGAGCAGGCCCCGGGCCGGAGCTGCAGCCCGTGGAGAGGAGCCCACGCAGGAGCAGGGGGTCTGGGGGGAGCTGCCGCCCACCCGTGGGGGACCCGTGCTGGAGCAGTTTGCTCCTGGGGGATGGGTGGACCCCGTGGTACGGAGCCATGTGGGAGCAGTTCTTGAAGAGCTGCTGCCTGTGGGCAGCCCCCGCAGGCTCAGTTTGGGAAGGACGGCATCCCGTGGGAGGGACCCCACATGGAGCAGGGGCAGGGAGTGACCGTGAGGGAGCAGTAACTGACCAGAACCCAAATTTCCCATTCCCCTGCACTGCTCAGGGGAAAGATTTAGAAGAGTTGGAAATGAAGGAAGGAATTTGAGCCTGGGAAGAAGGAGGAGTGGGGGGAAGGTATTTTTAGTTTCGTTTTTGTTTCTCATCACCAGCTCTGTTTTAGCTGGCAATAAATGAAATTAATCTCCGCCAAGTCTGTTTTGCTTGTGATGGTAATTGATGGGTGATCTCCCTGTCTTTATCTAAACCCATGCGCTTTTTCATCCTATTTTCTCCCCTTTTCCTGTTGAGGAGGGGAAGTGAGAGAATAGCTGGTTTGATGTCTGGCAGTCAGCCAAATTAACTTACCACACTTAGCTACAAATTTCAACTTCTATATATGGATGCTTTTTACTGTAGGGCATTGCAACGTATAATTTCCACAGGTGTAGTCAAAATAATTGCAATTACCAATTCTGTCCATGCCTTTGCATATTCGTGTAAGTTCAGCGTGTGTTAAGCCAAATCACAGCAGAGAAACCTTTAGAAAAAGCTCAGTGGGATCAATTTGTCTTTGCGGTATATCTCTAAATTTTAGCCAACTTCCCAGTTCCCTCGGGCTCGATGGCTGCTGTGTTTAATTAGGGACATTAATACATTTCTCAGTGTGAATCGCCCTTATGACTTTTACCTTAGACATTAATAAGTTGAGTTTGATAGCAGGAAAAAGAAAACCCCCAAACATTAACATCATTAAGGTTAATAACCCAGTAGTTTACCAAAGAAGCTCCACACCTTAATTTGAATTGATTATCTAAATAGTTTCATTAAAGGATGCTAACTGAATCAAGCCCATTGTTTCACAGTGACCCAGAGCAATGACTTTGCTGTTCTATTTACAAAGCTAAAATGTCTCTACACTTTGAAACTGGCCTGTGACTCCTATCGCTTTATTAGGTAATATATATTAGGGAAATGGGAAGCATTATGTTTACTCCAAAAAACAAATAGAGAGAAACTATAAATGTTCAAAATACTTAAAATAAGATAGCTAAGGAGAGAAAGAATTCAAGGATATCAATGCATCTTCACAATGAAGAAGAACAGAGCTGCAAGTTAGCTTATTCATTCAAATTAATTCAATTTAGACATAACTATACCCTCCTCTTACTGCAAAATTCTTGTAACCCTGGATTCAGTGTAGAATTCATTCTGCAGTGGCATGGGAAAGCAGAGAAATATGTAAGGATTTTTGAAATGTTGAGATATTTTTACAGAAAAGTTAAAATAAATATTTCAAATTCCTTTATGTATATATGTATATATATATATGTATATGTATATGTATATATATATTTTTTTTTCCCAGCATGCAGACATCTCCCACACACTGTTTAGTAACGTCTGTCACATGGGGAGGTTAAAACTGCCGTCAGAGCAGAGTGCCCACTCAATTCTCAATGTATGGCCCAGGATATCCTGAACCCAGGATAAAGTGGTGGGGAAGGGGGTCACTAGAAAGCCTGTATGAAGAGGTGGGGCTTATGGTGTTAGAGGCTTTGTGGTGGTGATATCTGGTCCATCAGCATTTGTATGCTTCTGGATTGGTGCCTATGTACTCTGCCACATCAGGACAAATTACCTGCCCATATGGATAAGATAGAAGGTAGACTTACATGGGGAAGAAGTCAAGTGGTGAGACGTGGTTTTAGGGGAGGAAGGAGAAGGCAAAAGGAGATGTAAGTTACACAGGTTGAGCAGCAGGGCCACAGCAATCAGTAAACCCCTCTTTGCATGATTAAACCACTCCCTTTTCTGAGTTTTGTTTGTTTGTTTGTTGTTTTGTTTTGTTTGTGAAAGCCGTGCATATTCCCTGCGAGGGAAGAGATTAGTGGGAGGGAGGTATACAGAGAAGGGAAGGCAGTGATGGAGCACGAGACAGAGTGATCCTTAACACCTCGTGGATGGTGCTGGAGATGATGCAAGGAAGCAAACTTCCATTTTCTCCTTAAAGTGGTTTGTCCTTTCCTCAGAAACTCATTCCCAGGTGCCTCATATGGATTTCAAATACTGACTTAAGCCTCAAGGTCTATGACAGTGCAAAGCCACATGTTAAAATTCAATGGCTGGTGAGGGAAGACCACTGTCAGAAAAACACTAATGTTTAAATTTACAGATTCTGAAATAAAAAGTAACATAGCCTCCTTAAAGCCACCCTTTTACAAAATGTGTCTTAATTATGCTTAACTCACTGGATTTTATGACAGACCCCTCCGACAGTCCTTGAAACCTGCAACATCATTCTGTTTGCAGAAATGACACTTGCTGGGAGGACATGTGAAAACCAAAGGTATTTAATGAAGGATCTCCCGCAACCCCAGAACAACAGAATTTTTGTCTGCTTTAGATCACATTACACAATCTTCTTTATCTTGTTTCCATTTGCATCAGGGATACAACAGTCTGAAGACTGACCTACTTTCCCTGCAATATTTGCTTTGCTTTTAATTATAGCAATTATATTGCCCTGATCACTGGCATAGTCCCCAGAAAGTTGACTTTTTTCTTAATGTTATTGTTATATAGATTACACAGATTCTTTGCCAGCATGCTGCCCCCTAATTATCCAGCTGAAGATGTTGCCTGTGCCACAGACAAGTAGGAGAGCTTCCTGTGGAGGTCTTTGAAGATTTCTCAGGAGGCTGCTATGCAGCAATTGTTATGCATAGACTCCTTCAAGGGACAGGTAGAGCTGTATGTTGCTCCTAATCATCCTCTTCTTTCTTATATTCTTTCCTCCTTTTCAATGCAGCCTTCTTAATGAAGGATAGTGTATAATACAGATACAACAGCCTGGAAACCGTCAAATGCTTGGCATGTCTCAGCTGATATGCCACAGAATTTTTATTTTTATTTTTAATGTAATAGATGTGTTAAGAACCTTTTTTTTTCCATTACAATGTTATTTTGTCTTCTATTAACTAGCTTGTTAACTAATTTCTGACTTTATTATCGCATTTAACCTAAGAAATAACCTAGAATAATTATATTATTATTCAGCAACAGAAGAAAGTGTATGTGGTTGAAAAGATTAGGAAGGTGAACCATGTGGTAGAGCATGGTATGTAATATCAGAGAAGAAAGGCATAGTGTTCTTCTATGTCACAAATTGACCCAATATTTCCTGCTTTCACATTAATGAATGTTTGGGCTTAGAAAAGCAGCTAGTACCAAACATTACTTCTGCTAAAACTTTTTCCTAAAGAAAGAAAATATTATTGCATCACATAACACAAATAAATCATGGGGGAGATTGCATGATTTGATGGATGGCAAACTGTTTTAAGAACTTCCCTCTGGTACAAAATGCTGCTGTTGCTATACCAGAACCCTTCCTCCTTCCTTGGTCTTAGTCCACAACTCAGCTCTGTCCTGATTCCTTATTAGAGTATCTCATTCCAGAAATGAACCAGGGGGTGTTTGCTGAGTGCTGGATAAGAACTACATCATGTCTTGGTGTGGAAAACCAGAGAGACGCTGGCAAGCCCAGACAGGGAGGGCGCAGCTAGATACTTGCAAGAGACATTGTCTTATTGTCCTTGTTTAAAGGATAGTGTGGAAGAGACAGCCCCACATTGGCTTCCTCTGCCCATCTACTTCCACACTACCATAGCAATTTTTGCACCTCCAAATACCCACCTGCCCTCACACCAGGTCCCAGGACATACACTGTATACCCTGCTAGAAAAATATCAGCTTGGAGCGCTGAAACACAGCCCAAGTCATTTTATAACTAAACATCTGAAACAAACTGCATGCAAAAGTTAGGAAAAAAATGTTACTGTGGTTGATGGCTAAAAGTATGCCTCACACAGCCAAGGACTGACCCAGGGGATTGTGTTTTACAGGGTGGACTTGGCTACTCTTTCCTGGAGGGGATTCCAAGGCACTCTGCTCTGAATTGCTTCACGCCACTTGGCCAGGCACTGAAAATCATTTCTGAGAGCTAACAAATTTTGTAGCGTAGATGCAGCCATCAAGGAGTTCCAGCTGTATCCCTTCCCCCGTGCCAGCTTTAAGTCTTACACAAGATGAGCAGGCCCCACTGCATAATGCTATTCTTATTCTGGGCAACCCCTAGGACAGATCTTAGGTGTACCAAAACACCATGCTTGGGGACAGCAGGTGGCCTAAAAATGCCAGGTCACGTCATGCTTGATACCTCCTGACAAGGCCCTTTTGGTGCTTCCTTAAGGGATGTCCATGGTCTCCCTATCCCCATGCCTACTGATGTAGAGGCTTTCACAGGCAGATGAGAGGGGCATTTCTGGTTAGTATGAATGTCTCACTAAACCATCTAGTCTTATGTCTTGACAGACAAGACTTCTGCCTGTTCTCCCTTCCTCTCATTTTAATTTGCTTTTATTTCCATAAATGCATGCATATTTCTCTACTTGTACATGTCATGAGACATGCTTCCCCTCATTGTTGGACTGGCACAGCCAGTCCCTTGGTTTTTTAGGAGTGATGTTATATAATAAACATTCAAACCCTATGAACATGACAAGAGGCTCCTGACAGTTATAATTATATTCCACAAGGCATGAAGTTCTCATTGTGTTATGTTCAATTTTTTTTTTTCCTTTCCAGCTGGAAAGGCAGTTTCTTTGGTTGATTTCATCCATTTAAAAACTGAGGAGGTGAATTCCTTTGGGGTGCTGTGAAAGGTTGACCATCTATACAGACGTAAATCAACCATGGAGGTTAACAAGGAGTTGAGAGTACATGGCTTTCTGTAAATAAAGCAGAGGAAATACCTATTTAAAATAGTGCTAGGTAGTGTCACAACACACATGTACAAATTTGGTATAAAGTCTGTTTCTATTACAGCTCTCTTGCCAGAAAGGAAAACAGAGCTATTACAGATTCAGAACCCACAGTTACGTATTAAAAATCCTGTGAAGATAATTGACATAGCAGAGGATTTTCCTGGTGTTAAATGTTAAAATATGTCATAATAAAATATGTCTACCTATACACAAAAATTTGGTTTTATTTAACAAGTTTCTATGTGCAGATCATCTTTTGATTTAATGGTAATTTCCCTTTCCTTACTTAACCTGTTTACGAGCAATTTAAGAATCACTGAAAGAAATAACTCCCAAAATGCTGCAAAAGACTTTCAGTCTCATTAATACAATCTAAATTTAGCCCATATTTGAAATATCATAGTGCTCACTTTGGTCGAGCCTTATGTGTTTAAGTGAGAAAGGCCAATGTCTGATTTATTTATGGATACGATTACATTTGCTACTAAAATAAAGTTATTTAAGTCAAGTAGTGGTAGCCAAACATACTTGACAACATCATTTAAGATGGGGACATTTTGAAGAGAGACGAAAAGTTGTGGTTCTCTCGATCTGGACTCTTTCATTCCAGGAGCACTCTTTTGCTGCAGATGTTATTTCTGCCTCTTAATGTGGGACTTCACTGCTGGAGTCCCTGCTTTTTGACCGCTTTACCCCTGCGGGCTTACCTGCGTTTGACTTGTCCAAGTACTCATCACTAGAAAACCAAGCAACTTTCTTCAAAACAATACATCATTTATTCAGAGGCAGAAGAAGAGTGTTCAACAGTGTTGCTTTTGTAGTTCTTTTCCATTCAGGGAGCTCTGCTCAGCTGAAACGAAAATTCACCAACCCCAGTAAGGAAAACGTAGGAAACTCCTGGAGCCTTACGTCAATGTCTCTCCAGCAGTGATGTCTTTGAAAGCTGCTGCCTCCACACATCTTTATTTTATTTTATTTTATTTTATTTTTATTTATTTTTAGTTTTAATTTTATTTTTTCTAGAGTGTCTGATAGATCAGTGACCCGATGACTCTAGGCATTGGCCTAGAGAGAGAAGAAAATTTTGTTAGCCTTGACTGGGCTAGCTGACCAGATCCCATTTAATAGTTACTTTGTAGGCAGTAATTGATAGCATTCTCTCTGGGTTTACTGTATCACAGTTATTATTTTACTTTTTTTTTTTCTCTCTCTGTCAAACTCTAAAAACCTCCTTTTATTTCACTTTAAGCTTTATACTTTTATAAAAGTAGTAACTGTCTCTCAGTTGGCACAGAAGTTCTGGCAGAAGTCGGGGCAGGGTGAGGAGAAGAGAAAGGGATGAGAAGAACAACATTGGGGTGTTCTAGCTTAGCATATAAACATAAAGAACAGCTCTTGACTGATGTGACACCCAAAAGCTGGAAAATAATGTAGATTCTTAAGTGGTTTTCAAAGGGAAAATGGTATATCCTGAAAATGTTTAAAGAGAGACAGCCTTAAAAATTGCTCTCCATATGCCAGTCTAAATTTTGACAAGAGAACAGCCGAAGACAATTCAAAATTCAAAACATCTCTTTCTTCCTTATATTTTCTGAACTTTTAACGGATTCTCAAAAAAAGAAACGAAATCATGGAAGAGGAGATAAGGAAGGTTGTTTTCCAAATTTACTTATACTGCATGTTCTAGTCCACATATTTCTCAGCTCTTGCCTGGTTTGAGACTGTGCTAAAACAAATGTTCTGTAAGTTATTTGAAACCCATGAGCTCTGTTTAACTCTGTGTTGAAAACCATCCTCAAGTGTGCTTTCCAGCCTGTATTAGAGATGAACCTTCTCTGCAGAAGATTTCCATTTCCATGAGCAGTAAGTTCCTTTTGGCATTTAATGATCCTGCTATTTTTGCTGCAAGGGGGAGATGGAGAAACGAGGGTTAAAGAGGTTTATTAGGGACAGCAATAATTTGAACCAAGTCTCTCAAGTACCAGCAGTTTTTAAGAGACCAAAGCACATATCCAAACAGGATGTTTCTGAGATGGCTCCCTACTGTGTGGAGTCATTTCTTACATCCACTAGGTGCTGGCAGAAGAGTGCTGAGTGGAGTCCTATTCCTACAAGCTCACTTTTCCTAGAGCTTCAGTGTTTGCAGACGGTTTGAAGCAATACAGATAATAAGTAGCTAAAAAAATCTATAATGATATGGGTTGCTGTAAAATTCTTTATTGCATGTTAGAGCTAGTTGCATTAGTCATTACTGACATTTCTTAGGCAGTAGTAAGAAAACTTTTACAGACCTTCACATCTCTGTGTAATGTGTGTCCTTAAAGGTTTTAAAACAGGTGTTATAATCCAGTAAGGCCAGATTTTCTTCATTCTTTTTCTTGTTCATTTCTTAAATACTTTGGAGCCCTTACTGATACCAGGCAAGGGGTGGCTACCACTATAGCATGAAGTTGCTTCTGACAATGATGAATGCAATGGCCATTTTCTGGGAATTAAAGCTATTTCTTGTGCTTTTGGTGGGAACATACAATGTAATGTAAGTAAATCTTGACAAAAATAAGAGCTTCTCTCTTTCTGGACAAAGTTAGAAATAAGTCATGGAAAGTGCCTTTTTATGTGGGGCTTTCTTCTCCCCATTCAAATTAATGATATCAAGTTATTGAGATTGATCAACTTTTACATTCTTCATCCCTCCCCATCACCTCCCATAGTAAATAAGGTGACAACACAAACATTCAGGGAAAATGTTAACACATTTAAAGCTTTGCAGCAGATACTGCAAAAGGAGGAGACTTTCTAGCAGAGTGATAAATATTAAGATTAGATTAGGAAGGCAGACATGAAATGTTAGCAGGAATCGCTATATGATACTTCATTCTGGACATAGCATCAGCCACAAACCGACCCGTTGCTGCATGAACCTTCATGGATGGCCATGTAGTAGCATACCTGTGTCTTGCTGACAACTGTTTAAAAGTGAGTGTCTTGGGAATCTTATCATTGCTTTTGCAGGAGCTATCTTGCACGTTTTTAGAACTGAGCCTGGTTCTATTTTTTTCTATTGTCTTTATAGCATCAGATTTAATTGTCATGATCAAGGTAGTGCTTATATCACCCTAAAGATAATTGTAGTTAGAAACCTACCATATCTGGAAAGGATAAAAATAGAAAAAATGCTTCTCTGTTATTTGTCCAAAGGCCAATTCATTTCAGTGGGTTTGGACACTACGTTTTGGAATACTAACTGCTGCTGGCCATGCTTAGTTTCAGAATGTAGTGAGGTCTGGAAACATTTAAACGTCAGATTTGTTTACTGAATGGTAAAATCAAGCTGAAGGATGTCATCCTAATTGGTTGCAGTGGAATCATGAGACATTGTGGTTTTCAAAGGAAACTCAAAGTTGATCAAATTTAGGTAAATATATGCAAGCAGGGTATGTTCTGTTTTTGTTTAAATAAGCAATACATAGAGCATTAAATATGAGGTACTGAATAGCCTTTAAGGAATGGAGCCTTCTGTTTCCAAAGTGGATCATGAATTTTGTAACTAGTTATGTGTTAGTTATGGAAGAGACCCTTGAATTAGAATTCATGCCTGGCTAAAACTGAAATTTGTTTATGTTCATGAAATACAACATTAGAATAAAAGCAGCTGTATGGTTATAGAGAACTTAGGGTACTCAGCTCTCACATTTGAAAGATCCTTGGAACTCTTTTGCAGGCCACATCAGCAATGAACCAAAAATATATCTGAGACTATTGAAAAGCTTCATTCTTTATTCTTTTTTATATTCCTGCATTCCTCAGGCACAGAGAAGTATTTTGAATACATTGGGATTTGAGTAGCTATGTAACTGAATGCATGCTCAAAGGTTGAAACAAAGGGGAAAATAAAATACTTAGGGTGATAAAAGAAGAAACTCAAGAACATCAAGCAAAACAATAGGCAAAGCAAAAAAAAAATAATCTAGCAGTAAGTTCTCGTAAACCACAAAGTTTTCTCCCAAGTGAACCTGGGAAAAGAACATGTTGCTGAACCTTCCAATGCTAGGCTGGACCTGTGTATGTTGATACCATAATGTCTCAAAGGTAGCTGAATAAATGGTCAAGATACTTCTGTTTTACGCACACTGTTAATTCACAAAGAAGGAACTGTCTGACTATTACACCTCTGAAGTCAAAAATGTAAGATACTTAAGGCAGGAATTTAAAGATAGTAAGTGCCCATTAACAGCAGTTGATGCTATGATTGCCAGTGTTGATTACTTCCATATGTGACCTGTGCACTAGGGAAGAATGGGCACTGTCTGAGTTAGCAGATGACACCACGCTGAGAGGAGAGTTTGATGTGCTGGTGGGTAGAGTTGCCATTCACAGAAATCACAACAGGGTGGAAAAATGGGCTGAAAGAAGCTATGAAATTCAACAAATTAAAATACAAAATCCTGCACCTGGGACAGGAACACTCCTCACAACACTGCAGCCATGGAGTGAGGGACTAAGGAACTGCTCTGCCCAAAGAGACCCGGAGGATCCTGGTGCACAGCAAGCTGAACATAGGCCAGCATTGTGATGACTGCAGACTGGGCTGTATGAACAAGCATATACCCACCAAGTCAAGGCAAGTGTTGCTCTCTTCGTGGCAATTGTGAAGGTGTGTGTGGGATATTGTGTCCAGTTTTGACTTCCCTGTACATGAAAGACATCAATAAGCAGAGGAGAGTGTGGAGGGCTGCTGTGACAGCTCAGGTGCTTGAGCACATGATGAAGTGGGGGGAGACTGAGTCACCTGGACTTGTCCAGCCTAGAAAAGAGAAAGCAGAGAGGTCTAATTGCTTTCCTTTAGTATATAGAGGGGGCGTATAGGAAGAGAGAGAGAGGCATTTTCTAGAGGTGCAAGGACAAGGTGCAGGAACAAGAGGCAGTGGTTGCAAGCTGCGGTAAGGGAAATTTCAGTCAGATATAGGAGGAAAAATTCTTCCCATGAATGTGGTTCAGCACTGCACAAGGTTGTCTTAGGATGTTGTGGAGCAGGATGGAGATTTGCAGCACCTGAGGGGAAAAGAAGGCTTTGATCCACCTCACCTAATTTTGAAGCCAGCATGGTGTGGAACAAGGGATTGGATGAGGTGGCCTCCAGAACTCCATTCCAACAGAAATTGCTCTGACTCTAACAAAATCAAAATGACAAGTAACATTATTACTAGACAAAACGAGGATCCTGCAATAGCCAGAAACTAACAGAAGTTTCTGCAAAAGCAGTGATACTTAAAAAGACAATGAGGAGAAATTATAAATGTGTACCAAATAACAATAGCTTAAGGAAAATGGATGGGGAGCTTTTCTCCTCTTCATCTCATAACAAAAGCAAGGACATTCAATGAAACAAGAGATGGTAAGCTCAAAACTAATAAAAGCAGAGTTTTCTTCATTATGAATTATTAGATAACAGTGAGGTCAGAATTTTAAAAGATTTATACAGGTGCTTGGAGAGTATAGGAAAAAGTAGAATGAGTAAAGCTGTATTAGTTAATAGTACTACAAAAAGAGAAGCTAGAAGTCCAGTAAGACTCCATATTTTGGAATTAAAGAAGTTCTAACCGTCTGCAACACACAAAGTCTATATCAGGGAAACTTGGACCTCATTTGTTTGCTGTTGAAGATCGTTCAATTGTCCCAGACAGGAATTAATATTTTAGGAAATTCTAAGCAATCCCTTTCAGAGCAATGGAAAAATTCATGAAAGCTTTGTAAAATAGGATCAAGCTTTTCCTGTAGAAAGAGATGATATTCAAAACTATGAAGTATATGGACAACTCAAAGTATTAACATAGACATCAGCAAGGAACAATCAGAGATTTTTCTCTTATTACTTGCTAACATCAGTGTTCAGAAATTTTCATTTTTCCATTAAATAATTGATTAGTATGAAAGACTGAAATATCTTTTTATCTTAAGGTGGTGCTGAGACCTTAATCCTTTCTTATGAAACATGAACACAGGTGTTGCCAAACTACACCAAAATGACATGTACTACTTGCAAAAATGGCCAGCAGAAACACTCGAACCTTTTGTCAGCATGTACTTCACTTTTCCCAAAATGAGCTGTGTACCTTGTCTACAGAGAAATACTTCTACTGACTCCACCTGAACTCCATGTCCAGGGTAGCTTACAGACCCTAGGATTAGGTTTCCTGGCTACAGGTCCCAGTTATTTTAAGCTTGAACTTTGATTAGATGGAATCCAGGTGTGTGGGCAAAAAAAGATAAGGGCATGCTGCCAGAGCTACCCACTTCCCTAGAATGCCTCAAGACTACCACCAAGGGACTGATCCCTGGAGCATATTTACCTTGGAGGTAAGACCAGTCTCTGTGAATTAGTCCTTCCTCCAATGTAAAAGTAGTGTAATTGTTATTTAGTTTATCAGAGAATTTAAAAACAGTAAACTTACATAGATGTTTCCATCTGAAGATATCACGAGGGGAGTTCAAATGAATAAGAGGGTCATTCAGATGATTGATGTACCATTGCATGCATAACTATTTCTTCATTTTTTTGTACAAAGAACTGTGTGAAAGAAGTAGCAAAACAGAAACCATTAACAAGTAATTAAATAAAAAATAACAAGCAGATAAAAGCTGACAGGCACGAGTGCTGGATTCCAGGTATATCTGAACAAGAAGGCAGAGAGTTTTGTTCTGCTTATTTGCCACTACTACAAAAAAACAAACTAGAAAATGAAGTCAAGTAGGCATTAGGCCCACAGTACAGCTCTTCATAACTGACCTGATGATGAAACATCACAAACATCTTATTGAATTTCATGATGCTTTCAAATATTCCATCATTATCTGTTTAATGGCCTCAGCTAAACGAACAGCCCTGGTCTTCTTAGCACGCTTCTACTGCAGATTATATAAAAAATGAAATTATAAGGAGTAATGAATATCCAAATTGATATAATAACTATGAGATTTAGAACTCACTAAGATACTGGAGTAAACTGCTTGCAGGATTTTTCATACTTCTTGTTCTTTGAACTGGTGTCTGAAATAGTTACATTTCAGACAATGAACAAATGATAGAATTCAAAACATTCAAAGATCCTCATGTTAGTATCTGGACCTTTTGCTCTGAAGTTTGGACATACTGCACAGGTTTACTTTATCTAGTATCTATTTTCATGCTTCAGGAAACAGAGTACTTCACTAGAAAAAGGAATGATGTTTGCATATGCACTTACAAATTACTGCAAACTTGTCTGGAAATTAATCTATGAACTCTCCCATCTCACCTATACATGATTGTTCAGTAACACTAGGGTCCTGAGAACACAGTCTTTAAATTTGCCATGTACTTCACCTAAATGCATATTTTCATAGTAGTATATAATTCAAGAAAGTTTCTCATACGTATTGTCTTTAAAATACCAATTTCGGGGAAACACATAGCATTACTTCAAGCTAAACAAAATTTCTCAGATTTTTCTATTAGTTTTTTTCCCAGTTCTGGGATCTTTCTCTATGAGAATGAATCTATAGTAACTACGTTAGTTCTGCTGAAAGAAGACAAGACAGTGCATCAGTTAATTTTATAGCAATGTCTTCAGCATTTTGCTTAATAGTCATGCAGAATCCCTTCTCTTCCAATTTCCTGTGCCCACCAAAACTATAATCTAGCATACATTTGTTTTACTTCTGTCATGTCCTCATTTGGTCCTTATCAGTCTTTTTTGATTCTCATTGACTTATGAGACTTTTGATAAACTTCAAGATGCCAAACGTTCCCGGTTTTTAGTGAAGATGCTCTTATTTTTACAGTCCCTGTCCTTGTGGCGAACATTCCCTGGAGAGAGATGTTTCGGGCAATTGGAAGGCTCAACACTGGGACATGTAAATGTTTAAATTATGCCTTGCAGATCAATGACAAGAAATAGGACATCTATTTCTGGTAACATTGTAGATTTATAGTTATGAGTCAAGGCTAATGCAAGGTGAACTCCTCCCTTTATGATCACTGCCACAAATGCATTAGCTCATCCGTGAATTTAAAAATCGACCTCCAGACAGTTAGGTGGCAATTTGGCACCTTGCTTTGATTGTATACAATTTAACAAAAGAACATCCAGCACTAATTCAACAGTAATATTGCTTCTGCCTTTCAGGAATGATTTATTCATTTGGATATGATGTCCAAATCACATTTTCTTAAGGAGGGGGGTTTACTTTGTTTGCAGTTTATTGTATTACTTCTCAAGGACACGACAAAAGTAGAATTGTTGCTACTGATTATTAGGTTACAAGCATGCCATAAATGATGGTCGTCTGCACAGAAGATCCAGGTAGTAGGGCTGTTGCTGCACTATGCTTTCTGACACCTCACAACCTACCTCATCAAGAAGCTTCTGTCTAAGCTATAATCTGTATAAATCAGACAGGTTCCTTGAACACCACCACTGCAGACCCCAAGGGATTCACAAGATCTTTGTGCTGCCTTATCCTTGCAGCTGTAGCATAAGTACCTGAGCAATTCTCAGGGATCACTGGGTAAGGGGTCTCACCTTGCCTGTGCTGAGCTCCTTTTTAGTGCCACAGCCGCTGTCTTGTGTTGTTGTGGTGCCACTGTTGTTGTTCACCAGTAAAGAAGGCTTGAGTTTGTCTAACCCCTTCAGTAAGCATATGCCCTTGCTGCACTTTGGGCACATCCTGGAAGGGTGATTCAACATTTCTGTGCAGCAGATCCCACCCATACCCATACCCTAGAGTAACAGGCTTTCCATTCCCCATTGTTGCCTGCAAGAGTGATGTAATGCATGACTATCAATATTAATGATGTTTTTATTGTCAGGGCATAACTAAGTATTTAGGCAGGTAGGCATTTAGGCAACTTAGGCATTACATTTTTTTCTTCACATTGGCAATATGCTTATTGTTATTTTTAAATCATGTAGTGTAAATGTTTAAGTGATTAAGTCTTGGAGACTCCCTACATTACTGACATTTCAGATGAGTTACCTCCCTAGCTATGCTATTAAACCTCTTGGCTTACTTTATCTGTCTGGGATTTTCACGGGATTTAGCCACTTGCTGCCAAATCCTGTAAAAATTCATGCCTATGTGGTTATTGGTACCAGGACTGTCTTAGGTGTGGGCACCCAAGTATGAGCTAACATTCATTCTTGTCATGCTTTGCAGCCATAGCCTTGCGTGGATACATGATGGAGAGCATTTCCAGGATATTCTCCCAAGAAGATGGTTACCTGCCCTACTAAGGAGGTCATGTAGCTGTAGGTCTAAGATGTAAACATCTCTGTAGCTGTGGATCTCACAGCTACTGAGTGAGTGTTCAGCTCTCCCAGCATCATGTATTGGGAGAGATGAAACATCTGGACCTGAAAAAACCACCTGTGACAGCAGGTGAACTTTATGAGAAAGAAGATCATCTTGGACTTAGTTTTGTCCCTTCTTTTTGAGGTCAGGCAGATAAGTAGGCCTATCAGTGAAAAAGCAAACAATCAATCAAACAAACAAAAAAACAAAAAACAAGCTAGTATTGCATTGGACTCCAGCAAATCAGCTGTCAGCGCTGGATGATATACAGTGGTCAAGCAGACATGTTGTTGTTTATCCACAGGCAGTGTTAAGGTTTCCAGAATAATGGCAAAAAGTACTGCAGAGGTCTGCTGGGGCTATCACTGTGACACATGACTTGAAAACCCAAGCTATTCATAAATATGTCAGCTAGACGTATTTATGCTCATTAAGTAAGTCTTGATCAATCAAAGAAAGTGTTTAACAGACATTAGTGCAATATGGCTGATGTCTCATGTTTTAGTGTCTCAAGAAGCTGGGTGATCCAGCAATTTGATATACACAGTACGGGCGATCTGAGGCTTTCCTCCCACTGGCCACACACAGGGTGTCTGTGCCCACTGGCATTTCATCTGAGGTCATTAAGCATTGATGGGAGGCTAACTGGCAAGACAGTTTGGCTACCCACTTGGCTGGATAGCTAAACAAACAGTTGCAGACTGGTGGTGGAAACAGTTTAGCTGGAAGAGTGACAAGATACCACTGCTCATACAGTTTGAATGCCAGCATGTTCAAAGATGCCCTCATTATGGGGAAAGAGGAACACTGCAAGAATTTTAGCCTGGAGCAGGCTAAAATTTCTGATGGTTTTGCAGGGCTGGTGCAGGTTATTTGAAAGAAAGCTGCACCCAGGATAACAAGGCAATTTCTGACCTGGAATTATATTGTTGCTGTCTCTTTCTTCAACAGCTGCATACAAATAGAGAAATGTTGGACTATTTTAGCCAAGGATCACTTTTCTTTCAGTGGTGCATTGACTAGCTCCTTTCCCAACAATGCTGTTTATACGGCAACGTGGAGGAGAGCCCAATAAGGATAGTGATAATGTTTAATTTCAATCATCTGAATTCAAATCCAATTGGCTGATTTAAATCACTGATAATAGTACCATCAAATGTCATTTTACTCAAATTTTCAGAGAAGTGTCATTGTAACATCCTTTGGTTTGGTGCAAGGCTCTTTTCCTCTATGTCTTGCTAGATTTCATTCTTTATTAGCCTTGGTAGGGAATCTTTGGATGATTTCCATCCTGAAGATAAGTAGCATTAGAGAGCCTTCTCTTTCCCCTTTCTGCTCCCTGCCATTTCTCAAGACACGCTCTTGTACTCTGTAGCCTTCCAGTAAGATGGGAACTGAGATGCAAAGCTTTGCCACAGAAGTGCACTTGTATTACCTTGTCTTTGCCTTACAGTTCCAAAAGCAAAAGGCTGGTAATGGACCAACAGTATCAGAAATTCTGCAATTACTATGGAATTAATATCTTGATTACCTCTTCCACAATTCTAAAGCTAAGACCAGTGTGAAAGGAAAAAAAAAAAAAAGGAAGAAAACACAAAAAAACTACAATATTTCCATCTTTACTTTTGCAGCAGATGTCTGTTCCTTCCCACACATTGTTCAGCTTATATCAGGCAATGCCACTTCTACATGTGTAGCATCAACTGCAAGTTTAAGAGTTTTTTCCTTTTCCTGCAATAGTCTTGAATGACAAGGGGGTTAGAGAGGAGAGCAGAAGAGCAATTGAAGTGGAAATTCTTCTTACTCCTGAAGCAAATCTCATTTGAAAACACATAGTGGCCTTCATTGTAGGAAGTAATTATTAATTATAAGAATATAGCATGAAACAGTTGCAGTAATCACCCATGTGCTAGGCAAAAAGGTGGCATCTCTGTCCTGTCCACCTCCTAAGGTGGGATTTTCTCCTTGCTCCCTTTGTGTTCTTTCTTAAACAGGTCTTGAGATCTCTGTCCAAAATTATACTGAGCTTCTTTCTAGTCTTTGGCCTCCAGGGTAAATGCTATGAATGCCTTTTGGTCTCAAAAACTCATCTCAAAATTGTGACAGGAGAGAGGGCAGCTCAGAGAACTCTGTGTCTCAGAGAAAGGGAAAATATGAGGGTGAAATCCCAGACTTGACATTGGACTTGAATTGCAAGTATGTGTTCCTCAGGTTTATTATTGTTTTTGTACCCGAAGCCCAAACTAAAAAAAATTCTCTTCTCTAAAACTTCTTGGAAAGGACCTTGAGCTGATTTCAGGAACAGCACCCTATTATGCTCCTGAACAGCCTCATGGCAAGGGTCTTCTAAGGATAATTCCACCTCCCAGACATTCGCTATGATAATCTGGATTTCCTAGAATACATCTTTTATGTTAAAAGCAAACTGTTAAAGCTGAAAGTGTTTATTCTCTGAAAATGTGGTTCAATTATGTCTACTTGGTATGGATGTTACATTTCCAGCCTCCATAATCAAGCATTTGTTAGAAATGCAATTGAGTTATTTTAACCTAGAAAAGAATTTAGTAGACTACAAAAAGTGCCCTTGTAAAGTGGGGTCAAAGATGACTCTCTCATTCATATTCAGGTAAAACTCCTGCTGAAATCAAAGAGTTTTATGAAAGAAATACAGTGCATGCATAGGCTCTGGCAAAATGGCAGCATCACAAGGCTTCTGGTTTAAGAAGTTGATCTGCCTAAAAGGGAATTAAGGATAAAGTCTTTAAGTCCCCACCTCATACAAGATACAAGAAGGTTGTCCTGGATAACACTTTTTCTCCATGGTTTAATTTTTACTGTCAGGTAACCCATAAAATAGCGTTTTGTTATGAAATCATTGGGCTTGTATTTCACTGGGGACTGCACTAATTTAAAAATTGCAGTGGCTGCATTTTCAGATTTGTCCAGCTGCTACCACATCTTACGTTTGAAAAGTCTCTGATACAAAAGACACCCATGTGTTGTTTTTCATACAAACACTAGGTAGGCGAAGCTTAAATTTCTGTCTTGAGAAAAATCTGCTAAACAATTCTTTTCACCCTCTTATTTATTCAAAGGTCAGTCTTCTTTCATATTCCTCCATCAGTCCACTCTGAACATCATAGCAATGACTGAAGATCTCAGTGGTCTCCTCAAGTATAATACATTTGGAAGTTTCACCACTGTTTGTAAGTAATGTTTATTGTAAAAAAAAAAAAAACAACTGCATTGGAGTAACAGTAGAAGTTGAATTTATTTCAAGGATCACAAAGTTGTAGTATGGAAACTATTAGAATTGCCTTTTTAATGACTCATCTCACTGTGCTGGTTGGATCAAGACCTCTTGCATTAGCTGTACAAAGAGGACAAGAACACAGACCAACATGACCACTTCATATAAAAGGTGGAGAAGTGCTGTGCCATATTTCATAGTTTTAATAGGTAAATTCACCATCCTCCCATAGCTTCGTTTTCATGTGTGCCGTCAATAGATATAATACATAGGTGGACAAAACTCTTATCAGAAAGTATATCCAGATATTATTAGCCCTTAATCCCAGCAGACTACACTCCAATAAAATCAAATGTCTTTCTAATCAACTTATACTAATTAAATAGTAGCTTTTAAAGTCATATTGATTCAGCTTTACAGTTCCCCCATTTTTGTAACAAGATAATGCCAAGCGTAACTTTTTATATAGCTACAGAAAAAAATGCTTCCAATAGCTATAATTAAATCAAAATAAGAAAATCCAGATAAGCCTTTTCTTCATTTTTAGAAGGCTAGAGGTACAGGTACTGATGGAGAAGAGTGTTTTATTCTGCCTCAAGAAATTTCATACCTAAATTCCTCCATTATTTGAAAAGAAGGTTTATTGTAAGGTGTGATAAGGTGGAGTCTAAAGTTAACACGAAATTTAGGAAACATTTAAGCCTCTTTCCATTGGAACAAGAATCTGTCTTCACCTCGTTTCAGCAGTTGTTTCTTGGGAAGTAACTAATGAGGCATACTAGCCACTAGCAGAGTGAGCAGGGCCTGATGGAGCAAAATTTCACTTTAGTTCCCTGACATCGTAACTAACCCACCCTTTGTCCACAAAACAGGTTTGTTGGTTTGACAGGTCAACACTGCAGAGGACTCATCAGCAGAGAGGTATTTAGAAATGTGTGTTATTACCTTCAAAATTGAGTCAAATTGGGACAGATGGGGAAGCTTCTGTGCAGAAGACCAGCTACTTGCTAGCTTGTGTGAACAGGGAAGTTCTGATGATGATAGTGCAATAAAACGACAATTTGTGTAGGGTGTCAGTAGAGCAGAAACAGACACCGGACAGCTTAATGGATAGATCCTCCCCTCCCTTTACTAAAAATTTTCTTCACTGTAAATGAAAGTGGCTCTGTGATTCTTTACTCAGATTGGCTTCATAAGTCTGTTTCCACAGAGGTAATATTCAGAATTAGCAAAGAAAATAAGGTAGACATCAAAGAGTGAATCTCTACAAATGTCAGTTGAGTAAATAAAAATAACATATAGATAGATGCATATTATGTATTAAGTAATACATAATCTAATGTATAGTAAAAGATATGTCTAATTCATGTAGTCTTATATGTTGTATGATGTACAATACATCTATTATCAAGTATCATGCATCCTACATTATATTCCATATATTCTATGTTATCTTGTTATATATTATATTTATATGTGCTGGAAGGAACCCTTCAGCAAGTTTCAGGACCAGAATTAACAAAGAAAGAACCAACATAAACTTCAGCCCAATGTGTAAACAAGAGGAGGTATTTTTTTCTCTAATATTTCCTTTAACTGAGAAAAGCTAGGAAAAACTGTTTTATTCTCAAAAAATAATAATAAAGTCACAGCAAGGATTAGCCACCTTGTAAAAAAAAAAAAAAGGCAAAAAACCCCACAAAATTTATAACAAAAAAACCTGGTAGCAAAATCAAGAAATAAAGAAAAGGTGATGTCCTGGCTAGGGGTGCTTATAGGGAGGTTATCTCGTGAGCCACACACAGAGCACCTGGGCACTCCATCTGCCACAGGAGTCCAACTTCACCCGTGGGAGGTGGCTCCTTCTACAGCTCGTAGAGAAAAGTTGGTTTCCCTAAAGGTGAGCCAAAGCAAGAGCATAGAATGGGTGATGTGAATCTCCCTCTGGGAAAAAAGCCTGTTTCTGCTCTGTGATGAGCTTCCCAGGCACATGCTCCCCACATGCCACATGCCAGTTTGAGCAATGGCTCAACACAGAGGAAGAGCTAGGTGCTTGAACAGTGGATCCACAGAAAATGCAAAGCAGAGAGGGTGTCCATGAGAGAGCTGAGGAGAAGTGGGAAACTTACTTCAGTCCTGCTGGGCTCTGAGAACACACCTAGAGCTTTTTGGGATAGACAGCATCAAACCTCATCTACAGGTAGGTGCTTAGTGCCTTTCCTTATAAAGTACAAGAGCAGTTGGATCTTTCTTTTAAGAGCCCTGAGACTGCTGGAGAACATTAGAATTTCCTTTGTGCCTTTTTAAAGATAAGATTTCCTTTTACGGACTGCTTTTTAAATCAGCATTTACTGGATATTGGAGATTTTAGTCCAAATTTGATCCATGCTTGTAGGGAGATGGATGTTTCAAGGAATGCTCCAGTTTCCACCTATTAGTGCCCTGTAGGATAAAAGGGACTCTCCTTTTTTTTTTTTTTTTTTAAGCCCTTCTGATTTATAACTTGTACTTACATGTTCATTAGAGTAAAGCCCAGAACACGAGTCCTCCTTCGCACAGGATGGCTTTAGCAATTAGCTTGTAGAAACATACGCTTGTTCTCATTTGAGTATGATTCATTTTGTAGGGTAGTGGAGCAGCGACAAGGGGCAAGACACACACACACACACCTGCATGCACACCGCTTCCCCTAGTCTGTGCATGGGCACGGGGAATGAGGAGCCCTCGCCCATGAAAACCCTCAGAAATAGTTTAATGAGGAGGCAGGACAGACTGTGCTGGTCAGCGCAGGCATGGCCAGACACATACACTGACCAGCACCTACCTACCTGCCATCAGCCATTTTCCCTTTATATTTTCATGCTTGTTCCTCCCCAGACCCCTTTGATCCCTCCTTCTCACCACCTTTGTTCCCTCCCTTAAATATCCCATCCAAAATGCTCTTCCCTAGCATCCCATACTGAGTCTCATACCTGCACGCACTCGTACCTTCACCCCATGTGTGAAGTGACCTGGGAAAAGTTTCACCCATTGACTTGATGGATCTCACCTAGCCCATGGGTGGTTGCTCCTCAGGGGCAACCAGGAGGGGACAAGGCAGGGGGCTTCAGTGGGTCCTGAGGGGTTTTTGCCCTCCCCTTCCTCCCTCCTGCCAGCTCCTGGGCCTCCCTGCTCCTTTTCAAGCATGGAGACAAGTGTTTTACCACATAACCTAAAAAAAAATCTGAGTAGAGACAGCAGATTGTGAAAGCACACCATGGCAATGTCTATTTTGGGAAGTCCTCAAGGAGCTGCATGCGTCATTGTTCTGCTCTCTGATGCAGGCAAGCAGGGACCCGGTGGCTGAGACCCCTTCCCAGACCAGGGAACATGTTGTGCATGCCAGTCATGCACAGATATTTAGTTAGACCCCTAGCAGGCAGTCAGCCTGCTAAGGTTTCCATGGGGATCTGGACTGCTTTGGGATCCTTCTGGGTGTGGGAACTGATAAAGTTCCACCAGACCCAGGACACCGTGTGGGAGCAGGATGGGCTGTCAGAGGGAGAAAACAATGCTCCAGAAGGCAGAAAAAGCACTAAAAATAAGTGTGTTTTTGGTTAACCAAGAAAAAAAGCAACCCCTGGGCATTGTGAAAGCCTGCTATCAGAAGGCAGGCTCTGATAACCTTTCAGTATTGATTAATCAGTTGCTGTATTCATTTGAAACAAAGCCTAGGGCTTGTTTAGGAAGTGGCAGCGCTGCAGCTTAGTCGTGTCCAAAATACCATACCACTATCAAGGCTAATTTAACACTGATGAGATCAATAGGGTTCCTAGGGCTAGTAGTAGATGAGAAACACGGCTCATTACATGCTGCTCTAGTTCTCCATGGGAAAGAGCAAAACCATGCAGTAGGGTGAGAGGAGAGGGATGCAGGGATTGTGGAGCCCTCAAAAAGAGACAGGTACTTTTTGCTTGCTTCAGTGACCCACCTGAAGTGACATCTCTCTGAAACAGTGTGATCAAAATGGGAGAGGTTCCTTCCTTTCCCCCAATCAAGTGTGCCCCTTGACTGAAGTGCCCTTTTTAGGGTGTTGTTTTCGGTGTTTTCTCACTTTTTCTTCTCACTCTCTATTTAAGCCTACAAACACAAAATCCGAGTTTTCCATACAAGTGTCTCTGTGCGATCCCATCATCTTTGGTGGTACCAAGGCTTATTTGTAACTGCTTCTGGAAATTGTACAGTAAATATTTCCTGCTGGTATGAAGCTTTAGAATCAGATGCAAAAAACACCTGGACTCTAGAAAGTGAGGTGTGACGATGCTCACAAACTGCAGTGCAATCCAGCCTCCTGGTCAGCATGCCACATGTGCCTGTGCTGTGCAAGGGGAGAGACAGAGGTGTCAGAAAACATCTAGGCAGCAAGCTTTCTGTAGCAAGCATAAAATCTATGTGACCGGTGGGCACAGCCAATATGAAACACTAAGGAAGACGATGAAATCCTGGTCCTCTCTGGGAGTTAGCTATCTTTGCCAGCCCTGGCTGGAAAGCTCAGATGCTTGGAGGCAGTAGCTGTATTGTTTTGTTCGAAGAACTGAGCAAGGTAAGGGGAGAGTGGGAGGTAGATTCCCTCTGTTTCTCATGGCTGCAAAAGGAAAGAACCTCTGTTCATATGGTAGTTTAATAATTGAAATAGCAATCTATATAGCAGCTCAGTAGAGACCTCAGCATGAAAGTGAGAGCAAACAAATTCCTTTTCTCCCAGAAAGACTTCAGCTTTACATCCCAGCAGAATGGCCCAACAGCAGTGAAAGCATTGCACTACTGCATGTGCCTTCTTCCTCCAGGCCTGATTTTTTTATTTTTTCTTGTAAGAGGCACCTCTACAGTAAGACAGATTGGGAATGGCTCTTCCTTCTGTCTCCAGCTCTAATACCATGTAAGAATAGCCTGTGTAGCCCTTACCCCTTCTCACAATCATTGTGCTCTATGACAAGATGCTACCATCAGCTCTTCCTCTGGAGTGTGTTTTACTAATGCAAGCTGCTAACGTAGTACATCTATTCTGACACTCAGCTGGGATGGTGTTCATTTTGTAACAATAAAAATAATGATACTAGGGATAATAAAATAACAAATAGGGTTATATAGGAAATGAACATAGTACAGAGTGACAACGTCTATATCTTGGTTGGACCCAGGTGTGGACTAGGCATGAAGCTGCTCAGATTTGTCAATGCAAGAGCATTTCTGGGACAAGTCAAATTAAACTGCAAGTGCTCAAAAATGTTTGGAGGCTAAAAGTAGGTTGAATTTGAGTACCTTGTTGGCTAGATGAGCAAAGATGATCAGAAAGATAGCTTAGGACTTCTGCTTTTTGTCAGAGGATGCTGGCACTTTCTGCACAGGTCCAAGGGTATAAGTTGACTGCAAAGAGTCAAAGGAGTATTCCCTTCGGGGTTGCAGGTTCATATCCAGCCTGTCATTGCAGTGATAAAAAGGGAACTTCAGATGGCCACTGAGTGATTTATTTGGGAAGTGTTTATTTATACATTCCTATCCGGCACATACATCATCGACACTCATATTTCATGGTGATGGCAAAGACACTGTGTGTAATTATCTCAGCCAGGCAATCATTTCCTCCTTTTAGAGAAAAGATGAAGAGTTTTTAACTCAGAAGTATGGCAGGCCCTCCTACCCAGAAGCATTACTCCTTTCTATGGTAAAAATTTATGTAGTTCATGTAAGAAACTTTCTGCCTGAGAAAGCTAGCTGAAAAATGCATTGGGATCACATTTTTTTTTTCATTGCCAAACAATAACAAGCAATGTAACAATTCCAGGCAATATAATATAATACTTTTTTACCTTGCTAGAGATGTTCTGTTTTACTTTTTTTTTTTTTTTAATTATTATTATTTTTCCCCCACTATATCCCATTTAATCTCTCAGCAATGAGAGATTAAATTAATTAGGAGACTGGCCCAGAGATTGGACTTGGTGATCTCAGGGTCCCTTCCATCAGGTTAGATTTACCATGCTAGGAATGAGCACGGCACCAGGGCTCTGCCTCCCCCATTAACCCTTATCTCCCCTCTGCTCCCAGAGGCTGTGGAGCTGTTCTGAGGGATGCAGGGGCTCTTCCTATAACCATCTCATCAAAAGCAGTCCCATGGTCTCTGAGCCCCATGTCAGCACCAGGGAAGTTGCCCTTAGCTGAATTATACCTGTAATGATGAGCTGCTGTCTGCCTACCCCTGCTCCCAGTGGTGCTGTCCCACTAGCTGTCAGCTCATGGGATCCTTCCTTGCACATGACCCCTGGCCTCTCCATTCCTACCAGCCTGTGTACGTGACTGCTTTTTAAGTCTTTCCTCTTAACAGCAGCTCCCTTTCAGGCCAAAAGCATAAATACAGTTTAGAAGAGCAGAGTCCTGCAGACTCGTGGGTGCTTCTGAATACCGCAGCCATGGCACAGTATTTTAAAAGAAAAAAAAAATGCCCTGCAAAAGTCAACTTCAAATTTAATTCAGGGATGAATGCAGGAGTGTAAGGTCTCATCCTTTCAGTAAGTTCCATGGGAGCTAACTTGCAATCAAATAACACAGTCAAAGTTCAAGCCAAAGAAAATGAGCTCAAATAAAAAATGAACAGAGCTCAGCTAAAACTAGAATCAATAGAGTAGTGAACTTAATGACCTGTTCATCTTAGTATCAGGTAATTGAGCCCAAATGATATTTAAGCAGAAAGAAAACTGGCCTTACTGTTTGTTAATAATTACTCATATTCCAGTAACAAAGCTACAGAAGAGTTCCCTTAAATGCATGTCATGTATTAGCATTAGTACCCTGCTCCAATAAAGGGTATCTGATCAACATCATCCATAAGAGAAGAATCAAATCTGAATTAAAAATTTAATGGCTTTAGCACATGCAGTTGAATTAGATATATAAATTACAAAAGAAAAAAAAAAACAACACATGAATTATATAGGACTGATTAGGTAAAGAAAAACCTGTTTTAATTTTAGAAGAAAGCCTGTACACCTGCCTGAGATGACACTTTTCTTGATGTTCTTGGTGACGTCCTGCTTGTTTCTCTCTTTGGAGGCTAGGAAGACAATGCTGAATCATGGTGCAGTGGAAAGAATTACTTAAATTGGAGTCGGTTCCACTTACCTTCCCCCTTTTCTCCCCCTCTACCCCCCCCCCCTTTTATTTTTTTTCTTTCACATGGACAGTTTTGTTAGGAACACACTGAAGCTCTCTGAGGTTAGTAAGCCTTTGGATTGATTG
Source organism: Cygnus atratus (assembly GCF_013377495.2). NCBI lineage: Eukaryota > Metazoa > Chordata > Aves > Anseriformes > Anatidae > Cygnus > Cygnus atratus. The sequence goes on along the minus strand of NC_066362.1, from coordinate 138,932,409 downwards.
CAAGGGGGTTTCTGTTAGGGTTTGTTCTGCAATTTCTTTGTGTCACTGGTTGAGCTTTCTTTACCCTTTTGGAAGAGTAACTGAAGTCTTAACAAATTGAGATATGCTCACTCCAAAGTAGTCAAGATACCACCTCATAGCTGGAAGACACTGTTCCTTAGCTGAGATGTAGCAACTGACCATGATGGCCTTCAAAAGCCATTGGAAGATAAAGTAAAATCAATTATTTAAATGAACAGTTGTCTTAATGGGACTGTTCGTGGAATATCAGTTTTCAGCCATCTGTGACATGCAACATTTCACATTTAGAATCATATTAAAATTGCATGGCAAGCAAAATAGATGTTGTGAGACTGGCTAAATCAACAGTGGAGGAAGCAAACCATTTTATTTCACAGTATTACAGACAAGGAAGATACCACATCCTAGTCAGGGAAAAAAAGAAGCTTCTTGCTAAGGAAAGCAACTTTTTCACCAATGCTAATTCAATTGCTTGAGTTTATGCATAGATACCTATACAGAGACATCAATATTTTCATTACATTGTAGACCTCAGAAATCAATCGTTGTATTTGCAGCACAACTTATCTGTCTTAATCAGTCTTTCAAGGTCTCCTTTCTCTGCTTGTCATATAGATTAAATATAATTAAAAGATAATACTGCTGAAACCAAATGACTGCAGTTGCTTAAAACTGTTATTCCTTTACTATCTGTGTTCATTTTCTTCAGTTGGTCTTCATGAAATTCAATATATGGAGGACTGATTTAAAAGACAAGTTATTTATCAGTTATTTAACAAAACAAGTCTTCAAGTCTTATCAAGTCAATTTTCTAGTCACTTATCAAGTCACTTTCCTTTTGGTATGCTGGAATTTTATATCATGTTCTTTTCAGAAGTCTTCACATTTCTATAAATATTCTGATCTAAGGGATGAGGATAAGTCATTATTACTTATTATATGAACAATTATCCATTTAGAAGAAGCTTCATTTATCTCTGCATTATTTTATTATTCAGGATTTTATATTTTATAAATACAGACAACATCCAACAAGCATTTTACAGCATAGTTATCAAATACAAACCTGTCTCTATGAGACACTTCTCTCTATATGAGACACTTCTGTGGTAACTTTATTAGTGGAAAAAAAATAATAGAGAAGTGCTGAAGAACCTTCATACTTGAAACCTGGGAGGAAGTTACCTGCAGAATGGCTACTCTGATTTTTCTCTGAGTGACAAGGTGGAAATGAATGAGAAACTATATGTGGCATGCAATTTGGTTAAGTGAAACTGTGAAATGATGGATGTCACCATTCCCAGGAAAGGAAGGTGTAAGGTAAGCAGAAAAAGGTTGGAGAAATTCACACCTATTCTGAAGATACGCAGAGAACTGACTGGCAGATTGTGTATTTGGCAATATCATCTGAGGTGCTTGGGATTTCACGTCCAGTTCCCTGGGACAAAGACATCATAACCGGGCTGAGCAAGAAATTGACATTTTAAATTGTGCATTTGTAGCTTACACAGTGACATATTTTATGTGTTGGATTAATATTTTTTATTATTTTGAGTTGATTACTATAGTATTGATTTTTTTTCTCTTGTCCTGTTTTATGTACAAACATGCTAGGTCCCCTTCTGCATTTCTTGAGTATTTCCAGTTCCTCTCTTGACCAGTATCCTTGACAGAAGCTTTTCTTTTCTCTCCTATTGAAAGTCAGCAAAACCAGCTCCTTTTTCCATGCTAGCCAGAACTGGACTGGAAAAAACAAATACCCCCACCGCCCCACCAAAACCCAACAACAAAACAACAGTGTTGTTTGTTTGTTTGTTTGCATAATATGTGAGAAATCTGTCATTTTTTTATTTCCCCCAGGAACTTTTGGTCAGTAAAAGGAAATGCCAATGCTGGTTTGGGCTCTCACGAGCAGTAAGTTACATATTAAATAATTATTTTTAAGTTTTTCTGCAACACTAGGTAATGGAGCAAAATCTTGCAGTTTCTACATTGGAACTACTTTTTTACATCAAAATCAGCTGGAGTTTTTTTTGTAATACTGGACCTAAGAACCATCTTTAACATCATTTTGTCCACTACTCACATTTCTGTGAAAATAATCTATAAGTGAACCTACATTTGCTGGTGGAAAAATATCTCATTTTTGAAATATTTCCAGCTACAGCTATTTCCACTTTTCTATAGACACTTCAGACATCTGCAAACCCATCTGGAAACAGGGAGAAGCAGGTGTTTTGTGACTAGAGCTCTCCCAAACGAACCATTATAATGGAAACATTTATTTTTACCACATAACCTATATAGTCTCCAAAAGCAGCAGTAAGCTTTTGACCATCAAGCACTTATGGTCCACAAAGAACAGAGCTTCCAAAAGAGTAGCTTAAGTAAACTGCTATAAATTGTAACTTCTAATTCTTTGTTGGAGACTTGAATTCATAAAGGCATTCACAAAATAAGCAACTACAACAGGTTAGTGTGTTACAGACCTGTAGAAAAGGTGTTAGGGTGAACATTATTTGGGTTATAATGCTGCTGGTAGTACTGTGCAAATGTTTACTCTAGAAAAGTTGCATGGTATCAGAAATAAAAGCACTGTACTGCACCAAATCTTCCTGTGTTGCTAAGAATTGTTACCATAAAACTGATGTTCACATAGGCTGAAAATCTTTAGTCACAAGGACAGCCATTTTTGTTTTATTCTGGTGAACTGGAGATCCCCAGTCTGATCGATGAGACTTACGTATTTTTTTCTATGCTTCTTATATGAGTTCTCTTTTTCAGGTGCTAGATATAAACACTGGATTTGAAATCACAGTTTGAATCATAGTTTGGATTTGAAATCACAGCTCAAATCATTAGAAATTTTGTCATTAATTCAGACAAAGCCCACGTTAGGAGCCTAAAACACATCAGTGAGCATGAAGATACTCACTTCTTATATCCTAGCTTAGCTAATTAGTTGCACGAATCACAATCTGTCAAAATAACATTTCTCTGAAGACTGGGAGGAACTGGACATATGAAGGACTGACAGAAGTTCTGTCTTGATACCTCTTATGCCAGTGGCTGTGAAAAACTTGACCTAAAAGGAAAAATCTCTCCATCTATGAACAAATTTTGAAAAGAAACAAGAAAACATTAAAAATTGCAAAGAGAAGTACCAAAGAGGCTTGTGCCTTGATTCAACGATCCTTTTTTATTGAGCAAATGACTGAGTGCAGTGGGAGTAATGAATGCATCGATGTGCTCTGCTCCTTTGTACCCTGAATGAGATTGCTGTTGCAAAACAAAGTGAAGGCTTTTGTGTTTGAAAACACAAGCGAGCTCTGTGGAGATGGATTTCTGCCCTCCAGTGGTCCATCCCACAGTTCAAGCCCTGAGGGAAGACAGTCTTACTCTTGTTGCTTCTGAAAAATGCTTTCTCGCTTTCTTCTAAAAATAACAAGGAAGAGCTTATGCTCATTTGCTCCATCAATTCTGTGTTTTTCACTTCCTGCAGCCTTTTCTAAGTTTTGGGGAGTAGAATCATAGAATTCTAGAATCATTCAGGTTGGAAAAAAACTCTAAGATCATCATGTCTAACTTCTAACCGAGCACTGCCAAGTCTAACACTAAACCATGTCCCTAAACCAGCACCACATCTACACGTCTTTTGAAGACCTCTAGGGATGGTGACTCAGCTACTTCCCTGGGCAGCCTGTTGAATGCCTCACAACCCTTTCAGTGAAGAAACCTTTCCTAATATCCAACATAAAGTACGTAGGAATCAAGACATCTGTCTATTGTGCTGATCAAAATGGTGGCATTTTCCCCCAGAATTTCCTTTTTTTCCCCCTGTCTAAACAGCCAACGAAAGAGTCTGCCCACTCAAATAGGAAAACACAACATTATGGGTTTGGAATCATCTCAACTTTGTCTGACAGCACCTAGCATGGTGAATTGTGGTCTGTGGCTTGGATTTTGTGACATTACAAACAGTAGATGTGATGGAAAGTTGTCTAAAACAGGATGGATTTTGAAAACAAACAAAAAAAATGAAAACAAACAAAAAAAACCACTCAACAGAGTCTTGTAGTTGTCCATAATGCATGAAGAAATATTTTTATACAAATCATTTACCATACGCATAAATTAATGTCTAGCAGTCTTGTCAGGGAGAGGAAACAAATTCACATGAAGTACTTTGATGTATTTGTTAACTGACCCCTTTCCTACTTCCTTTAATTAGAATTTCAGATCTGGTAGTATGTATCATTTGTTTCTGATTGCTACATACCAAAAGAGGAGGGGGAGAGTAATTTTAGAACAAGTTTTCACACCTGGTCCACATATAGCTAAATAATCTACATCTGTTTCATAGCTAGTTTGCAGAGTGGATTAAGAAAAAGATAAATTAACTGCACCCTTTTCTGACTTTTCAAAATAGCCAAAGCCTATTTCCATAGTGAGATGAAAACAGAATGAGAGAAATGTAGGTCTAATTTATTTCTCATTCTGCTTTCCTTCTCACATTGCTTCTCTAAAGACTGCCTGTCATCTTTACAGTATTAAGAAAATAAACAAGGAATTAGGATTCATGTATACATCCTCCTTCTGGGGAGGGGATGAAAAGACATATGAAGGGCGTGGACTCAGCATTGCCACTGTCTTTCTCAGTGAGACAGCGAGTTGAACAGATAATAATGTGGATATGTGTCCTTCCTTTGTGACACCATGTTGTGCTAACATAAAACTAACTTAAGACAACTGCACAAGTCCCCCATGGTGTCTACCTTGCTCTTAAAGAGCTGAGGCACTCTCCCACCTATTTACCACACAGCTGCCTTGCATTTATTCCTTGCAATAAAACCATTCACTATTGTGGACTATTTCATTTGATTATTGCTGTTTGCAGCCACATGCTACTTCTGAACATAATTATTAGCTTCTGTGTTATTCTGTGTTATATGTGTTATTCTTAACAAGTGGTTGCTGTTTCAATCTCCCATTGTTTCTTGGTTCCCCTGGGCTCTGCTTAGTGACAACAGAAACCCATTCCTCCTGAAAAAGGTGAAGAGAGGCTCAGGACACCTCGGCAGAGTACACTTAAAGCCATTTCCATAACATCTCCCGTTATGCATAAACTCTCAGCATGGCAGTCTTTGAAGGCTAATAGCAATGCAGTGCAATCAGAGCAAGGGGAAACTTGTGAAGCCCGTCTCCCACCCAGTGAAGAAGGGTCAGGAGAAAAGTTGCTACCAAATGGACCAAATACTCAGGATAAAAATAGCAATGCAGGCTGTAAAAAGCATCAGCCCACACTGTCTTACTGTCTTTTTTGGGTAAGTCAGACAGGAAAGGATTAAGGATGACCTGTCTTGTAGGTAACCCAAATGTCATGAAGACTGTGAAATGGTGAGAAGACTGATAGCAGAAACCACTAACTCATGTTGTTTAAAGGTTTTACTTTAGTTTTTGTAATTCGTGGACAGTTTAATGTGGGGGGAACCCACAAGATAAAGGGTTTTTTTTGAATCTGTTTTGGTCAGCTAGTAGAAAGTAGTACTGCAATATTTTAGTTCACTAGAAATTCAGTGCTCTTAATTACACACATGTACTGAGAGATCTTTGCTAGTTTTTTAGCACCAGCTTGTACCATATCACAGCTGAGTAAGCAGGTCTTGGAGATTTCTGAGAACCTGTTCTGGAAGCTTTGTTGTCAGTATGGCTCCTCTCCACTTGAGACACCTGTTGTGTCTCTCTCTGGATGCTGCTTACATCACATCACCTTCCAACAAACACTACTCAAGTCTTGTCGAAGTATTTGCATACCAGGTATTGCAATATTTAACAGGAATGATGACTCAAACCACTAAAAGACTTGCTATCTGCTTTACTCCAAGCTCCACATGTCAGACACTAGACAGTGACATGAGGACATTTCCAGGGGAAATACAGCATCCTGCAAATTGTCTCCACAGTCTTCCTGTTCTGAGCTAAGAAGATTCATTTGTGAGGGGATACAAGGGTACTTGAAACCTGCTACAGCACACAGAGGGCAAGAGCAGAGGGAAGGAAAAGAATTAATTTCACCTCTGAGTTAATGTTTCCTCAGCTTTTGGCAATTTACTGAGAAGCCAAAGTAAGAAGGGTAGTCACCCAGGCTTAGTGGAGGGCTGAATCCATTCCTAAGTGCTGAATAACCTCTGAAGGAGATCATTTCTTTTCATTGGCATGTCTGGGAGCTTGGGCTTCTCACAGTGGAGACTAAATTAGATGTCCAACAATAAATGGAATGGGGAATCATAGCCAAGAAGCCTGAGGACAGAAACTTTATCATGGGTTGATAAAATGGGATGGAAAAAAATAATGTGAGGCTTTTGTAGAAAAGCTGCCTTTACAAATCAGTTCAGGGACGATGAATTTAGCTTGTAGAGATGTTCCCCTGTTTGAACTGATTCTCTGTCTGATATGGCTTTTATGTGCCTCTTTGACATCCCTTACACCTCAGTCTCCAGAAATTACAATCCCAAGAGCTCAAGTGATGAACACACATTTCCTAGTTTGACTGTTTCATAAGATTTGTGATCATAAAATTATATAACATAACATAAGCTTTATAACATAAGACTTATACTGGGTCAAAATTCAGGACCAACCCGAGGAACAAATATTTTTTTTTGTCCTGGTAGTAGATTTTCTGGAAATCTCATATTACCAAGCATTCTGAGGAAAACTTTTCCTTGTTGTAAACACCTGACTGTTTTAGAGAGGCTGACAGGTTGAATCCATAGAAATGCAGATGGCTATTACACAGTAATATATGAATATCCTTACCTGCATTTTAAGATCATTAAGAATATTTTGTGACACCTGTCCTTATTATAGTGATGTAATAGACATATTCTCAAATAAAATCCTATCATTTTTGTACTGCTATTTACTGCATAAAGAATTCTCTTTTCAAAAATATTTACAAGTGAGATTTTTTAATCCAAATTATAGCTTTACTAACATTTTTATTGCATATTCATAACCGTTTCTGTCATGATGCCAAATGCTGAATTAATTATTTCGTGAATACTTAGCATGACACTTGAAGAAGTGTGATGAAAGTACTGGCTCTAGACCCTATTTTAAGAATTTTTATTAGCAAGTGGTAGAAGTACCTGAAGGAGTACAGTAATTCTGGAGACCACATAATACACCAGAAAAAAGTGGAGCGGCAAAACATTATAGTCCTTAATATCCTTCTAAAATGCTGAGGAAATAAACTCATTTGGAGGGACTTGTTCTTTACTAGCTTGAAATAAGAAATGGGTTTTAGCCTAGAATCATAGAATCACAGAATGGCTTGGTTTACCTAGAGAGGCTGTGGGGTCTCCTTCTCTGGAGATGTTCAAAAGCCACCTGGATGCCATCCTGCACAATGTGCTCTAGGTGATCCTGCTTGGCAGAGTTGTTGGACTAGATGATCTTCAGAGGTCCTTTGCAGCCTTGGCCATTCTGTGATTCTGTGGGTTGGAAGGGACCTTAAAGATCATTTAACTCCAACTCCCTTGCCATGGACAGGGATGCGACCCACTAGATCAGGTTGGCCGAGGCCCCATCCAGCCTGGTCTTGAACACCTTCAGGGATGGGGCATCCACAACTTCTCTGGGCAACCTGTGCCAGTGACTTATTACCTTTACAATGAAGAATTTCCTCCTAATGTCTAGTCCAAATAATCTATCCTCTTTTAACTTAAGACCATCCCCCCTTGCCCTATTATTATCTACCCAAGTTACATATCAACCTGGATATAGAGCCATTGACTGCAACTCTGGCTGTGGCCATCCAGTCAATTCCTTATCCACTGAATGGTCCACCCTTCAAATCCATATCTCTCCAGTCTGGAGATCAGGATGTCATGTGGGACTGTGTCAAAGGCCTTACAGAAGTCCATATAGTCCATGTCCATGACATCGGTCAGTCTTCCCTTGTCGACTGATGCAGCTACTCCTTCATAAAAGGCCACCAGATTGGTCAGGCACGATTTACCCTTGGTGAAACCATGCTGGCTGTCCCAGATCACCTCCTTGTCCTGAGTGTGCATTAACATTGCCTCCAGGAGGACTCATTCATTCCATGATCTTTCCAGTCAGAGGTGAGGCTCACCAGTCTGTAATTCCCCATGTCTTCCTTCCTACCCTTTTTAAAAATAGGAGTGATGTTTCCATTTTTTCCACTCACTGGGGACTTCGCTTGACTGCCATGATTTTTCAGATATGATGGACAGGGGCTTGATGACTACATCAGCCAATTCCCTCAGGACACTGGGATGTGTCATCAGGGCCCATAGACTTGTAGTTGTTAAGTTGCATCAGGAGGTTCCAAACTTGCTCTTTGCTTACAGTGGTAGGGCTCTGCTCTTCCAGCCCCTGCTTAGAGGTTCAGGGACTTGAGAGATATGGGAAGCCTGAGCACTAGTGAAGACTGAGGCAAAGAAGTTGTTAAGTACTTCTGCCTTCTCCACGTCTATTGTTAGCAGTTCTCCAACTTCATTTGTCAGAGGTGCTACACTCTCCCCTAGGTAAAGATTAAAAAAAAAAATCTTTACAAAAAGTCTAGAAATGCTAGATGAAAGATTCTACTTTTCCATCATGCACCTTCTCTGTCATCCATTTTTTTCCTTTTGTCATTCCTTCTGTGGGCTATTTCATATAAGCATTGCAATTGGACCCTGCAAAGTCTTATTCAGTCATGTGAATGTGAATAATGCTGTATTCCCTACAACAGAAAACATTTCCTAGAGCAGTTGAGTTTAGTTCACTCCAGTATCAAGTTTCACAGAAAGCAGATCTTCCACCATTTCCCACAGGAACCGTGTCTCAGTCTAATAGACCTTAGGCGACAGGTAGCGTAACTTTTCTTTCTCTAGCGTTGTCCAGCTGCTCCTGGCTATAAGCCTCCACCACTTTACAAAATCCCCCTTCTGACTTGCATCTATGGCAAGCACTGCCAGTGCTCAAAACACAAAGTGTTGATTTCTATGTGTCTTTATATTTAGGACAAGATTTTCTGAATGGGCTCCATTAAGGTAGTCTTTTGAGACTGGAGGCTAGTATTCTCCTAGATGCTGAGTATGACCTCAGGTGTTGCTTGGATCTCAGCACTTTGGTAAACACAGCATTCAGCCTTTAGCTATTTCTTATTTTTAGGCAGCCACATCACTTTCAGCTTTCCCTCAACCACATCTCCTGGGACTGATGCTACAAAAGTGGACAAACACAGCAAATATTCTACTAAGTGGAAACACGGTGAGAGCCACTGTCACTTTTCATGCTCTTGAATTTCTTTATCTATCCCACACTTCTAGCTCTCTGTGGAAGAGAGCAACTCAAAATCAAAAGTACTACATAGTTACATTTGGGAATATGGCTCTTGACCTGGTTGTTCTTTTCTTTCCAGAACGGATACTTTCCATCTAATAGATGTTACTCATTACTTGAAGACAGGTACAAAATGCCATTTTTCATTCATTTTCCCATTTTCAAGTGTTGAGAACCATAAGTTTCATAGCTCGCACAGGTGTCTCTCCTGCCTCTAATGGTTTTATACCACTCTCAGAAAGGGAGAGTACTTGAGGTTGTGACATAAAAGGTGCTTAAGGCAACTTCAGATATATAAACTATGATTAATGTAACGAATTTATCCATACTTTAATGCCTTTGAGAAGGAAAAAAAAAAAAAAACCTACAACTTTAACAAACAATTTTCTTCTTTAAAATCTTGACATTTGAACAAGAATGCTTAGAAGATGTGTAAAATTAGGAGGTAGGTCTTAATACAAATAGATATCTTCCTTGGTGAAAATCACTATCTGGATAAGCTCCTCCTGGGCTGGTGGGCAGACAGGGGGAAGAAGAAAAGGAAAGTAGACACTCAGCCAGAAGGCATCTGTGAAATTTCCAGCATTGAGTAATTTCAAATCAACACTTGCATCAATTTCACTGACTTGTACACTATCAAAGCATAACGTTAAAAAAATAAGTTTGAAGAATATAACTTGAAAGGTTCCTGCACCGTAGAAAAACAAGAAGTTTAGAAACAATCTCAGTAGTTTAGCTTGAGATCCCTCATCTGCCGATGTCTGGAGTGTGAACAGATATTTCTTAAAAGTCGAGAATTTGAAAATTCTAGTAAAATACTCTTCAAACTCTTCAGTTTCAAAGGTGATAACAGCAACTGTGAATGAAGAAGTAGAGATGAAATCCTGTCTGAAGCCACTAGTGCTGTTTTTTTAACAGGAATTGGTATCTCAATGAAGAAGAGACTGTGGTTTTCTCTGCGTCTGGAGGTGAGATCCTCCAAGAATCTAAAGAATTACATTGATTAAGAAAGAGGAAAAAATATATTTAAAAAGGAACTGGTGGCTTTCCAATACTTGAACAATCTGTACAATTTTCCCTCTAGGCCTTTTGCTACCCTAAAAAGGAAACAACTTTCTTTGACTAGCACTGCCCCTCTCAGAACATCCATTTCATCAGGTATCTTGAGGGACCCCCTAGTCTGAAAGATGTCCTGCACACCCGTGGTTTTGGCTGAACCACGATGCCAACATCCCCCTGCTTAGCCTGAGCCATGACTTCCCCCAGGTGTGCGTTTTTCAGGCCTGCATCTGTCTGGGGCTGTACTTGCACCTGAGGGCACATGTGCTTGCTCCAGCTGCCTGGCTGTGGTCATGGGTGTCCCAACACTGTGTAGCAGTGCCTTCAGAAGCTGCCCCAGGGCAGGACAGGTGGCCAGATGCCAGACAAACCACTCTTGCACCCTGATGCCAAGCCCTCTGCAGGCAGCGGGAAGTGCAAGAATGCTTCAGATGGGGGCTGTCAGGAGGGACTCCACACAGGGCGTCAAGGTGAGAGGAAAGGACAAGTGCAATGCCAGTGTGTAAGAGTCCTAGTGGACAGCAGGCTGACCATGAGTCAGCAATGTGTCCTTGTGGCCAAGGAGGCCAATGGTGCATTCGGAAGAGTGTTGCCAACAAGTCAAGGGAGGTGATCCTCCCCCTCTTCTCAGCCCTGGTGAGGCCACACCTGGAGCACTGTGTCTGGTTCTGGGCTCCCCAGTACAAGAGGGACATGGAGCTACTGGAGCGAGTCCAGAGGAGGGCTACCAAGATGATGAGAGGACTGGAGCACCTGTCGTACGAGGACAGGCTGAAAGAACTGGGCCTGTTTAGCCTGGAAAAGAGAAGACTGAGGGGAGATCTCATTAATGTATATAAATATCTGAGGGGAGGGTGTCAAGAGGATGGAGCCACTCTCTTTTCAGTTGTGCCCAGCGAGAGGATAAGAGGCAACAGGCACATCAAGTTCCAGCAGAATAGGAGAGGGCACTTCTTTACTGTGAGGGTGACAGAGCACTGGAATAGGTTGCCCAGAGAGGCTGTGGGGTCTTCTTCTCTGGAGATATTCAAAACCTGCCTGGATGCCATCCTGCACAACATGCTCTAGGTGATCTTGCTTGGCAGCAGGGTTGGACCAGATGATCTCCAGAGGTCCCTTCCAACCCCATCCATTCCGTGATTCTGTGAATCTGTGATTCTGTGGGTGCATGTGCTGGGAACGAAGGAAAATAAAGCCATGCAGTGATTCTTTTGGTAAAGAGCTGCCATGATGGTAGCATGTTGCCTAATGTGGTTCTGCTGGTTACAGGCTATGAAACACACTGGAGAGCTTTTAACACAATTTTTGCTACTTGGCATCCCTCTTGCCATGCATCTTGGGCCTTTTCTCTTCATGTGACTTGTCCGGATGACTGATATATTAAACAGCTGGTTAACTACCTGGCTGATCCTATACAAAGAAAGGGGACTGGGAGAATGTAGTTTCCCAGGAAGCAGCCGGGGATGACATTATTAGCTCCACATTATTGTGGGCAAGAAACAAATACCTGTTGCTTAATAAAATAGGGGCAACTATTAGCTACTACAAGAAGAGAGTACTGCTTGCAATAAGAAGCAACAAGCTGCTGATGGACTGTGTAATAGGATTACAAATCAGTAAAGAAAAAGTAGCACTTTCTCTGACAGGCTAGTTTAGGTGGAGATGAGATAATTATAACCAAATAAATAACACAACAATAAAAATTCAAAGGGAGGGCAGTGACAGACAGAGGCAGGCTGCAGTGCAAAACTAATGAGCAAATTGTTGCTAAAATTCAACTCTCTCTAGATGCAAAATGGAGATTAATTTTCTTTCTTTGTTATAAGGCAACAGCTATTAAAAACCTCACAGACCTACAGATATATTGCAGTGCAGAGAATGTGAAATGAGATTTCCATGTCAGATTTGTACTCTCACAATTATGCATGAGGGTTTTGCATATTGAGAGGCTGAGATTATTAATGATTAAGAATCATTTATATAGCCTTCGAAGTTACATCCTCTTTTACAAAACTGATTAAGATGTGCTTACTCTCTTCTTTTCTCCCTCTCTTCTCCCACTCTCTCCTTCCAGATATGCCAATCAATGGACAAATATTGTTTATTCCACTCATGACAGCATCCAATTGCATTTTTAGGGCTGTGTATCACATCAATCTGCCAAACTTTGGACGCTGGCAAATCTCATTATCAGAGCAGAACAACTATGTTTAGCTGTTATCAGGTGTTCAGAAGCTTTTAAGAAATATTGAATGTACATTGTGGCAAGAAACTCAGCTATACAGGATCTGCCAAGTGAAAAAGGAATGTATTTCAACATCACATTGTATCAACATCACATCACTTCCAAGTGCAAGGTCCTGCACCTGGGTCAGGGCAATCCCAAGCATGAATACAGGCTGGGTGATGAGTGGATAGAGAGCAGCCCTGAGGAGAAGGACCTGGGGGTAGTGGTGGATGAGAAGCTCAACATGAGCTGGCAATGTGCACCTGCAGCCCAGAAAGCCAACCATATCCTGGGCTGCATCAAAAGAAGTGCAGCCAGCAGGGTGAGGGAGGTGATTGTCCCCCTCTGCTCTGCTCTTGTGAGACCCCACCTGGAGTGCTGTGTTCAGCTCTGGGGCTCCCAGCACAAGAAGGATGTGGATGTATTAGAAAAAGTCCAGAGGAGGGCTACAAAGACGATCAAGGGGCTGAAGCACTTCTCCTATGAAGAAAGGCTGAGGGATTTGTGGCTGTTCAGCCCGGAGAAGAGAAGGCTCCAAGGAGACTTTATAGCAGCCTTCCAGTGCCTAAAGGGGGCCTACAGGAAAGCTGGGGAGGGACTCTTTGTCACGGGGTGTAGTGACAGGACAAGGGGTAGTGGCTTTAAACTAAAAGAGGGTAGATTTAGATTAGATGTTAGGAAGAATTTCTTTACTCTGAAGGTGGTAAGGCCCTGGCACAGGCTGCCCAGAGAAGCTGTGGATGCCCTATCCCTGGAGGTGCTCAAGGCCAGGCTGGATGGGGCTTTGGGCAACCTGCTCTGGTGGGAGGTGCCCAAAGCCCAGGGCAGGGGGCTGGAACTGGGCAATCTTTAAGGTCCCCGCCAACCCAAACCATACTATGACTTGCAAACTTTTGCTTTATGACAGACCAGCCTTTCAGACCTTACCAGACAGGCTACAAGAATCACAAGATAATTTAGGCTGGGAGAGATCCCTGAAGGTCATTTGGTCCGGCCCCAGATCAGAGCAGGGCTGGTTTTCACATTAGTGCAGGCATTGCAGCCAGCAGTTATTTACAAGGCCTCCCAGATGAGCTGCAAGCCATCTGCATCTGGATGTTCCCTCTTCCCTGCTGTGTCCTTGTGTCCAGATATTCCTCTTTTGAATTGTGGCTTCTTTTGAAATTGCGGCTTTTTTTTTTTTTTTTTTTGTCTTTCCTCACCCTTGATTTTATTTCACTGTACACCACTGGTGAGGTCCTCTTTTGCTCTAGTAGTTTTAAGTCCACCATGATGCCACCTCCTTTAAAACCTTTCTCGTTATGCTGGCCACAAATGTTGTAAACATCATTTCTGCTCCATTCCTTTGTCTTTCTTTGCTGTGTTTCCTCTAGTCTCTGTTTAGATAGGAAATAATTTGGGACAGTGTCTGTCACATCTTAAAACCTCTGCAGAGTGTCATAGGATATCATGGTGTCATCCAACAAACCAATAATAATGAGGATAATGACTTCTTTCATATCTGTCAAACTTACTTTGTCATGAACTTCATTTTTAAAGACACAGAAAAATGAAATGTTTGTCTTGACTTTCTGTCAAAAAACATAAAATTTCAAGTGGGTATGAATTTCACTTATTATCATTATTTTCACTCATTTATGTAATCAATCTTCAAAAATGTTAGATATGCAAAAGCACATTAAGTGACATGTTGTCAGTTCATAACTAGTTTCATACTGTTAAAATAGTGATTTGTACTCTGTCTGCAGTAGCTCTCACATTGTGGGGTCTTGCTAATGCCTGCACTTAACTGCATTAGCTTAATAGCAATGCCTGCTGATATAGGATTTACCTGTTTTCCCTGTTTTCTCTTTGAAAGTTTTTTTTTTTCCCCACATCAGTTAAAAAAAAAAGAAAAAAATGAATGAAGTGTTGTAAAAAAATTATATCAATTTTTTTTTGCACTTCAGAAAGTCTTTTTTAAATGTATTTATTTTTTCAATATCCATTGGTAGATAGTCGGTTGTCCCTAAGCTGATGCAGTTTCCTGGAGATTTTGATTGTAGAAGTACACTTTCAGAAATATTTCTTTGGCTTCATGGGTGCAATTTCATTGAACTTCATGTGTTTGTCTGTATATAATTAAGAAAATGGTATACATACATACATAGAAAATAATGAGTAAGATAGACTGTTTAGTACTCAAGCTGGCAGTCTTCACAGCATTATTTTAAAAGCTTGAAAAAAAATACAAAAACTCTAGTACAAACATTTTGTAGCCCTTAAGGATGATTTTCTACTAAAGCAGGACACAGTAATATCTGCCTGATAATTAAACATTCATCATTGTACAAAATACTGAGGCAGAACTTCAAACATATATAAGCAATGGCTTATTCTAGCAGATGAAAGCGGATTTTGCTGTTTTCACATATCTGATCAGCCATAAAGCATCTTACATAACAGGACGTAGGTACATTTCATTCTTTCTATTGTGATTAGACACAGGATCATCTCATTATACAGCTGAGTGAAACCAGAAGAGGCTCTTCACGTTGTTATACAACTCACACTTGGAATCCTTTTTTTTCCCTCTTGTTTCCAAAAATATGTGTAAGCACAGTACAGAAGACCTGGAAAACCTCTCTGCAGTCATCACACAGTAAATATTGCACATGTGTGAACTAAGTACTCGGTCACTTTGCCAGTTTTTGCTCATGAGAATGTTTAGAGTTGTATGCACTACCTGTTTGAAGTCCTTCAGCAAAAAAATGTTGCTGGCACACCTGTTTCAGTACAACAAACTGAATGTTTTTATGGTCTCATCTGGCCTTAAAATGTTTATTTTGTTTTCTGCATTGCTCAGGATTTGTGCTCATCACAATCCTTCTGCTTCATTAGTTTTGTCGTGTGATTAGCCAGGTTAGTGATCTCAGCTCAGTCCTTCCAAGACATTTGGGTGTCAGTTTCTAGGCAGGCTCTGTGACTTTTCAGAAAAATAAGGCATCTGCATATGGGCTGGGGGATAGGATTTCTGGTGCCTAATTTGGTGAGAGCCTGAAACTGGAGGTCATGACCATTAGTGATGGAATGGGGAATAGAGCATCCCAAACACTGCACTTACTTCCTTACTGTCTCCGTGCAACAAAGCTAAATCTACATTAGCAAATTAATGAGTGACAGAGAACACTGGAACAACAATGGAATGAAGAACAATGGAATGAGACCCATTGTACTGTACTGCCCAAATTCCTGGGCACTGTTCAGATCACTGCGTAGCCAACAACCAGTCCTGAAGGGCGGTAGACATGCAACCACCTCTTTTGGGGCACTAAGACAGTTACTAGCGTGTACTTGGCTCTTCTGTGCTATTTGGCCTCAGTGATTCATGGTGGTCTTTTAACTTACTAGTACAGAGAGTCCAATGGAAATGTAATCAATGGAAATGTAATCAATGGATTGGATAGCATCAGCTCCTTTTAGCTCAGCTTCTTGACTGATTAACCAAGAGTAAGAGCTTTCAACTTCTCTTTACACCACTTTTCCATTTTTTTTTTTTAATTTGCTTGGCATAATATCCAAAGAATCAGTGCTTAGACCATAAACATACCCAGAGCATCCTAATACCCTGTTACTTAAAAATGAGAAATGACCAAAGCTAGACTGAGAACTCATCTCTCATAATGTTGAGAAATTACTCACTGAAAGGTCCTCTTTCATTTCAGTGAAGCTAGTGATGGAACAGTGACATGTTAAAATAAAGAATGTTTCACTCTTAATATTCTTATTAAATGTTTGTACAGCTCCTGCATATTAATATATGACCCAGTTCTAAATGAAAGATGAAACTGGCATTTTAATTAATAAAATTTGTTTTGAAATGCGTATGTGTAGCATTTTATGTATACTCTAAATACAAATGAACACTCTGTTCAGGAAATTAAAAATTAAAACCAGCAATGTCAGATTTGCCCAGAAACTAAATAAAACCAGTGAAAGAAAGAACATTATGTGTCTTTTAAAACACAGGCATGCTACTAGAGCTACTATAGACTAGTGGATGAAATTAAAAGCCCAGCACTCTATACATACCACCAGGTACGCAATTAATTTGTTTTGTTTGTTGTGTGTCTAGAAAAACTTCCACTACTTAGTTGTTAGCCAAACAATTTTTTCAGTATTCCACATCCTTTTGAAACTGAATATGTTGGGCCCCGTCAGTCAATATTGACTGCTCTACCATTTACTGTGTTTACAAAAGCTGCTCTGGAAGCTGTCTCACATTGTAGCAGAAGGAGCAGCTTCAGCCTGTAAATCTCTTACTAGCTCACTTCTAAGACTTACATATTAATACATTATGAATTATGCTTTGGGATTGCATCGTGTATTGCTCTCCAGTACGGAAAATAATTTATCAGCTTCTATAGCCACCTCCAAAATCTCAGCCCAGATGCGATCTGCAGTATATTTACTTGTCATATAACTCACTTGTAACCACACAATCAATCTTCGTCCAACAGGAAAGCCTGAGGGAACATTAAAGGCAATGCAAAGATTCTCCATATAATATTATTTGCCCATTTTATCCCAGATGAGAATATTAGAGAAAAAATAGTGGTCCAGGCTCTCTTTGTCTAATTATTGCAGGATAGTTGCTTTTGTTCTTAAAATACTCCAAAATACCCAGGTGGTATAAATTTATACCCTTACTCTCCAAAAGTTCTGGTCTGTGCTGTTCTTGTAGCTGCAACAGATAAATTTTGCAAGTTCTGTTAATTAGTGAGTAGTGTCCTACCTCATTGGCTCACAAGCTGAGCTTTGTGACTTCTTACAAAATTGGTTGCAGAAGTCCCTTGCCTGCTCCTGTATTTCACTTCCCACTCCACCAAGGTCTTCATTCTGGATTTGTCTGGGTTGAGGCTTCTTTGGAAGTATTCTGGTGCAATACATGAACAACATGTTTGTGGAAATTTGAAATTTTAAATCTAGAATGTGTATCCAACAATGCCTCCTGTGAATACATATCTCAAGTGAAGGAAAATCTATGAAACAGATTCTACAGTCCATATTAAACCTCCTTTTCTCTTTCTTTCCATTGCTCTGTCTACCACTTCTTCCCCACCGTTTGCCTCCTGCTTCTTAGTGCATTTGGGATGGATTGTTACTCACTAACAAATAGGTAATCTTAGGATATGTATCAGTTTTTAATCCATATTGTAACATTAAGTTTTCTAAAAAGATGACCTGCTGGAAAATAAAGGTACCTAGTGCACATTTTAATCACGTCTAGCTAGTGCCCCAGCCCTGGATGCATGGCTGAACTAGTCCTGATGTTGACAGCAATCTATTCTCACTTCATTGCTGGATCCTAGAGAAGCAATATACTACCCACATTACAAAATATACCTCCATATTATACTATAGATTTGACATTCAGCTGCTTTGCACATCTGTATTTTCCTACTTTGGTTACATCAGGATAAGTAAGAAAAGCAGTAGAGCTAGTAAGCAGCATTTTTCCAGTGTTTCTTGAACCTTAACATTTTTTCTTCCTCTTCCCCACAACCTTCTGTAAAGGAGTGCTTAGTCTTTACCAGGAAAGGGATCATCTACATCAAATCTCTCTAATGTCTTTATCATCAGAAACCTTTACCATAGTTCATAAGAAATATCTGGAAATCATGGAAAACCTTGTAGATGTTGGGCTTATGAGTTATTACTATACACAACTATATATTGTACTATTTTGCCACTTCAAATTGGAAAATGCTCTTGGAAGTTACAAATCAGGTAACTAGAAAGTCACTTTACACATAATTGTCAAGCAGGCTGAGTTTCAAACTAATAATTCATCCATAAATTGTATCCTAGAGATACACCAGAATCATTCTTTTATGATGATACAGGCCTCTTGGCAGAATAGCACAGTAGTTAGCTGAAAAAAAAATCTCTGCTTCATTTTGTTCAGCCAAGGGAACTGCAGCAGAACCTCATTTAAGTATCAGGATCAGCCAGAAATGAAGTGCACTTGATGTTCTTTCCAATCCCATGAACAAAGGGTTGAGCAGCAGCAATGGGATGTAATCAGTGCCAGAAGACATCTTCACCTACATTCAAAATAAAAACTACACAAAATTTCATCAGCTGGATCAGTTTTCTTTCCTGGAATTTGGTTGTAAGAGACCAAGAAGACTGGCAACTCATTTGTATATGTGTAATTTTAAGCATATTTAAATATAAAGAATCACACTTGGCTGAATAGGATCATTTCCTCCCTCATTAATCATGATGCTACATACAATATGCTGTTCTCTTATATTAAAAGTAACAGAACTGAATTCTCATGTACAATAAGACAGTGCTACAAAGTGGTCTAATATACACGATATGTTCAAGTTGAAAGGATCCATAGACCCTTACACTGTCCTCTACAACTAGAGAAATATTAAATTTAAAGCACTAAAATTAACTATTTTTTTTCAAATTAAAGTTCAATCACTGCTGACAAATAAGAATCTCTTCTCCTGAGTCAAGGAACAATAATTCCTCTTTAGAATTGGCAAAATAGAAAAAGAGGATAGCAGTATAATGCCATTTTGGTTAAAAGATTCAGAGGGATTTTCAGATTATTGGACTGCATATCTAGATGAGGAGCTTATATATACACAGAAGATGCATATTTACCTCCCTTTTCCTTGGGTTGCCATATGGTTCCCTTGTGAACACGGTGGTGGCTGACACTGTCTGAGGGACCCAGAAATGGAACAGATGACTACTGGAAAAGTAGGAAGTATTTGTAACTAATTTTTGAGTCTCTGGCAGAGTTGTGCCTGTGTAATAGTCCCTCCAACTTCTTCCATCTTCTAGAAAGAGAATAAATGAACAGCAGCTATAAGGTTTATGGGAGACGGGTTTATTCAGCTTGCCACAGTGTTGCTACATAGAGAGAAAACTCTAGAAATAAATTATTGTTGAGATTGACTCTTTAAGTGTAAAAGGCTAAAAATATGATTTCATCAAGCAGTGTACTTTGCATTTGTAGGGTTTGAACCTTTAGAGTTTACTCATAAAGACTGCCACTCACAAGGGTCATGGGGACCCGTCAGTAATTCTTATTTCAAGACAAGCTAAACAGTTAATGAATTCTACTGGCAAGTGTTATCTCAGACAAGGAAGGAAAGCAGATAAAAATGAGAATATAAGCATGATACAGTAGCAGTAGCCAATGATCTAAGTAAAATAGGTAGCTCTCTCAATTAGCAAGAATTAAGATCAGCTTGGCCTTTTATCCATAGGTCTTGGAGAGAGGAATGAAGAGACAGCAACACGTCATCACACAGAATTGGTCTTAAGAAGCTTCTAACTGCTGCTGCCTTGCAGAAACAGGCAACCCAGGCAATGATAGGAATAAAATCATAGAGTAAACTCTAAGCAAGGATTTAGGGTCACAGCATTTGCTGGAGCACAGCAGAAAGAGGCTTTGTCCGCAGATTATATGAGAATGATCAGAGAGTTGATTTACAGAAATAGACTTTCTTTTCTCTCATCAGCAGCCGGATACTTGTCTGCAGTCATGATATATAGTGTATGAAATGTTCCCTGGGAATTAATTTTCTAAAACCAGACCATTACTGAATAAGTAAGTCCATGCAGGCAGTTCCAAGGGGACAAGGATTTTGCCAACACCCAAAAGAGATGCTTGAAATGCAAGGAGTTTCTCAAATCAGATCTTACTGCATTCATGAACCTTGCCACTGTTGTTGGCAGATGCAACCTCTTCCAGGAGTTGCACTGGAACAGACAGTGTCAGGTAGGTGTAGTAGAACCTGAGCACAGAGAAAAAGACAAACTGGCAAGAGATGATAAGGGATCTGCCACTAATGCACTGAAATCAATAGCGCTCTAAAGGGAAAACATACATCCAGTGCAGCTTTTAATTGTAAAGAACTACAGGTACTCTTATTATCAAAATGAAAATGTTGTAGAATAATTGTAGCTATAAAAACCTACAATAGGCTTACTACAGTATTTTTGGCTGCTGCTAGTAAATGATACTGTAATAAATTTATCAGACAAATGAGGAGACCCAAAGAGATCGGCCTTAAAAGCTGATTGAATTCAGTAATATAGAGAGTAACAAACACCCTCAAAATATTCAAACTTGGTATTCAGACAATATTAATTATATAAGTGTTTTTGTTTTCACTGTGGGAAATCAGTGCTTGAATAGATTTTATTCTATATACACTCTATTTGTAGGGTTTTACATCTTTCACTGAATAGAACTGTGTTCTAGCATGCTCCAAAATATGCAAGGTAAATTGTCAGTTCAGTGCTCTTTGTTTTTTGTTTGTTTAGTTTCCCGGGCTTTAAGTCTATTGCAAAAGACTGGGCTTTAAAGTCTATTGTAAAACTTATCATTTTGGCTTGGGTTTGTAAAAATGATGAGATTTTTTTTCCCTTCTTCTGAGAGTTTTTAAAATGTATTTGAATGGATGTTACTGCTTTTATTTGTGCTGTTTTTTTGGTCTGCCCAGAATAATAAATAGGAACTTTTTTAAACAAGTGCTCATACAGATACAGAATAAATGTCTGAAAAAGGGAAGAAAACAAAATCCTAATTCTGCTTTCACAGTCAACATATTCTGGAAAAAAGCTTTTGCTTAGAAGTCCTGGGAAGTGGCACCAGTACATTTCAAAAGCAGCAACTTTGCCTTCTGGCTGCTGAGGCAGCTGCAGAGGGCTGGGACATGTGCAGAGAAGTGGGGATACCTCTCCTGGCAGCTTTTGTCTTCTCGTGGCAATCAGGCTCCCAAGTTGCACTTTCACCTCTTTGGCCTGACTGCCTCCATCTGTGGTCACAGGTAGCATAGCTTCCCACCTCCAGGGCAGCAGCTCTACGTTTCCCTTCCACTAGTGAGGCTGAAAGGTGGATCTGGGAGAGGGACATCAGTTTTAGTCCATTCTCCACCTTTGCCAAAACCTGCAGGGCAGTGGCTAGGAATCTGTTTTTACTGCAGAGCTCAGTTTATGAAGTTCCCCTTATGAAGAAGAAAACAAGATTCAAGCCAACAGTGGTCTTATAGCTTCAGAATATGCTCAAAGGTGAAAGTCAGTGCAAACCCTTGAAGGAGAGAGACCATGAAAGAGATGCAATGAAACAAAGCATTCTGCAGGAGGGTCAGAGGTTCTTCTGGAGGAGCAGGGAAGATTCAGATGACATTAGAAAACCACTGGCTGTATCCAGCCTCTGTGTGATTTTAATCAGATGGGGAAAGCTTGGAAAAGGACGGATGTCATACAGTCAAATAAAAAATAAAAAATTTAAAAAAAAAGATTTATTTAAAAAAGACAAAGGGAAAAATATATGGTGGAGGAGAATTATAATAGAACTGAGTCACAAAGGACTGAAAATGAAAAGAGTGTCTTGAAAAAGATGTCTTAACTGGTCTTTCTGAGAGGGGTGACCACAGAGAGGATAGGAATGAACTCTACTTAAAAGAACTTCAGTTGCCACAGGAAAAACTTTGAAAAATAATTCAGAGCTCTTTGATGTGCTTTATCTTAGAATTGGAAGATTGTTTTTTATATAGTGCACAGTTTAATTGTAGGGTATTCTCAGTGAGTTCATCTGATGGATTGTTATTTACCTGAGGGGCTATTAAAACAGCATAACAATGAATACAGTGTGAAAGCCTGAATAGCTGCACTTCTCACTTCCAACATCAGAAGTCTCTTTCCCTAGTGTTGCTCCAAGACAGAGGCACCAAAGCTGCTTCAGTGCTTGTGTGCCAGCCATGCACCACGGTGCCAGTTAGGACATGCTGGAAGCAGTGTATTTGTGCTTATAGGTAGTGTGCTGCTGTCCTGCTTAATTAATCCATCTTCTCACCAGGATTAATCCTGCTTCTTTCTCAGCAGAGTGTGGGCTTGGCTTCTGAAGCTGATTTGCTCTGGGAGTTGCAAGGTGCTGTGCCATGCATACCAGCAGGCACAGAGGTCTCTTGCTCCTCTGAACATGGATGTCTTCACTTCAAGTTGTAAGCACTGGAGAACAATCTGAGGGGATCTAACCCAAACAAACAAACAAACAAAATTATTCTGGCCAGACTTGGAATGTCTAAACTCTAGTTGGCTAGTTCATGATAAGTAATTCTTCTTTATAAGTGCAAAGAAAAAGACACCTGAAGGGAAGGGTTCATCCAATCTACTTCAGAGAGTAAAGATGAGATGAACTGCCATGTGGAGGAGGCTTCCTTCTCTACAGTGACCATAAAGGAATCACAGAGCAAGCAAGACAGACATAGATCAACCATCATAGGCTTGAATTAGGGAAGATGACTCAGCACAACAGACTATTTCTACAGTGAAAGGGAAGCTAGACACTTCTAGAAGGCAATTTACCCCACATCTTAGAAGGGCACTTCTATTTTCTAAAGGTTACAACAGGGACTCACAGCTGGTTTAGAAAGGGTGCATACATTTTTGGATAGCTAAAAATGGGTGAGATGAATCCTAGCGAAGTTGGATACTTTGTTTTATCCCTCTATAATCTCTGTAGTGGGAATCTAAGACCTCTTCTTTCTTTCTTTCTTTCTTTCTTTCTTTCTTTCTTTCTTTCTTTCTCTCTTTCTTTCTTTTGTAGTTTTTCAGGACTGCTGCATTTATAAAAATTGCATGTTCAAACAAACAGTTTTACGCTCTATGACCAGTATGAAAGCTTTACCAAATATGAAGT
The DNA here is from genome assembly GCF_013377495.2 of Cygnus atratus. Taxonomy (NCBI): domain Eukaryota; kingdom Metazoa; phylum Chordata; class Aves; order Anseriformes; family Anatidae; genus Cygnus; species Cygnus atratus. Next base: position 138,909,031 of record NC_066362.1, on the reverse strand, counting down.
GATTGTTACTTATTGCAGATGCCTACATGGTTATAAGCATAATGGCATAACATTACTTCCCCTCTTTACTTCATGTCTTCTTATTCACCCACAATTTAAAATGTAATTCTGAAATACAGTGAGCAGTATAACTATAATCTTCATCATAAATATTCTCTTTGTGAGAAGAAATATTCGAGTACTCTAATGCTGAAAAATGGAAGCCAGTAGTGGGCAGAGATTTACACCCATGTCCTTAATGCAATATGACTGGATAAAAATCCAGTGCCATTTTGGAGATGTGTACCCAGAGGATTCATGAAGCAGTCTTTTCATCTATTGCACCTTGACTGTTTTCTAACCAAATACCAAACTGCCAGGGGAAAAAAAAAAAAAAAAAAAAAGACAAACTGGAGGGGTTCCAGAGAATAAGGGCTAGAAAGGAAGTGCATTGTGTTAGGGAACACAGAGAAGACAAAAGCAGGAATCTAAGGAAGAAAGGCATTGTGAGTTGTATGATAGATTCATGTGGTCTAACATTAACTGTTAACATTAACTGTCCTATCAAACACAGGTTTTCCTGGGGCTTCCTGTTTAGGAAAATTAGCACAAACAGTCAATAAGAAGAAAACAACTGACTCTTGTTAGTATGGACAACTCTAATCCCTATCTGGGCTACAAGTTACTGCTCTATTATCTGCTGTCTAATATGATTTCTTCCTGTCAGTGAGGTAAGCTGATTTTATGGCTTTCTCGTTTAGTCCAGTGGAATGACCAGGTTCTCTGACTCACTTGCTTCGCCAGTCTCTATGCCCATAAAACACAGGGATCATCAGCTGGCTAACTCCTTGCTTGACAAGGAACGAGTAGGATAATTAAACTCTTAACATTAGTATGTTTAAAACTATAGTCTTCTCCATAAGGCATATATACCATCTAAATTATAATGGGCAGGGTAAAGCTTTTGGGATGTTTCCTGAAAGCAGACTGAGATCTCAGATTTTCCTCTGACAAAGACTAGAAAGCTAGAAGAATATGAGGATAGTTTGCACAATTTAGTGAGCTGAGGTCAGTGCAATGTATACTAGTGTTCTAATTTGAAACTCTTACTTTTGTGTATGGACTAATACTACTGGCAGTCATTCTCATTCTGTATTTTTCAACCTTTTTTTTCTTTCTTTTTTTTTTTTTTTTTCCTAGAGCTGAAGAAGCCTGAGTGGCCAAGATCAGGGATAGATCAGGGGCTCATAAGTACTAAAAGAAGAGAAAACAACCACTCTGTAAGAGAAGACAAAGTTGAGCTTCCAAGTTCTTGCATGTTCCTTCAAAACATAAATATTTCCCAAACAGGGTCAGTACAAAATGCCAGAAGGAAGCCAGAAACAGAGTTCAAATATTTACAAAAATCTATATGCATTTTAGCAAACTGAAGTCACTAACTATTTTCTCAGTACAGTAATGGAGTGTTTATATAGGCATTTAAGACTTTAGTGTCTTGGAAGACATTCATAGACTTCAATATGGTTACTGGTATAAAGACTTGTACTATCATTATAGTACAGTAATTTACATAAATTTCATGTCACGTGGTTTATAGTAAGGTGTGAAACAAAATCACATGAAACATTGGACCAGAAAGTCATTGTAAAAGTAGGGATAATGCAGAACTGGTAAATTGCAGCAGTAAGAACAAAAATAAAAAACATGTTATAGATAGGATTAACATATGCACATAGATGCTGATGAATGTAATGGACCAAAAAAAAAGGTGTTTAGGATAGAGTTCCTCTTGGTTAACTTTGTCAGGTAATTCTGAGCTGTCTTAATTCCTGTTATTGCTGACAAAGGTCTAGCAAAAAATGGAATATAAAGGAATATTTACCTGGTCAAAGTTTAGGGTCTATTTTAGGCAGCAACAAGTTGCTTTCTAGACTCTATTGACTGACATGGACTAGATCTCTATTGACTAGAGTGAAGCCCAACCAACTAACTCACATGTAGGTATTTGCATTGTAACTAATGAGGTTAAGGTGAGATTAGTTCAGTCCCTAATGTGAGATATCATCCACTTCATCAGGCAAAATAAGAAAAACGCAAAAAAAAAAAAATAAAAATGGGGAAGGGGAGAGGAATAGGCTGACAATGATAAATTATGAAAAGAGGATGAGAGAATCAAACTATGAAAAAAAAGTTTAAAATTAACTGTGCTGGTGGAAAAGAAATATTCCTGTCTGGAATGCCATCTCCATTTTACCAGTCAAGGTTATTTCAGTGGATATGTGATTATATTGCTAGCTTAGCCATCATTTTTTAATGCAATTATATATTTATATAATGTGCACAATTACATTTTATATAATTGTAATTATATACTTTTATATATATATATATTTTTTTTTTTGTCATTGGCTATATTTTATTAAAATCAAAGTAGTACCACAGCTTCATAAATCTCAGGAATTGTTCTTCTATTTGATTTGCTTGTACTGTGTCCCAACACATTAAAACCTTATGCATTTTTGTAGCTATTCAGGAAGGAAATAGAATCTTTGATGACTTAATAAAATTAAATCAATCATAATTACACCATTAGGCTGCAGAGGAGACAAGTATCGTGAAGGTAACTATCTTCTAAAGATAATGTTTGCTTGGTATAGCTTGAAGTTTCAAAAACCAAAGTCAAACTTCATCAGGTGGCAGTCTGATTGGTATTTTTTTAGAATTCTAAGGATGACTAAGGTTAAAAACATCTTCATATCATTCAAAAATAATTAATAAAAAAGGAGTGATAAAATATTTGATAACCTCATCACGGATTCTGAGTGAACTTCTGTTGCCTTGGAAGGTGTTATGAGGAAGAGTATTGGTGATGAACCTGTTCTGTGGGTTTTGCACACAAGGGTTTTTTACACTAACACATACATACACATAGCAGGGTGTGATTTAGCTGATGAAAATCATAGCTGAACCATTTGAAACCTGCTTATTTTACTCCCCAAGAAAGTATAGCAGCCAGAAGCTGTGGACATGAAAAAGAGGTGAGGATTGTTCCGTCCACTGTCCAGCTCAAGCTGCATCTCTGTGCAGCAAAGAATTTAAGAACTCACTCTACAAAAAAAATAAGCACCACTCAACAGGGAGGCGGTGAGGACTGCTGTCTGAGGGGAGCTTCTCTGGCATCTGACCACCTAAAGCATTTCCATATTTTTTCCATTGGGGTCAAAAAAAAAAGGAAAAAAAAGTCCAGCTCCTGAATGAAGGCTCAAAAATGAGGTTGTCCTAGTCACAATCAAATGTACAAACATGCTGCCATGAATAGTAGAGCATTTTTGAAAGAAAGGTTGGAAACTATTAGTACCACAGCTACCACTTTCCAGCTCTGTCTGTAATAAAAATCAACAAGGGATTTTTGTCTGGGAAATAGGAAATATAATTTGTGTGACTGAGAGGGCACAAGGCCCATGGACACCATTTCCCAGATCATCTTAACAATAGGTTCACTGTTAGATAAAATATCACACATTTCTGAAAATGATTTTATAGCACTATATTTCTTTTTTGTGCCACCGACACTGCTGTCAGAGTGTACTGTGTGTGTATATCAAACTGGGTATCATGGGATGACTTCAGATAAGGTCAGACCTGCCTTGTAAAGACCTCAGCACCCATCACCATTACAGACTGTGTCTACGTTACCAAATAGAGCCATCCAAAAGGAGCTTATTTGTACAGCGAAAGAGGTGGTGTGAAGTACCTGATGCCCATAGTATATACACGTTCTTCCTTATACTAGATTTAGCCTCAGTCCATGGACTGAATGTTCTTCAGCAGCTGAAGAGCATTTGATCCATTTTGGGAATACATCTCCCAATGTAGCTTCATCTGAAAAGAATCTACCTTGAGTGCTGATAGATTGCTCCATGAAGCACAGATTGGAGATCACCTTCAGAAATGCACTCCTGTTTATCTGCACTAAAATGATAATGTAGGTGTAACCACTGAGGGAGTGTTACACCAAGAGCAGACTTGACCAGCAAACGCCTCAACCTCTGCAGATGCCAGAGGTTAGGTAGAACTCTGTAGGTCAGTTTTAAACTTATACAGCTACATACTGTCAGTCTCTCTTAGGTACCTCGGTACTTCTGCAAAGCAGGGACTCGGCCCCTCTTGGCATTGCTTCCTCAGCTGTAAGGTGAGAATGATGGCACATCTTCCTTTCCCTTTTTGTTGTGAAGATGAAGGAAAAAACTTCAGATGGTACGGTACTGAAAAACAAAGCTAGAAAAAAAGTTAGAAAGTGTAACCGTACAAAAATGCTTCATTAATCATTTTTAAAAGGCTGTCCAATAAAAGGTTCCAGCACAAATAAACCAGGAAAAACAAAACAAAAGCAAAGTGCAAATTACCTACTGGGGGAAGCAATACACAAGGAAGCAGAGGATGGTTTGCAGTGTTGCAGGTCTCAAGGAAAAGCAGTGACTACCATCAGCAGTGATAGCAGCATGAAGGAGGAGCTTTGGGCAGTGCATACAGGTGAGGCCATGCTATTGCTTTGCTTTTCATGTTGAGATGACTGTACTCTTGGTAGCTGTGAAAGTCATACATACCATATTGATAAATCCCCACTGAGAAAGACATGAGGCCTTAGTGCAGAAAACTATTTACTTGGGCATTGCAAGAAGTGTGTTTTCTTCTGGAAAGACTGGAAAAAATCAGCAAGGTCTAATTTGTGCAAAATCAATTTCAAACTCACCTTCTCCCAAATGGCTAATTAATCTTATCAGATCCTGAAGTATACCATCTGGCCTTAGCTAACCATTATAACAGTTTGATCAGCCTACACAGGAGCTAGTAACCAAGACTTATACCCAGGAAACACTTCACAGGTTCTGTGAATAATGAAATGTTTAAGAGAGTTCTCTTGCTGCTGATAGACCAACAATGAGCAAGATTTAACTCCTTGAATTATCAAAGTTACATTCACAGATCTTATAAGTCAAAAACTTAATTCTGCTGGAGTTATTTCTCGCGCTGAGATATTTTTGAAAGCAATGTGTCCTTCACCCCGAGACTAAAGCAGACAACCTCTTTGTTAATTTAAATTTACAATACTCATTTGCTAGGCTATCACTTGTTTTCATTTTCCTAGACAAGCAGCTACTGTTCACCAGCCTGTGCACTTGAACTGCAGATTGTATCTGCATGAAACTCATAATTCAAACCACAACAGCATGCAAGAGCCCATTTGGAAAATGATGCCCATCAGGAAGAGATTCATTTCTCTGCATGAATTTTTGGCAACACTCTATTCTTCATAATTTGTACTGCAACAGCTCTCGTTTACTGGCACCACAGGTGTACCTTTCTGTGTTCATTTTTAACTGTAGGTGATTAAGGAAAAAAAAATCCCTCAATGATAAGTCATCTGTTCCATCTTTGTCAGATTTCCTAGTGCTTGACTTACAGCTTTTTCAGTCTGAGTCAGTCTGACTATGGTATTAATAAGAAAACCAAGCATCATCAACCCCAGATCTTGAAAAGATCATCAGACTGACACTCAGATGAGGAATGGGTTCTATGAGCTACAACTGGATGTGACCAAACCAAGTACCATATCTTCATAGCACATCACCTGTATGAAATAAATGCAAAACCATATACATTTCGCAAAAGATGGACTTCATTATCAAAAATGCATGTAATTCCTCCTGGTCTCCTTAGAAAAGGCTATGTAAAGATTTTGTGCAGGCTGATTTAGTCACACTTCTTCAGTGCTTTTACTCAGATATTTCCTACTTGAAAATAATTAACATGTCTGAGAAAGAACTTTGCTTGAGTTTTATTCCAAGAAAAAAATAATCCAAATGAATATGAAACCAAATAAATAATCTTTACTATTGATTCCTAGTAAATGATTCAAATGATGCCATAGAGTCTCAAAAAAAATCAAATTCAGAAGACGCACCAGTGTGCAAGAAGTTACTAAGTTACTCAGAAGCTCTGAGTTCAGGGTGCTCCACTGTTGAGTTTATTTCTAGAGGCTCCAACAAAGATAGAGTCTCAGGATGATGAGAAAAAATTCAGGCCACTTCTTTCTTTGAAGGTCTTCTAATCAAACTGTAGGCAAGTATTTAGGCTTCTTTTGATCCAATTATTGGGAGTGCTTATGGTAAGGCAGCAAATATCTCTTCACACATCTCATTGCAGAAATGCAGAACTCTTGAGACCTACCAGTACAGTGAAAACTGGGTATGGCTGTAAATGTATTAACAAATGTGGATTGCTACCTAAACAAATGCTAGCACAGCTACATTGACAAGTTAATGTCAACTGGGAAAAGCAAACAAACAAATAACCTTATCTTACAAATAGATTATGTTCCTATCAGTCCCAGCTACTCAGTGTTGAAAGTCTTTGTTCACTTCTCTCTTGAAAAGGACATATGTTGTAGGTAAGCGTAGTAATACAAGTTGGAGAATTAAATCCATAAAATGAAGACTGATTTTCAAAGAAATGAAGGATAGACCCAGGGTAGGAGAAAGGTAATTCAGACTGGCATCCAAACCAAGATGTTCAAAGCTTATCTGGTATTTCAGTTAAAGCTGAAGCTTCATTAAATCATGTACAATTTGCATGTTCTCTTTAAATATCATAAAATTTGTTTTTCTCAGGGTAGAAAGGAAGTGGTAATCATAGCATCAAATGCCTTTGATGGAAATAATGCACTGGAATGCCCTTCAAAATAGTAATTGCTGTTTTGGTAAGGTAAAGGGAAAAATGTATTTGCAATTTGTTGAACACAGCTATTCATAATAGCTTTAAAGGCATTTTAAGTAGCCACATTTGAGGCTAAATCACAGGTTGTGTGAAGGAAGATTTGAGGGAAGCACCATGAAATCCTTCCGGATACAAGTGGCTTGAAGAAGCTTGGCTAACTGGCTTTGAAACACAGAGGCACGCTAGTACAGCCACACTGGTCTGGGGACCTGAGCTGGCATTTCTGCACAGCACCACGCTGTGCATACTCTTTTTCTTGGAGAGGCTCAAGAACTTCTGAGGAGATGCAGCACCAATATTACTTTCCACATGGCCATAGCTATGATTCCTGATCAAGCTTTGAACATGTTTAAATGCACTGGCAGCAGTAGAGGGTGGGATTTAGTTGTCTAAATGCAGGTTTTCATCCTACCTGCCTTATCATGCTGGCCTCCAGCAAGCCATTTTAAACACCCTGATGTAACTGTGACATCTGTGCAGGACTGGCAGATCTAACACAGGAAATGCTCTGCCTTTGGAGTGGCAGATGGAGACCAGGGGGTTATCCCACGGCAACTAAGTGGCATTGAAGACCTATGACTGGCTCCTGGAACCCTTCCAAACTGTCAGAGTGCTCCAGAGCAGTGACTTGCTTTGAAATATATCTAAGAACTAACAGGAGAATGGGAGAAATACAAGTACTATTAAGGTTCACTTTTTATCTTGCAATTTTGTATTTCTGTCATTATCATAAATTCTGGGAAATGACAATTTTTAAGAACATGTTGTTTTGTCCTTTTAAACTTGTCTTTGTAACTACAAGATAGGTTTTATTTTAAAATACTGGGGAACAGAAAAACAGCATTAATAAAGACAGGCTTACAATGATTTGTATTTTCTTTTGCCACCCCTCCCTCATTAATCTTGTACTGTTCACTTCATAGTTACAAATAATCAGTGGAAGATATGAGAAATTTCATTGTATATTTTGGCCTGTCGCCCAATAAACAGGACATGCTTGAGTGAGGCACTGAACTTGGGTTTTCCATTTCATAATTAATTGCTCTAACTACTTAGCTATGGCAAGAAAGGGGATCTGTAGCCCGTGCAATTGAAAGCAGTTCATCTTACCCAGATCTTAAGAAAACTGCTGATAGCAGCCTGTTCTTAGGAAGAAACTGGGGCTCTGGACTCTACATGGGCAGGGCTTAATAATCCTTACCTGGGATCCAAACTCTGAAGCAGGGTCGTCAAGCCCATTTGTGCTTGAATGCTTTCCCTGTATATGCCAGCCTCAGGCACCCAGCTCCTGCCATGCGCTCAGGCAGGGATGTTAGCATGCAGCAAAGTCTGACAACTAGAGCCTGGGCTAATGTGCAGCTGCACCTCCCTTTCCTGTACTTACAATCTTTTCTGGATTGACTCCAAATCCCCAGCACGGGTCGGTCTTGTTCCCATTAAAAATAAGTGAAAGTTTTCTCACTGAAATCAATATAATGAGAATCAGAGTCATTCTCATTAAGTACAATTCCCATAGATTTAAGAGCCCATCATTTTATAGTGACTGCTTATCAGTCAGTATAAGAAATAGACGTCATTATAGAAAAAAAAAAAAATCATTGAGCTTTGTCTTTTCAAAGCATGGTTTAAATGTGAACCAATTAACGTCAAAGTTTTTACCTGATGCATTAACAAATCATGATGACAAACACATTAGTGCTAGTTATGAGTCTCATTAACCTAGTCTCTGTGCCTTGGAGTTAAGTCTATAAAAAAAGTTTTAAAAGAACTGAAGTTCTACAGTCATGGTGTGTAAGGGAACATGAATCATTTGTACAAAGAAAAATAATGAAAGGATTTTACTCAGAAGGGTATTTACCTTTATGTACCTTGATGTTAAAGCACCAGAAAGTTTATATGCTGCTAAGAGAAATGAAGGGAATAGGATGGTTTCTAAGGACATAAAAGAAGCTTTTTATTATTCTTCTATGACTGCCAGAAACTTTTGGACTGATATGTAGGATGAACAAAAAACGGAAGGAATCTACAGTTATCTCCAGATATGACTTTTTTTTTAATTATTTTTTGATTTTTAAATGATACTTCATGTTTAAAATGTCTTGCTTATTACCTTTATAGCTGGATCTTCAGAAATTTTTGTGCCTGTTCCCAGAATGTCACAGCCATTTGCAATGTGGAGTGACCATCCCTGGTCACTCTCTGCTTTTCTCAGTGTTTTGGAAGCCGGATTAGCAAGAAATAACTTCAGTGAATTGAGAAAACCAAAGTGTAAGAATTAAGAACAAAGAGACACATGTATCAATATAGTCTGGGGACAACAGACCAGAAAGCATCTTTGAAAACAGGACTTGAGACTCCTGCTAAACAAGACACTGGCCATGAGTCAGCAGTGTGCAGAGATGAAGTCTAACCACATACTGGGCTACACAAACCACACCATAAGCAAGAAGCTTGAAGAAATGACTCCTTCCCCTCTCTTTAACATCTGTGAGACTGCATCTGGAGAAATTTGTTCGTATGGGGGCTCCCCTGTGCAACTTTGGCGTACTGGGGCAAGTGCAGTGGAGGTCACTATAATGGCTGGAGGAGGCTAGAGAACAAAACAGATGAAAAGAAGTTGAGGGAGAAAAGCCTGTTCATCCTGGAAATTAGACTCTTGGTGTGTGTGTGTGTGTGACTGGACCTTATTGCTGGTTTTCCTGACCTACTAGAAAAATCTAGAGAAGGCATAGGCAAATTCTTCTCAGAGATGCACAAGGACAGGGCAAGAGGCCATGGACACAAGTTGAAACATGGGAAATTCCAATTAGATACAGGGAGAAATTTTCAAGAAAAAGGTAGCCAAAGTTTGAAACAGGATACCAAGAGAAGTTGTTGATTTCCATCCCTGGTGATATTCAAACCACAGCTGGACACAGCCCTGAGCAACGTGCTGTGAGTGTTGTATTGGGCTACATGACACCAAGGGTTCCTTCCAGCCTAAATTATTCTGTTGTGTGGTGAAAAGAGCAGAAGGTCAGAGCTGCCCTTTCCCTGAAAACAGCATTGGATAGAGTAAACTCTTGTACCTAGGAGTTGTGCAAAACTAGCAACTGTTATTAAGTTACAGTTCTACTAATTAATTTCCCTTACTTTTAGTGCCTATTCTGCTGACAATCAGGGTTCTTTGATGAGCAAAGTAGTTTGCAATCAAAACTGGTTGTAATGCTTCTGTGCTGCTAGCATTACTTTTTTCACTTTGCTTTATCTCTTGTTTTCTCTCTGTACGTTCGTTGTTGAATAAATGAGTTTCCCAAGATACAGTTTTCAGTTTTAGGTCTCTCTCATTCCACTTCTTAAAGATCCAAATAAGCTGAAGAGTAGCAAATGGACCTAACAAAGAAAGGCTTACATGTAACGAGATAAGGCATATAAGAAGAAACACAGGTATTATTACAGTGACAAGTTCTGAATGGCACCCATGAAAGCAGGCTGACAGCCAGAGCGCGTTCTTATTCCCCAGAAAAGGAACAATTATTTTATATTGAAGAGCAGAACAATCTGAAAAACGAGGGCTCCTTTAATTTTACATTTCAATACAGCTTAAAAAATGCTGCACAGAAAACCTGAAGCCTTTTTTTGTTACTTAAATTATAGCTTGTAGAGTCATTACCATGAATATCTTAATCTTTCTAAATAATCGTCTTCTTAATATTCCCTTCCATAATACACCATCAAAATTGAAATTCGAGTGTAAATTTTTAGCTGTGAACTATTTTCCTGCTGAATGTCATGATCTGCAATCTGAATATGCACCATTTTCCTGCTTCTTTCTCTCCTGCAGATGTGTAGGTGAACTGTAGTAATCTTTACTTTGCAAATAGTGATGTTATTCTACTTGCAAAACATTTTTTTTTTTCTCTCAGGCTTCCTGAAAGAAGCTGAAAACAGTTTGTAAATTCATAAAATTTGGCTTTGTCTGTTCTCTAATGAGCTTCAGACATTTTAAAGCCGGAAGGTGCTACTAGCCTTGCTCTGTCTTCTTGGAGAGAAGGTTATTATACTCCATCCTATTGTCCCTATAATGAAAATACAGTATGTATTTAACTAAAGTATTTAGTCCAGAAATAGAGGGCTTGATCTGCTAGTTTGAAACATAGCTACTAGTACTTGCTACACATCTCTCTGTTAGATTAAGGAATATTTTCATATCTAATATTTTTCCTCCCAGGGGATTCTTAAATATTACCATCAAGTTAACTTTTAATTTTCTTTATGACAAGTTTTTGGTCATATGTCACTTTATTATGTACTTGTTTTTTAAATCTCATACTAACAGACCTTTGCTTCAGTCTCTTGAACAATTTTTTTCCTCAGCCTTTTCCAGTTCTTCATTTTATTTCACACCAGAATTGGAGACTTGTAGTTTGTCTTATTCACATCTGATGTAGAGAAGGCTTCTTCCATATTCTTGTTCATTTCTCTTTATGTGTTGATACAAAGATCATATTAATCTTTTATTCACAATATTTCACAGTGGCATTTCTTTCACTCTACCTGAAGACTTCAGAGAATACTTAATTTCTAGATTATCATGCCCTCTTTCCTATACAGATTTATCTTCTTTCTCCCTAAATGCACATTCTCAGGGGGCATTCACCTGAGCAAATGTATTCTGATCAAATCTATACTTACAGTGTAGATGCCCACACCTGAACTCCCACTTAAAATACAAAGATATAGACATTTCTAAGGCCCTGCCATTCTTATCCAGAGAAAGGTGTTTAAGTCAGCCAGGTGAAATCACGCCCTAAATGATGTATTCTTTATGTTGATGGTAAAGGTAGCTGGGGTGACAAGCTCTGATGTAGTGAACTGGCAGACATCTAAAATGAGGTAAGCATGACCCATCATACTTTCTTGCAAGCATTTTACAAAGTAAACACCTGATGGTTTGCTGTTTCTTCCCCTTTCATTTGCTCATACATATACAATGATATTCATTTCATTAAAAGTCTATAGCAGTCACAAAATGCATTAGTAGTGATGCTATATTTTCTTCCAGATGAAGCAGGAAGACTTGAGTATGTGATGCTTAGCAGTAATGTGTGAAGAATCGTTGAGTAGCTGGTACTTCTCTGTGTTCCCACCAAATGTCATTAGGTCATGACCATAGGTACTCGGTAGCTACCAACTCCTAGTGCAGTAGTGAATTTACACTTACACGGACACAGAATCACAGAATGGTTTAGGTTGGAAGGGACTATTAGAAGGCTTGAGGTTGGAAGATCACCTGGTCCAACCCCCCTACCAAGCAGGATCACCTAGAGTACATTGTGCAGGATGGCATCCAGGTGGGTTTTGAGTATCTCCAGAGAAGGAGGCTCCACAACCTCTCTGGGCAACCTTAACCTTCACGAGAAGGTCTGGAAGAGCTTCCTTATGTTGTGTGCAATATGTTTTGGACATGAAATTTAATCCATGCCTTCTAGAAATTGTTGTGAATCACTGGCTATATAAAATTGCCAAGACACAATCTCCAAATTGAAGCTCCTGATGAAGGCCATACTTTTTCTTTCCATACATTATAAAGGAGTGTTCAATTTTATCTCCAAATTATACAACATTCTTGCTGTGCTCCAGTACATTCAAACTATGAAACAAGAACCTAGCAATTTACAAGCTCACCATCCCTATTTAGGCACCAGACATAACTGGTTCTATTTTAAAAGGTAATAATTCTTTAAATGGTTATGCTAGCAATGGGTATAGAACATACATCTTCTGAAGGACAGAGATTAAGAAATCTGCTGTAGTAAATGAAGTGCTAGGAAAACAGACTGTACCTTTACTGGCAAAGTCTCTGAGACTTTAGTGACTTAGACTCTTATTTATGAGATATCGAGGGATAATAGTGTATGGCTTAGCATGAATGTTGCTTACATTCTTCTGGTGTTCAAACAGACCTTGCTCACCTCTGGAGTGCTGCTGGGACTTTCATTATCTGTTAAATCCTCCATTCCTTCCTTCCACCATGGCGATAATTTATGTGAGCTGTGGTGGGTTGACCCTGTGAGTTGGACTCATCTCACCTAACTTTTTTAAGCCTGCAGTGTCAATGTCCACATGCGACCATCTCTTCCCAGGCTCAGTTCAAAGTGACTAGAGAAAAAGGCTTGATTCCTCTGACTTATTTTAAGCATTCATGTTAAGATGAATTAAATCACACACAGAAAAGCCTGCTTTCTCTCTGCTGATGACAAGCCTAGGACATGAAAATCTACAGCGCAGATCTGGACATCTGGTCAGGTGAGTCCCACACAGCATGTGAAACTGTAATTGGAGCTGGTTGAAAGGCTTCTCTCTGTTCCCTACCCTCAGTGGTAACCGGGATGACAGGAAGAAAAATGCAGATTTTCCTTTGCTTTGAAATATTAACTAAATACAGCAATGAGTCAAAACAAACCAGCACAAACATATTTTCAGTGAAGAATGAAAACTATTGTAAGACACAGCAAGTCCTCTCAGCTACTGAAATCAAAGGCTGTTCAGTTTTGAGATTCAATGTAGAGGTTGCATTTTCAGCTACAAGTTTTAATTCAGGTAAAAGTTTATACTCGTTTTCTGTTCAGAATACAAAAAAAAGTTTGCAACTGACTTATTTAAATGTTAACATTTGGAATCCAAATATTCTAACTAGGCAAAATGTCTTCTATGTATTTTCAAACTGATTCAGAAAAATGGAACTGAAAAATTTCACAAGATAGTTAACACATCTAAAACAGGCTATTCGAGCATTATTCAGTCCAGATCTAAGGGAAAAATATTTGTAAAACAAGAGATATTATAGGGGAAAAAAACCAAACCAAACCAAACCAAACCAAAAAAAAAAACATAGTCTGCATTTACTAATGCATTATAACTGAATCATAAAACATTAATATTGCTCAGAAGGGAAAGACAATTTATGCCATTGGGCACGGCAGTGCTCACATGGCCCCCATTTTCCATGGGGCGCTGGGAGAAGCAGGGGGTCACACACAGCTGGAGCAGCCATGTCTCTCGCATGCCATATCTCTCGCACGTGTGTGTGCGTGGGCATTTGTGAGATCAGAACTTCTGGGATCTGCTCTAGAAAGACATTTAGAAATTTCTAGGTGTTAACATTTTGTAGCTGTCTGGTTTTGTGGTATGTTACATTACCAGCATCCATTCTGCATATATGTTTCACAGACTGCCAGTCAATGATCTGTTCGATATAAAAATATCTGTTCAATATAAAATCAAGATACTGTCTCCGCTGTGATCTAACTCAAATGGTCTGAGCTGGGCTGTTTTTCCCTGTGATATCAGAAAGATCTGTAAATAAACATTTCTATCTATACTGTTATCACCAATGTGTCCTGTTTCTCCCCAGGCATGCCTAACAGCTCCTTGAATGACTCCTTCCACCAAGCCTGGGCTGCTACCAGAGAGCCCTTATGGATGCACTAACAGTGGCCTTGTCATCTATATGATCTACATCCACAGCTGAAAGTGATTGACAGCAGATTTTTATTAATAAGTGCCTGGTTTGGGTGGTGAAGACCCAGACACACAACAATTCTGGTGCCTCTGTACGGCTGCAGCATCCTTCTGGACTGAACCAGTGGTGAGCACAATCTCTCCCACTTTCAGCAAGGCACCATTAACAACCACTGCTTCAACATCCTATATATCAATTTTTATATTATTCTCTCTGCTTTTTTGCCTGTAATTGATTTTGAAAGAAAAATGTAACATGAGCAGAAGGACTCACTTTGTTGTCCAGGAGTTTCTGCAATGAACATAGGTGCCCAGCCAGCAGCCATTCCAGCATCTTGTGGCCACATTTAACCGGTAGCAGTCTTTTCCAGGAAATAGCTATGATATAATTGTCTTAATAATACAACAATCTGTGGAACTACAGGAAAATTACAGCAGAAGGAACAACTCAAATCTTTATATTCTCTATTTTGCAGAAGGAAACCCTTGGGTCTTTTCTAGCACTTTCCTGTCAGATCTGTCCTAAAAAGACTATGTGAGAGCTGTTTAAGGAGACTTGGTTTGAGACAGTCAGTGCAATGACCTCACATGGCAGTACACTTGTCCAAGCGTAGCCCTGAAAGAAAACTCCAGATTCTCATTATGGTGCAGCTGGTGCACAGTCTCTGCACATACAGTACCTGTCAAAGAAGCAGCATAATTAGTAATGGACCCCTGCATTTTGTCCTCCAAATATAAGCAGGTACTTTCTTCTCTGTTCTGAGGATACTATTCTACATCCCGCTCTCACAAGCATTTTCATGAAAGTAGATGCAGGACCACGGGTGCCCACCTCCTTTCACATGTAAAACCATTCTGTTCCCAGCCTCCCTGGTCTTGGAGATTTTGCAGGTTCATTTTGATCAGTGCAGATTTCATTATAACACAATGGCATCTAGGTTTGGTTAGTAACCTTCAGGATAAACACTGTTGGGTTTGATTCTTCATGATGTGGCAGAGAATGACATTCTGATTTTGAAATCAGAGAGACGAGGATGACTTTGAGGAAGCTGATGGAGCTGCATTTCTACTCCACGTAGAGCAAGAAAGAGGCTAGGACATGCAAACTGGAGCATGGAAGCAAACTGGGGCCCAGCTGCAGCTGTTTTGTGCATTACGTCTGTCCAGGAGGTGCAATGTTTAGTATTCAGACGCTACATTTCCAAGACACCAGGCTCATCAGGGGAGATTAAGATGTCAAAAACTGACAATCTAGACAATTAAAAGCTTCCAGGACTGGAGCCCAAGGAGTAGGAGGGAGGTGCAGATGGGGGGAGAAAAGGGAGGAGGGAGACTTAATGTTTCCTTCAGAGAAATTAATTTCAATCATCTCCTTTTGTATTTTTGCCAATTTCCGGTTGACAAATGCATGCACCAAAAACAGGATTTTAATAAGTGTTTATGACAACATTCTTCTGCATGAAGTTCATCACATTAACCTCTCGTGAGCCCTAGTAAAGGCTCTAAATCAATAACCTTTTGTGAGTCTGTAAGGTAAAATAGAAGCATCTGGGGTGCGAGAAAAAGCATAATGCCTGATGCACGTGATTGCAGTCACAGCACTGCATAGATTATCCCAGCGGCTGTCCAACAAATCTTTCCAAAAGAAGGTTTCCCCTTGAGATACACATGCAAGTATTTCAGTGCTGTCTTAAATAAAGGCAAGATGTTACTGAGATGCTTCCCCACAGCCCTACAGTGAAAACTTTTTTCTTTCTTTTAGTGAGCCATTTCTTCACCAAAACTTATATGCTTTTGCTGTTCTAATGTCAGGCTGGTGCTGCCTTTGCTGAGCAGTTTAATCGGGGTTTCACTATTTGGTATGAGGTTGCTATTCCAATGTCCTCTGAGGCCTGCAGTTCTTCTCCGGACAGCTCAGATCCTTCCTGTTGACCTCCCAGGAGAGTAAGCTCAGCACCATGGTGCAGTTTTCCACCTCTGCCTGCACAGAGTAAACTCAGAACCCCCAAAGAATTACACGTTTTATGCCTATCTGAAGGGCTTCAGCAGAGGTGGGGAGCATGCTCCATGCTATGCACCACATTGTCGGAGGGTAAGGATCTTTTCCTGGGAAATAAGTTAAGTAGAAAGGAAGATCTGCAGTGGGGAGGGTGAATAGTTTTGGCTGAGCTGAGGTTGTTCTCCTGCATCTCCTTCCTCCTGGTGAATTATTTAACCTCTTAGGTTAATGAAAAATTCATTGCTTTGTTTTGATGTAAGTAACAGGGGAGGTCTGACTTCTCTCTTGCACTAACATTGACAGATTCAAAAGTTGATAATTCTTTTGCACTTAATTTCAGCCCTGTTTTCTTCCACTACTCATCATTAAGAAAACAGAAATAATAAAACAAGTTGAAAATGCTCACCCAGTAACATTTACATTTCTCTGACAAGTCTTGCCAGCTACTGAAGTCATCTGTAAATGCAGTGATACCCATAGCAAACACTATGAAGCAAAAAAACACCACCAACAACAAACAAACAAAAGATGTTTATGTATCCTTTTTATTTAATTACCTATTTTAACATCATTACTCCCCAAAATTCCAAAGTCCATTTTCATAGACAAGGAGTTCTAAAAGAGAGGAGAAAAGTAGTTAAGGCTGAGAGATTCAGCACTGGAAATCAGTAAGTTCTTGCTGACAGTGTCTGGGGAACCTGCATGGGTCATGTTTCTTTGGCTGCATCCGTATTGTTACTACCACAGCTTCTTGATGCAGGCTAGAGTCACCTACCTGGGTGATGGAACAAAATCAAGCACATGTTGTCCCACTTGCCTCTTGATGCTGGGAGGAAAGCCTGTTGTGGGGGCTGAGCAGATGTGATGACGTGCTCCAGGAGATCCCTGGGTGGTGGAATCAGAGGGACAGAGACACAGACAGTGCCAGGACGAGCATCAGCAAACCTCGGTACAGCCTTTGGTGCTACATACAGCAAAGGAGTATTACTGCTAGAAAGAGTTTACAACCTGACAGATAAGGTGAGGGAATCTGAAGTAGCACAAAACTTTATTGAATGATATTTATGAAACAGTCCTACAGGTCTGGTAAGCCAAATGGTGGCAGGAGGCTGGACAAGAAAGGTTTTTATTTGAATTGCTGCATCTGAGGGCAAATGATATTCTGAAAACAAATATTTATAAAATAAATAAATAGAAATGGCTAAAAAAGAACAGGTTTAAATTCATCATCCTCCTACACATGTAAACTTTGTCAAATGAAGCAAAACATAACTGCAAACTGTCAACAGTTAAATCCTAACCATCAAAGATGCAGGTCATTGCATTTTTAAGCACAAGCTCCTTCCCCAAAATACGGGTGGATTAGCTGATTTAAGAGCAAGTACTACCCATTCATTCAAGTTGCAAGCCTGCAAGGGATCTGTGTATAGTTGACTGATGCAGTGTCAAAGCCATGTGAGTTGCATGCTTTGACTTTCACTGGCTCTTCTGAGGTACAGATGGAAAATAAGAGCTTGCAAGATGTCAGACAGTGTGGCAAAGAATACTGAAAGGGAAGAATGAAGTGGAAAAGTTGGTGGGTGGCTTGCTAGCTTGCTTGTAGGGAAGCTTCAGCCCTATAGGAATCTTCTTGGAAGCTGCGGAGAAAACAAGGGGAGAAGAATTGCAAGTGGTATGAGAGCTCTGGAGCTAACAAAAGAAAATAAATAAATTAAAAAAAAAAAAAAGAAGAAGGATACAAAGTGAATAGCCAGCTTTTCAGTATCAGCTGGTATCCTCCAGCCAGCGTGGGTTCACAGCACACTTTACCCTACCTTTGCTGACTCCGACCAGGTACGATGGGAACAGGCAAGGCCAATGGCCTTGTACAAACACCTCCTTTTTGCTACAAGTTTTGTCTTTTTGTCTTGGTGTATGTGCAGTTGTTCCAAGAAGTCATTGTACAAGTATTCATTCACTGGACATGTTCGTGCAAGAAGGTGCTTTGCTAATATCTCCCTGTTCCTAAAAGTGTTTCAGGGTCCCAGTGAGGCGCCAGGAGTTGTTCTGCACACCTTGTGTGATAACTGAACGTGAGCCAGGGAGCAGCTATGTGGGTCAGACTCTCTCCCTTCCAACAGTGTCCCACCATTACGTTGGAGAAAGGCTCGTCTTGATTTGTCCGACCCAGGTGAATTCTGAATCCCTGCTTTGCAGTGGTACAGCCTTAACAAATGAGTTGGATGCCACAGAGGGATCTAGAAGCAGTTCCTTCCAGGATGGACTTTCCTGGTAACCTGGATAAGGTGCCATCCAGCCACTGAACTGCTGAGCTCCATCCATGTCCAGCATTATTCATTCCCAGAGCAAAAGCCACTATTCTTAATATGTTGTTCATGTTTCCAACCTCAAGGGCCTCGTACCTAAGTCACCTGTACTTGTGACGGCTCTTACGAATCCCTTTGTGACGTACAAATCCCTTTTTTAGGCCCAGACCTTAGGATTTTAGGCACAATTGACTTACAAAGGGACTTCAGATCCCAACATATAATTGAATGTCTTAAACTAAGGCTTAGGAGCCTAAGTAGTTTAGATGCCCTTGAGAATGTTACCTCCAAATGTCCCTTCCAAAGTCAACAGAAGTTTCCAAGCCAACATGGGAGCTTGAAAATAAGACCGGAAACACAGGCATCCACTTCCCAGTTCAATCTAGTTTAGCACTGTCTCCATAGTGCTCTACATTACTCCCCTAAGAAGCAAAATAGCAAAGAAAACTTTCTTGTGGTAGTTGTTAAAAAAAACATATATATATATATATGTATGTATGTACGTATAAATATTTTTACACTGCAATGGAACTCAATGGATCTTTTCCCCTTCATAGTTTTCTCAGTTATACCTGAATGTCAAGTGTGAATTCAGGCAGTTAAGTTCTCCTTACTGACTTCTTGTAGGCAAGTTGATATTACCAGACCCAGAAAGACTAAATTTTTTCACTGCAAAGAAATATCTTCAGTGCGACATAACTCCACCACATCAGCTGAGGTGCAGTTCAGCCAAGAGTGTCAGAATTAATTTAAATGGGCATCAGGTGCCCTTCTAAATCTCCCTCTTAAATTTCCATTTCGAAAAGAAACGCACAGAAAAAAATCCATAGTCAGTGAGCAGCCCGCAGCAGGACTGAAGGAAACCCACGGACTCGGGCTGGTGGTCTGAACCTTTCATGTTGCATCCTCCTGCCCAGCCACACTGGCAGAGCATTTTTGCCTCCCGACAGATAAAGCCATCTTCACAGAAAACAGCTACTGCTCCCTTCTTTCCAGCCCAGTGCCATGTGTGTGCGTCTGTCTCCTCACAGCCTCTGGAAAATGGGGCCTTTTTCCATGATCAGGAAGCAGGAGGTAGTAACTGGAAGGACTGACAATACTTTCATAAGAAGCCAAATTTCCAAACCCCCAGATTTCCGAGCCTGGCGTGCAGTACGGGCTGTGTGGCCAGAACTGGCTCCACTGTCAGGTTAAGGCATACAGATTTTGCTGAGCATTTTGCATTAATGAACAGGGATTAATTTCACCAAAGATAGTACTAGTGGTATTTAGAGATCTTGTGGGAGCAGTCATGTACTGTTCTTGGCAGAATTCCTTCATCATCTAGTTAATAGCTTTAGTTTCCTACAATGTTGACCCAGAGATATCTTTGAGGAGAGATGGATGATGAAATTAATTTTTCTTCTAATCTTTGATTAAATAGGACAATGACTTACTTGGGCTGATACACATATTCTAAGATCTGTTTCGGGGAAGAGGCCACAGGAACGGAAAGAGTATCTTTCAGTTGCAAAGTTTCTAGTTATGTGTTCATGGCAATACAAATTTCTCACTGTGGGAAGTGGTTACCGCAGGCTGTTACTCTAGACTGAATGTTAGCTTCGAGACTAAGTTTGATCAATAAACTACTTTGTCCAAGAAGTAAATCACAATTAATCCTGATAAGTAGATTTTAGCGGTTTTCTGGAGTTAATACAAACTCATGTAAAGAATTTCATGAAGTTACGTGGCCATATGACCATTGCCTTCTATGTGCAGTCTCCATTTTGAGATTGGCGGCTCCTGAGTTTGAAGGTGATGCAATTCTTCTCTGCCTGAAGTAGAAACAAAACCAAAAGCCACTGGACAAATTTTTTTTATGAGTTCTAAATCAGAAAAATGTCTTTTGGAGAGTAAAAAATAAAATAAAAATAAAATAAAAAATAAATAAAACAAAACAAAATAAAATAAAAAATAATAAAAATAGTAACGAGGATCATTTTAATTCTCTCTGTATAAAAACAAACAAACAAAAAAAATCCTACACATCTGAGACACTAAGTAGGGCACTGTGCCCTAACTCAGTGGTAGCAGCCCTTCCATTCCCTAGACTTTACCCAGAAAATTCACGCTAAATGAAGTGGCTGAGTGCAGATACAGGTGACCCTGACCTTGCCTTTGCTGTGTTGTAAGACACTGCTGAATGCAGAAACCTCTACTTTCTATAGACAGACAGTGTCAGACACACTTAGCCAATAAATTTATCATAGGGAAGAGTTATAAAGGCTCTTTTTCTTGGAGAATTCTTGACCAATGATTATTTTTTATTTTGAAATACTGAACTTACTACACTTGTCCCCTTTTTCTTTGCAATAAGGAAGAGAACTGAGTGGATTCTATAAGACGAGTCCAGTACCTTACAATTTATCAGTTTTCTAGGTATATTTTGAAGGTCCAACCCTACAAATGTATATTCTGAGAATAGGACTTATAATGCAAAGAAAAAAACCAACAGATTAGAAGTAGCCTAAATGACCAATAAGATTTTAATAACCCTTCAACAGTTTCACTGTTGAAGGTGCTCAGGATCTCCATGCGCTAAGGATCCTCCATTCAATGCTGATTCAATTTTCCTAGGCCAGCACTTAAGTAAGCCACATAAACATTCAGAACGAATTCTTCCCAAATACTCAAACCTTTCCAACACTAAAAGGTAACTAATCTCAAAAAAAATCCATGATTTCTGAAAGAATAAAGTGTTTTATTAAGTTTAGATTAATATTTTTTTAAATCTCTGTAAACTTAAAGAAATGTCTAAGAAAATGAAGCTCCCTTTGAGAGAGATTGTAATAAATTGCACCAATATAATGCCTTATTTTATTTCAGAAATAGATTTCATCATCACAACTATGTTCTCCAATGCTCCTCAACATGATATTTTCTGATTGAAAAGATTCAAATGAAGTGTTTTGCATTATATTATTTCTTTCACTGCACTTTCTTACAGATGAGGTTGGAATAAACATTTCACGTCAATTAAAACTAGTGTTAAGGACATGTTTACAAGTCTGCCTGACAAGTCCTGAGATAGACGAGATAGACATATGGTATTTTTAAAACTGTAAGAATAGTTGAATGAAATGAAAAAACCTTGGTCCAGGTGTGGATGTAACTTAAGTCATGTCTCATTTAAATCCCATTCTTTGCTTTGCTTCTAGTTTGTGTAACTGTTGTAAGTCTTTTGAAAGTATAACAATGAACAGTGATTAACAACACGGTTTGTTGGGTTAACTCCATATTAACTATCCAACAATTTAAAACCTATAAACATTTTGGGAACAAAATTTGGGTTTGGTGAATATTCACCAGACAAAAGACCAGGTGAACAAATGAAGGTAGGTATCTGAGTTTGTGAAAATATTAAAACTGCATATTATGTGACCAGCTGTTATATTAAAACTAGAATGTAGGAGGTAACTTGTGAAAAGCAGATGTATTTTAGGCATACAAAAAATATGTGTGCAAATACTGTTATTACTGAATGCAGTCTCACTCATGGCTGAGCAACCCCTGTGTTGATGGCAGCTGCTTTGACTTCAGAACTGGCTGCTACCCTTTATGCAGGGACCTGGACACAGCAGCATTTTCTGCTAGAACACCTCTGGGCACATATTTATGCCCACAACAGCTGGTCTTTTGAGGGAACTTTTGTTGCTTTTTTGTTCTTTTTATAACAGTGTAGTAGAGGATGTTTGGCTAGCATAATCTGCACCACACCAAGGCATATGCCCAACTTTCAGCAAAAACTAGTTGAGGGAGAGGATATGTTGCAAGAGCTCCTACAGCACAATTCATTAATCAGTCTTTATGCAAGCTGTTCCACAGTTCATAGCATTTCAACAGCAAGAAACTCAGAAAAGTGGCAAAATACACTGCTGCTCCCTTTTCAGACAACATAAATTTTCCATAAAGCCCTTTCCTTTTCAGTATTTTTTAGAAATCCCGTTAACTACAGCAGCATTCAGCACCTCTGTTCTTCTATATGTTGCTCTTTGTTTTGCTGATAACCTCAACTTTTCTGTTTGCAGCCTAGTACTTAGAAGAATGCAATGGACTTTGGCCATGGTTTTAAAAGCCACATGGAAAAGCATTTGGATTTGGATATCTGTTGAAATGAGCAAGAGATTACCAACTGTTATGTACGATTTATTTTTAATGGAGTGCATTTCATCATACATTTCTATCCAGAAGAGGACAATCATGGCAACAAATCATACTTAAATCTGTTCTGAGTGTATTTAACTTTGGAGACATGGCTGAAAATATATTTAAAAATTAACATTAGCCAGAGCATTTACTTATGTTCAGAACCTTGCTCCAAGAATAAAATAGCAACCAGAGAGAGAACAGTTATTGCTCCTGAGACTGGGGCAAGGAAATAAATGCACACTGCAAAAAGTCAGACCACCTCACTGTGCTTTCTGTTTTCTCACTCGCTTCTTTACAGTCACAAAGAGTTTTGTGATGTCAGCCAAACAACATTACCAGCATCAAAGGAAACAAAGGCAATTTCCTCATCTGATAATTGTGGTCTTTCTCATTCCCTGCTGTGTGCTCTTCCTAAGTAACCAGTGTTATTGACATCAGCAACTACTAGGACATGTTGTATCCTCTGCACGCCACATGAAACTGAACTGGTAAGAAATGTTCCCTACAACTAGGAGACTGATTATTTTCTGTCAATTAACAACATACTTTAATGAGTTTCTTAATAACATCATTGACCTTAAGAATACACCCTTAAGGGATGCGTTCTGTGTTATCAAACAAGTAGAAAATGAGAGCAGCTATTGATCCCTACCCTGTTGGGTGCAGAATTACAACATATAAGTGTGTCAAAATGACATTTGAACTCAACATGCTTATAATAACATGCTTATACTTGCCGAGGCGATCGGCTCCGGGGCAGACGCGTCCTGCAGCGGAGCGGGGGATCGGGACAGGCAGGGCTTTTTTTTCCAACATCGAGGCCGCTCGAGGGAGCCGCCAGGACCCGGCAGCCCTCGCGAGGGAGGCTGACGAGGCGTAGGCGGAGCCAGCAGCGCCCCCTCCCCGGCCGTTCAAAAGCAGCCCCTAGGGAGCGCGGCGACCAGGGCGGGCAAACAGGGCGTGGCGCGTCAGAAGGGAGTACAACACCTTTAACGGCTGTCGACTGCTAACTAGGCTGCAATGGTCTACACCAGCCAGCCTGCTCTCTCTAGAAAGTCTGTAACCACCCAGACTGACTGCCTGCTCAACAGTGCAGCAGTTCAGGTCTCTGGGTGCAGGGAGTGTCTGAGCCTGTTGCTGCCATCTGAGGGAGGCAGAGGCTCCGTGTGTGTGAGGTGCGAGCAGGTGGATGACCTGGTCCGCCTGGTGGCAGAACTCAAAGAGGAGGTGGAGAGGTTGAGGGCTATCAGGGAGTGTGAGCGGGAGATAGACTGGTGGAGCGACTCCCTGCAGGGCTTGAAGGAGAGGTACTGGGGTGAGACACCCCAAATAGGGGTGGACCCCCTGCCCTGTCGCTGTCGGGCAGAGGGAGGCGACCTAGGAGTTGAGGAGGAATGGAGACAGGTCCCTGCTCGACCTCGCAGGCAACGCACCCCCCCACCAGCCCCTCCTTCCCAGGTGCCCATACATAACAGATTTGAGGCCCTGGAGCTTGAGAGGCCGGTGGGTGAGGACGAGGTAGAAAGTCTACCCAGGAGGATGCCTAGGGCGAGGAAGCTGACTCCACGCCTCAAGACAGCCTCCACCAAGAATGACAGAAGGGTGATCGTTGTAGGTGACTCCCTTCTCAGGGGAACAGAGGGCCCTATTTGTCGACCTGACCCTACCCGTAGGGAAGTCTGCTGCCTCCCTGGGGCCAGGGTCAGGGATGTTGCCAGGAAGCTTCCCAACCTGGTTCGCCCCTCTTACTACTACCCTCTTTTGATAGTCCAGGCTGGCAGTGATGATATTGAAGAGAGAAGCCTGAAGGCTATCAAACGGGACTGTAGGGGACTGGGACAGTTAGTGGCTGGAGCGGGAGTACAGGTGGTGTTTTCGTCCATCCCTGCAGTGGCAGGGAGGGGTACCGAGAGGACACAGAAAGCCCACCTGATTAACACGTGGCTCAGAGGCTGGTGCCAACACAGAAATTTTGTTTTTTTTGACCATGGGGCGCTTTACTTGTCACCCGGCCTAGTGACCACAGATGGGTCCCTATCTCCAAGGGGAAAACGGATCCTAGCCCAGGAGCTGGCAGGGCTCCTTGAGAGGGCTTTAAACTAGGAAAGAAGGGGGACGGGGCTGAAATAAGTCTTGTTGGAGCTGTACCAGGGGGAACAATGGCAAGGCCGGGGGAGAAGGCAATGGCCCAAATGAAGTGCATCTACACTAATGCACGCAGCATGGGTAACAAACAAGAGGAGCTGGAAGCCATCGTGCAGCAGGAAGGCTATGACTTGGTTGCCATCACGGAAACGTGGTAGGACCACTCTCATGACTGGAGTGCTGCAATGCCTGGCTATAGGCTCTTCAGAAGGGACAGGCAGCACAGAAGGGGTGGTGGTGTGGCTCTCTATATTAGAGAGTGTTTTGATGTTGAGGAACTTGAGGCTGGGAATGATAAGGTTGAGTCTCTTTGGGTTAGGATCAGCGGGAAGGCCAACAAGGCAAGCATCCTGGTGGGGGTCTGTTATAGACCACCGAACCAGGATGAGGAGACCGATAAGGAGTTCTACAGGCAGCTGGCAGAAGCCGTGAAATCGTCAGCGCTTGTTCTTGTGGGGGACTTCAACTTCCCAGACATATCCTGGAAGCACAACACAGCCCAGAGAAAGCAGTCTAAGAGGTTTCTGGAGAGCGTGGGAGATAGCTTCCTGATGCAGCTGGTTAGAGAGCCTACCAGAGGAGGTGCCCCGCTAGACCTTCTGTTCACAAACAGTGATGGACTGGTGCGAGATGTGGTGGTCGGGAGCTGTCTTGGGCAGAGTGACCACGAAATGGTAGAGTTCTCTATTCTCAGCGAAGTCAGGAAGGGGACCAGTAAAACCGCTGTATTGGGCTTCCGGAGGGCTGACTTTGAGCTGTTCAGGACACTGATTGGCAGAGTCCCTTTGGGAGGTGGTTCCGAAGGGCAGAGGAGTCCAGGAAGGCTGGGCACTCTTCAAGAAGGAAATCTTAATGGCTCAGGAGCGGTCTGTCCCCACGTGCCCAAAGACAAGCCGGCGCGGAACTAGACCGGCCTGGCTGAACAGAGAGTTGTGGCTCGAGCTTAGGAGAAAAAAGAGGGTTTATAATCTTTGGAAAAGAGGGCGGGCTACTCAAGAGGACTATAAGGATGTTGCGAGGCTATGCAGGGACAAAATTAGAAAGGCCAAAGCTCATCTGGAGCTCAATCTGGCTACTGCAGTTAAAGATAACAAAAAATGTTTTTACAAATACATCAACACAAAAAGGAGGACTAAGGAGAATCTCCATCCTTTAATGGATGCAGGGGGAAACTTAGTTACAAAAGATGAGGAAAAGGCTGAGGTACTCAATGCCTTCTTTGCCTCAGTCTTTAGCGGCAAGACCAGTTGTTCTCTGGATACCCGGTACCCTGAGCTGGTGGAAGGGGATGGGGAGCAGGATGTGGCCCTCACTATCCACGAGGAAATGATTGGCGACCTGCTACAGCACTTGGATGTATGCAAGTCAATGGGGCCGGATGGGATCCACCCAAGGGTACTGAGCAAACTGGCGGAGGAGCTGGCCAAGCCGCTTTCCATCATTTATTGGCAGTCCTGACTATCAGGAGAAGTCCCAGTCGACTGGCGGCTAGCAAATGTGATGCCCATCTACAAGAAGGGCCGGAGGGTAGACCCAGGGAACTACAGGCCTGTTAGTTTGACCTCAGTGCCAGGGAAGCTCATGGAGCAGATTATCTGGAATGTCGTCACGCGGCACTTGAAGGGCAACCAGGTGATCAGGCCCAGTCAGCATGGGTTTATGAAAGGTAGGTCCTGCTTGACGAACCTGATCTTCTATGACCAAGTGATGCGCCTGGTGGATGAGGGGAAGGCTGTGGATGTGATCTACCTTGAATTCAGTAAGGCTTTTGACACCGTTTCCCACAACATTCTCCTCAAGAAACTGGCTGCTCGTGGCTTGGTGTTGTGGTTTAGCCCGGCTGGCAGCCAAACACCACACAGCCGGTCGCTCACCCTCCCCCCTCCCTCTCCGGGATGGGGGAGAGAAACGGGAAAGTGAAGCCTGTGAGTTGAGATAAAGACAGTTTATTAAGACAGGAAAAATAATAACATTAATAATAATAATAATAATAATAATAATAATAGTATTAATAGTAATAATGTGTACGAAATAAGTGATGCACAATGCAATTGCTCACCACCCGTTGACCGATGCCCAGCCTATCCCCGAGCAGCCGGCCCCGCCCCCACCCCGGCTAGCCACCCCTATATATTGTTCAGCATGACGTCAGATGGTATGGAATACCCCTTTGGCCAGTTTGGGTCAGCTGTCCTGGGTCTGTCCCCTCCCAGCTCCTGCTGCATCCCTAGCCTGCTCGCTAGCAGGACAGAGCGAGAAGCTGAAAAGTCCTTGGCTTGGTGTAAGCACTGCTCTGCAACAATTAAAACATCAGCATGTTATCAGCGCTCTTCTCATTCTAATCCAAAACATAGCACCCTGCCAGCTACTAGGAGGAAAATTAACTCTGTCCTAACTGAAACCAGGACATTGACGAACCTGATCTCCTTCTGTGACCAAGTGATGCGCCTGGTGGGTGAGGGGAAGGCTGTGGATGTGATCTACCTTGACTTCAGTAAGGCTTTTGACACCGTTTCCCACAACATTCTCCTCAAGAAACTGGCTGCTCGTGGCTTGGACTGGCGTACACTTTGTTGGGTTAAAAACTGGCTGGATGGCCGGGCCCAAAGAGTTGTGGTGAATGGAGTCAAATCCAGTTGGAGGCCGGTTACTAGTGGAGTCCCCCAGGGCTCAGTGCTGGGGTCGGTCCTCTTTAATATCTTTATCGATGACCTGGACGAGGGGATCGAGTGTACCCTCAGTAAGTTTGCAGATGACACCAAGTTAGGTGCGTGTGTTGATCCGCTCGAGTTACGGAAGGCTCTGCAGGAGGATCTGGATAGGCTGGACCGATGGGCTGAGGTCAACTGTATGAAGTTCAACAAGGCCAAGTGCCGGGTCCTGCACCTGGGGCACAACAACCCCAAGCAGAGCTACAGGCTGGGAGATGAGTGGCTGGAAAGCTGCCTGGCCGAGAAGGACCTGGGAGTATTGGTTGATAGTCGGCTGAATATGAGCCTGCAGTGTGCTCAGGTGGCCAAGAAGGCCAACAGCATCCTGGCTTGTATAAGAAGCAGCGTGGCCAGGAGGTCTAGGGAGGTGATTGTCCCCCTGTACTCGGCTCTGGTGAGGCCGCACCTTGAGTACTGTGTTCAGTTTTGGGCTCCTCGCTACAAGAAGGACATGGAGGTGCTCGGGAGAGTCCAGAGAAGGGCAACGAAGCTGGTGAGGGGTCTGGAGAACAAGTCTTACGAGGAGCGGCTGAGGGAGCTGGGATTGTTTAGCCTGGAGAAGAGGAGGCTCAGGGGAGACCTCATCACTCTCTATAGGTACCTTAAAGGAGGCTGTAGAGAGGTGCGGGTTGGTCTATTCTCCCACGTGCCTGGTGGCAGGACGAGGGGGAATGGGCTAAAGTTGCGCCAGGGGAGGTTTAGGTTGGATATTAGGAAGAACTTCTTTACTGAAAGGGTTGTTAGGCATTGGAATGGGCTGCCCAGGGAAGTGGTTGAGTCGCCATCCCTGGAGGTCTTTAAAAGACGTTTAGATGTAGTCCTTAGTGATATGGTTTAGTGGAGGTCTTGTTGGTGTTAGGGCAGAGGTTGGACTAGATCATCTTGGAGGTCTCTTCCAACCTAGACGATTCTGTGATTCTGTGATTCTGTAATGCTGGGAGTTTCCATTTAGAATGAAATGTCCCCTCAGCTCACCCAATAGTATTAGCATCTAAAAGCATGACTCACTGAAGGGCTTCCAATCACAAATTGCCAAAATGTGAAGCACATGCCTAGTATTGAAGTTACGGAAACATGGTAAATCTCTAGCACCTGATGGAGAGAAGAATGGATACCCAAGTGGTCCTCAGAGCTAGGTGAAAGCATTTAGTCAGAGTGGTTTTAGGGAAAATAAAGATCAGAGCCTTGAAAAGCTTTCAAGAGCCCATCTATTTCTAAAAGAAATTCCATTCTGGAGTACATATAGTTCCAGGGCATAAGTTTGCATGATGAAAAAATGTCTGCTAATGTTTCACTTAATTTTGCGTCTAGTATTTGCTATCATCCATTTCTTGTTCAGCCACCTGGGATGCTCCATGGATTGCTCAATTTCTTCTTATTTTGCAAGTATTGTTTTACATGTTTGAAGAACATTTTCTGAACCAAAAACTGCCACTCTGACAATCTTTCCTCATGCAGAAGGTTTTCCAGATATCCGATCACTTTTGTTTCTCTACTGAGCACTTTCTCTCACTTCCAATTTCTTAAATATGCTGAACAAAGTAGAGCTAATACCCTCACTGTGCCCTAACTAGAATGAAAATTTTGACTCATCTGCACATTTGAGTCAAAAACTCCTGTTAGTGTAACCATCGGTGCTCTTAAGGCTCTATATACAGGATCTATAACCTCTTTATATACAGGCTGTATAACCTCTTCCCTCTCCTCAGGGTCTGGCTATGTCTGCTCAGGCCTGCTCTCCTATGGCTTGGCTTTGTAACCTGGGATCACACTGCCCTGAAAGAGCTGAAGCAGAAAGATATGTTTCACCATGGGCTTCTCCTTCTTAGAGCTTTATTTGTGTTCTTGCCCTTTCTTCTTGTCTTTGCCTGAGCTATTGCCGTAGGTTTGGCTATACCTGGACACATACCTTACTGATGCTGACCCTGATCTACAGGCTTGACTTCCCAGCTGGAACTCAAGCCTGCCTGAACACCGTGGTTCTGCCAAGTGGCCACATGGTCACTGACCCTGTGTCACCATCCCATGGCTTGTTCCCTTGCTGCGTCCTATGAACAGGCTTTGCTCAGGGAGCGTATGGCCCCATGGCTACCAGGGGCTCCCTGCCCTTATCAGGCAGCCCTTTCTGGCTTTGCCCCGGCAGCAGCCCGGGTTTTTATTCACCCAGGGACCCCTTTTAAACACATTCAGTGACTGGATATATGTTTCCTGTTTTGTATTATGGGGTTGGCTGTTCCAGGTGCAATGCTTTTCCCCCTCCTGATCTGAATACATTCAAGATGTACTAGCTGATGTTTATTCCAAGTTTTTAGGGCCACTGTAACAGAAGAAAAGTAGACAGGTTTTCAGTCTTATTTTAAAGGAGAGTTGTTGTTAACTATAGCTCAGGCATGAAATAGTTTTCAGTAAAATAAAATAATTCGTATTACTAGTTGAAGTTATTTGCTATAATGCTTGATCAGAGGGTGTTGCTCATCTCTGACCAGTGATGCTTGTTGGATCTGCTTTGCTTTCCAGGCTCATTCACAAGTGTCAGCCATGTTAAGTCTCATTTCCAATATTTCTTAAACTAGCAGTCATTGTTTTGGCACTATTTGGCACTATGAAGTATTTCTTGAAAAAAAAAAATGCAGTAAAATAGAATTTTGTATAAAAGATATACAATACAATAAAATTTATTGGGGAAAAAAAAGTACAATGCAATTCATTTTAAAGATCTGTTCCTTTTTATATTCTTGTGAAGTTGTAATTCTGGCCAGGGTAGAAAACTGAGGTTTCTTGTGTCTTTGTACTTTCTGGACCTGTACCAGGCCCCTGAGTGCCCCCACAGCTCTCGCTGTCCTTTCTCATTTGCCCAAGGGCTTCTTTCACACCCTGCCCACAGCCCAGGACCCTATTTCAGTCCACCAGGACTCTCTGAGGACACTGACAGACACAGACCTTCCTCCTGGCCGCATTTCTCCATTCAGTGTAATTGAGGGCTCTTCTGGCACAGTGCTTCAGGTTTGGAGCTCCAATTTGTTCTTAGAGTTCAGACATCAATAGTTAGGCTCATCACCTCTTAAATTAATTTAGCTTTTGCAAACTCAGTTCTTGAAAAGCATAACTATTTTCCAGTAGTTTTTTTGTCATTGAATAGTCATCAGTTTTCTACATTCATCTCCTTCTGAAATCCTGGAACAAGGTGTTCCTGCCACATCCTTTCCTTCTCTCTACCACTTCCACGCAAACAAGAATATAGATGCAAAAGGGATAGCAAAAAGTTTGAAGAAACAGAACAGTCCAGAAACCTGATCTCACTGAATATGCACGCGTATCACCCCACACCTAGCTTTCAAAGAGCTTTATGGATAGACCAGACTGCAAATGCAAAATGAGTTCATTCAGAAGAAAATCTTACATGGCACTTCCTTCATTAAATCTTCTTCTATACCTCTGTGTAGCTAAATCCCACTGTTCTTTTAAAGAAAATGTGGCCAATATAAGAAGGGAGGAGGAAATGACAATTTGAAGAGTTTTATATTTATCACAAGTATAGGATAATAGCTGAAGGGGCAAACAGAATATCTTTACTGTGCCAGCCTCACCTTCCTCATTGACTTGACACATTAACAAATATTGAAAATATGCAAACATTTCATACCATTTGTGTTAGTGGGATAAAGAGTCATCAGTTACACAAGGAAATGATTTTATTTATTTGATAGCTGCTGCACTTTAGTTACCCATGAAGGTCTGTGATACCACTCCCAGACTAGTGCTTAGTAATGGACCAGGTGATAAACTCAGTGACAGTATCAGAACCAGAGGACAGTTAGTGCAGTAATCAATGTTTTCTCAGGTCTATTGATGCAATTATGACCACCTTAGACATCATTTCAGTCACCTTTTTTTTATATTGTTGAGAAAATATGGAACAAAAACTTTAACTTTGTTCCATTAAGAGCATGAGGCAGGAGAGTGAAAGTGTGCCCTCATAGGGAAACATATTATGAATTTATGTGTTTATTTTTAATTTCCTGAAGGATATACTTATTTTTCCACAAGAACTTAGTGAGAGTTAATAACTTCTGTCAACTTTCAAGATGAACAACTCTATGGAAGCACTAAATATTAAGTGTTTCTGATTTCTGCAAACAAGTAATCTTACCAAGATTTAAATAGCCATTTGGGAGAAAGAAAAAATGACTTGAATGTGTTACGATGGACTGCAGAAATATCTGTTTACATTTTAGTTAAGGTAAAATATTCCACTAAAACAAAGAGTTCAAAAGCATCTTCAAAAAGTTTAAGCATATTAAAACCAAGTAAGAAAAGCTATTCGATTATTACTAAAAATATCTTGTAGGGTTTATGTGACTTAAAGTACAAAATTGATTTTGGTGATTTGGCAAAGACTGCACAGCGGAATCACCCCATCTGTACGTGGATGTCAATTTTATTTCATGTAACTAGCATCATTTTAGCAAATGTCAGTGCATAACATATTTCACTCCTCAGCCTATTTGATAGTCATTGCCTCAGTCACTTCCCAATGACCTTCCCTTTTCAATGCAGTCCCCCTGTTCCACTTTCTGCCAGTTGAGAACAGTCCTGGAACTTGCCACAAAATTATTTTGCTCTTTCCAGTTAATGTGTGGAGTCTTGATTTACCCAATTCTGTCACTTTTAATGGGCAACGAAGACAAAAATGATGGTAAAAAAAATGCAAGATTCTTGCATCTTTGTTTATGTTTTTATCCTCCTCCTACAGCTTAGCACATCATGTTTTGACAAAACAAAATAAAACAACAACAACAAAAAAGAAAGCTTCTTATGAACAATGTCTTCTAAATGTTGTCTTTCGAGAACCTTCCTAAAGTTATGAGCAATATTTTCTTTTTACGAGAAGATGGAGTTATCCATCTTTCCACACGTTTCATTTACAAAACAGTGCTATTTCCTACAGAGGGAAAGAAAAAAACTTTCAACAGAGTCTGAAGAAAACCGATCATGTTCTTTCAGTTATGAATCATTTCAGAGAGTCATGAGGATTTAAAATTCTGATTTCTGCCTCTTGTTTTGGTTTGTATTGCTTCTAAAGTGAATTTATATTTCCAATTAATTTAATAATCCAGAAGTCCCTGTATTCTATGCATTTAAAGTTTTAGAGGCTGTAGAGCATATCCCCAAGAGACAGAATTCAGCATAGCTCCAGAAATGTAATTCAAGCTGTATTGATTTATACCTGCTGAGGATATGTGAATGAGATAGAAAAGGAAATATACTCTTAGAAAGACAGAACAAAAACTGTTTCAGAAGTTGGCTGAAGATGCTAATTACTAACAAAGTATTTTTCTATTATACTCATAGATAATAAATGTTTAAAAGACAAAGCAAATGCCACCTTTAGTATCAGTAGTATTAATACCACTAGTATCAGTAGTATTAATAGTATCAGAGCTATTGTCTTACCCTCAACTTGCCATAAGTATTTTCAAATATTTTAAAATGCTCCTTTGTGCTTGCCCGATGAGTGTTTCTGACTGATTAGAAACATCTTAAAGAGTTTATTTTCAGAAGGATAATTTTATAGGTTGTGTCCCCATCATAAAAAAAATCAAAAGATATTCAAAGGGCATCTCTAGATTCAAAAGCTGCCTTCAGAAAATCTTAGCCATTCAGCGTAAATTATGGACATCACCCTCAAGAAATAGGAGTCTGTTGGCTCTATCTTCTTGTCATTTTCATGGGTCTCTTGCCCCTGAGGCTGGGAATGACAAAGTCACAGAAACAGAATTTGGCAGGCTCTCTCTTCTCCACCAAATCTGAAGGGATTTCCTACCTCCTTTAGACCTTCAGCCTAAGCGGAGAGCACACCCCACCAGCTAACCCAGGGAGCCCGCGTTCAGTGTTGCCTTGCTCTATTTGCAGAAGCTGCTGTGTCAGAAGAAAAAGGGGATTTGCAGAAAAAGACTGAACAGAAGCAGGGACTCTTCCTGAAGGCCAATCTGCAGCTCTAAGGAGCTTCATGAAGGTAGAGTAGGAATGGAAGGTGTGTCAATATGAAGGCAGACTAGAACACATAAAGAGAAAGTGTAAGGCATTTCACAAGTTAAAAGCGTGTGTCAGAAAATGCGGTACCAAAAAGGCTCAATACAGCACCGAGCCTCCTTTTCAGATGTATATATTTTTTCATAAGCTATCCTTGAGACAGTGAATATGGAGGTGAAGAGAACATGTCACAGCCTCCTACTGATGGAAAAGAAGCTCATGTCTGTTGCTGTAAATTAAATCGGGAATGAAGCAGTTTAATTTATGGCATGTATTTAACTGATAATCAGCAAGCTATATATTCCGGATCAGCATCAGCGCTAGAACAAATAAACCACTATATTAGACAATTACAATTTTTTAGTGAACAAATTTCTAAACACCCTTCTGTAACTAATACAAAGAAGATTTAATGTACCAACCCCCCGCCCCACACACACACAGAGCTGCACGCACACACCTCCCCATACCTCACCGCCCTGTGGGTTACAAGTGCCGACCCCTCTCCCCTGGGCACAGTGGTCCCCTCCTTGTCCACCTCCCCTGCAGAGGAGGGGAGGCTGCTCTGGCTGTATGTGACCCTCACCACTCCCAGTGCCCCATGGACCCCCCTGCTGGTGAGGAACAGGTGCACCCCGAGGTGTGAGTCCCTCCACGCTGCATCCACATGGTCACCCCCAGTGGGTGATGATGGGGACATAGGCTATACAATTGGCTTTCTGAAAATAAACCCCTTAAGATGTTTCTAATCAGGCACAAATCTAATTATGCTGCATGCATAGTTCTTTTCAAGTGGAATCCTCCTTTTCTCTATAGTGTCTTGGCAATCTTTTGGGTACTGCTTAATCCAGCTCATGGTTGCTTTAAGTAAACTTGTCCCTGTTTGATTCCTCCTTAGCATTACCAGATTTGGTGCAAAATCCCTCTCAAACAGTGTTGGTATTGTATTCACACACACTGTTTACATTCACACATGCATATTGTCAGCTGTTGTCATCCAAGACATGCTAGCAAGAAGTAGGGGGTTGTGCATTACCCCGTACTTCCTTACCCCCAAAGCAGTAGTATAGGGTTGTCAAGGCTATGAAGACTTCTCTCAATGTAAGGAATGCAAACGGTTCTCCCAGACATTTTCATGCACCAAACATAAATAGAGCCTGAAAGAGTCTATATTTCTTCATCCTTTTTTTTTGGAGGCAGCAGTGGAAGAGATAGGAAGGTTTTTACTGTGCATATTGTTTTAAGCAGTGTGAGAGATGTTAGTTCTCATACCCCCTATGCTGTCCCACAAACTTACGAGTCAAAGAGGTTTCCTCATTTGTGCTGGCTATTGCCAAGCTCACACAACGTGACACACAATGGTGCTTTCCTGCTATACGTTTAGATCAGGTCTGTATCCCCCCTCATCAGATGTGCCTTATGGCCATCAATTCCAGTCTGTCATGGTGTCCTGCAGTAGGAGCTTTCTGCCCTGTGCCATGCTGATTTGACTTCTCTCTATGTGCTGGTCTCTGCTGGGTTTCTCCTGGCTGCTTCACGTTTTCCTCAGAAACGTGGAAACAGCATCTAAAAGATGTTCAGTATGTGGAAACAGAAGGGAAACAGTAAGTACCTTATGATACTAGAATAATAATAACATAATTTTATTTGGGATTCAAATTATTCTGCGGAAGAGGGAGAAATTTGTAAAACCTATTCTTTATTGCTGGAAGATCCATAGCTTCAATGGTCCCTTCATTCCCTTTCACCCTGTTAAGTATTCCCATCCACTGCTGTCCCCAGAATCTTGGCTCAGGAGGGAGTTGTACCTGATTACAACACATGTTCCTTATCCTGGTTTAATATCCCTAATTCACAGTAGGATATTTGATTTAGGTGGGCCAAATTCTCAGTGACATAAACTGGCTGAGTTAATGAAAAAGTTAATCTACCCCAGTTTTGGCAGCTAAAAATCTAAGCTGGACACATGTAACACCTTTAAAGTTGGTTCGAAGAAAAAAAAAAATGCTTCCAGAAGCATCTTAAAATAGTTGTCCAAGATAGATCAAGTGAGCCACCTCTGGAAGTGCCCATTATTCTCTAATAACTGTAAAAGAAGCCTGCTGTGACTGGCTCAGGCTTAGCCATCTAATTTGGACACCCCTAAGGTATGCAAATGCTGCCTGCTCTTGCCGAATTTGTGGCCTCTGATGGTGTCAATGAACGTTAAAGAGGCAAAGCTGGAGAAATCATGTTACCAAGGAAAAAGAAATACCCCATCTGCATCCCTTATCCTGGTTATCAGAATCATAAACAGTAGCACAGGTTCACAGCCACTGTTTTGTAGGAGATACTTCTGCTTTGAAAGTTGAATGTCTGTGAAATGTCACTCATTTCCACATTTCTTTTTTCTTCCACCAGTCTCCAGGTGTCTCACACAGAAGTTCCTTCCTAAGACTCCAGATTTACAGCACTGTGAAAGGAGAGAGTTTCAGTGTGGTTTTTGTCAGTCCCAGTTAACAACAGACACCTCATGCACCAGGCAGTGTTTATTCTCAGCCTCTTGCTTTGCCAGTCCTGAAAAATACAGAGTTTCTTTAGCTCTGGGGATTCAGCTCTGGTGTTCCAACCTTTAAACAGCACTGAGCAGCTTCTTGTAGCTTGAGCTACTTCTCAAAAGTAGTGTCTTAGCATCTTATTCCCACAGGGTACAGAAGGCTTATTTGCCCCTTGCAATTCAGTAGAGAAACTGCAAAAGCAGCTGGGGGCTGACTGCACTCCACAAGCAGGACATCAAGGAGGTGTAGCAATACAGAAAACACTATGTGGAAAGCCGAGTATGTGTAAACGTTTTTTTACTTTTCTCAGGTACAATCTAATTGGTTTTACCTGTATGAAATATTCACAGTTCTGGAGCCCTCTGCCTTGTTTACAAATGCAAACAAGATTTATCTTAAATAAAAAGGGAGCCATAACTTTTTCAGTTAAATGTCTAAATCAATGAAGGAAATGTTTTTCCTTTAATACGCTAAAAACATAGCATTTTTTCACAATCTCGTACTTAAGGCCATCACTTAAGTGATGAAGCCTCATTCAGTAAGAATCCCTTACCAAATTACAGAGACTCAGCAATGAGAACGCTGCTGCTAAACATGCATTTAAGAGTAAATCCACATCTTAGTATATAGGCAAGCAGGGGTTTCCAAAACAAGCATTTGCAGATTCAAATGCCAGGGTTTCATTCTGTTTTCAGCCCACTGAAAAGAAATCCCTGAAAAGAGGCAGGGTGGGGCTGAAGAGGACATTCACATACTTCAGGATCTCCAAATTCAGCTTCCCTTTGCACAGGGCCCCGCTGCTCTGGGAACTCTCCAGAGGTATGCAGAAGAAGCCAGATCCTCTCTGCAACATCTGGCCACTATGGGGAGAGGGTAGAAGAAGCAAGCATTGCATGTGCAGGCAAATGTTGAATTTATGCATCCCCCAGTGAAATATACTTTACTGTGGAGGACAGAGTGCAGGGGAAAGCAGGAACAAGTGGCTATAGTATAATGGCTTTCTGGAGCTTGAAGATAGCGTGGTACTAAACAGACCTCCCATTTGTTTAAGTTACACCTGCAAGACTACCCTAGGAACTGCTCTTATGGGTATCAAAAGGTGGCTTAGACCTGAGGCAGGATGTGCATATATTTGGAAGGAATGCTTAGTAGGTCATCTCAATCAGGGTATATGTATTTTGTAATCAATTGTGAGATATGGTCTAAGAGATCTACAAATGGGTAAAACACTTCAAATCAAAAGTAGCTGTGTGTGACAACTTGGAAGCTAATTTTTACATTTCCATCTCTTGATTGTTAGGAAGTTAATCTTAAATGGCAATGTTTACAGTTTTCACAACTGTAATTGTGTTAATGATGGGTTTGTGAGAGGAAGTTCAGGCTTCGTATGATTGATATTTTAAATAAATTTGTTTAACGTTCACTAAATTACAGGTTTCATTTGCCAAGTGTATCAAGAAAATAAAACTGAGATAAGTTATTTCCCTAAGCTACAATCTACAATCTGATTAAATTAAAATTTGAGTGCTTTGATTCCCATCAGTGTTTAGTAAACACTTTGAGCATTTTTTTCTCCTTGTTCTTGGTTCTTTATGGAAATGTCTTAGAGATAGGCAGTGAGAAAAAGCTTGGCCACTGAATTCAGCATCACCTCTCAGAAATTTTGGATGTTCACTGCAGCTTATTAGAAACACTATTCTTTCATAAAAATAGTAAAATGAAATGAAAATAACCATTTTCACTTCAGAGTAAATAGCAGGACAGATACCTCATAAATTTGGAATTGTCTGGGGGCAGATAATCTTGTTCCCATCTATCTATATAATCTGTAAATGTCAATTTTGTCTCCCCACCTCCTGCTTACCGCCTCAAATAAGTAAGGAAAGTATCAAGGCTGAAAAGCAACATGTCCTCAGGCCTTCTTGGTGGCAGGGACTGTCTCTGGTGATCCCATGACCTCTTGAGACATATCACTGCCGTTTAAGAGAAGATCCTTGCTCTGATAAAACCTCCTTCCGAGAGCAAGCATAGAACCATGGCCATGTTTGTATGGTCTTTTGTGATCCACAGCACAGTGTGGATCTGAGCTTGCTATGTAGATTTATCTGAGCCAAGGGTGCCTGTAGGAGCATGATCTGAGTTAAGGTCCAGCCCTGCACACAAGCTTGGGCAGCAAGTGGGTTGCTCATGGTTCAGAGTAAATTGAGAGTCTTTGTCTAGGCACTAAGGAGGATCAGGATGTTTAGGCCTGAATTCTAGCTTAAGCCTAAGAAAAAAGACTCCATACATTTGCAGGCCTTCCTTCCACTAACATACCTAGTGATCATGATGTGTGTCAGGACTTCCAACTCTGGGAAGAGGAGGAGGAGAGGGAGGAGGAAGACAAAAGAGAAACGATAGTAAATAACCCTTCTACACTTTGCTCCTCAATCTTAACTGTTGAAGAGGAGACTTGGAGCAAAGGTCTTTGATTCTTAGCAACCCTTATTGTCCCAGAAAAGGGATTGTTCCAAATAATCAACCTGCTGTCTGCGGTGATTGTCCCAGGAACCACTGATAACAGTATCACAGACAGAGGCTTTGTCACAGCTCTTTCCTCCTCTCTATGAGTTCTTGGATTTTCCCAGCCCTTTATTTCAGGCTGCTCCTTGGGTCACACTCTGGATTTTGTATTCAGATGTTTGTATGCATGCCCAAACTCTCCTCACTCTCTTCATTTGGTATATGTTGCTTTCACTTTCCTCTCCCTTCATTCCTACTTACTGATGCATTCCCTAGTCCAGCACCAAACAAACAGATTGCTCCTCACAGCACATTTTTCTTGGGTGCCCCAGCTGAGACTGGTACTCTGCAGTGACTCTACCCTGTGCTGAATTACTTCTTGCTCTACAAACTCCCCTTCTTCTAACTACCTCTCTCCATACTATTGTGGTAGTGCTAGTATAAAATCCATCAGAGGTAATTACCATTCTTTCAATTTTCTTTTCATTTCTGTAGTTGGCCTGTTTGCACAATTTCTGCACAGGGAAGTACAAATGTACCCTTCACCACACATTAAGATAATTAGATGCCACAGCCTGCATCTTTGTGAGTAAGCTCAAGCAGACAATGTCTGCATCCTAGTGATATCCCAGGCACAAAAAGTGTAAAAATAATATGCACTTATTTTAATGAATCCTGATCTTTCTTCTGCTGTTTACTGTTCCACAACACCTGGAATAAATGGCCCATACAGCTTGTCAACAAGTGAATGGACAGCTTCTTCCTCTGTGGAAGATGCCCCATGACCACATTGTCTGAAGATGGAGGCCTTTTTCTGGCAGCTCTAGCCATCAACTGGAGTTTATTAGAGTTAAAACTAAGCTGTAGATCCACATCTCTTTCCTCCATGACAATGTTTCTCTGCCTCATTTTGGCCACCCCTACTGTCTTGCTAGCATTTAAGTTTGTAATTCAATCATAGTGTTTCTATTTTCTAGCTTTTCACGTTCTGGCCATGGATCAATATTGTTGATTTCTTCTGCAAGAGTTCCTTTACACACTATGACTCTCATCCAGGCTTTCAATATCTTACATCTTTATTAGTACAAAATTGTTTTCAACTGCTTTGGCAAATCCGTCTCTTTGCATATCCATTCTGACTGCTGCTGCAAAGTGCTCTTCTATGAGTCGTTAATTTTGATCATATTACTCTTGTCTTGGAAGCTTTTCACTGTCTTTTTCTTTTCTGTTTTATCAGATACAGGCCACTTGTCATCTCTTTCAAAGATCTTAATATCTGTGCCTTTCCATTTCAGCTCTGTTCACTATGAAAAAGACTTCTTGCAACTGTTTTCAGCCTACAGCATCGCTCGAATTTTCCACAGAGTACTCTGGAAACCTTTGCAAAGTCACGTGAAGGTTGTCCTTCAGTCCCTCCTTCACTTTCTCTTCCTATGTGAAGATAGCAAAGATCTTGACAGCATCTAGCCTGCTGATGCACTGGAGCCAACACATCCTGCATCTTCTCGGTATAGCTGTTTCACTTACCTGATGAGTTAGCTTTTTTTCTGCATGCAGCACACAAACAGTTCAGAGAAAGGGTTACCTTTTTGTTCTGTGCTTGTATTTGCTGGTCTTTATAGACTTAGCTCTCTTCTGTGATTGGGCTTCCTAACCACTGTGTATTACTGCCAGGCAGCTACATGGCTTTTTTAAAGGAACACATAGATATGCTGACATAAAGCCAAATGGGAATGCAACTACATTGGTATAAATGTGATTTAAATGAATAAAATCATTTTACTTCCTTTAATGGTATAAGCAATTCTGGCATAAATACTTGGCAGATCTGAAACAGAATCTTTTATTACAGTTAAATTTTCAAAGCTGCAAAACTTCCTTATTTAGAAAACCTTAAGGTCTCTCTGACTCATTTCACTATCAGACACTGTAAGGGTGGAAATGAGAATATACTGGTGTGAGGTGTAACAATATTATGACAATGAGGGCTAGAAAATACACATATAGATATTTAGTACTGTCCTGGTTTCAGGTAGGACAGAGTTAATTTTCCTCCTAGTAGCTGGCAGGGTGCTATGTTTTGGATTAGGATGAGAAGAGCGCTGATAACATGCTGATGTTTTAATTGTTGTAGAGCAATGCTTACACCAAGCCAAGGACTTTTCAGCTTCTCGCTCTGTCCTGCTAGCGAGCAGGCTGGGGGTGCAGCAGGAGCTGGGAGGGGACAGACCCAGGACAGCTGACCCAAACTGGCCAAAGGGGTATTCCATACCATCTGACGTCATGCTGAACAATATATAGGGGTGGCTAGCCGGGGTGGGGGGGCCGGCTGCTCGGGGATAGGCTGGGCATCGGTCAGCGGGTGGTGAGCAATTGCATTGTGCATCACTTTGTACACATTATTACTATTATTATTATTATTGTTATTATTATTGTTATTATTTTCCCTGTCTTAATAAACTGTCCTTATCTCAACTCACAGGCTTCACTTTCCCGTTTCTCTCCCCCATCCCGGAGAGGGAGGGGGGAGGGTGAGCGAACGGCTGTGTGGTGTTTGGCTGCCAGCCGGGCTAAACCACAACAAGTACACAAGATGATACAGGCAACACAGATGTCAAACCACTTGGCAAGATTAAGAATGCACTGGGGTGGACCCGAGGATTCTCAGCGACCGCATTGCCATCCATAGAGTCATAGAATCACAGAATGGTTTGGGTTGGAAGATCATCCAGTTCCAACCCCCCTGCCATGGGCAGGGACACCTTCTGCCAGACCAAATTGCTCAAAGCCCCACCCAGCCTGGCCTTGAATGTTTCCGGGGATGAGGCATCCACAGCTTCTCTGGGCAGCCTGTGCCAGTGCCTCACCACACTGAGAATAAAGAGCTTTTTCCTTATATCTAATCTAAACCTACTCTCTTTTAGTTTAAAGCCCTTGTCCTATCACTCCACTCCCTGACAAAGAGTCCCTCCACAGCTTTCCTGTAGGCCCCCTTTAGATTACCGGAAGGCTGCTATAAGGTCTCCCTGGAGCCTTCTCTTCTCCACTATGAACAACCCCAACTCCCTCAGCCTGTCTTCACAGGAGAGGTGCTCCAGCCCCTTGATCTTCCTCGTGGCCCTCCTCTGGACTTGCTCCCTATCCTTCTCATGTGGGGGCCCCAGAGCTGAACACAGTGCTCCAGGAGAGGTGTCGCAAGAGTGGAGTAGAAGGAGAGAATCACTTCCCTCAATCTGCTGACAGCCCAAAATACGGTTGGCTTTCTGAGCAGCAAGTACAGATTGCTGGCTCATGTTGAGCTTCTCATCAACCAACACCACCAGGTCCTTCTCCTCAGAGCTGCTCTCAATCCATTCTCTGCCCAGCCTGTATTTGTGCTTGGGATTGTCCTGGCCCAGGTGCAGGACCTTGTACTTGTCCTTGTTGAACTTCATCAGGTTTGCATGGGCCCACCTCTCAAGACTGTCAAGATCCCTCTGGATGGCATCCTTTCCCTCCAGCATGTCAACGGCACCACACAGCTTGGTGTCATTGGAAAACTTGCTGAGGGTGCATTCAATCCCAGCCTGCTCCACCAGCGGCCTCTCCACAGGCAGCAGGGGAACTTCTCCTCCAGTGGCTGGAGCACCTCCTGCCCTCCTGCACTGACCTTGGGGTCTGCAGGGCTGATTCTCTCACATTTTCTCACTCCTCTCTGTGTTTCACTCTCTCCTGTTACCCAACAGGTTTTTCCCTTCCTAAATCTGCTCTCCCAGAGGCCCACCCAGCGTTGCTCCCTGGCTCAGCTGTGGCCAGCAGCAGGTCCCTTTTGGAGCCGGCTGGAGCTGGCTCTGATCTGACATGGGGCAGCTGCTGGGCTCTGCTCACAGAGGCTACCCATGCAGCCCTCCTGCAACCAAACCTTGCCACATAAACCCAATACAGGCAGTTCTTCATTCTCCCAGTCTCTGCCTTTGCCTTCTGGGGCTTGGGCTATGTGGCTGGAACTCTTGCCAGTGAAGACTGAGGCAAAGAAGTCATTGAGTACCTCAGCATTCTCCATATCCTGGCCTGTCCTTCCTAAAGAGCTTGTATTCTTTCATTCCAACACTCCAGTCATGGGAGTCATCCCACCATGTCTCTGTAAAGCCATTGAGGTCATAGCTGATATGGTAGTGTCATATAGGTAATGCCAATGAGGTCACTCATCTTGGTCAGTTGCCATGTCTACGAAATCTTGTTCCCCACTTCCCTAGCACGTCCATGGATTGTTGCCCTCAGAGAATTATATTTATTCCAAAAAAAAAAAAAAGTTAATATTTAGAGGTATGACCTTGTCTTATTTTATGTTTAAATTATTGTTAGAGCTCTAACAGTTCTTCCATTCCCTCTCTCATCAGACATTTTCTCAGAGAAGCATTCCCAACATGAATTCCTTAAGGAAACATTATAGGTGCATATAGCTTCTTTGCCATGACAGTTAAATGCTAAGGTGTTTTTTCTCACAGTTGCAGTGGGCTTAGGCTGCCAGAAACTAATTAAATCTGTTTATTCATATGCCCATCCCTTAAGTTTAATTTAACGGAATAACCCAATCAGTCATATCTGTTTAAAGAACTGGATTAAGAGCTGTGACTGTCATGTTGGCAGTAAGCATTGTAACATGTAGAAGTGACTTGATGCAGCAACCAGGTTTAGGAAGAGTTCAGGTAAGGCTGCTCTTGTGAGTCTTTGCTTTCACTAGGAGAGGTCCTCCCACATGTCCCTGCATAGAAACATAGTAGGGACTACACTCCCCCTGGATTATATAATGTAATCAAGAAGCTAAGGCCCTAACTGAGCAACTCCTCTCTGTTCTGCTCAGCACATGCTCAATTTATAGGCTTCTGTCTTTCTCATGCCATGTCCTAATTAGTTACATGACAAAAAATGATATACAGCAGTGGTTAAGGAAGCTGAGAATTGGAGACTGTCATAAGCAATGATTGATAAAACCTTCTGCAGGGGTTATGCCTGCCAGTGTAATGGGGAAAAATGATTGGAGTAAAAATCTATTTACAGCAGCTGCTCCAAGCCTTCTAATCACTCCAGTTTTAAAAGTGACATGTTTGCTATGAAACTGGGCCAAATCATTGGAGAAGGAATTAAGCCTGCAGAGGTGGATCCAGAGCTTGGTTATGTACTAGCTAAAATGACACTTTTTCTCCATATGCATATGGGCTGGGACATAGTGGCCCTGGATCCCAAGTCAGATCAGCATCTGTTTGGAGCATGGCACCATTTTTATTTTTTTTTTTCAGCCCAATCTTTCATCCAATCCATTCATTTTCATCCATCCATCCATTCATCTTTTTTTTTTTTTTTTTTTCACCTAGTCTTTCTGGATTTCCTTTAAAGTTGACAAGTAGCTGGGCACAAGGCTTGAAGCATGCCACACCTGTGGTGAATCCAGGACATGGATTCATCATCCAGGACTAAAATGCCCACCTTCATGCAACAATTGAACAGTCTTGAACCCACCTCAGACCAACATACTTCATTCACTCTTCCTACTAGAAAATAGGAAAAGCATGTCTCTGAATCTCAGAGCGGGAGATGATGAAGTGATAAAATCACATCACTTTAAACGTCAGCATCCTACAAGCACTTAATCAGATAGGGCTAAGTAGACTGCAAATTTCAGCAATATAAAGGTAGCAGATGTTTTTACTCTAAACAGAAATATTATGATAGCCAAATAGTGAATGGCAACTGTCCATCTTTCTTTAATGCAGGAAAAAATGTGGGTGTTTTTTTTTTTTTTCTTTTTTTTGACAGCACTAAATCATTTGTTGCCTTTTCAAAATGCTGTCACGTAAATGCCACTTGCATTATGGCCATTCATAAGAAATGTCACTTCAGCCAAGCAAGCTTATGGCTGCAGCTCTGTCATTTTCCATCCAGCTTGCACAGTGAATCAGGCACCGTGATAAAGGGGAGCAGAAGGCAGACGAGTGAGGTAAGTGGGGAGACAGCATGCTGAGAAAACTTGGCAAGATGATTTTCTCTCAGCCTTAACCAAGCTGACAAATGCAAAGAGAACGCCATTTACATGAAAACCGTGATCAGCTTGCAAATAAAGTTTCATGATTCACAAGCTGCCTCTGTCCTTCTGCAACAATGTTTCTGAGGCTGTGAAATATTGCATTTTCAATACAGTGACATTTGGGATACAACAACACAGGGAGTTG
Source organism: Cygnus atratus (assembly GCF_013377495.2). Lineage (NCBI taxonomy): Eukaryota > Metazoa > Chordata > Aves > Anseriformes > Anatidae > Cygnus > Cygnus atratus. Next base: position 138,864,142 of record NC_066362.1, on the reverse strand, counting down.
CCTGTGTTAAAAATGCGTGCAATTTGCACCAGCCCAAGGACACCAAAATGGTTTTGTCACCACAGTTACACCCCTACTCGATGCTGCATCCCCCACTCATCTCCTCTACGCTGTCCAGAGCCCTTCCAGTGGAACTGGAGCTCCCAGAAAGTACTGCAGCTTCTTCTGGGAGCCAGAAATTTTTCTGAATGGGGCAGGGATGTACGGGCATTGGTGAGATGACTTCAGCCCTGCCCTTCTAGCTAGTAACAGCTAGTTTGAGAACGGTTTCTGGACTAACCGATGAGCCCAGTGCATAGAAGGGATTAGCACCTGTTTACAGCTAACCAAAAGGAGTGAGAATTGAATTAAATAAAATGCTGGGTCTAGTCTTTTCCAGCTCCCAGTAGCATAACTACAGTCTGCATAAGAAATTTGAAAGAAGCGTGCACAGACATGTTTAGCTTGCAAGATTCTCACCCAGACTGGTTAATCGCTTGGGCTTTCTTCAGTGTCAGGAATTTACTACCCACGTGGGTTAAGCAGACTTTCTGAGGTCATGTCAATCACACAATATCCAGTCAAGTTTACTGAATTCCCCTAGTTATGTAAGACATTACTAAATTTGTCCTTGCAATATATTTATTCTCCAAATAAACTGGCTGGTGAATGGACTTTGGGGGCAAATAAAGAACCTGTCACCAGTTTTAGCAAGAACATAAATTTAAATATACATGACGTGAAATCTGTTCTACCACCTCCACCCCTGCCTACCTGTAACCAGCATCCTAAATGAGCTGGTGTCTACAGGCAGATGGTTGAATTATCCTGTACGACTGTGTCACAGTGTCACAGTGATGCTGGAGAGATCATATCAAATAGCCCATCTCCTTCATGGGAAGATGTCCTGGAAGGATCAAGGCATAAGTGACACGGGTACACTCAGCAGAAAGGTAGAGCTTCTCTAATGAATGTCATATTTCACCATGAGCAGCTTCCATGCACAGCATGGCTTTCTAAGGGATGAGAACCTGTACCTTCTTCCAGATCAACATCTTCTGGGACTAACTTAGAAGGAAATTCTACACTGGATCAGGCCTTCAAGGAGCAGCAAAACAAACCTTCATTCAGAAAATTACACCTGTATATACATCTGCATTATTTCGCTCCAGTCTTCGCAAGCACTACACCCATGATACAGATATCCCAGGCGATTTTTACACATTCATTTCATCTACATTTTCTAGTATTCTAGTTGGATTGGGATTATGTTTACAGCCTTTGTATTTTTTTTAATATATTTATAATGCAAGCCCTTCATAAAATGGTCTGTCATTTTATTGCATCCACTACTTGAAGACAAATTGACAATAACATATTAAACCATCAGAAATCTTGCAATATATACAGGAATAATTTATTCACTGTGTTATCACCATTTGTTTAAATTTAGTTGTGTTTATTCACATTTGTGGTATCACCCTTGCCTGAGTTACCTCCTGCATGAATAATTTTGGGGGGCAGTGTCTGACCTCGAAAAAAATTGAAAATAAAAACTGAAACTAATGATTAATTGTAGCTTTTCTTCTAACTAGTAAAAGATTAGAGTGGTGAATTAGATACCGGCTTTGTCATGAGTGTTTTCTGGGGAAAAACTGCAGTACCAGCCTCACACACTTTATTTATTACCTATACAGAATTTATCCCAGGTGTGAGCTTGGTAGTACTTCATTGGATGCACCCAGCTTAATTGATCAGAAAATGAGAGCTCATAATGCTCAGAAATTAGCCCATGAGAATTTTGTTAACAATATAGAAATAATAAAGACCATTTGGAATTTGTAAGCAATATATATTCTGTTTATCACTGTGACTTTTAGCTTGCTGTGTCAGAGATAAAAAACTGGTTTCACAAGTGGCTATCATTCTAAAAAGTGTGCTTTATATTTCCGTAGTAACTTTTCCTAATCTAGCAGTATCTGAAAACTTAATTCGGTAAACTCTCCTAATCTTGATATTTCCATTGTAGATTCAGTTTATTTGGGACATATATAATACAATCTGACCTTCAGGACATACTCAGTGTTACACAACTTCTGAACAGATTAGCTACTAGTCCAAAATACCATTATTCATAATAAAATCATATCATTTTATCAAACATCATTCTTTTAACCTAACTACCACTGAGTATAGGGTGTATTATCATGCAGTGTTGTTGAGTTCTACCTGAAATATTTCAAGACTAAGCAAAACATTTATTTTTACTTTATCAAAAAACAAAAAAAGTGTGATTGCACTTACTTTGCATTCTCTTTAATTTAGTCTTAGTTTATTGTAAAGCCTGTGCATCTGCAAGACAGGATCCAGCAAAGCTGGATAGTAAACACGTTTTGAAAGTTTTCCTGGGTGTAGCTTACCAAACTACTTCATCCGAGGACAAAACAAGATATCTTAGGAGAATTAGATACTGAATTTAGTTGTACTGTTCAATATGAACAGCAAAATTAATGATCACATATAAATTTACCATTTAAGATCATGTATTTTAATGCTGCATCTTCATTGGAACTGTAGCATTTCAGATAACTTCAAGGCATTTTCAAAACCAAAGCTTACAGCCATTAACTTCTAAAGGAAAATGCTACTGTTATAAGCACAGCCTTACATAAAGACCTCCACAGATGACTTGAAATAGCTTTCCTAAGCATAGACATTGGGTGTCACCGGACCTTTCAGATTGGAATTGCATTATAACAGGCATTGAAGAACCCCAGGGTTCTTCATTCCAACCCTAGAAAGTCAAGTCTCAGGCTGATTACTGGTCCTGGTCTGAGTGTTTCCTATCTTTGTATGCTTTCTGGAAGAAAACCTGCATTCAGAAAATAAATGGCAGAAGACTAGTTTATGGAATAAATGGCCATGTGAAGCAGGCATTGAAATCCAGAAATAGCCCTCGCAGGACCAAATTATCATACCATATGGAACAACATAAGTTTTATCAGAATACCAGTTACTGAATCTGTGTCCTTTCCTCACATGGGCAGTTCCTTTTATGTATCTAGCCCATGCATATGACTTAAACATTAGTAAAAGCACATCACAGCATTTGTTTCAATCTTAAATCCATGGCAGTTAAGAACAAAACAATCATAACCAATGGGAAAGATCCCCTTCTTCTCTACTGTCCTTCAGACCCAAAGGGATACATGAAAAGTTTATGTCCACGCAAAAGAAGCAGCAATGCTATTTGGTGTTTAGGCTTTCCTTAGCAAAGAGAAACTATCTTATCACTGAAAAAGAGAGAGGAGTTTAACAGATGAACCACACAAATCTGCATTTGCCGAAGTGTACTGTCTAAACTCCATTTACCATTGCACATCTCAATTTTATTACTATGTGACAAGATTGACAAATTTTACTGAGAAACAGAGAGACACTCTGGGCTGTTCTGTCAACACAGTGCTCCAGTTTACCTCCAGTATAATAGACATGGCGACGATGAATATCCTTAAGTAAATTGCTAAATAAATTCCTGCCTTCTTGTAGCTGATTGAAATGCTGTGACATGGTGAAAACTACAGGCCAAAATTAAGCTAAAAGCACATTTCACAATCCAGTAACTGCTTTTCTTGGGGACAGGGAGGTGTTCTTTATACTGTGTTTAGGAAAGATCTTTTAGCCTTGACTGGGAGCACAATAATGCAAGTTATCAGTACAAGCAGGTGCTTAGTGTTGGCTTGGCTGTATTTCCACAGTGACTGCTTCCATGGCACCTCTGTGTCCAACTGTCTGGGGAAACCTTGGAGCAGATCATTGCAAAATCAGAAAACACCAGTTTTCAGCTCCTGATAAGAAACTGAAAAAGGGCAGAGGGAATGGAAAAATGTCTGGAATCAACTACATCAACTATATATCAACAATAGCACAAGTAGGACCCTGAGGCATGCAAGGAGCCGTTCTAATCAGTGAGAGTGTAAGGGACCAGACAACAGAAAAAACATCAGGCATACTTTGTGACCATAAATATTACACATTATTTTTTGGCCATGAGATTTGTGAAAAGGACTTGAAAGTATTTCTAGGCAAATAACAAGACAATGTGGCGCATCATGCTGGCCTGGGAAGATAGCATGCACCAGTTGTAACAAAGGCACATTTGACTCACAAATTAGCCTTCTGGTCCTCAACACAATGGAGGCAGAACAAGCTCCTATTTACACTATAAAATAAAGTGACTGTTTCTGTGCTCTGTTAAGCCATACATACCGTGCTTTATTTACTCCTGGTTCTCTGCTCTCCCAAACTGTTCAAACACACTTATTTTTGTTAAAGTTTCAAATTTATATTTCAAATTTACACTCACCAGAGAGTAAGCAGAACCATAAGAAATCTAGGCTTGTTGCATCTCAGATATGTTGTGCAGTACTTTCTACAGAAGTATAGGGTTTTGAGGTGGAATCAAATGGATATATAATAACCTCACAGTCCCTCAGCTGTAGGACTTCTGTAAGAGCTCAGGCAACAATAACTAATCATGCACAAGGAGATACACAAGACTTTCTTTGGCAGACAGATACAGAAAATACCTCTGCCTACCTCAGCTCTTTCCTGCAGTCACACATTTATCATAGTACCAATTTGCACAAGTTATAAATAAATCCAAGCATGCAGTGCTTCAGGATGTTCTGATCCATGAGGCTCAAGCCCCTCAAATGTGGGAATAGTTCTAACAAAGCCTGAAATACTCACCATGACTGCATGGTACACCATGGTATTTCAGTTTGTTCTGCCTCTGTGCTCCAAACTGAACACATCCCTAAGTACTTGAAGATTACTTTTCTCCCAAAAGCAGATGAAAAAAATCACAAGAGAAACGTCCTTGAGTCTGTTACACACACACAGGCACCACTTCTTGCTCAGGATGCTCCTCCACCTCTGTCTGTCAGAGCTGGTAGGTTCCTCTGGGGAGATACCCCACCTGCATGCCCTGTTCTTCTGCTCTCGACTACTTGTGCAGTAAACATCCTGGGCGTGCTGGGCGTCTGAGCCATGATGACTTCTATGTTTATGCTGTGTATTCATTGCCAAATTAGTTTCTGATGCTTGTGAACAAACCAGTTCCAGGCCCCATGCTCTCTCCTCCCCAGGACAACACACACTAGTGTATGTCAGCATTCCTTCTGCACTTCAGTTCTCTAGGCCAAATTATTGTCCTGTGCTTCAGTACCTGCCTGAGTTTACCCAGCACAAACAAAACACCAGAACTGCCACACACATTTGCTCCGTTTGGGCAATGTAGTGAGCAGCAAGACGGCACAACATTTGGCAGATGGCTGCCCAAGCAATTACCATTACAACCTAGCTGGTCAGCTGCTAGGCTGTCAAGTCTCCCAGCCCTGCATCCTTTGCATAAATACATATTCTGCCCCACTGCTGTACCTGCTTACTAAGTAGCTTCAAAGCACAGCTATATACTTGCCATGCTCACACAATCATCAGTTTGTGTATTGGGTTTACATGGCAAAAGTTTGGCAGCAGGGCGGCTGCAGGAGTGGCCTCTGTGAGCAGAGCCCAGCAGCTGCCCCATGTCAGATCAGAGCCAGCTCCAGCCGGCTCCAAAAGGGACTTGCTGCTGGCCAGAGCCGAGCCAGGGAGCGACGCTGGGTGGGCCTCTGGGAGAGCAGGTTTAGGGAAAGGGGAAAAAAAAAAAAAAAAGCTGCATAACAGCAGCTGGGAGAGAGGACATGGGAGAAGAACCAGCCCTGCAGCCCCCAAGGTGAGTGCAGCAGGAGGGCAGGAGGTGCTCCAGGCACGCAGCAGCAGCTCCCCTGCGGTCTGTGGAGAGGCCCCTGGTGGAGCAGGCTGTCCCCCTGCAGCCCATGGGTCCCACACGGAGCAGATCTCCACGCTGCAGCCCCTGGAGGAGCCCCCGGTGGAGCAGGTGGATGTGGCCTGGAAGAAGCTGCGGCCCATGGAGAGCCCCCGCAGGAGCAGGCCCCGGGCTGGAGCTGCCTCCCGTGGAGAGGAGCCCACGCAGGAGCAGGGGGCCTGGGGGGAGCTGCCGCCCACCCGTGGGGGACCCGTGCTGGAGCAGTTTGCTCCTGGGGGATGGACCCCGTGGTACGGAGCCATGTGGGAGCAGTTCTTGAAGAGCTGCTGCCTGTGGGCAGCCCCTGGAAGGCTCAGTCCAGGAAGGACGGCATCCCGTGGGAGGGACCCCACGTGCAGCAGGGGCAGGGAGTGACTGTGAAGGACCGGCAGAGATGAAGCGTTAGGGACTGACCACAGCCCCCATTCCCCGTTCCACTGTACCACTCGGGGTGGGGAGGAGGTAGAAGAGGGTGGATGGGGGGGAACATGTTTTAGGTTTGTTTTTAGTTCTCACTGCTCTAGTCTGTTAGTGGTAAGTAATAAATGATATTAATCTCCCTATGCGGATTGTGTTTTGCCCATGACAATAATTGTTGAGCGATCTCCCTGTCCTCATCTCGACCCCTGAGCCTTTTTCATCATATATTTCTCCTCCTTTCCCTTTGGGGAAGGGGAGTGAGAGAGTGGCTGTGGAGTTCAGCTGTCCAGCTGGGTAAAACCACCACACCCTGTACCTCACATGGGCGTCCTTGTCACTTCAGGAGCTGTTTTGGCATGTTGTGACACTGGGATTGAAACCGGGGGATCTCTGAGCGTCTCACTGATGACAAGTATACAAGAACTACTTCATACTTCCATTTTTTATTGCATTTTAAGTCTTTTCTCCAACTGTCTGTCCCTGTAAATTTTTTGTCAGTACAGCCACATTCATCCTTATCACATTGTTAACATGACAAAGTTGTCTACACCAGAAACCATGGAAAAATAGTTTAAGACAAAATATAGAAGCATGAGATTATGTGGCCCTTCCATTTTTCTTCAATATTTGGCAATAATTTATATGATACAATTCATCTGAAAAACTTTTATCAAAAAAAAAAAAAAAAAAAAAACAACACCTGCCTTTACTGTAAGGTTTTGGTACTATTTCACCACAATAAGACTTCATTTCTTGAGAGAAGTATTCTTTACCATTGCTCTTCTTAGTCAGGGGAAACTTGTGGAACTTGGGGTCAGCAGGTCATTCTGTTTGGACAAGTGCTGGATCTGTTTGTCTCTGGAAACAGTGATGGTAGAAACCCTTCTAAATCTCCTTGCAGCTCTCCCACCTAATTTCTCAGTTAATGCTTTGACCCCTTCATTTACAACTAGGGTATGCTTATGAGGCCTCAAGTATAGACTAAAGCACAGCCCCTTCCCTCCTTCTCCCACGCTCGATGACTAGAATTGCTTGATGTTAATTAGTCCTCCAACAGACCTGGCCCTGGGCAATTGCTTCAGTTTCCTGCCTCTAAACCTGTCTCACTTTCTGCCTCTTGACTTTTGTTTTGTGCCTTGCTAGTTAGTTGGCTTTCCTATTGACAGAATATGAATATGTTAAAAGCAATGGCAGAAAGTACACCTGCTGGAACTTAACCAAAGTGTCACCTATCATCTCCTTACGTCTTGTGGTTCTGCACTTGTCAGTGCTCCCAGACAGCCATGGCAGCTATGAATTCAACAATTAGTGTTTCATGTTTCAAAAACAATTATGAGTAATTGGCAAGTAAAATCTTTATTCTAAACACTACCTTACAAGCTGCAGCAAAACCTTTGCTAAGAGCTCAGTTGAGGCATGAAGTTAGATCATGGTATATAAGCATGTCTGGCAGGAAGGAGATGCCTATAAAGACATCAAATGTTCAAGGTGTTCCTGCTTCATGATTTCTGATTAAACAATGTGTGTCTCCAGAGCTCACACAGTTGCAGGCAGCATTTTGGCGGTTGTCCTAGTATTGTCTAATTGCCACATGTCACATCAACATGTCAGGTACATGTCAGGTACCCTGTGTTCCCTGTTGAGAAGGGCTGATTCAGGGAGTCGGGACAAACATGCTAAGGGACATGTTTTCAGTTGGTTCAAAGAGGCTTTGTTACTCTGGCTCTAGGCATTTTGGAGAAGGGGGGCAGAGTTTCATGCTACCCCAGCGAACTAGATATTTTACCAGAAGAGAAGAACCAGGGTAAGGGAACTTGCTTTCTTAATGCCAAAACAACAGAGGACTCTTTCGGTCATTGGTGCATGAATGTGCAAACCCACATTCAGGGAGGAGGAAGTCAATTTAAATTAGTATTTTCTGAAGCTTTTTGGTTAACTGTTAGCTTATTCCCTAACCCTGTTTTGACCTGCTCAGGCTGGTGTCTTCCAAATAATTTTTCTGTAAGGGAACTATAAACCTCCCACTCAGCTATGGCTCAGTCTTTGTGCTGAGTTTTTATTTAGCTCTACAGACATAGCCAGAGTGAGCCCGGCTTTGATGCTACTTGCTCAGCTCTTCTGCCAGTAACAAGCGTGGGGAGCTCATAGAGACTTGTGGAGAGGGCGGAGAAGGAAGGGAGGCAGTTGTAGAGATAAAAGCACCAAGAACAGCGCTTTGCATTGCACTTAGAGAGTGCCTGGCTCGTGGATACTACGATGCTGCTAGTGGATTGGAACAGGTCACAGACTGATTTTGACAGCCACAGTAAGAAATGTCAGAAAAGCGTGTTTAAGTCCAGTGTGGGGAAGGGAGAGGCCAGGAGGCCTGGGGCTGTTCACAGAAGTCAGCCAGGAGAATAAAGGCCAATTCTTGGGGGACACAAGCTCTCTAGATTTGCAGTGGGGGTGGGGAGGTGGGGAAAAAAGAAAGAAAAAAGATAAAGCCTAAGATTTTCCAACTACATTAAATCTGACAGGAAACTATGGTTTGACATGGAGTATAACTGGGTGAGAAAAGGTTGAGATCGCAGGTCCCTGTTGGACAGAGCATAGGGGACAAAAACTTGCTTGAAAAGCACTCTGCAGAGCAAACTGCTGTGCTTAGCATGTTGGTGATCCTGTTAGGCATTTCCGCAGGGTCTCTGTTACAGCTCCGCTTGCTTGTGAAGCTTCCTGGTAGCCCAGACAGGTGGAATAATCCATCCTAGGCAGTCAGCTTCTCCCAGACTGGCCACAGAAACGTCTGTGTCTGTCCGTGTGCTCCAGAAGCCATGAACGTTTCTGAAAGATTTTGTGTAGTCCTGACATGCTGTGAGGAAATCAGGAGTTAGTATGGATCTATAAACATGCTCAGTGGGATCAACTACTCCCGGCATGTGAATGACAGGATCAATGTGTATACATTTTGAGTAGCCTTTGCCCCACCTGCTTGGTGCATAGGGGAGATCATTTTTAGCCGTGCAAGTAGTCTGCCAGGTAGATTTTTCTACCTTTGCTACTGTTATGAGGGCTGAGAAAGACCAGGGGAGAGACATCTGGTGGAAGAGTATGGATGGAGAGCAAGCTTGCTTCTAAAAAAGAGAAAATGTTTGGACCAAGCTTGTAAAGGCAAAAGCTGGGTTAATTAAAATATTTCATCCTGTCATTCTGATGTTCACAGAAGCAAACCAAAATACTTAATAGTGCCTTTCAGGGTCAGACCATGCTTTGCTTCACTTCACTTTTAGCTGCCTCTCCCAGTCTTTGTTAAGTGCAAGCCTCGAGCTCACAGGGACATTAAGCAGAACTCAGATGAGACCATATTATACATGTCTGCGTCCCAGGATCACCGCGTGGTTTCTGCTGAGGACTGACTCTGATACTTGAGCTGGATCATCCATTTCTGGGAATATCAGTGGGAACCCATCCTCTGCAGTAATGCTGGTAAGGTATCACCAAATAAGGTGCATCACAAAATGTAAAACATTAGCTGAATTTCTTATTATCAGAAAACATTTCAGGCTGAAGTACCAGTGCACTGAAAGGTGCAGCATGGAAGAGGAATGTCTTGAAACAAACCCTTACAACATTCACAAGTGACCAGTAGGGAGCTTGTGGTATGGATTTGTGTTAGGTTTCTGCTGAATACAGAATTTGCGCATTGATTTCTTCAAAGTCCTTAGAAAATCTCTAATTGAAAAAATCTTGAATTGAATCTCCCTCAAAAGCCAGACATCAAAATTACAGAAGTTGAAGAATGTATTTGTTGTGACTCAAGGCTGAAATCAGTATCACAGTCTCAATGACATGAAAAAAGAGCAAAAAAGAAGCAAAAAAGAGAAGACTGACTTAAAAAGAAGATCCATCATATTTTTGGAGAAGGCAAATATTAAAATGAGTCCTAAACCATTGCATGTTACAGACATAGTGACACATTGGGTATCCCAGTTTGCTTCTCTGTCTTTCTCCTCAGGTTCTCCAAACTGTTCTGCCTTCATCCTGCCACCACGGCACTGCTCCTCCTTGGGCCAGACAGTGCAAGCAGCAGGTGACCCCCAGTATATTCGCTCACATTTAATATGACCTCCAGGCCACTCTTATTTTGATATTGTTGGTAAGTTTAGTCTAGCTGAATGCCTTCAAATAAGTGATAGCACTGGAGAGTGGGACACAGCCACATTGGTGAGCTGAGAAGCTGGTGTTTCACCATTCCAAGAACTAGCCTTGAAGTAAAATAATTGGAAATGTATGTGTCACTCAAGGTTTAGTTCTCCAGGTTAAGGTAGAGGTTACCTTTTCTTGAAACAATTTGAGGGAGTACATAGGAAAAAAAGATGACCTCCAATTGTCACGGTTTAATGAAGAGGTTAAAATCCCAAGGATAGATACCACCTCCAAAGGAGATGCTTCTTTGTTTCCTCTCTCTATTCATCCTCAGGGCTCTTGTCTCATTCATGGAGGTTGACAGTAACTAGATTAGTACTGACCATACTCTGTCTGCCCTGAAATTCAAAATCTGTTTCTCCTTATGTCTGAAAGACATAATTTTTTTGATGCTTCCAAGCTCGTAAGCCAAGCAAAGGAAGGTAGGCCCTCTCCTGGGCTGGTAGCTCTCCCTAACTCATCAGTTAGCACCCAGAGTCACGATCCTATGGCTCATCTGTTCTCTGAGCCTCTGCTGGTTCATCCAGTCTCCTTGTTCATCCACTTCTTTGTCCTCTCCTGCTTCAAAATCCTGTACTCCTGTGACTCCTTCTCAACCACCACCAACGATAGGCCGGTACTTAAAGAGGGTACACCAGAACAGATTTTCTTTTATTTATTTTTAAGAAAGAAACTGAGAAATTTCAGAAACTTTGTTCCATTTGGTCCACAGCTCCTTCTGAAATGGCATGATATTATTTCCTATTTTTGTCCTGCTTATTTTTTCTTTATTCACTCCTTGTTATAAGTTAAAATGGAAACTCATTTCTTCTTCAGAAAGAAATGGAGAAACAAAGCAACAGAGGGATGAATTATAGCTCCATTTCTTTAAGACTCCATGTGCTCCAAAGAAAAAAGAGCCAGGCTTTCCCCAACTCTGCATCACTGGGACGAGTAACTGCCAGAGGCACTACAGGCTCCTCCAAGGCTTTGCAATACCACTAGAAACAAGAAATCAAATGTGAGAGCTTCCTCAAGGCAGACCGAGTCCTCTAGAGTTACCGTAGCTCTTCTCTTCTTCGTCAAGCATTTCCTTCCTTCTTCTTTATCTCAGTTGGCTGGTTGGAAGGTCTCCAAAACTCAGGTTGTGGGGCTAGTGAGCTGGAGGGGAAGGTCCTGCTGTCCTGTCTGTAAGATGAGTTATTTCCTCTGATGGAAGGGAGTATTTGTCAGCTCACAAAATCCTTCAGCATGGTGCAATTTACTCAGTATTAGTGTAATACTTGGTATTCACTAAGTATTAGTGACTCTCAGGGACCTTCAGCAGTGTAAAGGATTCAATTTTGCCACCTCTCATGAGTTTGTCACAGCATTTGCGAGTTTGTTTTTTGAGGAAAAGTGACAAACTGTGTTTTTGTTACCCTTTGGCCTTAAGAAAATGCAAGCCTTGAAGCCTTCCAGATGCATGTATAAACTCAGTTGGAGTCAGTCAGAAATGTTAAGGCTGATTGGAAAACTGAGGTCCTAAGCCTGGGAGCAGTCCCCAGAGCTGGGAGGAGGGTCTGGGCTGATGGCCCAGAGCAGAAGACTGGGTATCCCAGGGTGAGGAGGTGGGAAGAGGGATGGGGAGCCCACAGAAATGAAGTGACTGTGGTTGCTGGAAGAGGAGAGTTTGGTGAGGAGAGAGCAGGTCTGAGTTAAAAAGATGTTGATAGCTTCAGTTTGGGGGCTGATGTATGGAAGGACACGGAGAATTACAGGCCCAAACTCTGAGTGGTACTGTTCTCCAGCTGTCAACACAGAGCTGTGACACGCAAAGACAGAGTGCATGCCTTACCAGGTCTGGTGGCTGGTCCCTGCAGATGGGGACATGGCAGCATCACTGCTGCAGGGCCTCTGCCAGCCCCAGGCAAAGCAACTAACAATTCCAACCCTGTGCTTACAGGATGTTACCTAAAAGAGGTACCTAAAAGAGCCTTGGATTTCTCTTTTATTTGTGTGGCTATGAAGAGTTTAAGCAGAACTACTGTCAAACAAAAAATAAAACCACCAAACCAAAAAAAAACCACCAAATTCAGAGTGCTGCTTGCAGACTTAATGATGTCAAAGATAAGCCATGTAAGAAGTAGGTGCAAATCAGTCTTTGATGACATGTATACTCAATGTTGCCATTGTCATATGGAAAGGTCACCTCTGAACATGTAAGGACTTTCTCATAAGGCACACACAATAGAGGAGAGGTGTTAAATTGAAATTACATAGGCAAATTTACAGTTTTCCCAGCTCTGGAGTGCTTTTTTTGGCAACAATTGTTGTGTTATTTTAGCTCCATGTGTTCCATATAAGCCAACGTCGAAGTTAATGAGAGGCACTATACACTGAGGTGCATAATGACATCTTTTTTACTGCAGGAGTTTGGAGCATTAATGCTCTTTAAACAGTTTATAGATTTTGCTTAAGCTAGTGCTGCTTATTATTCAGTCTTGCATATGTTTGATTTTAAGCTCTACAAAGTCTATATACTCGGTGTGTGTATGTATGTATGTATATGTGCATGGATATAATGAAATATTGTTCCATCAGCTTCCTCAAGTGACCTACAAATGGAGCCCTGTTACTGTTTTGTATATGGTATGTGTGAATGGCATACATGTTCCTATGCTAAAACATGCATATGCAGAGAGAAGGCATAGAAGTTTTTCTTAAAAAAAGGTTGCTTTTGCATTCTGCTGTTTGTGTGGCTGTATACCAGGAATGCACGAATATGCTAACTTTTTTTTTTTTTTTTGTAACTAGGTAACTCATCTATTTCCACAGCCTTTTGACTTCTAGGAACCCTAATTGGCGTGCCATTAGGAGCAGTGCTAGTTTCACTTCGAACAAATATAGCAGACTTTTCCAGTATGCATCATTAATGACTGCATAGCACACAAAATCGTTCTCCATGAAGAAAGACAGATGGCTTCTTTATGTTTTTAATATTGCACACAGTTAAATCTTGCACTTGCTTTTATTCAATAAAATCTTTTGCCTTCTCTGCACTAAGATGTATTCTAGCCTTTATGGCCTTACAACTTATTAGATAAATAATTACTGAATTTCCATCTATCACTGAAGGCACAGATATGCTATGGATACAGATGGGACTGGAGCATGTTTATGAAACTGATAGATCATGTTTAGTCAGTGGTTTCCTGGAGTGACCTTCAGAGATATAAACAGCTACTATCAGGTGTCTGAGCCTGAAGCCCAGCCTCCTATGAAGAAAACAGAGGTAGGTAGGGCATGTCCAGAGGGCAAATAAAAGGAGGAAAGTCATTAAGGTGCTCTAAATTGTTCTTCGAGGGGAAGCCTACCTCTGCAGATTAGGTACAGTGCCTAGGGAAACTGCTGCAACAGTGTGGGCACCTAAATAGAGTCCCCATAAATGCAGGTTAAACCCTCCTCTCCTGCAAGGAGAGGAGGAAGCATCAGAGGGCAGACTGTCTTGGCAAGGGCTTTGGTTACAAAATGTCTTTAGCCCCAAGGGGATCCTGAGTATCTTGTGCCTCTCCTTCAGCTGTGGTAGCTCAGGATCGCCAAAACACACACTCAGTCCCCTCAGCTGGGGCTGAGCATGACTGACCGCAATTTTAATGTAACATATAATAGGCCAAAAAAAATAAAAAAAGTAAAAAACTGAGGCAAAGACCCCCTCTGTAAATTGGAGTGCTAAAATAAATGTGTGCCGTGTGTTGCTGCTGCTTTCCCAAGTGTGGTGGTTTCACCTTGGTGGACAGTTAAACTCCACCACAACTGCTCTTTCACTCCCCCTCCTCACAGGGAGAGGGGGGAAAGAAAGTATGATGGGAAAGGAAAAGGCTCACAGGTTGGGATAAGGATAATTTAAATAAGGGGAAAGGTAAGAGGGGAAAACAAACAAACATACAAACAAACAAAAAAACACCCAAAGGCAACGTGGAAGCAAAGAGAGAGATAAAACAATTATTCTCTTCTTCCCATCAAAGAGTGATGTTTAGCAACATCCCAAGAGGCAGGGCCTCAATGCACGTAGCAATTGTTTGGGAGGACAGATGTCTTCATAACAAGAGCCCCCCCTTCTCTTTCCCCTTTCCCACCTTTTATTCCTGAGTGTGACACCACATCATGGTATGGAATATCCCTTTGGTTGGTTTGGGTCAGCTGCCCTGGTGATGTCCCCTCCGCACCTCTTGCCCACCCACCCCCAGCCTGCTGGCTCTGTGGGGGTTGGACGCGGTGCCAGCACTGCTCAGCAACAGACACAACGCTGGTGTGGTACCAGTGCTGTTTTAGCTACAAGTGCAGAGCACAGCACTGTATGGGCTGCTGCAGGGAAAGGGAACTCCATCTCAGCCAGACCCAGTACACCAGGGCACTGGAGAGCTTCCAGCCACACTCTGAGAGCAGGCCTCAACAGCCAAAGTGTCCTCGTGTTTGCTTCAGGTAGCCGGGCTCCTCTGAGGTGATGAAGGCAAGGAAGTGACTCCTTCACCCCATCTCTCCTGGTGGTCCCTGACTCTTCCTCATGATGTTACACGGTCACGGGTGGCCAACTCCACAGGACACCTATCTACACTTCATACCTACACCTCATAGGACTTGATTCACTTCCTTTTGGGCCTGCCACCCACTGCTGGTACCACACAGGTCAATGTCTGCTCCCCCACAGTAATGTTTTTAAAAAGCTGTCAGTCTGTGGTGCGAGACAGCATGTGTGGACTGAAATGGGGAGGAGCATGCTGTGTTTTGCAAATCTTGGGTGACCTTTTGCAGTCTGGTAGCCATTCTCTAGACTGTTGAGGGAAGGACAAAACAATAAATAAATAATTCACCTTCCTTCCCATCAACAAAAGCAATAGCATG
Organism: Cygnus atratus; assembly: GCF_013377495.2. Classification (NCBI taxonomy): domain Eukaryota; kingdom Metazoa; phylum Chordata; class Aves; order Anseriformes; family Anatidae; genus Cygnus; species Cygnus atratus. Next base: position 138,848,826 of record NC_066362.1, on the reverse strand, counting down.
AAAGTAAAGGATGGAGCTCATTAGCACCCTAGGTGAGCAGGGAGAAATTAAAGTAAATCCCTTAGAAAACCCTGCTCTGCAGAGAGCAGAAGAGCCTTGTTAGGGAAGCCTTGTGCAGCCCCTCACTTGGGCACTGGTTTTACTGTGGAACAAAGTCAATTAGAGGGACAAATGACTACAAGCCCAAACATTTTTCATTGCTACTTGCATCAAGAATGGTCCAACTTTGGCCCTAACTAGTGTTTGGGTTTCCTTGGATGTCACCAAGAACAAGGACATCAAAGTCTCGATCTGACTGCTCTAGAGCCAAAAAAACTGTGATCCAAAACCAGAATCATTGCTTTCTTTTACAACAATATAACAACAGCTTATGATATTTGGATGATTTTTAAAATATTGGAAAAGGGCACAATGAATTCACATTGCTATTTTTGCAGTGAATTCAGATTTTTTTTTTTTGGTCATTTTTCAAATCCAGATGAAGAGGAAGATCAGGCCATCTGTACTTTCAGGATAACCTGGACAACAGCTGTTTGTCTTACATCAGTGATGAACATTTTGTTCTCCTCTGTGGTTTGTCATCTGTTTTTTGTTTGTCTCTTTTATTTTTTACTCCTATATTCTTGCCCCACTAGGTCAAATTTTTCTCTGAGTTATGGGGGTATAAATCAATAGTGAGTCCAGTGAAGTCAGTGGTGTTTTGCTGGCATGGAGATGGCATTTTCTCAGTGGAGAAGGTCTTTGAGCATTACTTCCTGATGCTGTCACACAGTCTTCTGTAACTGTGCAGAGATGCGGAAGCTAGTGATTTTCTGAACCAGCAATTTTAATATTTACTTACAAAATACAGCCATATGGTCATTTTTCTCTTGGTCCTAAGGGTCCATATAGCTTTGCATGCTTCCTCTCCAAGGTCACCACAGATGAAGATCACCTCAGGGACAGAAAACAACAATAGCAACAGCAACACTCACTTCAGCTGGGTGGGAGCAGATTTGCTCTGTTCCCACAGTATTGTGGGGAACTTCCATTCATTGGGAGGTTTTTCATGTTCAAGTTATGTAAGAAGAAGAGCATATGTGTGAGAGGGAAAGAGATAGAGGGAAAATTCTGTACAAAGCCCTAGTAAAATATGCATTCGCTAGAAAGGGTAAAAAATGCCATTTTGTGTCAATTGGTATAAACTGTCTTCTCCATCCGAATTTGTATTTTTGTTTTTGTTTTCTTTTTCCCATTGAAATACAACTAGGCATTCAAGACTCCAAGCTTTATCTGAACGTGGAGTTGTGACCACCATTTTAAGCAGCATATATCTGTACAAATTCAAATGCTTTTCATTATCCATTCAGTGACTCAACTACTGGTTCTGTTTCTTTGGCACAAGTTGTGCTTGGGTTGGAAATTTATTCCAAGATCATCTTCCAGGTCAGTACAACCAGGCAGAGACATAGGCATGATGCCTGCCAGTGACCATGAGGTCTACCTGTATTCACCTTCCTCTTTATGGCACATCCCCTCTTTCTCTCTTTTCTTGTCTAGATTTGATTTTTCTCTGATTACAGTTTGGGGTACTTTTGGATGCCAACAGGTTAAGGCAGGAGGTTTGTGACCCTACTGCTTAAATCTGAACAGTTTGGACTGTCCATCAAACTGAAAATGAAAGTGTCTAAAGATCTTAAAATTCAGAGGGGAAGATTAATGGTAGGTGGCTTTTTGGCTCAAGCTTCTCAAGTGCTGCTGTGTGCACCTATGAACTTTATTTGCCTTTCGTTCACAAACAAAAGCTTACTACTCTGCTGTTCCTTACATCTGCTTATAAAAAATCTCTGAGTGATGCCTGATGGCTATTCTCAGATACATAACTGAGGAAAGGGAAAACTCTGAGGGGAAAAAAAAAAAGCATTTAACCATGTTTAACCTTTTGAATTAGATGCACACAAGTCTTTGACCTAAGGATGGTCACAGATAGATTCTGAACAAGATAAATATTCAAGAAGGCTCTTGAAAGTGTTGTTTTTCTGTACTCCAGCTTTCTTGAATTTCCCTCCTAGCTCAGACCAGTTTGTGTCACATTTCATGCAAGCAGTAATCTCCAAGGGGAAAAAGCACTTAACCATGCTGTCAGGCTCTTACTTTAGGCTCTCAAAAATCTTCTGCTTCATCTGAACACTAGTGTATATGCATGAGACTTACAGATATTGTCTGACTAAACAAATCAAACCACCAGCTATCTCATGGGAATTCCAGAGGTAGCTGTATTCCCCGACTCTTCAAAATGTCAGCACATCTTTTAATATGATTGAAAACCTTCTAGAAATGCCAGCCAAGGTGTTGTAGCTTGCAAGCAAATGAATTTAGGTAAACAAGTATAATACCTATCCCCTAATTAGACAGAATTTAGTAACACAAAGTTAGAAAGATCCATATATACATTTATGAAACAACATGTATAGACATATATTATGTATATAGTATATATTTATGTAAGCAGTACAGCATTATTATACGAGAGCATATGTTTTCCTATTGCTATGTAAGTGCAATTTATAGGGACCCTAAGAAATCTGGGAACTCTAAAGCAAAGATGGATGTGTGACCATGAATATATTAAAGCTGTCCAGAATAACACTTGGGAAAACAGCAGTAAATTACAATGGCTTAAAATATTGTTAATCTGCATCTGAAGTAAAACATGACTTGGTGGATGTTCCACAAGAAAGCAGATTATCTGGGAAAATGATCCACAGAAGAACAGGCTCTCTGAAAAAACATACATTGATGGATGGTCCAGAGTATGAATGTGTTATCAAATTAAAGAAAACAGGAACCTTCTGTGGGAAAACCAATTAACCTTGTGTGTGGACCACATAAGTTAATCACATGAAGAACCATCAAAGATGACCATAACTAATAGCTTAGTTTGTGTATATAAGACTCTGTAATACACCTCTGAGCTATGCAGACGCTGCATTTCTAGTCGGGTATGCAGAATTATGTATGCTAGCACTAGTGTAGTAATATTAAAGGAATATACATTTCTACTGCTGGTGTTTGGTGTGGTACCCTACCCTTGAGATCTGTCTGAGATCTGTCTGTAATTTGGATGCAATAAAGGGGTTTCTTCTGCATTACTTTTGCAGTTCTTGCAGACCTTATGGAACCACACACAGCCCTACAGAAATATGAAGGATTGGTCTGGGCCTATTTTTCTTCCTTTCCTTTTCTCACTTTCTTTGCTTCCACACACAGTTTTTTGGCCATCACTGAGGCACAGTCCATGGTTCCTGAAGAAGTCTGAAACCGCCCAACAAACAGTGTGAGAACAAGCTCTTGATGCAGTACTCTTGTACTCGACATCTCTGCACTGGCAAGCATTTACAATTCCCCTCGGGTGTCACTAATTATAATGTATGGTTCATTAAAAATGACAACAGAGTTCACCGAGCCCGCATTCTTGTGATTAATTGCAATGCTTTCCTAATCAGTTGTTGTTATTCATACCTCTGCCTTTATGCAACTGATTATACTGTACACTTGCACCATTCAGAGAGTAACAGGAGGGACACGAAGGGCATGTTTACATGATGCAATGGTGCAGACACGCCTGAACTAGCAGTGACCCAGGCTGCGTGCTGCCATAGCACAGAGCTGCGCCGTACTAGAGATGCTACTCCGGGTCTCAGAGCCACAAGGAAGTGACACCAAGCTCGTAAGCCCTGCCTCGCAGAAGGATTTGTTAGACTCTATGAATAGCTGCGGAGACATGGTTTTTCAGCTTTCAGTTCCAGAGCTGTCTCCCGTTGGTAAGCAATCGCAGGCAGCTCGAGGCAGGGATTTCTCAGGAGCTCCATTTGAGTATTCCTGCTTGAATCTCTCTGTGTATATATATATATATATATCAGATTTCAGGACCCAGGAGCTAAATCCTGATTTTAAGCCTCCTAAAAGTATCTTTACGATTTCCTAAATCCACTGACTAAGCACTGTCATGTATTGAAGAACCCACTGAACAAAACCTAAAAAAAAACCCTCCGAATATCAGCTCCCATCCAACGGGAGGAACAAAAATGTTGAGGGTGCAAACCTTCGTGCTAAATTGCCGATAACAAGGGTGTTGTTTGATCCCCCTTCAGTTCATGTTTGTGTGCAAATGGTTTGAGGTTTTTCTTTTACGATCTCAGCTGAAGTGCTAAGCAATTTGGGGGGGCTGCTATTGGATAACCCAACCTAAGACAGATACCGCTAACCTGATTTTTGGAGAAACTGCAGAATGGCTATCTCTGGGAATAAGTTATTCCCTCGTGGGAACACTGGATGTGCATATAAAATTTGTGGCAGTGATGCAGCAGCTTGTTTCAAGTCTCTTTGAGAAGAAACTGCAAACTGCCTATGTTGTTACAGATCTTTCCTACATATTTCCTACGTATTTCCTCTCCAGTTTTCTGCTTGTTACACATCTGCTCTGCGACTCTCCTTTTCCTCGGTTTCAGGCTTTTAGTTGCAATCTAATGCTATTTGCACAGCATTATCGCCTGGAGGCCCAAGTCAACTTTGGCAAGTCTCCTACTGGCATGTTGTGTTAATAACTGATTGGTTTTGTTCTCGGCAAGAGCAATTTGTTCCAACAACTGGGATTCATCCCACTTGTTTAGCGAGTACACAGCCACACTCTAGCACAAACATTAAAGGCCAAGATCTTTAAAAATAGAAAGGGAGGGACCACCAGCATTACAGCATCCGATCCAACAGCTGCAGGCAACCACAGGGTAGCTGCCTAGCCCAAACTGCACACCCACACCTGACCACACAGTCACTGAGCCAGTCCCAGCTCACGGGGGCAAATTTAATTTTTCAGACTTCTAACCATTTTTCTGATGTTTCTGAGCATTCAAGTGCCCCCACCAGCTTCAAATATGTAGAATTTTTAACTAAATCATTGTTAAAAGTTTGGCCCACAGTGGTATGTTGATGCTGTAGGAAAAATCACACAGATATGTGCTTGCAACTTACTGCATGAGTTCATATACAGCAATGGGATTGAAGGTTGCATAGAGCGCGCTTATCTATGGTGTATTTGTTCTTCCATATGTGCCAAGTACGTCCCCAGTATTACAAGCATTTGTATTTGTCAGTACGAGGTAGTATCTCCAGAGTTTAAGCTAGGCATTTTAACTGCCTGATTTCCAAACCAGGAAGTTTCCAAAAAAAATACTCCCAGACAAACAAAAATCCTACTCATGAGCCACGAAAAATAGTATGTGAGAATTTGTCATCACATGCAATTTGCATTTTTAAAATGTGTCTGTGAAATTTTACAGTCATTTGCATTTCAAGTCAGCAATTAGATTAAAAAAGCCAAAAACTGCAGCTGTGACAAGTACTCCGCTACATGAAAACCCATAAACAGTCCTCTTGTCCCCTAGTAACATCTCCGATGTGAATGAATTTCAGCGTAGCGCTCAACTTTTGCCTCTTCAAGGTTGCTTTCATCCTTGATGCAGTATAACTGGAAACCCTAAAAGACTGGAATCCGAACAAGATGCATATTTAATATTACAATCTGCGCTTGGTCCTGTACAGTGTCTTTTGGGGTGCCATTAGGGTCTGCTGTAGAGCAGCATCAGAGCCACAGTGAGGGTTTTCCCAGCACATGGGGTAGGACGGCATCCTGCTGCTCCCTTGATGCCCATGCTCTGCCACACGCCCAGCATCCTCTGTGGAGGCAGATAAAGGGGAGATGAAGGTCCCTGGGGACACACATCCATTGCCTCCCCTGGAGCAAGCAGCAGGTCTTGGGGCTTTAGTGACACCTGATTATTGGAAGGGATGTTTTGGAAATCAGGTCTCTCTGCAGCATTGAAAGAATAAATAAAAAATAAAAAAATAACAGAAAAGGGCAGGCAGTTCTAGTCGTTTTAGAAAATGTCAGCTAGTATTCAGCAGTGGGTTTTAAAACACATCCCTGCATCAGCAGGAAATCTCCCTGGCTTTCAGAAACACTCCTGCTGGCGTGACCTGCCTGGGGCAGCACGAGATGCCAGCAGTTTGCTGTAAGTGTAAGGCACTTCTTGGTGTTTGGCTGCTCTTGGCTGTTCTTCCCTTGGTGGCTGTCAAGAACAACAGTTGTGAGCAGTTTTTATGCTTAGGTGAACTGGAGAGAATAGGTGTTGCGGTCCACAGCCTCCTGGACACCACTTACACATGCACCATGCTTTACACATGGGCAGAGGTCTCAGCTTCAATCTCCAAGACAATTTGGTGTTTGGAGTCTCCCTGGCAGACAAGGTCCCACCAGCATTAGTGCTCACACCATAAGAGCTGAGCTCCAGGACATTGTGGAAGAAATGTGGCCCCTAGGACAATACCCATGACCTGTGGATGTCTGGATTTCTCTGCACTTCAAATCCTATACTTGTCTTACCTGTCAGTGGCGTTTGATGGTTCTCTGTTATTCATCAGTGAGATGAAATACAAGCTTTCACTTCACCTTTGATTCAGAGATTTTCCTTCCCTGCAATATGCGTTGATATGAATTCCTTTCCTAACACCAGAAGGCAGTGGGTTTTAAAACACATCCCTGCATCAGCAGGAAATCTCCCCTGGCTTTCAGAAAGTGGATAGCACAGGGAGGGGAGAGTTAGAGACACAAAAGAAGAACAAAACCAAGTGGTGAGCTAAGGACAGAGATATCAGGCTGGGCAGGGGAAGAGACTGGCAATGATTATTAGGAGAATGTGTCCAAACAACACTGGAAACAGCCAGAAGAAATCAAGACGGGGCAGTGTGAAGTATTTTGGTCCTTTATGGTACATCTGCAACAGATGAAAGACAAAGATGGTGGTCATGGGAGCGAAGAGCACAATGCGACTAAAAATAGCAGAACATCTTTTAGCTCAGAAAAATGAAGGTTGAGAAAGATGCGATTTCTCTCTAGAAATATATCAAAAGAGTAAATGCCAGATGGAGAAGTGCTATTTGAGCTAAAGGGCAATTCCGGCACAAGAACAAAGTTGGGGGGGGGAGGTGCGGGGAAATCGGCCATAAATACATTCATCCTGGAGACCCTTGTAACCCCCTGAGCAGCGAGAGCCCGCCACCTCCTGTCGACTGCAGCCACCAGGGCAACCTTGGTGACTTAAGGGTGGATTTGGCCAGTACTGAGTGATGTCTACCTGGCTTTGGCAGCAGCATGACTTTCTGCTCCTAAGGGTCAGGTCTTGTTCTCCACAAAGCCAATGGAAATGGAAATGTGAGCATGATTCGGTGGCAGCCTTTTTGTTAGCTAGCGGTTATGAATAGGGTTGAGCACACTGAAAATTTCTGTGGCAGTTTCTACCCTTATCCAACCAGTGCCCTGAAGCTCTTACCTTTGTGTTTTACAACCACTTTACGATGGAGAAAGTTGTATATCCATGAAGACAGTGCTTCAGCCTTTATCAACAGTTTTTCTTATTACACCGAAGATACTAAACAAGCTTTATGGGATCATTTGACATGTCAGCTAGTGCCCAATTCCAAACAGGCCACGTAAATTTTGAACAGAAATTCTTCCAAAAATGATACACTGCTAGCAGCATGGCGGTATATCCCCTCATCCACCAGCGTTCGAGCTTCTCATCCGTTTCAGTTGTTGTGATTTCTCAGTCCTCATGTAAGGCTGCAGTAACTCACCCTCAGACTGTCGCACTGAGCTAGTGGGCAGGAAGCAGCCCCAAAATCAGACTTTGTTTTTACTTTTGTATGTCTGAGAGCAGTTTCTGGCCCAAAAAAATCTTTGCTTCCTAAACCAGAGCTGTCCCATGGCCTAAGCTACAGTTACGTGGTCAACTCTTAGATACACCTTCCTTGTCAATGAAGCCTGTAAATCTTTACATAATTACTAAATAACAGTAATATTATTAATATTACAATATCAACATTTGTATTAATGGTAAATAATAAAAATACCCATTACAGTAGAAAGTCCTGTAGCTTGCTTCATGGAATGGCTGTGATTTCATTTACAAACCCTCTCCACAGCCAGCATGGTTCCCAGCCAGAAGCATGGCTATATTTTCCCTAAAAGCAGATGTGTCTATTCTTTGACCCTGACTGATCCACCTTCATTTAGGGAGACAGTTAGTTTGGTTTTGGGATTTTTTTTTCCCTGTCTGTGTTTTGTGTTTTTGTTGTTTGTGGTGGGTTTTGTTTGTTTGTTTGTTTGGCTTTGCATTTTGCTTTGTTAAGGGGCAGGCCTACCTTTGGGAACATCTGTAGACAAACAACAGTACAGCCTGGATATTTGCCACCTTATCACTATCAATGTACTTGATTAAACTAAAATTGCACAAATTTCTATCCCTGCTGTCTGTCAGTTTCAGGTTTCAGTCCCTTACTGTATTTTGATCTTTCCTGTAGATGCATTAAGTTCTGGCATTTTTTTATGTCTTGAATTTTATGTAATCAGTTAAGATGATGTATATTTTCCATCAGTCTAGCTAATATTAACTTCAGGTGGTATGCAAAGCCTATCGAAATCTCTGAGAGCTTTTCTGTTGACTATAATGGGCTTTGGATCAGGACTCTTAATAGCAGTCATTTGTTTGAATCTATTCTAGCTTAATGAGTGATTAGCAGATGTTTTTTCCACTCTTTACCTGGCAGTTGATAAACCAGAGTCCGTGAGGAGCTGTGTACTAAATAATAGTATGATTTTACAACCCTCAAATTGCTTTAGAAAATAGATTTATAAATCACGCACATAAAAGTAAAGAATATTGACAAATTTTCCCCTATAAAAGAGGAGGCTTGCTGTGTTTTACGTGAGTCTCTCAACAATAAAGTGTTACCTACCATGGGACATTGGGAAAACCTAGCAGATCTTTATATATCTTTGTGTCTTGCATATCTCTCTTTTCTGTTCTCTTTTATTTGATATAATTTACATGTGTTCAGCACTCCAGCTCAGATTCTTGTATCTGTTATGATGAGATTCTTGTTTAAACAAAGTCTCTTCATGCAGGAAGAGAGCTGTGCCAAGAAAAAAGCCCTTGATTTCCCAATTACTTGTTATTATTCTTTAAGTCACCTTCCAACCCAAGCAGCGTTTCTAGAACTGCGAGATACCAACTATCAGGATTTGTTCTACTTGACCTTTCATGATATTTAGGCATCTGGCTTTCCAGCTCAAGTAATCAAGATGATAATTAAACCTACATCTTTGTGAATGTCAAAACTGTCATCTGCATTCAGAATGTTACAGGTCTTCAAGAAATGATGATCAAGAGAAATTTAACATCAGTGAGGTCATTAGGAAATTGCTCTAGCATTGGCTTCACCAAAAACTGCCGTGTCAAAGCAAATGAGATACATGGAAATATGCTATATTAACTGCCCATACAGAATACCTAATCAGTGTCACTATAAACTAAGATTACTTTGTAAATGTAATTGCTGACAGTATTTCAGGTAACACCCAAACAGTAATAGCCTGTTATGGTTATCCTTTAGATCATTTCACTATTAATATACAGCACTATGTCCAGATGCATATGTATTTATTACACAGATTAATTGCTTTCCTGCCGCACATGGGCATTACGTTTTTAGTGAAACAAGCAAGAAAACCTCAGTGCTTCACATTAAATAATGGAAAAGTAAGTGGTAATTTGAAAATGAATTAATGATGCAGTAACTTCCAACTTAGAATAAGGCAATGTCAGGAGTGTTAAGTTCACAGGAAAACGTGCCTTGGAATTGTTCCTTTTTGCAAATGAGCTCGTGTCACAGTTTCCCAACCTCAGTAAGCAATCAGAAGTTATTTCACAATAGTCAACGTGGTCCCGAGTTTCCAGCCAACGCCGTAAGCCTGCTCTTGGCTCTCACTGACACCGGAGGGGGGGCGACTGGGACAGTGTTGACCATGATACGAGATCACTCACATCACAGGATTTCTTCATGAGCGACCTGTCAGCTGCAACTGAAACAGTTTAGTCCAAAACACTGTAAATCTAGGCAAGTGTAAGAATAATTTCTAGCTCTCCGTCCGTGCTTATGTCTCTCTTGTGCCCCTGCCAGCATCAACCACAGCCACTCCAGCTGCAGAGCTCTCTGCAGCAGTGCTGCCAAGCACCCAGCTCCTTCTGCTGTTGCTCACAGATTTCTCTGGAGGCAGGTTGTGCAGCTAGTCAAAGAATTAAAACTACCAATGTGGGCTTGGAACTCCAAGTGTGGGCTTCAAGTAGCCCATGGTTTGACAGTGTTTATTTTGTCGGTTATAAATAGGGTCTGTAATGACTGAGGACACCTCAGATAAATGTGCCGCGTGAGATGGGATGATTTCATGTCCTCTTCAGTGGTGGGGGAATTAGGCAGACAGCTTTGAAAAGTAAAGCAGCACATCCAGTGTGTAACAGCATGGGAAATACAAAGCTCAGGAAAAAAACAGCTCCTGGAAGGCATTCACAGGTATCTGCTTGGGACTTAAGGCCTTTTCATGACAGGACGCTCCCCTCCATCCAAGATGCAGTCAGGTGTAGAGCTTTTGCTGGCTTTTACACCATAGGCTGGTGCCTGGATAACTTGCCCAAAGGATGCTCTGGGTCATGTCCCGGGGATTCCACCCAAACTGCCCAGCTGCTCAGCCAAGAAGAGCTCTGAAAGCATGAGGAGCACAAGATCCTCACTCCAGTCTAGCTTTCAGGCTGCCTGCAGTGGAGATTCCCCCATGCTGATAGTCCCTGTTCCTGCAGTTGTTCATGCACTTGACATCAAATAACCCCAGAAGAAAAAAGCCAGGAAGACCTCACTGCTAGTAATTTTTTAATACAGTTGCATGTACTTACATTACTGCTGTTTTGGACTGCATACTTTTAAGAGTTGCCCTAGGCAGGAAGAATTCTGTACCAAATTAGTTCTGTCCCCGTGGATGAAATGTATGGCCTGCAGCAAAATTCAAGCCCAGGTGTATGGAGGGAGGTTCTTAATTATCTGACAGCCTGCAAATTCCCCCTTTTTCTAGTATTTTTCAAAGGATGGGAAAATGGAGTCTCTAGTGGCAGTGCTGGCATTTTAGATGGAGGAAGTGTGAAGCAGCAGTCACTTGTTAGACTAATACAGCGTCTGATCTGTGAAACTGTTTCTAACACAGTGAACGTGTAATGCTGGTTTGTCTGCTGGCACAGCTGAGTAAGTAAGTCGCCGTGTCTGCAGGTTGGAGCTCCTGGTAACTTGCAGATGTGTGGTTAACCTAGAGCAGTGGCAATGCAAGCTCTGACCCATGATATGGGTGAAGGACAGAGGAAATGCCCAGAGGTTTCATGCTGAACCGATATAAAGTCTTCAGCAAACCTCCCATGCTCTGTCCCAGGTGTCTCAGGTACACACGTATAAAAAGCTTCAGCACCTGGAGAAGACAGTGCTAACTTGAAGGCTAAAGCATAAACTGAAATACATTTAAATACAGTATTAGAACAGATAACCTAAAGATTACTGTGATGTATCATAGCCCTGAGTACCCATGCTGTTTGCCTCCGTGCCTCCTGCCAGCTAGGATAATAGCTATTTTATCTCCAGACTTTTGCAGCAAGAGCAATAACATCTGAAATGAGCCAACTGCTGCTGGTAAGCTGGGGGATAATTCACAGAGTTTAGCTTGAGGCTCCCTCTGTAGTCAAAGGAGAAAGATTGTTGCCTCCAAAGAGATTCAGAGCAGGGACCTGAGTGGCTTTGAGGTGGTCTGTCTAGGTAGCTCAGGCAAAACTTGGCCTGAGCAGTCACTTTCTGGAAAGTGACTGAAAAGAAACAAAACAAAACAAAACACTGATTTAAGTTAGGCTGCTTTACTGGGTCAAAGGCATGCAGCAGTAATACATCGTAAAGGTAAGATACGCCATCCATATAAATTATCCTTTTGAAATACTGTGCTTGCTTAAGTACTACCTAAAGTTCAGTTAATGTACTCAAGAATTCAAACTGGTTGATTTTATGGACTGAAGTTTTCTTTTTGTACTATTACATATTCCATCCTTGTGGCCTTAGTTTTTAAGTATAACAAGTGACATTGTGTAGGGTAAGCTGCCAAAGGATTTGATTTTCAGAAATCAGGCCCTCACAAGTGAGGAGAACCACAGAAAAGAACCACTCAGAACCTCAAATTATTTTATAAAAGCTCAGACCTTTTATTTGCAGGAAAGTTTGGAGGTACTTTTGAGAGATTCTGTCTTTGTTCAAAGAAAATTCAGCCTTGGGATTCCTTCCGTGCTTAGTTTAATTTTCATCTGGTCTGCATTACTTCTTCCATTAGTGGGTAGTGCTTGCTGTTCTGACAGCTGCAACTGTGAAACCAAAAATAGCCTTGATACTAAGGACCATGTTTATTTGGGGAAAGCAATCTAACATATCTAATAGGACTTGAAAACCTTTAATACAATTAGTAGTACCTTATTAATTAATATTAATATTAACTGATAATATCTATCCATACATCAGCTTCAAAATACAGAAGGAAATATATCTCTTACCCAGATACTCCCCATCAAAAAGATAAGCTTGGGACATTGGTAATTTTTTCTGCTCTACAGTATGTGCTGCACTGGGGTAAATAGACAATAGATGTTACTTACAATCTGGGAAGAGGTGCTAGAACTGAACAGAAAGTTGCTGAACAGAGAGAGTCTTTCTGTTGACTTCAAAGGCCTTGCAATCAAATCTGTGGTGCTGAATATTTTACCTGCTCCTAAAAGTTGTGACACGTACCATTAGCTACCATGAAATTTAAGCAAGTGTGTGACAGCTCTTTACAACACAAAGAATGGCAGTCAGGTTTAAGGACAGCGTGCTTTCCAAATCTACATTTGTCCTTAGAGGATTCTTAAAATGAACTTAACCCCCCTCTTCGAATCTGTCAGTATCAAAATAACTTACTAACAGCTAGCAATAGAAAGTGTAATGAACATAATTAGCATTCCTGATACAATTAGCATAGCTGGAAAAGAGTTTTTTGGTTAATTTTTGAAATATTTATGAAGGTTAATGAAACAAATTAACAGGACCCCACTTTCCTGTTTTGATATCAAAGGCTCTCTTGTCTCCTCGGCAGGCAGAGGTTGCATGTAAAGCAGAGGACAACCTTTCTGCTCTTACCAAGCAGTGCCCCAGGTGGAAGAGAGGTTGGGTTCCCATTAAGGACCTTGCCAGGTCAGTGGATGTAGTTTTCCCTCTTCATTAATATCCTGCAGAAAACACTAGTAAATACAGTAGTTTAATGCTCAAGAATCCATTTTTTCTACTTGTGTGTCAATTTAAAAATACTTTCATGTATTTTTTTCTTTAGAACTGTATAAGACTATTACATGACATTTAAAACCTAATTAAACATTACAATTTAGCCAAGCACCAAATTTAGTTGACATATTTCCTCCATCCCCAGAAAAAAAAAAAAAGAGAGAGAAGCAATTGATCTTTAAATCCTTTTTAATAAATGAATATTCATCATCAATATTTTCATAAAGCATCTCTTCATCATTCCATTTTACTATTTTTTTTTCCACTGCTGAAGAATACCAAAAATACATAGATGTGCCTTAAGCAAAATAAGACTGGGGTTTAGTTTATCTTTACAATGGAATGAAATCAACTTAGAGTTAAACCACCATAATATTTCTACTTTTTATTGACCCTTTGGGCTATAACACAAGATAGATCCTTTTTTTTTTTTTTTAATGCCTTTTACAAACAAATGATGTGTAAATGTTATTTATAGTAGTATGAGTTAGAAATGAGTTAATTAACTATAAATACATTACTCTGGTGGAATTTGGTTGGAATTATCTTTTTTTTTTTTTAGTCTTAAAGCCACCTATTAAGTTAAAGTCATACACTGCAGCTAGCATAAAGTGACAATAGCCAGAAAATGTAAGGTCAAGTTAAACACTGTTCTTAACACATGGTTGTGTGTGTGTCTGTGTGTAAGAAGTGGTGCTGGGACTGGAGGAAGGGAATTGGCAAAAAAGGCACAAAAATGCGTGTTAAGGATGACGTGTTAACCTTAAGTGAGTATTTCCTGGCTTTCTTCAAGTCCAACCAAGACTTCAGCCTGTTCAAAGACCAGGCTGTTTCTGCCCCACGGAACTCAGCTAGACTGATGAATGCAAAACCTCATGAAAACCTGAAACATAGAACTGCTCACTCTTTGCAGTGAGACAAAAGGGGGAAGTACTGGTCCATGAAAGGGGCTGCAGTAACACACTGCCTCTCACCCTGGCAAGCAGGAAGAGTCCTCAGAGACTTGGTTCTTTTGCCCATGCAGGGTCCTGAAAATGCATGTTGCCTCTTCACTCAGGCCAGACTGCAATTTGCCCGCCTACTTAAAAATCCTGACTGAAGCCTCTGGAGAAGTGGCTTCAACAAGATGTGGAGTATCACAAATAAAAGGTCTCTTCTTCTTGTTCGTAAAGACCCCTGCCTGATCAGATAATTTCTAGGAGCTGGAGCTTGAAGAAAAGAGAGAACTGTGATTAAATATCAGTGTGGGACCACTCTCTTCTCGAATCCCATTTTCCAGCACAGTTGTTTAGGGCACTTACCGAAGGATTTGCTCAACGATCATTTTGTTAGGGTAACTTTTCCAATGCAAAGCCTACTCTTTTGAAGTTTTATTAAAATCAGTTTTTTTTGTTTAATTGTGTTTTGATGCTACGATAAAAACAGGGGAGGGATTTTCAACAAATCTACTAAATACGTACTTTGGGGAGGTGTTAATTGTTTTATTACTTTAAATATAATAATGACAATGTGCTCTGTAATCCCTTCACAGAGATAGTAAAGAGCCCATAATTGTGGTTTATCAATGATAGCTAATAGTGAGGAGTTTTTTTTTTAAAAAAAAACACAAGCTTTTCTGCTGCAGCTCTGTGGGTTCCTTTGAGGCTCTTCATACTGCACAGTTGTTTGCAGCTACAGTGCTTAAAAACTGCAGTTACAGCCACTTTGCACCACTGCCAAGGATGCAGCAGGACTGCGGTGCTGATCCTGCAGGCGGTGGCAGGCGAGGTTCGGGTGGTGGGGATCGCACTGCGGCTCTGCCGCGAGGCGGCTGCGAGGAGTGCACTGCTGTTCACGGGGCAGCCCTCAGGTATGTCCTGCGCCACGGGATGGGCACCCAGGACTTTCTGTGCTGTGTTTCAGCCCAGAGCAAAGTTTCATAGCTCCGCTGCAAAGAATCGGGGTGGAAACAGCAATGGACTGTACAGGGCAACAGCACAAGTATCATTGCTCTCTTCGCAGACAAATCAAGTGAGAATGCAGGTCATTACAGAGCCAAGTAATGGCTCTGTAACTAATGATACTTTTCAGTATCATACCCTCCTTTTAATTTTTTTTGGTAGATGCATATCTACACAATTTTCTCCCGTAGATGTCTCTAGCTAGCATTCGAAGCTCTCTGTTTGCCACAGCTTTCCATTGATTCCCCAGGAATCCTACCTGAGGAGAAGTGGCAGGGCTTGAATTCTTGATTTAAATCTACTTATGCTACTGTACCTGTTGGTATTTGTGAATGTACATGATAGAAACACTGCTTACAAAAAATATATCTTCTTTTCTTTAGAAAGGTTGCTCTGATAAATAACAAATTAAGTTTACAGATCTGAAATCGGCGTACCTTGACGACTACAACCTACTAGACTGAAAAAACTTGGAGCCCTGGTAAGGGAATGAATTTGAATGAAAACCAAAGTGGTCACATTTCCATGAAGAATGTGCTTGAACATAATTAACGCTGAAAAAAACCATACTGTTTGCTATCTTTTGTGATCTGTGACTGCAGCACACTAGCTTTACAAGTGTACACGTATATATTTTAAGTATATAAATAAAATATGAAAATGCTCCATTACTGAATCAAAGTATCAGAAGTGCTCTATTTGTTCAATTCTAGAGAATAAAAGTTGTAACATCACAGAAACAAAAATATGACATAGCATGCGATCACGATAGCAAGCACAGGAAAGAAAAACATTGAGAAAATATACGTATATGCATATTATGCAAATATATTTTACATTAACATACAATGTTATAAGAAATGTTAAATAATGTGAATGCATATTTAAAAAATGCTACAGCTAGGTGGTTTCATGTTGAAGTAGCAAATAACCTGAGACATCTTCTATGCTTTCACTGGAATAACAATCTTTAAATCTATAGCAGATGTAGAACACATTGACAGTAGTTGAATTCTCAGCTAAATTACACTAAAAATGTGCTGTTTTCTTTCAAAATGACATGGCAGCTGGAACCAGTCCAAGGGAAGGAAAATGTGCTGTACATTTACAGTACTTACAAAAGATTCTTTTCACTGTTGATGGACACTTAAAATGCTTGTTTGAAATATTATGAACATGTATGTGTCTCCAAAGACCTAGAGCAACACTCCTATGATCAACCTGCTTACTGCAGAAGAGAAAGCAAGAGATCATTAAAAATGATGCTTGTTCAGGACTGGAAAAATGTATTATGACATATAAAACCAAGATATTTTAGCAAAGAAAAATAAATTTGGCTTGATTAAATTGTTCTTGATGGATCTGCAATATAAACGACTTATTTTAAACTTACCAATGTAACTCTATCGCTTTATGATTAGTGTGTATGGCAACATTTACAAACAATGTTACTAACTACTGACTTTATACACCATTACAGCTGTTTGAAAATTTCTATGACAATCAAAGTTCTGTGGTGATAATATACAACACTTACTTTCTCAAGGCTTGTTTTTGACGACACCTGCCTTTCAATTTAAAAAGTTCCTCAAAGTGCATTCTATGTTACATTGTCCATAACCTCAGAATAAGCGTGTACACATATGTGTGCATACATATACCTTTGCTTTTCAGTGTGTGCTTACATACACACACAGTTCTTTGCGGTATGTATTCACACATACATGAGTATTCTCTACATAGTAAAAGTTCATATATATATATATTTATATATAAATATATATAAACTCTGCAGGCAAGTAGTACTTCACTTGTTATAACTGAAGTCCTTTAAAAAAGTTCAGTCACTCAGTTAACATAGTAAAGCCAGTAAATTAAGTTGAAAAGAGAAAATGTGAATGGAAACACCATTCTTGACCATCTGTCAATGGCATTCACATCTGTTAGATCAGGGATTTTTATTTTCAGTTGTGAAGACCTTCTTCGTAAATGGCTCCTCTTGCCGTGGGAGCCTGTTCTTTCTGACGAATGCCTTCCAAAGCTTTCGCGATGTGAACTTTGTTTTCTGTACTGGATTCCTGAGTTGTCAAAGGATATAGTTGAATTTCTGGCATCCGTGACGCTGGTTGTGACCTCGTTGCTTGCCACCTCATTGTGAATTTCAAGCGATGTTAGCAGAATATTTCCATGGGTGTCCACCTGAGGGGCAAAAATAGAAATACAAATTGTTTCAAAAGATTTGACATATATCAGCAAAATGTGGGTGTATTTTAATCTCCAAAACCATATGTCTTTTAAGAAAGGAAGTATTCATTTTAAGCATGTGGTAATCTTACAAAAAAAAAAAAAGGAATACTCATCTGCTTAAATTGAGGCAAGTACTTAGATATTGTTACAAACAGGGTTATCATACTCCCAAAATCTAGCATAAAACTGTGTTTGGCAAAAGCAGTCATTTTCCTCTCAATCTAAACCAGCTGTGTTTTAAAGGATAGAGTAATTCAGTGCAGTAGGGAGAGAGGGTAAGGGATGCAAACTCTCTCTGCTACAGCAGGAAATTAAATTAAACTGGACAAGCTCTTTTTCTATGCAGGTTTTAAAAACTGAAAAACAAAGTGCAGGTGAAGTTTGATAAAATCACAAGAATGGTGCTGGCCCGATGAACTCTCTATATGTTGGAACCACAGAGCTCACTTACAGCTTTTCTCTTAAACTTTTCCTTCCAAAGTTATTTGCACTGTTTTGTAATCATGGAAATGCACAAGTGTGGGACTTTTCCACTTGGATAAATGATCTTAAAGAGTGATGAACTTGGGCAAGGAAGAACACTTTAATTGAGGAAGCAGGTGGCACTCCTCCCTCTGGCCCCCAGACCTAACAGGTGAGCACAGTGTTGAGCACAGGTGAGCAACACAATGCCATTTACAGTAAATAAGAGGACGGTTTTGATCCTTTACAGCTCTTAACAAGCTTTAGGCCACATTCCTCAGTCCCATCCTGTAGCACCAGAGGAGCAGCAGCACAGAGCTGGGTACAGCTCCTTCATCCCCCAAAAGCTTTCAGTTCCCAGGAGTGGCACAGATAGGAAGTCCCAAGTGATGCCGTCTCAGTCAGTACTTGGTTGCCTCAGCGTTGGAGCACCACATCCCTTTCTGCCCTGTACCCTGCATGCTGGTGAGAACAAAGCTGGTGCAGCTCTGATTTCCCACCAGCTTTTGGGAAAGAAAACTGACCGCTCGATATGAAATAAATGCTCTGTGCTGGGTATTTTCAACTAGTTAATGTTTGTGTGACTCTGTTCCAGTGAACCCAGTTCCCCCCTGAGTCAGAAATGGATTGCAAAACATGGCCAGGATAATTTCCAGTTCTATTTACACAATTTATTCATCTACAATTCAGCCTGAGATTTTGCTCATTAATACCTTATACTAACTCGCTACACTATCTGGGTTAACAGTGCCACATCTGAACACCTCATCCTAGAAGCATCAGTATGAAAGTAGTTGAGAAAACATGCTATTGTCATGGCCTTTTGAAGTTCATACAGTCATCTGATACCAGCTCTTTTCCAAGCTTTGTGTGAGGCATTAAAAGTATATGTTGCTAGGTGTCTGTCCATATGCATTAAGATATTTTCAATCCTGTTAAAATTATGTAAAATGTATATTTCTTCCATCAACTATAGATGCTACAGCTTATCTTTTCTCTGTGAAAAAAAAAATGTATACCAGTAATGCTTTGCCAAGCTTCTTGAAAATGGCAAAATGAACACATAATGCACATACAAGCAAGTAGAAAAAAAAATTACTAAGGTATCCAACAAATCCCGCTGCTGTAGGCAATGGTACGTTATGCTGATGAGTGCCTATAAATAAAAATAAACAATGTGAAACAAAACAATGGGGTGGAGAAGCCTCAGTGGTGATTAAGAATTTATTTTTTCCCATGGCAGAAACCCACTGGGTACAAAAATGTGGGCTTAAGGTTTGTAGAAATTAGTTCATGCTGTTGAGCAGGATCTGCAACTAGGGAATACACACAGCTATAAAATACAACTGTGGACACCATCACTGCATAGAGTGGTCTCTGGAAATAACTGCTTCAGTTTGCTCTTTTTTGTTCCTCCCGCAATCAGTACAAATTATGATCAGGATTTGTGATAGCATTGTGTAAAATATCTCTACAACCTGTAACTTCCTGATGAAGATTAAAGCTTAATCTCTCATCCAGGCCCCTACTCATCACGTCATCTCCTTTCCCATCTCCTCCCAGGCTTTAAGAAATGTTACATCAAGTTCCTTCAATTTACACAAAATGCCCCAGAAGAGACCATTTTACTGCGCTCCACTTTGGTAGTAACAGCCTTCTCTTTGCAGGTCTCTGCTCACCTTCCCTTCAACCACCACAGATGTCAGCTGCTTTTTTCCTCAGTGCCTGCTGATCTCTCCTGATTCCGTCTGCCACCTACATACATAAAGACATTAGCCTGTCCCTGGGTACTTCATCCTTCCACTGAGACCTGGATTTCTGTAAGTGAGGTGTCAGTTGAAAGCTTGTACTCTGGAGGGTGTATATTCAGGTTTCTTCTACCCGGAGAAAGGATTAATTTGATTCCACTTATTTCATCACACTGCACAGCCTGCTTCACCTTATCTGCCAACCTTGCATGCCACCCTAATGTAGTTTCTGCCTCTGATCTTTCAGTGATACTGCCGCCTTTCACTGCTTGTTACTGCATCTGTAAATCAAACCAGAAAGGTGGTCAAGGAAGTGGCGACGTTTCTGTAAATGTCATAACATACCGTTACGTCCTATGAAATTGCATGACAGCATATATTTTCTGCAAATGTCCAATGAAACATATTCAGAAACCCGGTTTTGAAATGCATCTCTGTTAATAGACTGAGGGACAGGCATGACAAATACAAGGAAGGAGCAGATGGAGAGAAGAGATCTGCAGAAACTGAAATCAGGCTTGGTCCACAGATATTCTTGAGACCAATTCTCACTAATTGTATTGATTCCTTCTGAAGTTTTGGATAAACCACCAAAGCTAAACCACAAAGTTACAGCAATGTATGCTAATGCTTTGTGACAATCTGAAGGTGCTGTTGTGAAGTATGAATACTTAATGTCTGCAACATGTTAAGAAGTATTTGTACATAACATGACTTCTGAATGATTTAAGCACTGATTTAAATGACTTGGACTAATGTACACAAGCTCTCTCAGGGAATAAAGAAGCACAACAATGGCAGGGTATCCTGTGCAAGTTTACTCAGGTTTGCTTGAATATATCGTTAAGGCAAAATCCTCCAGTAGTGAACATGAGTGTGGTTCAGCAGCTCCAGGGAAACTTACTCCAGGTACAAATATGGATTTAGAAAAGTAGCTGAACTGATTACAGACATGACTACACATGACAAACAGGGCCAGTGTCTTTGATAAAACTTAGTTTTACTCTTCATGAGCCTTAGGAGATAATTTTATCACCTGGCTCAGAAATGTAACTGCTTGTGCACTGGAAGTTCTCCCCAAAATGCCAAGGTTTGTTCTTGAACCTCATCATAAATTGGAGAGATGACAGTATTTGGTCACTCCCCCCTCCTCCCCCCCCCCGCCCCCCCATGATCCTACTTTAACCTAAAGATTTCTCTTTCTTGTCTTTTCCAGAGTCCCTTGGCCTCCTATGGCCTCCTTTCTTCCTGATGCTGGCCCCACCTGAACCCCCTCATTCCCCGCTTCCCACGGCTGTCTCACTGCTGTGCTCCCATCGCTTTCCAGAGCTGGTTGTTTCCACGGAGTGTTTCCCACTGAACTCATCAAAGCAGATGAAAACAGCGGACTACCAAATCACTAATGAATTCCCTGCTGAATCAGCATGGATCTAAACAGGCGAAATTGATGATCTTATTTCAGAATCAATTTCAATCAAGCCCCAACTCTCCCACCTCTGAACAATTGCTGCTCCCGCACCATGAAGAGATTGGTCCTCACGTAACTCCATTTGGAGGATGAGAAACATGAAATGCTCTGAGATATTTTATACATCGAAAAACTGATTAATTTTACTCTTGCAGGAACTCTCCTTCACCAATAGGCTCTACTGGGATGGTACATTGTAGATCTGAAACTTCAACACCCTTTTTACAACAGGAAAGTCTACTTCTTATTTCTAGAAAACACCACACTGGCTCGTTTAGACGTTAAGTATTATATTTTTAAAGACATGAAAGAAAAGGGCTGCTATTGAATACCTTTCAAGATTCTTGGAAAACTTCAGCTTTAATGCAGTTTGAAAACACTTAACTAGTGCCAGAAAACTACCATAAGGCTTGATTTACTATTAGATAGTGTCTGAATTACTTCAGGTTCATTTAGTTCTCTGTTTAATATTCCATAGATTTTAAGGAGTACTTTACAATGAAATTTCTTCTTCCTCATAAATCTTTCATTCTACTACACAAAAAATAAAAAGAGGAAGCATTTTGCTTGAACCCCACTGCTGCTGTTTAGGAGTTCATCAACCCCAATTTTTTAAATACCACGTAAACATTTTCCATCATCTGCAGCAATATAAATGCAAATAGCAGGCTTAAATAACAGCAAGGAAAGCTGTCTCTGTAGTTAGTCTTGCACTATTTTACATCAAAATTACTATTCAAGTATATTACTCCACAAAATAGATCTCCTCTAAAAATTATAAAAAGGAAATTACTTTTGGTAGAAATCCTAATCTAGACTCAAGCCACCTGATTGTCACCTGGTGTGCCCTGGTGCAAGCGTGCACGGCTGTGCAAACGGTACACTACCTGGTAGCAGCTTCCATCTTCTTTACTTATGTGTAAATGGCCTTCCAACACGTAGGGCAACAAGAGACCTGGCCCTAAGTGTTATCAGTGCCTCAAGCAAAATTCGTTGACCACATTACGCCTCAGATTTTTTTAGAAATAATTTAAAACTGCAAGCACAACAAAAATGGTATTGTTGAGCGTCCTCACTGCATCTAAAAGTTGATACTTCTCTACCTAGCACTTTAATAAAATTGCTTATATTAATTAATAAGCACAAAAAAAAATAGCATTATGTTGCTACCAACTGAGTAGATGAACCCAGGGTAGCTGGCAGAACTGGGAAGATGGAAAGACCTTGAAAATAAAGGAAAGTATGAAGAATATGAAAAATTTGGAAGCTGCATCCTAATATTGCTGACCACCAAGTAAGAATGGAGTTTGACAACTAACCTTGATGTATTTGAACTAAATTAGTACACACACGATTGATCCACGTGGTGCACGGTGTACGTTCCATCATAAACGCTACAGAACTAGCGCTCTTCCCACAGGAATTGTATTCATCACCCTTGAAAGATATTTTTCAAAACTTGGCACCTAGTCATCACACTCATGTTTCAGAAATATCCCACTATTCAAAACAGTGCCAAAAAAAGTATCCAGGAAAGCTGAAGATGCACAGGAGAACACTGCCAGCTTTGCTATTCTCATATTTCCCAATTTAAACCAAGTGATAATTCTACCACAGCAGCCAAGATACTCATTCTCAGAAGAAAATACCACTTGTGAGAGTGGTTGCTACGATTATCAGTGCTTTAAAAGCCTTAAGTAGATGTAAGTGGCCTGAGCCTCTGTTCCCAGCAGTGCCTGGTGGGAAGCCGCTGCCTTGGCCAACAGCAGGGGTCTGAACTGGGAACCTCCGGAGCTAAAAGCCATGCAGCAACTGCCTCGAGTAGAAGGGCCTTTTTATAAAGGGTTTGGTATTATTTTTGTTCAAAGGAAGCTCTTCCCACATGCCTGACAGCCACAGGGGGTTGAAGCTTGAATGAGCTTGTGTGATAGCTACCCTCCTGATCGATACCCCAGGGCTGAACTTTTGGTCCCACCAAACCAAAAATGTAAATTGCCACAGCATGAACTACGAAGAAGTATTTTTAGCAGGGGACTGTAACAAATCATAACCTCGGTGGACTGGCCCAGAAGGAGCAATGTCCAAAACACATGCTCACCAGCTGATTATGCCAGTAGCCTCGATCACAAGAGGGAACAACAAGTGAGAACAGGATTGCCTTAGAGCTCTCTCATGCTGATTTAGTTGTAAATTAGGCTGTATCTGAGCCTTATTTAAAACAAACAATTTATGCAGCAAAACTGAAAGTGCACAGAGAGCTACAAATGAAGCCTGAAACTACCAACAGAAACAGGAGAAATAGAATTGATCCATAGCAGTGGTGATCAATTTTCAAAGGAAAACATTTTTGCAGGCCACCTATTCTTTTCTGTCAGTTCTTCCACAAAGAAAAGAGTTTAATTTAGGCACTGATACCACAGGCAGGAAAAATATTTTATGAAAAATCAAGGTCCCATTCTTCCTTTACCCTAGAGCTTGTCTTTACATATGAACCAGTTTATTGAGGTTTTCCAGGAAGAGTTTTCAGTCCTAAACTGGTATGTGTGCAAAAATTGGTTTATTCAAAAAAGGAGTATCCTGTGCTTGTCTCCAGTAGCTATGGTTTACTGGGATAAGCTGGAAGACTGCAGAGAGGAATACTATTTAAAGTGTGCTATCTGAAATAAAATATGATGCAAAAGCAGTCAAAAGAAGACGCAGCTATGTGTGAAAATCTCTTTGTTGTCAATTGCTGATCCATACATGAGTCATGCGTAAAGGCTCTCTCAGGTTTCATCTCAGCACCAGCTCTGACTCTTTTGAAACCGTTTCCAGAGATACGGTCTACTCAGGCATGCCTCCGTCACCACACTACCTTCAGCAGTGCTACATGGGAGAAAATAGGGCAGAATTTTCCTTTCCCCATTGCTTTTCTGCAACGCAAGAGCTGACACTGGCTGTGCCGTCTGCATGGTACGCCGGCTCTTCCTTCCCTTACCCCTGCAGCTCTTGGGCTCGTTGGCTTTCACGCACGGGCAGAGCTGGCCAGAAAGCTGTGATCGGAGCAGGGAAGCCAAATGGCAGCTCAGCAGCAGCAAGCCTCGGTGACAGCACATCAGGAACAGCTCAGAGGACAGAGCCTGAAAGCTTGGCGTTGGAGAGGCATGTCTGCAGCACCAGCATCTACACGGAGGTAGCTGTGCCAGGTGCAGTTTTCCAGACCCACAACCTCAGACACAGCACAGTGCAACTCCATGTGTGAGGAAGCAGAGTTACCGAGCAAAGCAGTTATCAAATAAAACACAAATATACCCAAATCTGTGTGTTTTGTGGCCCAGAACATTTTTGTTATTAAAATTCTCCTGCTCCACAATCAAATAAAACCGAGAAAGCATGAAAAACCCTTTTGCTACATTAAGAGTGTTTATAACCATGCCTGCTACCTTGCTTGCCAGACCTCAGTCACTACATGTGTAAGGCACAAACAGCACCACCAGTTTCCATCCTGGTGCTACTGGTCTTCACGGGTGAGACCGCTCCTGAGTGAAAACAACACGGCATTTCCCCTCATCCTTCTCCCATCCCCACTGTCTGAGCGAGACACACTGCTGCAGCACCGCTGCCAGTTGCAGGTATCACAAGAGCATTGTTCAGGCTCAGATCCTGAACTCCAGGCAGTGCTGTGCCATCTCTGCGCTCCTAGTGCTGCCTTCCAACATGAGCCTGTGGTTTCCAGCTTGGGCTGCATTGCTGGACCTGATATAGCATGGAGTTGTTCTGTCAGTACACCCTGAGCTAGGGCTCTAAATCAGTGACAGGGAACTCATGCACATGGTTCGTATACAAGCATATTCAATCACTAAGACAAAACAGAAACAAAAGATCAACCCAAAGTGGTAGTCTTAGAGACAAACTAAAAGTAATGCCTTTTTCCAGTTTTATACCAGAAACCTTTTCAACCTTTTTTCCACCACACACATTTTGACAGTCACCAAATAGTGAGAGGAGCTGCAAAAGGGGTTGCCAGTTTTTAGACACTCTCCCTTCCTTTAAAAATGCATGTCAGC
The DNA here is from genome assembly GCF_013377495.2 of Cygnus atratus. Classification (NCBI taxonomy): domain Eukaryota; kingdom Metazoa; phylum Chordata; class Aves; order Anseriformes; family Anatidae; genus Cygnus; species Cygnus atratus. The sequence goes on along the minus strand of NC_066362.1, from coordinate 138,823,652 downwards.
CCTAAATCACTTGAGATTTGAAATATTTCCCTGTAATAGAAACCTTGCCTTTCTGAATGGAAAGCCTGAAGCCTCACTGAAGTGATGAAAACAATAATTTCATTTAACTCACACAAACCAGACTCTGAGCCTCCCTTACTATGTGTGCATTATGCCTTCCGTCTGTGAGCCTCTCCAGGACATCTAGCCCAAGTCCCAGCTCTAAAGGAAGAAGCAAGCAAGTGCTAAGCAGCCATTATTTCCATCAGAGTCAACAATCTTCAAGACTCATCGAAGAAGAGGTTTGGTGCTTCTTTACCACCCCTTGAAGAGGTCCGAGCCAAGGCTGCAGAGCTTTCAGACACCGTCTTCCTTAGCAGATGTGTTAAAAACTCCGTCATGACCATCTGTCCCGCTACAACCATGGATGCCTGTAAGGCATAGTATACAGTGGGCATGATCCAAAACTATGGAAGCTGTGTTCCTCCTTCAGTGCTATTGTCTCTGAAAGCCCTGGTAACCTCTGTCCAAAGCAGTTTAGATGGATTTTCATTGAGCTGCTCATCCCGAAATCAATGGGACCTCTGACCTGCTTTGAGCAATACTTACTACCTTGGATTTGAAAGTGTTTACCACATGAGAAATTAAGAGTAGACATCCTACCCCCACTGAATCTGCATTTTCTATCTAATCTTTGTTTCAAAGGAACATTTCTGATCTACCTAATGCCTGTTCTGATCATACACTGGCACTACTTTTCTGTAATATCAGTGACTGTAATGAAGCTCTGTTGACTTCACCAGCTGAAGCCTGGAATGGGACCATACTTCATTATTTATCTTAAATGCATTGAAATAGCAAATATTCATAGTCAGTATAAATAGGTGCACTTTTATGAAGTAAAAGTTCTGAAGTAAAAGTATGAAGACAGAGTTCCCTGTCACATCTGGGATTCCAAGGGACAAAGCAGCATATTCTTTCAGCTCTGGTGCGCTGCTCATATCTTAAGTTCAGTTCATACGTGGTCAATATTAAACCAGCAGAAAAGTCAGAACAGCGCACAGTATTTGCTTAGGATGGTCCAGAAAGAAAAGAAAAGGTCGTAAGTTAGAAGTGAGATAAAATGGGTGATGTATGGTATGATCAGGGGAGTATAAAAATGACATGATATCGGTATAAGAAAACCACCTTTTCGTTAGTTAAGGCACTACACTTCTTTTGACAATGTAGACCAATCGATCTCAATATAGAAGGACAATCAGGCATGGGGTGTGTATATTGGGTGTGTAGCGAATTATATAAATCATTTAAATGGATGAGATCTGCCAGATTGTTTTCCTTGGGAGATCTGAACTTTAGTGCATACATCTGCGTTACCTGCTTGAAGCTAAAATCTCTATTGCTTTCAGTATGATACTCTTTTTTTTTTCTTCCATTTGCTTTTTTATTATTATAACTATTTATTTTTCCAGGAAAGGGAATTCATTCTTCCCGCTAGCTAAGTCCCAAGCAGTGCTGCCAACTGTGATGAGATCTTGGTTTCATAATAGAATGGACAAAAATGAATTGATTGCTTCAAAAAATATTTCACAGATATGAGTGTCAATAATTAGGTGGAGTTCTGCATTACATCTATCATAGCAGACAGAATCATTAGAATCATAAAATACAGCTTGAAATTACTTTTATGATATTGGTATTTAATAAACAGGTAGTAGTTTTGTCTCTGTGAACTCCTCTAATTTATAGCTGATAGAAAAAACAGTCTTACTCAACAGAACCGACTGAAAAAGCCTCATTGGGAACATTTTAGCCAGAAAATACGTTCTACTGGAACTGATATGGCTCACTGATATCACATATTGTTGAATGTCTTGAATTTTTCTTTCAAAGGAGAAAAAATGGTATTCATTGCACAAAATAATACTCAAGGCAAGGAAATAGGATGGAGTGTAATCAGCACTAACCATACCAATACTGTGCTTCAGAAACCCATCTGAAAGTTTCTCTAGGACTCATAATTTTCTGCTGGCCTTCAACAGCAGCAGATGCCAATGCCGCACACAGCGGTACTGCTATATTGGCCAATTAATTAGCATGGCAGGACTAATCCTTTATCTGCTCTCTCCCATTCTAAATGTGTCTGCTGGAAGGGAAGTGCAAAAAAGTATGCTCAGATCCTGGATTCCTTGTGTAGGTATTTAAGCAAATTAAATTACATTTGATTTAAGCAAATAAATGCCTTTGTAGAGCTGAGCCTTTATTTTCAAACTAGCTGCGCTAGAATTGTTTTCTTTTTCTTACAGTTTCTAGTCAAACAGATCATACTCTCTTAGATTTCTGCATATCTAAATATATTCTTCTATGTAGGTCCTTGAATATAAAAATGGCAAAGTTTGCCCACAAAAAGGAGATGTGGTTGGTGATTTTTTACACATGATTTGTTTGTTAATTTCATACAGTTAGTTTTTGCAATAAAAGAAATAAGAGGCTAAATATAGATAAAAGAATCCTACCCGGCTGCCTTCAAACTTTGAGCGATCGTTGTTTGCCTTTGCTGTTTTTTCCGCGAGTTTCTTCTGCCTTTGAGGGCCTTTTCCAAAGAAAATGTAGTTGACAAAGGCGTATTCAAGTAAGGCCAAGAAGACAAATACAAAGCAGCCCATAAGATACATGTCAATGGCTTTAACATAGGGAATTTTAGGCAAAGTCTCTCGCAGATGAGTGTTGATTGTTGTCATAGTCAGCACAGTTGTAATTCCTAGACAAAGAAATAGAAGAGCATACATCTTACAAACCTAAGCGGATCATGCTTCAATTTTATTTTCCTCTTTGGCAAGTTTCCCTTGTTAGTGTGAAGAAGCTTAAAAATTTGTGAAAGAAGTCTCTCAGGTGACATCACTGCAACTGAAAGCAAAATTAAAGCTTGAAGCATTATTATTCTGTTACAATATTTCCTTCATACAACCAGGGGGAATAGCTAACAAGGGTGCATGTCACCACCACAGTGAATTAACGTTGCTTCAGAGAAGCCAGTGTAGCTGTACTGAGGATCTCTTCCATGAAGACCAAATCGACCTGCGACAGGAAGGCAAATTTTCTGCAAAGCATTAAAAGATGTGCTCTTCCAGCACTGCACAGCCATCAACACCACAGAGATGATTTTTTTTTAAACAGTAACGAAACTAATTAGGGGCCTGGATAGATAAAACCATGTGAACACATTAAGGCAGAGCAACTCTATAGATGGTGAAATTTGTCATCCAGTTTTAAATTTTTAAGAGTTAAACAGTTGGCTGAAGTTAGCCCTGTAGAGTCCCTCTGTAGTAGATGGAGAGAGAAAGGCAGCTTTCTAGAACAGTTCCTCCCGTCTGTTTGAGACACCTATTTCAGGATAAGATAATGTAGCCAGTTCATGAAGAGGGATTTGAGATGACTAGTTTAGATCAGTAGTCTAATTTTTACATGGCTAGACAGAAGTGAGATGAGTAGTGAGAGGCAGAGAGGTATGCATATTTGAGGGGAAAAAACAAGCCAAGAAGGGAGAGCTGCATTTTCATAGTGATCTGCTGGACATTAATAAAGTACCTATTAGATATATTAGATATGTCAAACCTTCATTTATTTACCTGATGATGGATATAGCACCTGCAAATACATTACAAAGCATTGTTTTGAAAACCTGGTAAGAAAAGCAAATTTATTGTCAGTCTGCTTGAGTTCACAGTAAAGTGCAGGGTCTGTATCTCTGCTGGAAATTTTATGGGAATCACAAATCACAGAAGGTTGAAAACACTGATTTGTATGACAAGTCTACACCGGTAAAAGAGGCAAACCATTCTAATAGGTCCCCTTCCATTACAATTTTTTCTGATTTCATAATTATACCATCAGTTTATAGGTAGTCAATAGAATGCTGGCAGAACAAAAATAAAGAACAAAAAAATTGCCTGCATATTATAAAGCAGTTTCTTTTACCTGAAGAGACAGAAATAGACAATATAACTCAAAATCAAGCTGTTGGTGTAAGCAGTGCCACTCCACGGAACTGCAGAAGTAGCCTATGAGGTTCCATAGCAGATATTTTGTATATTTAGTAGGTCAGTGTCATGCAGTTTTCAGTGCTTTTCCTCTAAACTGTGAAACAAGTGTGTGTTGATGTCAGGTGTTTCACGGCTTGAAATACAATGGAGAACACAGCACAAGCATATTTAAAAATGTTTTGTGTGTAGCTCACTCAACTCTGCAGTAAAATGAGGAAAATAATTGACACATTAGAATTATTTTTAAAGAAATTTTGAAAAGATCTGTAGAAAACCTCATTGCCAGAACATGAACAAGGATGAAAGAGCTGGAGGACATTACACTATCACATATTTGCAGCCCACAGGATTACCTGCTCCTTGTAGGATTACCTGCTTCCTATAAGGAATTCTGAAAATCACCTAAAATAAATCTGAATCTTGTATGAGAAATTCCACAAAATTCTCTTTTAATACACCCTTGGCATCTCACTAGCACCCCACAGATGCTTACCAAAGCCTAGTTCAACAAGGGTTCATCAACCCAGATGGGGTTATAATGCCCCCAGTTTTGGTGTCTGTTCACAGGGTGTAATCCAGAAGATTAAGCACACTGAATAGAAAGGTGGCCACCACTAACCTAAAAGAAATACAGCCCCTGGGAGGTCCTGTCACCCTGCAGGCAAATATCATGCTCATGTAGGATCAAAATCTCTCTTCTGAAGGTCAATAATGTGTTTTAAAGCACAGCTGGAAGGGCATCAGCTGACACTCATCTATCATATCAAAATGGGATAATCTTGTGATTACAGTCTTTGCAAAAAGAGAACTCCAAGTTTAGTCTTCACCCTCTTTGTCGAGGGAACTTCTTGGTTCAGTACAGGCTGGAGCACAGGCAGAGAGTGCAGCAAGGGACCAGGGACTGGAGAAAAACATGGAAGTGGATGAACTATAATCAGGCTCTTTCAGAGAATATAGACTTCCTGCAGAGGCTGAGTAAAATCTTGTCACCGTGTCTATAAGGATTGCACAGGGAATCCTTCCTCTAACAAAGACCTGGGTAAGCTGGCCTTTTTCTCCTCTGTAACAGGCTTTTCAGGGCTAGTTACCTAAGGCCAAAGATGCAACACTGCCTTTAAACTCTAATATCATTTCTTATCAGCTTCAGGCTCATAAGAGTGGCTACACAAAGGAACACAGGATTAGGCCCATGGTACTGAACTTTATTATACAAATACCAGATGATACAAGACATAATCACCAAGGCACTAATTGTGTTCTCAGAAAAACCTTTTATACAGATTGTCATTCTCTCAAAAGGACTTTCTATCAATTGGAAATAGAACATCTGGGCTCTTGAGCTTGCTTTGAATGTATTCTCTGACTTTCGTTCAAATATTTGTGTTATTACAGTATGGTACTTGACAAATCAGGACCCCTTGTGCTACACAGAAATAGGTCACACGAGGCAGTCCTGTCCCCTAAACACAGAAAAAAAAATGTGTGAGCCCATTACAGGAGGACATGCAATGTTATTGGGTTTGGTAACTTCTGTCTAACCATTTATTCATTGCAGTCCTGACTGGCATTTAAAATCTAGATGCTGACTGATGTGTTTGAAGTGTTGTCCTCATTTGGTTATAGTTTCTCCATGGTGGGTCTTTGGTATCAGTAGTTCATTTATGAATGCATCAGAACTGTTAGGACTCTATGTCCCACCTCCTGTGAAGCTACTACTTATTTGCAACTTGCTGAACATGCACTGGCTGCTGAGCGGTTAATGACAGATTGTGTCATGAGTACTACACACATATGCACTAGTTAATCCACAGCATCTGTAGAACTACTATATCTGTAGAGTACCTTTAACCAGTATACAATATTTTCAGTCACACAAGTTCAGATGCTAGGATATTATGTGATACTGCACACCGGTACAGCTGTAGCTACCCTCCTTTGATCTTGGTAGGTAAGTGGTACAGAGATGCAGGATCATACAGGCATGTCTTGGAGTATTGGTTTGCTGTGGTACGTATCAAAAGTAAGGGAGCTAAGGAATAGGCTCCTGTTTTAAGAGAAGAGAGTGTAGCAAATGTTATATAGCATAGGCTAAGTGTAAAGTTTTGCGCAAGAAGGCATGTGCTAGTGGAAAGAACAGGACTGAAGACAGGATTTGGGGTGAGATGAAATGCAGGAGTAGCCATAAAGATTATTTGTGGATCCATTAAACTTTCTGGACTATAGCTACCCATGAGTATGTTTCTGTAACAGATGAAATACTTCCTGTGTGACATTTTGAAGCCACCCTCCTTTATCTAAAGGATACTTTGATCTGAAAAGGTCTTGGACCCTGTGCTAAATCCATGTTTTTCTGCCATGAAGTAAACGGCACTATAAGCTGTCATAAAAATGCACGTAGCACACTGTGCATTCTGCGGGATGTCACAGTCCTCGGCATGTCATGGTCCACAGCTGACGTGTCCCTGTGCTCTGAACTAGCACATGGTTCTTGAGGTCTCTTCCTGCCACTGTCAGTTAAAGCAGCCAAGACCTCAGGTGGAGACTTGGAGCCACACTTGTCTTCCCACACTGGCCTGAACTAAAAGCCCACACTGAAGCCCTTAGAGTATGATTATGGAACTGGTCCCCTTGCTGAAATTACTGGCAACAACAACATTAAATTTGATGAAAACAAGTCTAGGACCCATATGAGCAGCTCATGTCAGAGATTTAGTGGTAGCTACATTCTTGCATGCGGGGAAAACTTATCACTTTTGAGGCAATACTGAAAGACATGATTTTGACGTAAATGATTTTGGAATATCAAAACACTGACATCACGCCGCAGTCTTTAACAACCTCCAAAGGCTACATTCATTCTGACATTTTAACGTCCCACTCATTTGTAGCACATACCAAGGGCAACTCTTGCTGCTGATGCATCATAATTGATCCAGAATGACACCCATGATAAAATGGTAATCAGTATGGAGGGCATGTAGGTTTGAAGAATAAAGTATCCAATATTTCTCTTCAACCTGAAGCTCAGTGAGAGTCTTGGATAGGCACCTAAGAAAAGGGAAGGAAAAACAGCATTATTTATACCGAAACAGAGACACTTGCAGATACTTGTCTTCAGTTTCCGTAGAAACTAAAGCATGCACATTTTATGGGGTACTATGACATCTGCAGAACAGTAGGGAAAACGCGTTCACTGTATTACTGGTCTGTATTAGAGGAAACATTGCAGGGAATATAGTGATATCCATGCAATTTGTATTTGGGAATAAAAGAGATTAAGTTATTCTAAATTATTGAACAGACGGATAAGCACTGGTTAGTTTTAAAAAACAGATGCTTAGGTCTCCATGTAAAATGCTTATCCCAATACACAATTTTATGTATAGTATTTATATTGAAAGGATTAGTAGAATTCCAAGTCTTAAATGTGCATAGTTTGGTATTTGCATAGAAGAATTGTTTTTGATATGGCACTTCTTAATTACATTTGAACTATGAGAAACATGCTACCTGTGGCGTCAAAAATATAATTGTAATGAATCCAAGTGAAGAAAAGCCTTCTGATCATATCCAAAGGCCTCTAAAATCAACTAGAGCTGAATAGAATTTTTCTTCTAAAAATATTTTAAGCAAAAAAATAAAGATTGCATATGTATACACATACATTATATACATAGGATTCCTATACTGTTTCAGTTGGAGCAAACAATGAAATAATGATAATCTCAATGACAGGTGTTTGTGTTTGTTTGTTGTTTTTTTTTTAACACATATTTTAACTTCAAACCAGTGTATTTCAAAATTGGAAACCTTACTAAACATACTTAATATATTTAGAGTGCTCAAATATTAAAAAAGAAACAACAGTGACATTTTTCACCAAATGCAAACAGGATTAAATCTGAGTACTGTTGTACAAGAAAGATTCACACATTCATACAACATCAGCTCCATGATTTCAGTGGTTCCATTAGTAATCTTAGGTATGATACTTCTAATAGCTGTTCTAAAAGCTCTAGTTATAGTCAACACGACAAAAAACACTTCTGTACATACAAAGGCACAGTTATTTTTATTAGAGCACAACCTGCCCATTCTGATGCAACTGGGTGCAAGATGTGAAAGATAACATCTAGAAATAAATAAAAATATAAGTATTATATGATTATATATTCTTATATAAGAAATCACATAAGAATAGCCACTGGGTCAAGGGAGGTGATTCTTCCCCTCTACTCTGCTCTCATGAGAACCCACCTGGAGTACTGTCTTCAGCTCTGGGGCCCCCAGCACAAAGACGACCTGTTGGACCAGGTTGGACCAGGTCCAGAGGAGGGCCATGACGATGATAAGAGAGCTGGAGTACCTCTCCTACTCAGAAGCACAGCTGAGAGATTTGGAGTTATTCAGTCCAGAAAACAGAAGGCTCTGGTGAGACCATATAGTGGACTCCCAGTGCTTAAAGATTGCCTACAGGAAAGCTGGGGAGGGACTCTTTGCCTGGGAGCATAGAGACACGACGAAGGGGTAATGGTTTTAAATTAAAAAAGGTCAGATTTAGATTAGAAAGATTATTAAAAATAAATTCTTCACTCAGAGGGTGGTGAGGCACTGGCACAGGCTGCCCAGAGAAGCTGTGGATGCCCCATCCCTGGAGGTGTTCACGGCCAGGCAGGATGGGGCTTTGGGCAACCTGGTCTGGTGGGAGGTGTCCCTGCCCACAGCAGGGGGGGTTGGAATTAGATGGTTTTTAAGGTCCTTTCCAACCCAAATCATTCTGTGATTCTCTGAATGATGGATTTCCTGAGAGAGAAAACAAAAGAAAGAACAGAAAACTGTAGATTTCTCTTTATCGTATTTCTGACAGGTAAACTTTTAGTCATATGACAGTAAAAATGCTACAAAGTTTCCAGGTAGCAGAAGCATCCAGGGAGTATCAAACTTTAGGCAGCTACCCTTAACTGTTTTGTCAATTTCAGAAGCACTATCATCAAAAAATAAAGTATCTGGTAGGTGTATATAGTTTTTGTGAATATTTAAATCAGTACTATTTTTTCCTGTATGAAATGTCTAGTTTCACAAATAGATGAACATAGATAGAGTCAGAAGAACATATTCCAGCATGGAAACCTGTGGTGGTTTTACCCAGCTGGACAGCTGAACTCCACCACAACCACTCTCATTCCCCCTCCCCAGAGGGAAAGGGGGAGAAAACATGATGGAAAAAAATCAAGGGTTGAGATAAGGAGAGGGAGATCGCTCAACAGTTATTGTCACGGGCAAAACACAATCTGCATAGGGAGATTAATATCATTTATTGCCTATTACTATCAGGCCAGAACAGTGAGAAACTAAAAGCAAGCTACAAACAAGTTCCCCCCATCCACCCTCTTCTACCTCCTCCCCTGAGTGGCACAGTGGAACGGGGAATTGGGGCTGTGGTCAGTCCCAAATGTTTCATCTCCGGTGCTCCTTCACAGTCACTCCCTGCCCCTGCTGCACGTGGGGTCCCTCCCACGGGATGCCGTCCTTCCCGAACTGAGCCTTCCAGGGGCTGCCCACAGGCAGCAGCTCTTCAAGAACTGCTCCCACATGGCTCCGTACCACGGGGTCTATCCCCCAGGAGCAAACTGCTCCAGCACGGGTCCCCCACGGGTGGGCGGCAGCTCCCCCCAGGCCCCCTGCTCCTGCGTGGGCTCCTCTCCACGGGCTGCAGCTCCGGCCCGGGGCCTGCTCCTGCGGGGCTCTCCATGGGCCGCAGCCTCCTCCAGGCCACATCCACCTGCTCCACCGGGGGCTCCTCCACGGGCTGCAGCGTGGAGATCTGCTCCATGTGGGACCCATGGGCTGCTCCACCAGGGACAGCCTGCTCCACCAGGGGCCTCTCCACAGGCCGCAGGGGAACTGCTGCTGCGTGCCTGGAGCACCTCCTGCCCTCCTGCTGCACTGACCTTGGGGGCTTCAGGGCTGCTTCTCTCACATTTTCTCACTCCTTTCTCCCAACTGCTGCCGCCCAGCAGGTTTTTTTCCCTTTCCCTAACTCTGCTCTCCCAGAGGCCCACGAGCATCGCTCCCTGGCTCAGCTCTGGCCAGCAGCAGGTCCCTTTTGGAGCCGGCTGGAGCTGGCTCTGATCTGACATGGGGCAGCTGCTGGGCTCTGCTCACAGAGGCCACCTCTGCAGCCCCCCTACTACCAAAACCATTGCCACATAAACCTGATATAAAACCAGACCAAGGTTTTCTGTTGTCTAGAGCATTCTACATGGTTTTCAGCAAAAAAAAAAATAAATCATTTAGACTTCTGCTTAACACCTTAGTTTTTTAATGAGCAATGTTTCATTCTAAGGACAATTTTTTTCTTTCAAACTATGCCTGCTATTTCTGCTAAGAAAGCCTAATTTTTTCATTGAGTTTTCTCATGAGATGGTTTTCATGGCCTTTTGTCAGCAGACTATGTGAATAAAACAGGAACATATTCTGCCATCATGAAATACATTAAATATGTAGCAGACCTGATCACCTTTCTGCAATAAGAGTAGTGCATCAGACAGAAATCTTCATGAAGCTCTGTTGGGGAAAAGTACTTCATAAAATACACCACCAATGTAAAGGATTCTCTATAAATCTGTTCCTTCCAGAAGTCCTGTCCAGGTCTGGGCATCTGTGGAACATCATTGACAGAGGTGATGACTAGAATATCTCTCATAAAATACTGATTTTCTCATATATTATCTGAAGGATTCACTCAAGGCTCATCTTGGTCCGTTCCAGTGCTAAGAACCCTTGGTACATTGGGGTACCTCGGAGAAAGAACAAGGAGAGCACTCTGCTAATGATAAAGCACGGAAAATGGTGCAGCTGGAGGAGGCATGTGTCTACAGTGGAAAGAAGTAATGTGCCATGTATGTCAGTAATATTCAGTAATGAAATCCTTATCTGAGAAACAGTGTAACTGAGAAAACTTCATTTATTTATCTTGAATGCTTCACCTGTGAAGCTCCTTGTCTCTGTCTAATGAGATAAGGCAATTAGTGAAACTAGTGGGACTCAGCCTTAAAGGCAGTGTCTCCAGACAGATTGTCTCAAGACCAGAAAGGTCAACATAAGGTTGTTTTGAGCCCCAGGTTCTTTGTCCTGATGCTACAAGAGAATACCCTAAGAACCATACCTAGGGCCAGGGTTGTCAGTGCTGTTTGCCTATCCACTGCAGTGTTGGTGTTGGACTGTAATATAGACATGCATTTGCAAATCTGAAGGTGCCCCGGGCCTTTTGAAATGCCCTATGACATCTCAAACACCAGCATGCATTTGGTAGATATAACATAGCCCCTACAAAACAAAAAAATCATATTGATCAGCAGATTGAGATTACAAGGGATACCCTACACCATCTCAAATTGCAGTTGATAAAGCAACTGAATTGAGCTGCATAAATGTTAGCTAGGTGTCTAAGCTTCAATTGCATTTACAGGAGAGTAAGTTCATCTAGTTGATCTAGTAAATGAAACCTGAAGAATTATCCCACTACCTCCTAAAATAAGCTCCTATTGGACTGATTTTGTCTCCAGAATCCACTGACTGTAGTCCCATTGACTAGCTTCCCATCAACTGTAACAGGAGCTTAGGCACCTAATTCATATGCAGACGCTGAAATTAATTATATTGACCTTAAATCTGACTAAAATGAATCCCAGCCATGCAAGTCTCAGGGTAGGTTCTGGGGGTTTACGGCTCCTGGGTAGTCTAACCAACAGTCTTAGCAGCATCACATTTGCTTCCTGGAGTTGATGTTTCATTCAGTTTCATCAAAGTAAATATAGAACATCATCCTTTTTGTGGTTATTTTCCAAGCTCAAAATTTACTGGAATGTCTGGATCTCAGGAAATTTCAGAATAATTTGGTCTTTGTATAGTTCAAGCTGAAATTGAAACATGAACTGGTAGCCTCATTTTCAGATAACAGGGTTCTCCTTTATGTAGCTCTCCCTGAGACTAAGGAAGTTTATGTAACTTTCACCTGTATTATTTTATGCTTTCACGGATGACCTATTGCCCTTCCCTCCAGCCTGGAATCCCTGCTATCTTATCTTACTTCCAGCAAACAATCCACAGGAATCTGTGGGTTAAAAAAAAAGAATTGAAAGAAAAGAACATTACTGTGAAGCTACCCTCCTCATCTGGAAGACTAAAGCTCTGGGAACAGTATGGGTCCTAACCTGCATGGAACAAAAATTGTAAGCCCTGATCTTTATTTATGTAAGAAGGAACCATCTTGTGTAATTTATTTAATAAAAATAGAATTCTTGGTGAACTCAACAATTACAGTGTTACTTGCCTGATTATGCTTTTATAATGATTTGTCAATTAAAGCTAAGCGCATTTAGAGATTAATTACCAGGAAATTGTAGCTGCTAACATTCCATCAAAATTTGTTTTTCGCTTAAAGAACAGTGTTGCTGCTCAGGGACCAGCTTTGTTACCTTTTCTCCCATCTCATATAACATGTTGATGTCCATGGGCTAATTTGAAGAGTAGAGGAATAACATAATTTGGCCTGGAGTATTTAAATCTAGCAACAGTATTGAAAATGAAGACATGAAAACAAATAATCAATAACTGAGATCAAAATATTCCTCCTTCATATGTTTGAGCACTTGGTAAAAAGAAATTACTTGTTTCTGTTTCAATTTCATTAAATACTAGCAAGCTGAAATATCTAGCTCCAAGGGTAAATTAGTCTCTTGCTGTTTTATGCAAGTATGAACCAAGATAAGACAGTTGGTCAGTTACAGAATTCTTATTTTAATCTGTTCTTCTGGGAAGGTTCTTCAGCTAATTGGAAATGTACTTTACAGATTGATCTTTCAGAATTTGCCAAATAATTAATTTTCAAATCTTTTAAGACTACGTTCCTCCTATCAACAAGTCGTTAATCTGTCTCTGACTGCTATGCATCTTGAAGCTTTTAGGAGGTGTGTTATATATCCTCATTCCTGTTCAGTTTCTTAGCATTCCTGAATAACAAATATTTACGACACAGATTCAGCTCACAAGTTAGGCATTACATTTCAGGCATTTTCATGTAGATAATTACACACATATAGTGCATAAACTCTCAGTATAAACCATGGAGAGCTAGACTTATAGCGAGTTGATTCTAAGGATGCGATTCAATTGCCTGTACAGAAGTGTCTAATGCCATTTGAGACGTCTTATTGTAGCCTCTATAGCGTTCAGCTTAGGATAGTCAAACCAAATTTTTCTTCTTCACAGCAATTTATATACTACTTTTTCTTCTTTTAATCATGGATAGAGACCAGGTTACTCCTTAAGAGAACATGTTACTCCTTGTCTTAGACTTACTTAATTCTTATTAAGTACTCTCTTTTTCACTCTACACAAGCATATCTAGACCTCTTTTAATGTCATGGATTACATTTTCTAGACTTCCAGTCATTCTTACTAATTTTGCCTAGGCTTCTGTTGCTTCCCAGTTTTCCTGAAGAATCCTACCCTTGACCACAAATAGTCAACTCAGACCTTATCAACCTAAGTCCAGTTCCTTGGAGGATGTTGGGTTTTTTTCCCCAAAAAAAGATGTTATGGGCTCATGTGCAGTCTGAGATCAACAGTAACCCCTAGATTTCTATGCACAGAACTCTGGTCTAACCAGGTATTCCCCAGACTGAATTTGGATAGGAATAACTACTTGAATCGTTGTACTGTGCAATTGTCTGTGCTGACTTTTTTTTTTCCAGACCTATTTTGCCAGTTTGATAAGTTTATTTTTCACTCAAATGACATACTTCAACATGCTTGCAGTTCCGTCAGTATTCTTGCAGCCCCTCACAGGTTTATGTCATTATCTATGGGGTTTTTCTCATGCTTACTCTTGCTTCTTAGTAGTAACTATGGGAACTGATTATTCCATTTGCCTAAATTACACAGGGTTAGATGGCACTGTTCCTTCATGGAGGATAGGAGAAATAACTACTCCAAAAGCTGTTTAGGGCACGACTCTAAAGTCCTTGTTTAGTTTTACACTATCAAATCACACTAGCACTGAAATCTCAGAAATATTGAGATTGAGATATTGATACTGAGATATTGCACAGAAAGAATCTAGTGTCTTCTCATGAGGCTTTAATAACCTCAAAGACAAAAAACCCATGCCTGACTTATTTTCCACAAAAATGTACAAACTGGCTCCAATTATCAGGAACATAAGGAATATAGGTCTTGAGAAGGAATTTGAAAAAAAGTGTGCTGACTTTATCTGTCAGATTCACTGGAAAGTTTCAGAGTTGGCATCATAATTAGGCATGAGTTTTTGAGAAACAAATGTGCTGATTTCTTTCAATGGAAATATTTATCAGGAAAGTTCATAATTAATGAAGCATTTTCATCATGTCCTAAACCAAAACAATAGTAGATGCAGTACTGTGTCTTTATTGGTGACAAAAGTTATATGCTTCTGAAAACAGTACAAAAAACATGGCATAATCTGTTCTCCACAACTGTCTCATCCTGCTCCCTAATATCAAGCTGTCTTAAACCCTGAAGCATGTTTTTTTTTTATTCCTTCCACAAATTTATTGGAAAGAACTGTTATGATTCTGAATATTCGGTCATTTATATACATTTCTACCCCTAGTTTTCATTCTCTATCATATTTGTCTCACAGCTCTTTGGATTTCCTGAATTTAACAAACATCTTCAATCTCCAAATTACTAAATCACGTCTTTATGGAAATATTTCACACTGAAGTAAAAGGTGGTGGCTTTGGACTTCCCAAATACAAAGTTCTCTGTATTGTCATTGTTGGCCAGAAGAGTCATTCTACAAAAGCATATCCAGTCCTGTGTAGGGGCAGATAAACCACAGCTGCCAAAGGGGACACTGGCTGCAGAATGGAGGGATATAGGATTAGAGTATCTGTTTCTCTCTAAAAAAACAAAACTCCCATTTCACAGTGACACACAAAAACAGCAGCAGTTGGCAAAACCCCTCATATTAATTTCAATCCCAGCAATATTTACATTTTGTTCTGAAATATAACTCGTGTTTCTGTGTACTTTGAAACAGATGCTGTGTCCATAGAGTGGGTGAAGTGATGCTTACAAACATGATAGAGCTGTGCTTCATTTGCTCGAGTGCGCTGGGACAGACAGAACAGAACACCTCCGTGGTCTGAAGAGGACTGAAAATCTGGAGGTCCCAATAGTCGCCCCACACTTGCTGAGGGCTTTCTGTGTTGCTTTGGACTTGTCACACATAGCAATATTTTCCTAGGCTGGGCTAACATTAAACATCTAAATCAGTAATGCACTTTGTCACCCGAAGACATCCAATGCTATGAGTTACCAGTAACTCTTTTAACATCTAAGTTATAAGAGTTAGGGGCTTAAAAACCTCTAACTCTTATAACTAGGGATTTAATTTTAGCATCTTAATGATCACAATAGCACTGGTTATATATACACTACCATATACCCATCAGTGAAAATCAAGATATAAATGGCAGCACATTCACTGTACAAGAACAAAACAAAAGACGTACAGAAAAGCTGTAGGGAGGTGCTCAAAAAAACTGTGCCTTTTTGACCTAGTTTGCCATAACATACTTTTGTATGATCAATAACCCTGTAGGCTACATCAGTTAAACTGATGATTCAGACATGAATGACTTCATATTTATTTAGATCACACATATTTAGGTGTATGGTTAAGTATGACACACACACACGAAAAATAAAACAAGAAACACTGTTTCATGGACTCCTGCCTCTGGGCTTTACCAAGTCTTTCTTTAGCCATGCACACAACACAGGACAAAGACTATACATAATAATGATTTAAAAAGCAATAATTATCATACAGAAAGAAATTAAACACCAGCTAGGCAAATGGTATTACTTGCCTGTGGCAAAGACAACATTCTTCGACACTAGTCTGTATTCCACAATGGAGAACTGAGGAAGCTCAATCCTTTCCACACCAGTGACTGCATTATCTCCTCCTCTCCAGTAGAATTCTATGTCGTCAGTCGTGTAGCCATCTGCAGGCAAAGCAGGAGAGTAAGTGAGAAACAACAGTGGACTGGAATGAGCGTCAAACCAGCATACATGGTTTGTCATTTGTGGCAATGAAAAGAATAAGAACAACTGGAGTGGTGTATGAATTTTTGTTCTGTATGTCTGCTAGAAGCTCTCCTGAAGAGCTGCTCCATTACAGTCTGCACAGGAATTTGAGACACAATACTGTTGCTTTTGTTTTGTTTGTTTGTTTGTTTTTTTGTATCATCCCCATAAAATTCATGCTAGGACTAACGGCCCCTACGAGATAGAAATTGCCACCCATTACCAATTTCAGGGATTGCAGACTGCTACCTGCAAAATCATAGATTAGTATGATTTAAGACATTCAACACATCTAGCACCGATACCAAGTGTATATTGACACCAATAATCATCAGAAAAATGCGGATTATTCTATAAATACAGACAAACATAGTTAGGGCAGATCTTTTCCACTCACACTGAAGAGTGTGAGTCACACCATTTCCATTAGCTTCTGCAGTGGAGGACTCCAGCTGAATATAGAGTATTAGCACACAATCTCCAGCCAGTAGCAGAAATGGAGCAGGAACTCTTGAAGCAGAAATATACATCTGAATATTGCAGTCCTAGAACATGACTAGGTGGAAGAGAAAATCTGGTTTTGCATGGAACAGAACTACAGACCACAAATGGGGCTGATCTGCGAGCCCAGGGGGTCCTGCGGCAAGACCATCTGTGCATAAAAAAGCACATTGAAAGAAGATGATATCATAGTGTTTACCCTCTTTAAATTTAATCTGATTAAAATATGAACTGATTAAAATATCTGATTAAAATATGAATTCTCGTGTTGAAGATAAGCACCCAGTCACTGCCCCTGCTAACTCAGGCTAGAACAAATAACAGCTTCATTCTGTCCTAAAACTGTTTTCCTAGGAGAGATCCATCCATGTAGAAATGGATGACACTTTATGTTTTAAAGGTCAAATAAGCAAACAAAAAATCCAATGGGTGATAATTATGTGATTCATATAGTGGTTACAGTCTCCAGTGTAAATATTCTGCAGTTGTACAAAAGGAAAACCACCCCGCATCTGAACTAGGTTTTACATTCATCTTCTCATATACATACAGCTTTCTATTTCCAGAGTACAGTTCTGTTCATCTAGTGGGTATCTTCTCAAGTCCATCATACAAGCTGCAGTGGTTGTGATTCTGAAACACAAACATCGTACAGAATTACTATACAGCCAGTAATCCTATTTTTTAATTTTTTTTCAATTGATGTTGTTGTTTTCAAAGTGAGGACACTGAACAATGGCTTTATTGTAATTGAGAATCTGGCCCATACTTTTACATTGAACAGCAGCTTACAACAGCAGCTACGCTGAGTTCAACAGAACTCACTGTGACTTACACTTACGCGAGAAGTCCCTTTGTGACTCGACCTATCTGCATATGCAAATATTACAAAAACCTTTGCTGAAATTAAAGAATATGACTTTATATCAGAATATATGAAGCGATAAAAGTCTGCTACAGATGTCAGAATTATTAGAGCTGTGTGAATTACTGTTCTGTGGCAGATGGAAAAAAAAAAAGAAATGTTGAAAAATTGTTTCAAGTCCAGCAAAATGCTTTGTTTTAAAGTTGAGTTTATTTCTCTAGTTTTCAAAAGTAAATTAAAAGGGATTTTGTAACCAAGTGCCATATTGAATTCTAAAATTTCCCCCAACAACATATTTTTGCCTTTTTTTTTTTTTTTTTATTTCCAGCGTAGGCAATCTAACACACTAATGATGAATTTGCAAACCATTTCATTACTGATGAACCTGCATTTTTATACTATGCATTTTTATATGCATTATGTGTACTAGTTTAAAATTCAGGGGCAGAATTTCAAGGGAAGAGAAGTAGGTGCTTTTCCTCAACTCTTACATGCTAAAAAAAAAACACAAACAAACCACACCTGTTTTCATTATGTATGCCTTAACTGATTCTCCAAGAAAATGAAGGAAAGAATGCTTATCCTTAACAAACTGTTTATTTAAGTGGATAACTTCACATAAAATCCAAGGGAAGGGAGTTGTAATACCCATTACAACTATCTCTTAGGACAACAGAAGTTCTATGACTGTTGAAGGCGCTTTTGCAAGAAAATATTCTAATTTATTTGCACAGGGAGTGACAGGTGTATGAGCACAACGGCAATGGATGGGTCAGGAGAGGAAAAACCTCAACGATCTGTTACTCAGAGTATTTTCTCATTTGTGTTCCTACCAGTAGACAGTGAGAAAGGCACACTCTGGATCTTCGTCCCTCCCAGACACACCTATAGCATGATCTGTCGCTGATGTGCACTCTAGGCACCCTCCGAACACCTTTATATAAGTCCCACAAGCTTTCAGGTACCAAGTATTGTATAACAGGAGAATATTTCAGGTCAACCCATCTCCAGCTACCTGCTGGGAAATGCTCTGGGTCTATACAAGAAACTGCACATTCTTGCTCAAGTACCTTTTTACACTACAGCAAAGTGTAAGTTTTTAATGTCATGAATATCCAGTAAAAACCATACAAATAAACAAACAAACAGAAAAAGATACAGCTAGATATAGACAGAAACAGATTTACCACATTTATGCAAAGTAAGTTGAATGCTCAGAGGTCCCTTCTGAATGAACTTTTAAGCAACCAAGTTTAAATTGCACAAATGTTCACCAAAAGCAAATGTTAATTGCTCAAGCTTGTGCATGCTACCAAGAAGAACAGTTTTATTTTTTATGGGATGGGATGCTGCCTGACACAGTGGGACAAGGAGGTTTCAAGAAGTCATCATCACAGCAGTGACAGAGAAACAATTACAAGCCAGAGAAAGATGAAGTTGTGCACAGATACACGTACATTTTGCATGAAAGCGACAAATAAAAGAAATATTTTAAATTGATTAGAGTTCCCTATTCCAGTTATCTGTCCTCTGGATATAGCTTCTCTTATCTTTCCCTGTTGCTTTATTACTGGACCAATCACCTTCAATTATACTGATATATTGTGCAGGGACCCCATCCACACTACGCTGGGAGAAGAATGTTCTACTGATAGAAGAATGTTCTCTGTACCCCCAAAATTTACAATATAAATCAGTCTAGGCAGTATAAATACTTTTTATGGGACTGGGTCACAGTCCTGATGGCTAATTTGATCCTCTTTTCATCTTGATTCAGAAATACATTCATCCAAAAAAGAACAGAAGTAAATCCAGTTGCATTGTCTGACCAATCACAATTAACTTTTTTACCTTGCAAACATCAATCATGCTTTATACATGGGTGATAACTACTTGAGTCCTTCCAGATGAAATAAATACATTCCTCCACTCTATTTATAACATTTAACATTGTACTGCCTGAGAACAAGTAGTCTATACATGGCAAGTATACAAGCAGTCGGAAGGACTACTTTTGATCTCCAGTCAAGTCTATAGTGCTATTATTTCTGTTTTGGCCTGTTATGGAAAAAGCTGTTGTATAGTCTTATGTTTGCATATTGTTCTGAACAAGGTGGGACAAAGTCAGTATGATACCCAGTGAAAAAAGTTCCCCAGAAATGGGTTGAACTTCAAAAAGCTACTGTTCCATTCCCCCATAGTCATGGACTTTACTGGAGTAGCAAACTGCTTTCTCTGAACAGAGATGAAACTTGGATAACTGAAGGTCAGTCAAGTACTTCAGAAGCAAGATAAATTCATTGTTCAGAAGAGAACACAGTGCCAGTGTGGCCTGTGGATCACTTTTTTTATATGTTTTTGAGGAACTGCTTTGCTCCATGGATATCCTATAATCGGTTGCAACCCTCCAAATTTCCCCTATTATTCTCAGCAACCTTGTGTTTTGTGGCACATAAAATTCCAGGTTCTGGTCTCAGTCCACAGGATGAATCATTGTCTCCAGACAGCAGCTTGAGACCGAGGCCACCAGGATGCTCCCAAACCACAATACAAGAAGTTAGGCTAGTGGCAGAGCAACACAAAGCTCAAGTCCTTAGATAACAGAGATAAGGGTTAGATATTTTCTTCCCCCTGATCACAATGTCCTATATTTTGCCAGAATTTAATTTCAGACAATAATTCTTCATTAAGTAACTTAGGTGCTTCACACACAGCAAAATCTGACCATGAATATTGAACGTTTTCAGAGGAAAGGGAATGGAAAGAAGGTTGATATACAAGAGCTACTGGTGAAATTCCTGCCAAGTGAGTACTATCAAGTGAAATGAAATCTGCTTGTGGACATTTCTGTTCTACAGAAGAGGAAGATAACTTATTCAAATATGGTATTTTATGACAGATAATTCTCACCTGAATGATTCCAAATATTTTTAGAGTATGGCAGAGAGACTTTTATTCATTATTATGATCACAAGAGTTCTAATCTCCATCACTTTTTTATTACATTGCTGTTGGTGATGGTTCTTTAGATAGAGTACAGGAAACAACGTCTTACATCATTTTTTTTATATTTAACTACTTGTGGAAAGAATCCTAAACCTGCAGTGTTCAATACTGGGTACAAAGTATGCAACATGAAAGCCTCCTTTTGCTTAAATTAATTATGAACATTTTTTGAACATCCTGTTTCCTTAAAACTTCTTAATAGGCTGAGTCAGTTTTTATTTTGTCTAGAAAGATTCATCCTACTATAGCCCATACATGATATCTAACAGGAGTTAAAGAGGTGATGGACCAATACTCATCTCAGATTAAAAGTTCACCTGCTGATAAAAAACAAAAGCAGATAAAATAATGATATTATAAGTCTAATCCATCTGCACCACATTTCAGATCTCGTTTATTTTTAAACTAGGGACTCTTTATCCTGAAATTAAAAACACAAGAAACTTCCTATGATGGAAATGAAGTTTACGTTGGCAAAGACTTGTTTTGCTGGGATAGTTTAAATCACTGGACCTGAATAACAGAATAACCTGTCCAAACAAAGGAACTTTTTGATACTACCAAGTCTTCCAGTCAGTTTTTTGCTTGTGTAATTATATGTCTTAAGGGAGGGATTTTTCCACATTCCTAACCATAGAAGCTATGATCGAAAACAAAAAAACACAGGCCAAGCCTAAAACATGTATAGCACAGGACAGCGCAAGGCCACTGTGCAGCTCTGTTTGAAATGTAAAACATTGCAGTGTTGATGATCCCTGTTTGAAAAAATCACTGAAGGTACACAGAGTCATGGTCTTAACAGTGGCTGACTCCATTTAACCAGAACTGTTCGTGGTTTTCTTTTTCTTTATAGACTGAAGTCATGTCAAGAGGCAACATATGTGCCCATGTTCAATCTTACTGCCTGTATTTGGAACGAAATTTTCAGGTTTACAGTTAATGCTTGCCTTTCTGCTTCCTATAGCCACTGGGCTTTCCAGATATGGTGACTCTACATAAACAGATAAAACCTGACTGAAGATGCTTCTAGCAAAATTAAGAAACATTGACTGTGTCATTTATTTTCTACAGGCATCTTTCAGAGTTGCAGGGAAGGTTACATAATATGCTGCACACTGTTTGTAATAACCTTGTACCAGGAAACAAATATCAACTATACATAACAATGGCTATGAAATCTTCATCATGAAAGTACAGACCTGAGGCCATAAAGCACCGTTCCATCTGGATGAAGGCGAATCATTCGATTCTTCACAGTAACACCATGCACAAATGATTTCTTGTCATTTAAGAAGTAAGTGTCAGGCACCCAGAGTTGATCTGCCACTCGATTATCAAGTGTGAGGTTGAGAGGTATGCCAGCATATGCCAGTCTCTTGTCTCTCCAGTACTGCTGAAAATACATAGTCAAAGTGTAATCCTGGTGAGAAAAAATAGAATTACAACAGTCAATCATACTTGCCATAACTAGAAAAACAATCTTTTTTCTCTGCCACTAGTTTAATTTGCTGTTGGTAATTAAAAAAAAAAAAAAATCAAAATCTTAAGAAATACAACTATTATTAGTATCTTTTGTTCTCCTTTTCTTTCATGTAATCCTTCTGAAATTTACCTGAAATTATGATATCTGTGGAATAATAAACAACAGCATAGGTAAATACTGTAACCTTTCCCACTTTCAAAACTGATAGAGGAACTGAAAAACATCTGAAGTATTTTAAAGCAATGTTCTAAATCATATCTGAAAAATAACCTGCTAAGATGTCACTTACACATGTGTCTGCGTGAGAACGCATCTTGCAGTGACATAAAGATTTTCTCATCAACAGGCTACGTATAACACATACTAATGTCAATGTTTGGTTTTCATAATTTTGTCAATAAAGTTCTATAGCGGCTGTGAAAAGCTGTGATCGCTAACTCGAGATCCTAAATATGAATATAGACACCTAAAAGATACATTTCGAAAATCTTCCTTTCATTTGGAATTAGTTAACTTGCCTTGGTCACGTCATAATAACACTGCATTGAAATACTCTAGAAGTCTTAGATAATATGCCTCATTTGTTAGCTTCATGCTATTATAAAAATATATAAAACTGTATGGGAACATTTCAAAGTTAAGTGCCAGCAAAACTGAAAAGAAAATCATATGAAATAGCAAAATTTCCTGTTTGAAAAGAAAAACCTTTATGTTTTCTTTCTCTCATAACTTTCAAAGTTTGGAAGAACATTTCAATTTTTAGGAAGCCTATTTTTATGCATGAAATAAAAGAAGTAAGCAACTGAAAAATAATACTTTCTTGTATATGGAAATAGATGTTTAAAGTCAAAGAAAACATTGCTTTCAGGTCTAATAATATCGCTGTATTTAACATTTAAAAAAAAGAGACTAAGTACAGGCCATTAAAACTCTGATTTTCAAATTACAGAAGTGCTTTAAACAATAAAACTATTCATGAAACTCTTCACAAAACACTGAGAAATTTATGTG
Source organism: Cygnus atratus (assembly GCF_013377495.2). Classification (NCBI taxonomy): domain Eukaryota; kingdom Metazoa; phylum Chordata; class Aves; order Anseriformes; family Anatidae; genus Cygnus; species Cygnus atratus. The sequence continues at coordinate 138,800,623 of NC_066362.1, read as the reverse complement.
ATCTCCAAACACATTTAAATATTTAGCAGCAGGTGTGCAAGCCACAGGATACCTGCATTTGCATCTGGTTCTACAAGCTGGAGATACAAAAGCCCTCAGGCTTGCTGCTTATTTGGGAAAAGGATGTTCAGGGTTTCTAAGTACAACTGTTGGGAACGGCCCATTCTTGTAATGGGCCTCTTGTAGAGACAACCCAATTTCAGGCACAGATCCTGCCCTGCTTCCCTCAACCCCTAAAGCCTCTCATTGAAATCAAATTTAACTCTAGATCGCCTTTCATACTCAGAGCCTTTGCGTTTTTTTTCAGTGATTCGTTCTATCTAATGAGGCAGCTGCTATAGCTTTAAGAAATCAATTTTAATTGCTTACCAAATAAATCATTACAGTTATCAAGGGCAAGCTGTTCCCGTTTTAGGAAACTAATAAGAGACCTTTGGAAACAAAAGGACCCAGAGATGGGAGAAAGGAGCCCGTGTGGAACTGCCTGAATGGAAACTCATCCTTTGAAGCTCAAATCTGACATGACTGCTCAGGAAAACATGCTCCAGTATTTCTCTCAGAAGCTTCCTTCGGCGGGACTCCTCGTCACTGCTCATCAGCGAGGGAGGTACATACGTACTTGCCTCGCTCCCATCGGGAGGAGCACATCTCTCCTCCTGTTCCATGCAACCGGCTTTCTGACACTGATGCGTTAGAGTGAACATCCTCCACCAGTTCTGTTACTGCTTAATTAAAGGCTGTTTCTATTAACATTTTAAAATTTGCTGTGTGCTTGGCTTTTATAATGCTTTGCACGTCAATGTCAAGAAACTGGGGATTATAAAAGCTGTAGACACATGCGCAGTATACCAACCAAAGCTCACTAAGTATAAATGCACAATATACAGACAAAACAACGCCAGACGGAAATAAAGAAATGGGGTGGCAATGTATAGTATTGAAAGAAGCAGACCCAGATAGCACTAAAATATAACAGAAGCAGTACATTTGAACATCCCAGAACTTTAGGCAAGTTCCTTTTTCCCTTGGCTTGAAATAAAATACATGCTAACAGCTAATGAATGGAGAAATTAACTAGCTATGTAAAATATGTGTAACAATACTAGCAGCAATATTCTGAATATTCTGTCATTTTATCTGTTTATTTAACTAAAATTACTGTGGCAGGGAACAACAGAGAAAGGAGTTTACAAACTGCATACAAAACCAGCAACATCCAGCAAACTGCAAGAACTTCCAGCATCTTGGCTGAAAGAAAAACAAAATACTGGCTCTGAGGTACACATTTTATTAGCACTTCCTCAATTAACCTTCACTTCTTATTTCATCTCAACTTAAAAACAGCTATCTATACATCTGCTAATGTATATGGCTACATTTTCATGCATTGAAAGTAATGATACTCCAACTAGTTGTTTAAAAATCATACAATATCACATGCAAAATATCAGTTCGATACCAGTTCTTCACTGGCTATCTACTAAGGAAAATGCTTAACAAGTATCTTCTGCAATGCCAGTCTACTATCCTATGTCTGCCTCATCCTACTCTCTGGACTTCAAACAACAGACACAGCAGAAACAGACTGCCCAAGAAAGGCTGCATGCCTCCATACGCCTTGACGGATCACTGTACATTTGTGCTCTGCCAACTGACCTGCTCTGAAGATGATGGGATAGAAAGAATGAATACAAACCATGGCTATTTACCATCACGCTTATTCTGATAAGTTCAAACCAAAAAAAGCATCATCAAACGTACTAGAATGGCACTGAAACTACTTGGTAGTGCAGGCAACAATAGAATGAGCAGGGAAAGTCAGATCTTTTGGGTAGTTCTACCAAAGTTACTACTGGAAACTATGCTTTATGCTTATTAAAATATGACCTATGAAGATGTCAGTATTCATTCTTTGAGTAGCTAATTTGCTAGGCTTTGTACCCATAATGGAAATTTTCTCCTTTTCTGCACTCCAGAGGAAAATGCTAAAATGGCTTCAGTGTGGATTCGAAAAAATGCATTAGGTATCTTTTAGGTAAAATGAGAAAATGGATTTTTGCCCCTAGGTAAGTAGCCTACGAAGTTTATTTAGGGCCACCTTCCTCCAGGGTAGCTTATGATGACTAGCTCTGATATAGAGGTCAAGAGGGTAGATGTCTAAAGCTAGAAGAGATTAATCCCACTACAGCTTCAGCATTAGGTGCTATTATGTCAAAGAGGACACAGAGCCGCCAGCTTTAGGAAATTCTAACTGTTGCACAGAGCAGTGAACAATTTCCTCAGCTGCAAAGACCTCCATAAATCATATTTGTTTTCCATACAATACCATACCACATTCAAGGTCCCCTTTTCCCCTCTCCAGTTCCTCACAGTAATTGATGCTTTAGGTCAAGAATGGTAAAAAATAAAAACAACAAAACTAATGAAAAAAACCCAACCAACCAACATGCTTGAAACCCTGACAGAAGGACAAATACAGTGCTTCTGAAGTACAGGAGAAATGTCCTGTCCTCAAAATAGGAAAAGCTTGACTGCACAGGCAACATGAGCTTTCTTCTGTGTATTCAAAGACCATGGACCATCCTACGAGGGTAAAGAACTATGACAAGCATCCTTGACTTTTATCAATGCAGCAATGCCACCAATGTAAGGAGAGGCGCAAATAAAGGTAGCTTGTTGTTTTTAAACACAGTTTTCTCTGGGAAAAACATAAGAAAAAACTCAAATAGCAGATAATACATTAAAGAATTTTGATGCAATGGTAAAGAAGTGTATAGTGCAACTTAAATAGATCATAATATATCTGTCCTTTTTGTGTGTATTTTCCATGATTTCAAAACATCTTAAGCAAGAATTATACACTCACAAATATTATACATGCTAACTATGTTCAAATAAATTTTTCAGCATTTCCTACATGTTATTTGTCTCTTCACTGATCGAGCATGCCATGCAGGAAGTGCAACTAAAATTTAACTACAAAGTCAGTTCAAACAGGCAGAATGCATTGTATTACACTACTGAACAGTACCTTATGCACAAACTATAGGACTAATGAATTATAAATACTAATACAATGCAATATTAAACACAAATTTGTTTTCTATTACAGGGTTAGCTATCTCTATTTTTTCTCTTTCCTATTCAATAAAAAGGAAAGAATTCTTTTAAATATACACTTTGTTCATCAAAATTAAATTAAAAGCAGCAATTATACTCTAAAATTGACTCTCACTGTTTACATTCTTAATTTGCTATGTATTGAGGACGTTAAAGTTATACATTAGCTGTAAAAACGTGGTTCTTCAGAGTGACTGCTCAGTAGAACACTATAATTAATAATTGTGATGGAATACTATTAATATGGCAGTTAATCAAAATAAATTATTCATGTAAAACAAATATATTGAAAATTACTGGAAATACTGGAAAAGGTTGCGCAAAAAAGAACTATTCCGTTGCTTGGAAGGACAGCCTTATATCTACTTGAAGTCCAGATTACCGTCTTAGATTTTCATTTGGACACAAATTCGCATTGTTGTTTTCTTGACCAACAGACAAATGCAACTATTAACATCAGCTTTTGGATAATTTATTTTTTCTGACCTAATAAATAAATAAATAAATATATATATATATATATTTATATATATATATATATTTATATAATATTTATATAAAATAAAGTAAATGCTTATTCAGTGGATAAAAAGATGTATGATAATCCATGCCTTAGTCTATATATAATTACATGGTCCCTTTCTTTCCCTTTCATATAATTTTAAAAATTGCCTGCTGTAGTACAAAGAGCTATTCTTGAACCATTGATGATTGAGTTGCATCCTTACCAATAAGCCCAAAGTGAGTTGCAAAGCCAAACTCATGAATCTTATGCATGACAACACAGCTGTAAATCTGTTCCCCTACTATACACAGAAGAGACCTGAGAAACAGATTCATGAACACATTAATTCACAGTTATAGTTAATTTAAACATTCATTTAATAAAGACATATTCAGAAAGGCTAACCTTAAGAAGTTAGAATTTACCAGCAATACTATTCAGGTGTCTGAGATCATCACTTAAACATTTTTTTTCTCAAAATTCAAAATGTTCTAAAAGATTCAACAACTTTCACATTATAGAAAAACATCTATTACATTTTACCTGTTGACAGCGTGATTTTTCCCAATGCATCCAAACTATGTATTACTTTGTTAGTTGTCAGTGAATGGAAAAAAGTCACCAAAGCCCGTTGTTCTGCAAAGTCTTTGACAAGAAAACTGCCTGATCAGAACCTTGCATTGAAACTGGTGTTAGATAGACATAGTTTACAAGCAGCCTGAGTGAAGGAGATGTATGCACACACACAGACGAAAGCACACATTTACCCTACCTCACCAAAACACCATTCTTCAACATTTCTAACATAATATAACCTGCTGTTATATTAAAGATTCATCTCACCTATAAGATCCTCGTTCAGGCTTCTCTCCAACACCTACAAAACGACAGGTTGAAAACACACGATGTTTTCTCTGTCATGTGGCTAAAATATTATTCTGTTAAGAAAATGCAATGCTCAAGTATCTTAATTACACTAATTTCAGTGTGATCCTCCATGCATCCATGTTGTCTTGGTATCTTTGTAGCAAATTACCATGTTTTTTTCCCTCTTCTACTGAAACACATGGAGTTATAAATAGGCATAAGGAAATATTTAGCTTCCAAGAACCCATTTGATACTGCAAACTAAACTTTTCCAAATGAACATATGATAGCCTGTGTCTTTCCTGCCCTCTTCTCATACTCTTTGGCAAGAGAGCTTCCATCTCCACTGCAACCAGGGTGCCTTCACCAAAGAGCCTGTCCCCCGCTGAGCATCTCTCCGTGCTCCAAGGAGGGTTGCCATACCAACCAGCGCCAGGCTTTCCGCATGCAGAGGGAGCATGGTTGACATAGCAACTGGCTAAAGCAGCCTGCTCCCCAGCTTTTTGGGGAGCCGTGGTGGTCACTGCCAAAGAAGTTTTGGAGCAGGAACAGAGGGAGTAGTTGGGCAGCCGTCAGTAGGCACTGCCCCATGGCACATCCCTGCCACAGCCATGGGAGCTTACTTGTCAAAGGGTGGATGTTGGCTTTTCTCTTTACATGTTCCTCTGCCCACAACAAATTCACGCTACCATGGTTTTGGGGTGTTCTCTCATCCAAATATCAAGTTTCTGCAAATATATCAGTCCAAGGACATAAGTCAGGACAAGAAGAAGCTAGTCCCAGCTATTTAATTCCTAACAGGTAAGGGGACAATATTTGAATGTTCCTTCTTTGATTAAAAGTATCACGGGCATTACAATGCCACAGTAATCAGGAGTTTCTGTTCTCAAAGGACTGATCAAAGGAAAACTAGCATACACTTTTACACATCAAGGTTATAATACCCTCTGATCTGGTGGCAGAAAGCTAGCTAAAAGAAGCTATGGTCTTTTGCTACACCCCTCAAGATCTGTCCAAAATTGTATGGTGAATTGCAATCAAAATCTACTTAACAACGGACAGATGAAACATAAAATTCAATATCTGGTGGAGCCCTCCTACAAAAAATTAAAAAAGGAGGATAAATAGTAATTTCAAATATTTAGATGCTATGCTAAAAGACAACCCAAAAAGAAATTAATTAAGGAAAAATAAAAAAAATTAAAAAATATATATGCCTTACAAAAACACTTATCAGAAAGAAAAAAAAAAACGCTAGATCCAGTGAAACAATGAACCTGCTGCTCGCAGCACCAATTTATTTATTTTGGAGCTGACAGAACCTCAAGAAAACAGGTACATTTAATTGCACTAATTGAAATCCTACTAACAGCCTACGGGGAAGAAAAAAATCAACCTTTATCAGCTGTCAGCTAGTTCCCACGATTGAAGCAGCTGACCTTAGAGAGATGGGAACTGACAACTAATGGAGTGTGCCTCCTACACAGTCACGGGATGTGCCACCAGTGAGTTGGAGAACTGAGCTAGTGCCCTAAAATCTTAAAGCTATGGGATGTTTTGCCTGTTATGAGATATTTGGGATAAAAAATTGAGATCTACTAGGTACTCATTTTAGAGAACAACGGACTTCTCACACTTCTGCATCATTCTTTCCAGAAATAAATCAAGTTATAACTTTCTTTGGCAAAAAACTCAAAGTTCTTTAAGTTGATCTTACTTGTTGTATTTGTTCAATACTTCCTATTTCTTATTCTACTGTATACATAACCCCTTCAGTGTCTGCAAGGTGTACCAGGACAGCAGTGATAGAAGTACTAAGAGCTGTGCATACACAAATGGCTTTTAAATACTGTGACCATAAATACATAGCTCCATGACACTCTAATTTGCTATCACTGAACATCAAAACCATCCAAAACAATTTTCGGTAAAAGCCATATTTCAGACTAAAAATTCTACAGTCTTTTTGTCACTATGAAATCATCAAAAGACCTTTTTTAAAGACACTTTAGAACTTGTATGATATTTTTTTAATCACGCCAGAGTTAACAAATAAAACAAAACTATATTTAGGAACAGAGGGCTATGGAAAACATGCCCTTGAATGAAAACTGAAATACGTGTCTGCTACCATCTACACTTTTTGGTTAAAAAAAGGAATATTTACTCTGGTGTGAGGAAAACTTCTAAAATTTTCTCACCTCCCAATCTATTTATTTTGCTGACTTTGGGAACCAGCCAATCTCAATGGCACTAGAGCATCAAGGCTGATGCCCAAATTCCTACTTCTTGTCTGTGATTATCTGAACCACCAAACAGTCCTAATGGAAATCCTATTCGAGAATGGCAGTATGAACAAAATGCCATCTGAGAAAGTGAGTGGGAACATAATGGACATCAAATGCTTTTAAAATGCATAACTTGAAACATTCTTTGCGTGCTTTTCAATATTGCGGCCCATGAAGTCTGGGTGTGCTGGGCCTGAAGGGTACCTACAGACCTGGCCGTCCCCATCCTGCCCAGGCCCAGGCCCCCGCATCACCCTGGGGCCACCAGCCCCTGACACAGTGGGGCCGCAGCAGGGCTGGGCTCCAACTCCCCATCTCCCTGCCCAGACATGGCCCCCACCCAGCTGTGCCCTGACCTGTGGGCCCAGCCTCAGCCCATCCCTGTCCCCTGGGGCTGCCCAGTGCCAGGGATGGGGCTGCCACGGTGCCCCTGGCTGCCTGCTCCCGGTGGGGCAGTGGGACGAGCCCTGGCCGCCAGAGCCTGCCTGAGGCTCCCCTACACCATGACAGGGTGTAACTGTGCCTCTTTATGTGTAAATGGCACGTTCACTGGGATCCAGATATAATGTGTTCATTTTTGAGCAAAGAAATAAACCAGAATAAATATCTCTGCAGTGGAAGAGAGTGGGAAAGGTGATCAGTTAACTTCACTGCTCAGCCGATTTCCTTTCCTTCAGACAAGTTACTTATATTGCAGCTTCTCTTACTTCATAGGCTAGATGGGCTTTCACCCTATCAGCAATGTTAAATCCAATTTTACATCCTGCAGTAACAAAATTGGGATGCATGGTAAGTCAAAAGGAAAACAATGCTTTTGCTAAAAACTCATTACTGCGGGTAGGATAAACTGATCATGTGACAGCTATGCTCATGTAACTTGGTAAAAAGCAAAATAAATGATTAAAAAAAAAAGCCAAATGCTGCATGCAAAAAGAAATACTGCAAATATACGTGATATTCAACCCACACACAAACTTCTTGTCATACAGAGGCTTGTGAAAGAAGTGGAAAAGAGAGTGTCCCCTGCCTATGCCCTTTAAAAAATTAGGCTGAGTTGAGTTTAAAGGAAAATGGCTTGCTGAGGGGGATGTCTCGCCTCCTGCATGTGACCTGAACGCTCTGCAAAAATCTGCTAATAGCTTTTGTAATTAGGGAAGCAAGATATATCACTGCAGAAGTAAAAGTGAGGAAGGAGGGTTTTGAACTGCAGCATTGCCCAACTTCTTAAGCCACAAACAGGACATTCTAAACGATCAGCATGAAACTTATTTTATGACAAATCTTCCAAACTTGTAGGTTTAAAGGCATGTTTTTTTTTTTTTTTTTTTTTTAAATAGAATTCTTTGATGACAGATGACACTCTCAGGGGTTTATATCTACTTTAAATACGTAGAGCAAGACTGATCCTGCTGTGGATTATGTGTTAGTGACTTTCCTCTTCATCCATCTATAGTAAAAATACTTTTTGCAAGGCTATCTTTTGGGCTACTTTCTGACATCAGCACATATGTGCCACACAGGATACCTGCACAGACAAAAAATTGTAAATGTATTCTGCAGTATGTCTATTTTAAATAACTGAATGTAGAAAGGGCTAGTTGTGTACTGCAATATTCCTCCTAACATGGTACTAATTGGAAGGACAGAAGGTGAGTTTTTTTATTTCCTAGGAAATCTGGTAAAAAGATTGAGAACTTAAAACTCAGTCTATATACCTCCCTTAATTATTTTTTCCTCACCAGACAGTTATGCTGTGTGGTGTTATGCTAGTGCCGTGTGGTAACACCTCTTCTGCAGCAAAATTACTTGTATACAGCTATGCCAGGTGGAGATACTGATTTCAGTGGTGCTCTACAAATTCAAAAGGAGGCCAGTTACAGATGCAGGCCAGTTATCTAAAGAACTGGATTCTTCCTACCACAGGTACAGGCTATAATCACTGTTCAATTACCTACCTAATTCATCTGCCATTGTCAGATACCTCAGACACAGCAAAGCACATTTAGGAGGCCAGAAATCATTTTCCCCACTAGGCCTTTGGGTGACCAGAATGTGACTGAGGGAAGGAGCATTAGCAAGGTACATTATATGACATTGCCTTCAGCCAGAGATTAGTATTCTGCAGAGCATGTCAGTTATGATAATCAGATGGCCTCCTCAAATATAAAAAGTATATCCTCCATCATCTACCTGTGCTCTTGTTTCAGCAGTGCTTTTTCATGCTGGCAGTAGAATCGGTCTTTCAGGTAACAGTGTAGGGATGAAAGGTTTAGACCCATCAAGAACCAGACAAACTTTTAGAACAAAGTCTGTATAGCAAAACAGGGTTCAGGTAAAGCTCCTGGCACTAAACAATAGAAAGGTTACTAAAGAAGGGAACTGAATTAAAGATGATTAGATAGGAAAAAAAGGTGCAGAAGAAAATCTGGCCTTGGGTGATGAATCATAGAGAGGTGAAATTATAAAATATTTATATCCTTGAGAAAGAGGTTAAGATGGTAAAACGCATGTAGGACACAAGTTAAGCTAATTCTACTCTCAAAAATACTAGCATAGAAAAATAAGCAACCAGATCAAATGCATACATGCTGCTATTAAAATGCTAGAAGTTTGAAAATAAGATGAAGGAAGTAGGATACCTAATTTGAAGTGAGAATATTGACCTAACACAAACATCACAGACTTGACAGAAGGCAAGCAGTCAATGGAAACCTGTAACACAAAAGAAACCACGTAGGCAAGAAAAAGAAGGATGTACTGTTAAAGAAAGCTTTGCATCAGATAGTTAATTGTATTGAATGTTACACATAGTCTCTATAGATTAAGAAGCCAGGCCCATGTAAGTATTAGAAATAAATTGCCACTGCCTAATCAGGATGACAGTGGTGTCAGTGAGGTGCCAAGAGAGATCTAAGAGGCTGCAAAAAAAACAAATTAGTAATTAGAAACTTCAATCACCCCCACATAAACTGGATAAATGTCAGGTTGGGGTGTGATACAGAGACTAAATGACTCCACAAATGACTGATTCATGAAGAAGCTTTTGGTGAAACCTGGAACAAGACAAGACACGCTTGACACGGTTGTGAGCAATGCATAAGTCATGGGTCAAAATGCTGCTACAGATCGCTTCCTCCACAACCCCACTGGAATTAGGAAGTTATCCTTTAAAACTAAGGAAAGTCTAAAATTTCATTAAAGTACTATTTAATTTCAAAAAGTAAATTGTATAAGCATGAGGAAACTTGGCTCCATATTGGAGAAAAGATTGTTTACGGTCATCATAACATGAGCTTCTGTATATCAAAAATAACTGTTAAGTAACAAACAAACAAAGAATGGTTGAAATTTTGGGTAAATAATTTTATTAGAAGGAAGAAGATGCACTTCAAAAATATGAAGTCACATCTAAACTAGAAAAAAACAGATAAGAACATTGAAAAAAAAAGCACGGCATTGCTAGTTGGTCAAGAGAAAGGATTGTCTCACTCTGCTCTGTGCTGGTGTGGCCTCACCTTCAGTACTGTGTGCAGTTCTGGGTGCCACAGTATAAAAAAGATGTTACAAAAAACTGTTACAGAGTGTCCAAAGGAGGGCTAGGAAGATGGTGAAGGGTTTGGAGAGCAAGACATATGAGGAGCGGCTGAAGTCACTTGCTTTATTCAGCCTGGAGAAGAGGAGAATGAGGGTAGACCTCATTGTGGTCTACAGCTTCCTCATGAGGGAGAGCAGAGGGGCAGGCGCTGAGCTCTGTTCTCTGGTGACAGTGATAGGATCCGAAGAAACAGCTTGAAGCTGCAACAGGGGCAGTTCAGTATAGATACCAGGAAAAGGTTCTACGCTGAGAGGTGGTTGGGCACTGGGACAGGCTCCCCAGGGCAGTGGTCACAGCACTGAGCCTGACGGAGTTCAAGAAGTGTTTGGACACTGCTGTCAGACACATGGTCTGAATTTTTGGGTGGTCCTTTGGGGACCCAGGAGTTGGGCTTGATGATCCTTGTGGGTCCCTTCCAACTCGGATATTCTATGATTCTAGGATTCTAGGGGACGCACACTAAGGTGCTCATATTTGCTGCAACATTTCTCAGAACAGTAAAAATGAAAGATGTAAGTGTGAAGAAATGTAGAAGGACAACAGCATTCTGAATGCTTTGTGATAAAATAGATAAAATTCAATGCTGATGGAAGGTGAAGCAAATAGAGAAAAAGTAATCCTAACTACAGAAAGAGTCACAGCTTCTGAGCTAAGACCACTCTCGAAAGAAATGTTGTGATTTCAATCAGCAGTTTTAAGAAGAGATCAGTTCAGTATTCTGTGAACTCAAAAAAAGCAAACAGAAGTTTAAGACTATATTGGAAAGAAATAGAAAAAAAGAAAAATCATTGTGCCACAACTTTTTAGTATGCTTACATATTGAATACTGTGTGCACATCTGGTCCACATCCCCAACAGGACAAAGCATAACAAGGTCCCAAGAACTGCAGCAAGGATAATTAAAGGCCCAGAACACGCCCAGAACATAAAGACAGAATAATCACACAAGGACTTTTGCTCATGGAAAAGAAGCAACTAAGAGGTATATTGAAGGTATCTGTAAAAAGTTCTTTTTACAGTCCTCTACAGAAAAATGTTGTGGAGGTGGCCGACAGTTCTTCATCTGTAAGATAAAAAAGGAATTACTAGATGTCAGGCTCAAAACACATGAAAGGATACTCTTTTTTTCAACCATATGAATATGGGTGTGCGTGTTTAAACTAGGTAGCTCTTACCCACTGCTTATCACCCGAAATACACAAAGGTCTTGGGAAGCCTGTGAGCTGTTTCATAGTTTGATGCTGGATGAATATCAAAGAAATACCAAAATTCAGTCTATTTTTACACTCTTCTTGAGCCTTCACCATCAGCCATGGTTGGAAATGCAATACTGAGAAAAATGGACTTTCGATCTATCTTAAAAACACCATTCTTACACCCTTATCTTCCCGGAGAACTGACTGTTACGTCAGTTAGCATTCTGCTGCATTGTTTGTGAGCTGATGTGACTGTCCTATGGTATTAATAAGTATCACTGCTGGGGCAGATGACTTACTGTTCCGGGGGGCACGGAAGTAGAAGTTGTAACCTGGAACACTTACACAATTCATTTTTGATTCAACTGCATGTGAAGATAATTTTGTACATGAGGTTTTTGCAAATAGCATAAATATGCCAATGTAGAATATTTAACCGCCTGTCAAAGTTCAGAAATTATTATAGAGTTGCTTCTTTAATGATGTTGAGTGATAGTTATGTTCATTTTAATTTGTCTAACATCTGCTCCTGGCAAATGTAAGCAGATGCGTCTAATTATTACCTTTCGATACTTGTATATGCATAGCATGAATAAGATCATGAAAAAATCGGATTTTGTGAAGTAGAGGTAAAATGCCTTTGAAGCAAACGACATGGCAATGAATCAGATAGCTAAAATACCTATTTTATAGTTGGGAAGTTAGCAAATAAACACAAGAGATACATTATTCAAAGTGAAAATATTGTCTGAAGATGATAGATAAATTTAGTCCATGTGAAATTTAAATTAGTTGGGAGCTTGAAGTCAGAACTGTGTTCTTTCCAATTTATGCTGATTGATAAGGGTAATATTCTTGACCTTATTTTCCAACTGCAACACCATTCACATTTTATTTGAGCGTTCTTTACACATTGAAAGATTTTTTAATTAGTTAAAAACCCAACTAAACAGCATTTTCCCTTTTCAACACAGCACAACAAATAGACAAGATTTCTGGTCTCCTACAGGAGACAGCAGGTTAGCTATACATCCCTTGAGGCACTATTCTGCATGTCTGTTTCCTCAAATTAGGACCACCAACCTCATGGCCCCTCACGCAGCCCCTCCACTGTTCTCTCCTACGTGGGTAGCCCCTGATTTGGGGTCAGCTGGTGGCAGCACATCTCTTGGACTTTGCTGCCTTGCCCAGGGACAAAGCACTAACACCAGCTGCCTGCTGCTACCTGCCAGCCCCCAGGCAGGCCACGCTGTTCGCCTGCTGTGCAGGGTCTTGCTGCTGCGCAAGGGAGCAGTAGCTCCGGGCTGCATGTCCCTGTTTCTGCCAGAGCACTGCCTGCCCTGATCCTGGCAACCCTGCACTGTACTGCAGCACTCTGGAGTCTCTGCTTTCTCTGGGGTTACAAGATCTGAGGTAGAAAGAGGGCACCGTGGGTTTCTAGGGTGATTTGATTGGGAAAAAATGAACGCTGACAGCTGTTGCAAGAGCAACATCATCTCAAGCAGCTGAGGAACTTGCACTATTCCCACCAAGTGCACAGTTGGTTAGGTTATGAGCTCTTATACGCACAGCACAGATCGTGGCAATAAAGAAGGCAACATTTGACTTTAAAATATCTATTTAAACCACAGATATATTCTATTACCAGTTTAAATTTTAGGATTCTTTTTTGTTCACCATAGAATGACCTTATTTTATTCACGATATATGGACAAAGTGACTCTGCTCATAACCAAATTAAATATCAGATTTTCTACATGGTACACAGCCTGTAAACAGTTCAAATTTTGCTAGATAAAAAAAGATGCACCTAAACCAGGCTACACACTAGTATAAATCAGTGAACGAGCTAAAAATAATTATTCATCCATCTTAGTGTCCTATAGTGAATTTTGATTCTGTTCTGTTTATGCAAGCAGATAGGTTTTCTACATAATTAGTTAGTTTCTGTGATGATTAGACTAAGTTTGTATTTTTTTTCTAATTGGAACTGCAATTATCAGCTACTAGCTGAAACAGAATTACCATATAGTTAATTATATAAAACAAGAACAAAAAGTAGAACACATCAGTAGAACACAGCTTAAACTCAGAAACTACACGTACGTGCGATTTGTACCACAGGATACAAACTAGTTTTGCATCATCTCTGTTTTATTTGCCTAGCTTCATCTCACACATAATTCCTTCATATACAGTCAGCTTTTATATATTGCCCAAATCCAGTAGCTCACCTTCAGAGTGGAAGCTGCTGGATGCCCAGCACATTAAAGCATCTGATGCTATACTAAGAAATGCATCTTCTACCCTGATCCTAGGGAAAGAAATGGATAGAGCTGAAAAACATGGTTGTCTGGTTGTTTCCTACAACTAACTGTAACAATCTATGAATCACATTTACACTAATAAAAAATTCACTTTGTTTGAATTCAGTCCTTGTTCCCCAGTGGAGTGATTTATTTTACGCTTAGAAAAGGCCTTTACTAAGAAGTATTAATGTGTGCATTATTGAATAACATGACATGGCAGAAGTATTCCAACTGCTTTCATTAAGTGGGTCCCTGATAACACAGCTACATACAAATCTAAAGGATTTATCTTTCTTTCCAGATACATAGATTACACATGCATTTGTATGTGCAGGCATGCAGGCTTTAATCCTGGCTCTGTGCTAGTGTACATGAGAGAAACATTCAGTGCTTTCATGTCACACTTGCTCATATTTCCCATAACACAGCTACCTTGTCTACCTTTTTGAAAAACTACTGTTTTATAGTTAATGTTACCATTTCAAAAAAGTAATTTGTAGCTCATTCACAAACCATCTGAAATACATTGAGTCACTGTTTGGAGCTACTATTTCAAAACCTTTACCTGAAGCCATGAGTTCTAGAAAACTAATTTACTTAAAATTGATTTTTAAAATATCAGTATGTAATTTATTATTTTTTTAGTACAATAATTTATTCTACATACTTTGTGTTTTCAGAATTGGCTGACCTTCCTTTGTGGGAATGTTCTTCAAATGACTGTGAAATGTAATGTCATTTGGTGTTTCCAGTAACGACAAATACAAATGATATCAAAAACTGTAGGAAAATAGCCACTGCCTTTTGTAAAGGCTACAATTTCATCAACTGTCATATGTTCAGGACATATTCCACTTACTCCTACTTTGTTAAATTCTCTTTTCAGCAAATATGAACTTCCTGAAGATTATGAAGCAGTTTGAAATTGCATAAGATATAAGTCAAAATTTCACCTAATATATGCTATGAAGTTCTTGACACCTTTGCTCAAAAACTTCAACTGGAAAAGATGTAGAGAAGGGTCAGTAAAAGTCCAGGGGAAGAGAGAACCTGTCATATGAATGAAACACTGGCTTGTTTAGCTCAGTGAAATGAAAAACGCAGTATATCATGACTCTTTCCCTGCACATATACTGATGTCTTTCAAACTGAGTAGCAGGAGACAGGGATGTGTGCATCTATGTCTTAGCTCAACAAGCAGTCAGGATGTGTCTGGATTGTTTATCCTGATCCTAGAGAAGGAATATTAATTCCCGTTGTTCAGATGTATCTCAGACAGTTTACAATTGATTGCCTTGAGAACTACTCAGCCACACTGCCTCATCAGTTATCGTTAACCTTTGCCAAGCAGACCTAAAATAAGCTCCAATTTATATAAAAATAGCCAACAGGTCCTTCTTTTTCAAGGGTGCCAAGGTGCAGTTAGGACTTGGTTTCCAAAATTACTTATTATCTTAAACTCATTATCAAAACTCTCCTCAAATAAATAGGCCAAATTTTAATGGGAATTAATCAGGGAAAAAAATTATTAGAAGAAAAAATGTATTGATTATATTTAGAAGCACCAGTTGCCTACTTAACGTTGATATGATTCATTGGTTGCTGTCAGTGATTGTTAGATTCAAGGGGTTTATTTTAGGTGATTATAGTGTTAAAAGGACAAAATCTGAATTAAATCTGAAGTTGTGGGACCTGTCCACGTACACTTAGGGCTAAAGCTACAAAGAGGTTTACATGTCTCAATCCTATTCAAGTGCATGCTTTGCACTGCATGAATACATCAATGCGAGCCTCAAAACTGAAACACAGACCTCAAGAGTGTGTGAAACCATGTGCTCTGGGTTAATGGTGTTGGAGGGGTGACGGTGCCAAGCTTATGGTATGTGGAGAGGCCTGATGCCCTCTGTGGATGGGCTGCTTCACCAAAAAGAGACAAAAGCCCAGGAGTATAGGAGAGGGAGACGAGCCCACATTGAGAGTAGACTGAATAGCTTTATAGGTCTGCAAAAAGGAGTTAGGGACTTCTGTGCTTTTGTGGATCTGGAGCCTGAAGTTTTCCAGGAGCAGACTGATGCCTCTGTACCAGGATTCAAGTGTGATGCACAGGGAAAAGCTCATGAGACAGGCTGGTGAGGAAAAAAGACACAAAGCAGAAGTAAAACTCTGCTTTGGCACCCCTGAGACTTGACAAAACCAGGGCATAAGTTACAGCTCCAGGTATAAGCAGTTGCTGCTTTCAGAGTATTTCTACACACCATCATGTTAACATTATCACAGTTCTATTTAAAATATACTTATTCTTGCATTCAAGAATTATGTCCACTTTTGACAGAAAGTATTAGAAGAGATAATGTTGAAAACCTTCAAAAACAGTGACAGTGTGCAGTTTACTACTGTACTTAGGATGAGAGCATTTTCGTGGGTTTAATGCACCAGATCTATGACACGTCCATGCCTGGATAAGCATTCCCTAGAATGGATCCATATCAGAAGAGCTGCACATTTTAAAATACTTCTGTTGTGTGTTTCAGATTCTGGACTGAACTCAATTTATAAACAATGGGCCAGATTCAGCTAACATTATGCTATTACAAGTCTGCAGATTTTGATGAGGTTGCACTCATGTAAAGGAGGTGTAGTTTTCTCCCAGTAAACAATAAAATAACGATTTTTGGAAAATACTATGATGCACGACTGAATACAACCCAGAATTAAACATGTACGCTTCCCTCCTTTCAGAGTGAACACTGGCATTTTCTCTTGGTTTCTGCCTGCTTTCTCCTTCTATAAATTGAGTTAGTGCTCAGGCAAATTCTTAATTTATTGTTCTTTTAGTATTCCACCTACAGTCAGCCATTACACAGTCTATGCCACTGGAGCTTTATCCTCTTTGCCATATTTTTGTTCCTGAGTGTATCTGATTTGGTCTGTGCTTTTAGATGCTTTCCTTCTCCTACGGAAATCATATTTTCTCATCTAAATGTATTCTGCACTACTTATTTCTGCCTCTATGCACTTTTTAGATTATGCTTGTTGTTACAATATTATCAGACCAGATCAATAGATTTCTCCTTATTTCTATTGTGGATTTAGTCAGAGTTCACACAGATATAACAGTACAGAAACTGTAATAGAACATTTTAAGGTGCTAGAATCAGACTTTTTCCTGCAAGACAGCATTTGTGTGTATGTGAATATGTTTTAATAAGTGTTTCTCGTCCTTACAAAAGTGCTGTGAATACAAAACGTCCCTGCAGTTCTGCAGGGCTCATCTTGGGAACTTTGCTGGTTGCTTGTGTTGCCTCTTGTGCATTAATGTTATTCACTGTTAGACACAACCAGTTTAAACCTCACTAACCTAAATCTCTAAACTACATAGCTAGAAAATGTTACTCCCTGCCTTGGAAAAATTACAGATCATTGATACCACCTAATATTTAATGATTTTATCAATACAAACAGGTTTTCACATATGATCTGAACCATCCAGGCTCAAATATTTGGCCAACCTCTTCTCAGTGGTTTGTGGGGATAGGACAAGGGGCAATGGCCACAAGATAGAGCACAGGAAGTTCCGCACCAGCATGCAAAAGAACTTTTTCATGGTGACGGTGACGGAGCACTGGAACAGGCTGCCCAGGGAGGTTGTGGAGTCTCCCTCTCTGGAGATATTCAAGGCACGTCTGGACGCCTACCTGGGCAGCCTGCTCTAAGGAGCCTGCTTTGGCAGTGGGGTTGGACCCGATGATCTTTCGAGGTCCCTTCCAACCCCTTCGATTCTGTGATTCTGTGATTCTGTGTGATTCTGTGAAATATACCAGGTACATGAAATCAGCAGGCAGAAATAGAATGAAGAGGAAGCTGAAAGACTTCCAAAGTTCAGCTAAAAGCATTCTGTGTTTCATCCTGACTTACATGCATGTAAAAATAGGTGACTTTGGCTACTGGTCCCCCTCTTGCTGGCACAGCTTTCACGAACTGATATTGCTGTATGTTTTAATGTTGAGTTACAGAATAAAAGACATTCATAAAAGAGAGAGGCAGTTCATCCATGTCTAACTGCCCGAATAGTCATAAATATAGCATTAAGGAAATGCCACTTCCTCATTTAGAGACTTTTCTTTGAATTATATAGGTTTCAAATGAGTTCCTCAAAAGCATCTCAAAATAACTGCTGGGAGTAATTAAAATATTTATTAACAAGGGGTGAATCACAGTAGACTTCAGTGAAACTGTTCTGATGCAATCATTTCATTTTCTTCCTAGTTTCCCTCATATGCAGCACATATTATGACTTTTCCAGGATGCACAAACTTCCTTCAGTTGTGTTAGCCAAATTATTTCTAAGTAATTAAAAAAAATGCTGCTAAAAATCATTTTCCTATTCTGAATATTTCATCTGTACTGAACATTTTATTCTCTCACTCTTTATTCACAGAAAAAAAAAAAAGCTAGTACCCTTAACTCATAACATACTCTTTAAACGCAATGCTTAACAAATATTTTGGGGTGTACATACTTTTCCTTCACTGATCACTTCAACAGTGAAATTGTTAGCAGAAAATTTTAATCAGAATATCCTCAGCAATCTTGGTCCATCAATGTTGTTCTTACTGTTTACGTTTTTACACTTGGTTGAGTAACTTACAAAGTTCTTCGCTGTTTTCTGTCTCAGAAGCAAACAGGAACAATGCTATCATAATACTATACAACTTCAGCCCTAACAGTTATTTAAACATTTACAAATGGGAATGCAGTTGTTACTAGGGCTGCCAACCATATCAACGAAAACACATTAATTTTGGGCAGCCCTCACTTCACAAGAAGAAACCACTTCACACAAAAACACTACTACTGAGTTTTAACCATTCAAACGGGTATGATTAGTTAAACTGTGGAGACAATCTACGCAGCAGAGATGAAGATGATCTGGAAATACAAATGTTCTGCTGTGATGAAGTCAGACAGAATGGCTTTAGGCATTGTGCTCTCCCTTACTGGGCAATAAAAGAAGTAAATGTTCTGGTTTGATTATCTATTACCATCACATGGCACAGTGTCACTAGCTGACACATTTTAAACCAAAATAAATAAAAGGAACGCAGTATGACACCCATACACAATACAGATTGACATTGAAAATATTTATCTGTCATTTCCCTTCACCGAAGTCAGAGGAAAAAACAAACAAACAAACAAACCCTAACACGCTATCTTTAAGAAGCTTGTCAAGTAGTTGGTTTGAAAGGAGATGCAATATTTGCACGGGTATACTTTTACCAGAGAACCCAGACTTCTGAAGAAAGGATGGAAATCTTTCCAAACGTTTTATATTTATTTATTATTTTATTATTATTTTTTACGTACAGGTGGGACAGTCTGATTTTGATAACCCAGGAAGAGCTCCTCAATAACACACTGGCAGGTAGCTAGATGCTGTCCCGAGATGTCTGGGATGCCCATTACACTGTTCACCTCTTCCTGAAGGAGACAACCAACCCTCTCCCTAGCAGTTCCTTCTTTCCCCTGGCTGCAGAGGCAGATAGGGTTTTGCTTGCCCCACTGTACAGTGCTATAACTGCGCTGATAGGTGGGACAACCCAGGCAGTGAGGGGTGGAAGCTCCTTCGGAAACAGAAAACACAGCATTAATGAACAAAAACAGCATCAGGAGGGCACGCTCGTGGGTTAAGTAAACATTCAGGAATGTATATAGAGAAAAGTTTATTATTAGTCTGTTTATTATGTTAAAAGCTATTTACAATAAGAATTCATTATAGTCCTGGGAAAGTCAATAGGTATATCAAGCATGCTAAGTTTGGATCAAAAAAGGAGGAATTAAATGCTGTTTTGTTTAGTAATAGCCAAAATACTAGGAGGACAGCACCTTACACATGATTCAACTCAGCAAGAAAAGTTAGTTATTATACCAGAGTCTGTTGACAGTTTGAAAATACAAATGCTGGACTTTAATTTCAGTATAAGGATATATATGAAAGGATGGAAGTACCAGGGTAAAAATACATGAACAACGAGAAGAACTCTGTGTGTAGCCCTGGGAGAAAGCCAACACCCACGTGTTTTTTTTGGGTAGAGTGCTTGTAGCAATGACCGACTTACTGCTGAACACAAGGGAGATTCCTGCAGTTCATGCACAGTGCGACTGGGAAAACAGGACTTTACACAGTAGAGTCGTGACTCTGTGCATCTCCTTTGCAAATAAACAGGACTGGACCAAAATCCAAATTCATTAATTTCCCTTTCTCACCAAAAAGATAACAAGACCCTGTATGTTATCAAACTGCAGGAATCACATCACAGTAATATCCACACATGCGCTGTTACAGCTTTAATAATTAATTAATTAATATTCACAAAATTAATTACATTATTTAGTATTTACAAAATTGATTCTGTCTGGAATAAACATTATTAAGTACCAGATGGATGGAAAAGATGAAAAGAAACATGCTCAAAGGCTCAAGGGCTGCTTATACATTGGTAGATTTTTGTTATGCATGAAATATGTTTTAGTAAACCCTTTAATTTTTACTTCAACTTTTTGAGATTTAAGCCAGTGTTGACATAAAAGTAGCTGACACCCTGTGGATGCAGAACAAGGAAAGATAGTGTTATCTATACTTACAATAGAAAAAAGAGTAAACAAACGAGTTCCTAATTGCCTGTATATTGAACTCAAGGGCTGAATCAGCTCATTCCTAGAGCTGCGCTACCATCTCAGTGTTTCCAATCCAGGAAAACATCAGTGCGTAATTGACTAAAGTGTCTGGTTAAATTCCCAGATTTGCTCATTTCTTGCTCGTACAAGAGCCAGAATACACCAACAACAGGACCATTTAAAGATTTCACTATCGTTATTTTTAGAAACAAAATGAATTAAAAAAGAGGCGGTCTGCTCCGAAACAGCAAACCTCTTCAGCTTAATGCATTAGCTGTGGGTAGCAGGTGAAAACACCTCTTTCCTTCAGAATCACTGACTGCCATTTCAGACTGCAAAAAATAGAAAGCAGTAAAATGTCAGCTGACACAATGAATATCTGTATAAAGGCAATGATACAACTTGGCTAAAGCAAGGGAGATGTATGTGATAGCTGAGGGCAGTGGAGCTGTCAGCCTGCTATGCAGATTTTATTGTATTTCCCGTAAAAAATAGGAACACTGTTTATATGCACTACTGATGCGATGTTTTTGCATTTTTAATGCTCACCTTCCTATCAGCACTTTATTTTGTCACTGACATAAATTGGCAGTATTAGCAGCCGCAGAATGAAAGCATGCAACAGGACACGCTGACTTTGAGAACTGCTATCTGCCTGTCTACTTGTTCAATTAAATCAGCAGGATGAAAATGTTAAAGCCAACTTGATTAAAAAGAAACTTTTTTATATTAAAAAGAAGTACATTCATCAAACTGGCCTATCTGTCCAATTTTGATTGTGGCAGTTTTGGTGAAGAAGCAACGCGAAACTCCATGGGCTTCTGAGGATATCTGACGTACACAAGTGCACATCATTTGCATCCCCATAAACATGGAATAAACACATTTCTTTCTTGCATCTGGGCTCTTCTGGTAGTTTTGGACTATTATGTGATCTCTGTCTACCAATATAATCTGGCTGGCACTAATTCAAAGACTGTGCTTCTGCCAAAAAGTTTTCCTTATGACATAAGTACTTCATATTTTTCCCTTCTGTACTCCCACGCATATTTGCATCCATCCTTGATAGCCTGTGGGCTGTCGGTCCTTACAAAACACTCAGAAAGTTTGCAGAAAATCAACTATTTTAGCTCCGGAAAAACTATTTCAGAATATTTTTATTGTCTTAAAAGTATTCTAATATTCACACTGTCCTTGGCAGGTGGTTTGCTGATGTTACTCTTATTGGAAGTACAGATAATCACAAGAGCTCACCAAAAAGTGGATGAGGATAAAAACAGCACTCAAATGTCAAATAACTTTTGTAAATTGGGGGCACCAATAAACACCATGGTGAAATCAGGATACATTTCACTAGTATGCAGTGCTGATTTGACAACAGACATGAATAGAGAGGCTACTAATAAATTATGGAAATCCCTTCAAACCGATACCAGTACAAGTTCTCCCTTTGTCTTTCATAAAATAAATGATAACATTTTAAGCAGGATAGAAAATAAGTGGCGATGACTACTATGAGATTTCCCTGTTGACTCTTCATGGAGAAAAAAAAAACGAATTTCAAATGAAAGTAAAAAGAAAATTCTATCTCATAGACACTGTTTACTTAGAGTCTGTAAAATTTAATATAATTTTAGCTATATCTATAACCTTTGCATCGTCGCTTTGATGTTTGCCACTTGAAAGTATACCTTAATTAAAGCAAAATAGTTGTGTTTTTTTTTTTCTGAAATCTCTAAAGAAGTCATGGAAGCCTATTTTTTCTGAAGTATAAATATTACAAGTATGAGAAAGCCTGTCCAAATCTAGGAATATAAATGATTGTGATATAAATTAATTTAGAAAGTGGATGAGCAGTTTTTTTTTCTAGAGTGAACAAAATAACGAGTACTTACTGTATAAAGATTTCTTAGGATTTTTTCAGTGACTCTTTATAAAATAATTCTAGTCCACAATACAGTGTCTTTCAGCATGTTACTTATAGCTCATTTAGTGCTCAAGGTTTTGTTTTTTTCAGAGCTCTCAGAATCTGGCATCCAAACACTAGCTTGCAACCTTGCAATGCAGTAACCAATCTCCCATCTTTCAAGAAAAAGAACATTTTCACTCTACTGGAGACTTGACACAAGATGATTCATGAACCGAATGCTTTGTAACTGTTGGCAACCAGATTAAAAAAAAATAATAATAATCTGAACCTTCTAGTAGGTTGTTGACTACTTAATATGAATTTAAGTTTTCCTACTCCAAACCTTTTTTCCTTTCCTCTTTACACTTGCCTCTTTCCTCTCCCATCCCCTTATCCTTATCCTCTCTCCCCCTCTCTACACCTTCCTTTCCCTTTCCCTTTTTTTTTTTTTTTTTGTTCTCTGTTATTTTCAAAAAAACCTGAAGTTCAAAATTTGAGACATCATGCAGTGAGGGCAATGTCAAGACACTTGACTCAAGTGGATGGTGGGTAACATCTGACTTCCCAGGAATGGCGCCCCATGACAGATTTACCCAGGATACTCTGCTGGATTTTAGTCCTACTGTATTGCATTCAGAATAGAGTACACAAGCCCTGGACTCCTCCTGAGCATATATTTATTGGTGACAACTTCTAAAGCAGAAAGATCTGATTTCATGTTGTGGTTACAGCTTGCATATTCTTAATACTTTTGATCATTGAAAAACTCCTTCACAGCCCAAAATACAAAATATTGCTGGACATTCAAGAGGCAAAAGCTTCCAAGGAAAGAAATATTACACACTATAATAAACATCTGAAATGTAGCCAGTCTTGCATTTTGTTGTATGGATAATAACTCTGAATACATGCTGCATGACTACCGCATTTTC
The DNA here is from genome assembly GCF_013377495.2 of Cygnus atratus. Lineage (NCBI taxonomy): Eukaryota > Metazoa > Chordata > Aves > Anseriformes > Anatidae > Cygnus > Cygnus atratus. The sequence goes on along the minus strand of NC_066362.1, from coordinate 138,777,224 downwards.
TTTTTCGGAATGACATAGAAAAGAAAAAGAAAACATCTATTACTTGTTCTGAGAGCGTAAGTCCTTAGGACCAGGCTCACCCTGCTGAATATTAGGCACTTAACATGAGTGAGACACAGAATTGCTCTAGGCCAGTGGAGAAAGACAAGCCACTCCGTGGGGCCATTTAGACCTTAGGCAAGCTGAATCCTCTGGAGGTGAACTTCTCTTTCCATTGACTGCGTAAGCAATCTAAGACAAATGAACTTGTAATTTAGGCACCTTATATGAACCTCCTGATTCAGTTTCCCCAAGAAAGTTAACTCAGCTTGAACTAAATAACATTGAAACAAAGCCACCTCTGAGCTAAGTACTACAGAATGTGAACTGAATGTCTATTGCAAATGCAGTTTTATTCCTGCTGCATTTCCACCATGTAATAGCAAGCAATGCTTGACCATTTCAGCCCCTTAATGTATTTCTAGAGCTGAAAAGTTAGTAAATTGGATCATCTATTATCTACTTACCACTCAAGAAAGTAACTAGAAAGATAACTAGCCTCTTCTGGTAGACCATGTGCCTCTACAAAATTTTCATGCAACACATCTACTTCCAGAAATAAAGTAAGAAATAATGCAACTTCTCCATCTAGAATTGTTTCCAGCAGTTATAGCTGCCAGACAGACTCACAGATTACTGGACAAGCATTTGTGTGCTGTCATCTCACAAATACAATCTATATTTTCATTCTAAGACAGTAAATAATTAGTTCGTACAAACAATCATTAGCTTATTTTTGTTAGACTATCTGAAGCTGTACTTTTGTATTTACTAGAAACCCTTCCTTTCATTTACTGCAGGGAAAAAGGGTAAGTGAATAAACAGTTCAGTGATAAAATAATTAACATCATAGAATAAATTAAGATTCACAACCAGATCGTATTTCCAACCTAGGTTTCTCTCTATTTCCAGAGAGAAATTAACTCTTGGTCTGGAGGACTTATTAATCAAAAAGCCACGCACGGATTTCCATAGTAGAGGCATAACTGGGGGAAAAAATAAACTGCCTGCCAAGCAATTCATTACAGTAGGTGTTAATATGTACAGGTGAATGGATTTCTAACACGAAAATCAATTCTCCTGGTGCTAGCATATTTCTGCACTCTGGGGGCTCTGGCAGATCTTGGTGGATCTACTCCTGTGTTTCACAACACCTTGTAACAGTGCCTTTGGCTGGCCTGGAAGGTAATTCACGTGTCCCTTTGCTACCTGTAGGCAAGATTCAGTTTTCATGACACAAAAAACTACTCCTCTTGTACATCTAAGACTTCTGCAGAAGACTGCCAGATGGGGCACTTGACCATCAGACAACCCACTCCCTTCCTGGGACTGTACCTAGAGGCCAGAGGGAATACATGCAGGGCCTAAAGGGATGCTAGACGCCTGTAATTGAGCAAGGGACTTCAACTCTGTCCATCTATTGCAAAATTAATACAGACTAAAATGAACAAACAAAAAGGAAAAGACATGAGCAAAAGTTGCAGATACATTAGACTCAAATAGCTGAGTTACAAGTAGCAGGCAAAAGCACAGGCCACAAAGTTTGATGTCAACCAAATTTTATGTCTCCTGTATAACTTCTCCCACTTTCTGTTCTATTTTGCCTACTTAAGAGTACTGGGTCTGGCTGGGATGGAGTTCCCTTTCCCTGCAGCAGCCCATACAGCACTGTGCTCTGCACGTGTAGCTAGAACAGTGCTGGCATCACTCCAGTGTTGTGTCTACCGCTGAGCAGTGCTGGGACAACGTTAGGACTCCCTCCAAGCCCCCCAGAGCCAGCAGGCTGGGGGTGGGCCAGAGGTGGGGAGGGGACATCACCAGGGCAGCTGACCCAAACCAACCCAAGGGATATTCCTTACCTTGTGGTGTCACACTCAACAAGAAAAGGTGGGAAAGGGGAAGGAGAGGGGGAACTCTTGTTATGAAGACGTCTGTCCTCCCAAACAAGCACTGTGCGTATTGAGGCCCTGCTTCCCAGGACGTGGCCGAGCATCACTCATTGATGGGAAGTAGAGAGTAATTTCTTTTCTCTCTCTCAGTGCTTCCGTGTGGCCTTTGCTTGTTTTTATTTATTTATTTTTATTTTTCCCCATTTTCCTTTTCCCTTTAATGAAATTATCCTTACCTCAAACCATAAGTTTTTGTTTGTTTGTTTGTTTGTTTTTCTTTTCAGCGTACTTTCTTCTCCCCCTTTTCTTCTGAGGAGAGGGAGTGAGAGAGCAGTTATGGTGGAGTTCTGCTGCCCAGCAAGTTAAAACCACCACACTTAGTCATAGAAAAAGCTCCTGCTGTTTCTCTATCAGGGTTTCATTTTTTTTCTTTATATATAAGTCAAAAGAGAAATGAGATAAAAGATGACAAGAAATACTTAACTGATTCAACACTTTTTCATTACGTCTGTGATGTTCACTTGCAACTTTTCTACACAGACATCCCCAGAATAACTTATCAGAATGGGAAACTGAGCTCCCAAAGCTGTAAACTCCAAATAAATAATTCTTGACAATATATGCACTGATAGGATATACATTTGCTTTCCTGAATAGCTCATTGCCAAAGTCTTCTGAGAGGGCAGTGCCTTCTCTGAATGCCTATGCCTTGAATAGGTAGGCCTATCAGTTCCTAATATCTCTATGACATACAGCAAATGACCAGCTATAAATAATATCTTCAAGAAGAATACATCTTCCCTGGTGCAAAATTCTTCTTCTAGAATTATATACCTGGCCTCTTTGCTTGTGAAACTGTGGTCTTCTGTTTTAAGCACCCTGGCTTTTTCCAAGTGTGAAGAGGAATCAAAATATAAACTTTATTGGATTGATATAACAGTTGGTAACTATTTTATGACCTAAAACACATAAAAAGCATGAGTTCAATTATTCAAGCATATGTATATCTAGAGAATACAGGAGTGTTTATATCCTATTCATCTCTGGCATCCAGAAGTAATCTTTGAAAAGCCACAAAACAGAGCCAAAAAGAACAGCAGGAAAAGATTCAGTCATTCTAGTTAATTGTACATAGAACTAATTATGCAAATTAATATCAGAAATGTATCTGTCAGGCATCACTCATTTTACATAGTCATTAAAATCTGATAAATGAAGTATTGGATGGATTGGAGAAAAGCTTTTAAACAGAAGGGCAAAATTATACTCTATGAAAACTGTTGTCCAACTAAGGCAACTTTACATATGATGATTTTTTTTTGAAAGTAATTAATGAAGAGCTCTTGAAGGAACTTTTGGAATTTAAAAAAGGCAATATGATTTAGTACTGGGACAAAGTATGACCAATACTATATCAACTCTGTGCCTCCTCATGAGGAAGTCCAGTGAGGAGAGAGAAAAAGAAGCAATCCTATGGGAGTGACCTTTAGAAACCATGAAAAGGCACTCCAACCAGTTGTTCCTGAGTATCTTAGCTTGGGGGAATTTGTTCAGGATAAACACAGTGGAAAGATTTGTCTGTGCTACAGAAGTCAAGCATAAGAGCAGCCATCTATAGGCAAAACTGCAGTACAGACTGCACAAGATTCTGGCTTGCAACAGGTTCAGCTCTGAGTTGACTTCTGCTGGTGGCTGCCAGGAGACTGGGACTAAGAGGGAAGGAAGAAGAGAAGGACAGAAAGTAAGAACTTCAGCAGGATTCAGGCCATAGTAGCAAAGGAAATAAGAAGTTCCACGCTGAGTGCGAGAGCTTATAAGACTGCCAGTAATTTAACTGCTGTGGATGAGGGCTAATTCAGGCAACAAGCTGAAAATAATGCTGCCTGTTTGATACAGTAATATCAGTATAATTGTAATTACACTACAGCCACAGTATGTCTGCTGCTGTATGACACCACGAATAGCTGCTGCTGCCCAACACTGCATATGCTTGACACAGATAGGGGGGCTTTCACCAGTTCTCTGGAGACAAGGGCTTAAAGCAAGTTGCTCCATCTGAAAACAAATCGTGAATGAATATACACAGAACATACACCCCAGAGTACAGGGCAGTTCTGGAAAAGCACCCCAGGACAAGTCTGACATGTGTCAGACCCCCTAACCACCTCTGTGCTTCTGCCCCCTTGCACAAGGTTCCCATTATGTCTGTAGTGCGCAGAGCAGGCCTGCAGAGAACTGCATAAACTGAACATTGATGTAAAATATGCTTCGCATCAGTAGCCAGAAACAGCAACTGTAAACACTGAATCTGAATTGTACCTTTGTTTACAAACATGCAAAGAAAACCGGGACCAGCCTAAATATGAGGATTAAGTTAGGAGCTAGGATACACTTGTACCTCCCTGTGAAAACAGGTTAACATAGGAAGTAAGTCTTGCAGTACTGATGCTGAGTGAGTTTTTTCAAGCATCTGTAGATCAAACTGAATGCTTCAGGCAAACCAGAGAGACAAATTCACGCTAGTGTTCATCACCCTCTTGTAAATAGTACCAGGGAAAACCAAACCAAACAAACAAACAAGCAAATACAAACAAACCTGGAGGCAGGATTTGCTATGTTTTATTCATTAACTACAATTGCTACGATTTCTTTGTGGTAAGCTACCCCAGCAGGGACATAAGGCAAAATTAATACAGCTACACAAAACATAAAATGATTTTGATAGAGCTGTGCAAAGTACATGATCACAAGCAATCTGCTTTTAAGTAAAAATATAAATTTACTAACACAGACATGATTAATAGACATGATTAGAAAACTCTGTAAAATTCTAAGTGAGCGTTTTTCTGCTCAGATTAGCCATGCTAAATATAAGACAATTTTGCCCTTTCTCCCTACTTTGTCTTTCTTCAAAACTCAGAAGTTAACTCAGTATCTGTTAATGCAGAAAAAAATTATGAGGAAATGTAGTTCACTTCTGTTGTGGGACATAAAAAGACAACAATGGAATTAACTGCTTTTTATTATCAACTCAACACGAGAACCAAAAAATACCAACACTTTGGAAATGTCAAGACAGTACTTCAGAGCTCCACTTTGCCTTTTTCTACTGTCTATGTGTAGGGAAATTAGCTCAGACTTACAAAAGCTTCATAGAGTCACCGGACGGTTGAGTTTGGCAGGGCCCTCTGGAGGCATCAGCCCCAAGCCCTGCTCCAGCAGGGCCACCCAGCGCAGGCTGCCCAGGACCATCTCCAGGCGGCTTTTGGAGATCCCCAACGAGGAGACCCCACAGCCTCCCTGGGCAGCCTGTGCCAGGGCTCTGTCACCCACATAGAACAGAAGTGCTCCTGGTGCTCAGAGGGAGCCTCCGGTGGGCCAGTTTGTGCCCAGGTGTCCAGGCATTGGGCACCACTGAAAAGAGCCTGGCTCTGTCCTCTTTGCACCTTCCCTTCAGGTGTTTATAGACACTAACGACAACAGCCTTTCCTCATAGTAGAGGTGCTCCAGTCCCTTCATCATCTTCATGACCTTTTCTTGGATTGTTTACAGTAGCCATGTGTCCCTCCTGTACTGGGGAGCCCAGAACTGGACACAGTGCTCCAGGTGTAATCTCAACAGTGCTGAGTAGAGGGGAAGGACCGCCTCCCTTAACCTGTTGACAGTGCTTTGCCTAATGCAGCCCATGTTCAACTTTGCATCCACCAAGAGCCCCAAGTCTTCTTCTGCCAAGCTACTTTCCAGCTGAGTGGCCCTCAGCATGTCCTGGGGCCTGTGGTTTTTTCCTCCTTAGGTGCAGGACTTTGCACTTTTTCTTACTGAACTTCATGAGATTCCTCTCATCCCATTTCTCCAGCCTGTTGAGGTCCCTCTGGATGGCAGCGTGACCCTCTGATGAATCAGCTACTCCTCCCAGGTTTGTGTCCCCAGCAAACTTGCTGAGGGTTCATTCTGCCCCATCATCTGATTACTAATGATAAAGTTAAACAGGATTGGATCCAGTAAGACCCCTGGGGTACGCTGCTAGTTACCAGCCTCCAACTAGACTTTTCACAACTGACCACTACCCTCTGGACACAGCCATTCAGCCAGCTTTCAAACTACCTCACTGTCTGCTCATCCAGCCCACACGTCAACAGCTTGTCTAGAAGAATCTTACGGGATCTTTGAGGTTCTTCCCTGTATATCACCTCCACGTGAGAAGAACAGTGATTTTCAGCAGCACGTGCTCTACTGCAGACAGCTTCTTTGTGTTGCTTCTCCTATTCTCTGCAACTGAACTTCAGTCCACTTCCTCTCCCCTACCCAAACTTGTGCAGGAGACTGAGAGCCACACAAGTCTTGCTCTGCCTCCTTCTCTGTACCAGTACCAATATGTATGGGAGACTGCCCATGCCAGCAGTACACCAACATACAGACCAACAAGCAACCCCTCTTGAATCTCCAACCTGAATTAATCCAACTAACTATAAACTGACCAGTAGAGAGGATGCTAATGAGACAACAGTCAATGTCATCTGCCACTTCAAACATTTTAAATGCGATCAAAGTAAGAGAAGTGGAAAGCTAGACTTTGAACTGTTCCCAGTACAAGAAACAAGGAAAGCAAAAAGAGAGGTGTTACTTTTTTTATCCAGTAGGACATCCAGCAGGGATGATAGCTAGCTTTAGTTGTAGAAGTCTGAATTCAGGTCTCTCAGACAAATGTCCCTGACAGGGGTATTCTGAAAGGTATTTTGGAACACCTTTAAGCCACTCCATCTTCTTGTTCTTCTATTAGATTTAAAATACTCAAATACTTGTGGAGCCATTAGGAACTAAATGTGAAGTTAATTCTGTCACCAGGTGATTAAGATATTCACTTACAAAATGAGCTCCAATTCCAGATCCAGTGAACGCTCAGGTGTTACATACAAAGTACAACATCATCAAATAGGAGAGACCTGCAGGAACCCACATGTGAGTAAGCTCATGGTTAAGTCCTCCAAAAGGTCTATGAGTCAAATCCCATTTCAATGAAGAAAGAAACTGATCCTCAGATGTCCATGCCTAAGAGTGCCACTAAAAGACTATAAAGTAAAATGAAACCTCTGCTGTTTCATTATTGGGAGTTAAATGTTCTTTTTTCCTAAACTAATGAGTGCTTTCTGAATCAATCTCACTTTTTACACACACACGCACACAAAAAGACAACTCTAATTTCAATCTATTTAGAGAAGAAAAAAAATGCTCCAAATGAAACCTATAGAGACTGAACAGAAAATTAGAAAGAAAGCTAACCCAACTGGTTTACAAGTCAAAGGATATATTACAGAAGACTGTGATCTTTACTGGCCTTACTTTCAAATCCCATAAAGAGCAATGTTCCACATCTGCTGGAAAACAATGACATCAAAGAAGGAATTAGCTGGAAAAAAACATGCTGTGACACCTTCCTCTAACTGGAAGGTCCTCTGAGTTTATTCATATATTACCACATATGAGATAGTGCTAGTTCATGGCCTGCACTTGCCTCTCCCCAGTGTCAGGAGACAGACGACAATTACTGCCTTGCCAAACTGAGATCCTCTGTGGAAAGGAAAGTAACAGACTAAGTCTCTTACTCTGGGGATTCTACATGATTTTCTGGAGCCATGCAAAGCTAAGTGCTCTCCATCTCCCAGCTGTTGTAGTAAAATATAGTACTTCAGGAATCTCAAACAGGTTCTCCAAGGAAAAAAAAATATATCAGTTTCCTATCAGCCACAGAAATGTTACCTCACTGCTTGTTTTCCAATGACAAAAAGTCCCAAGCATGGGTCTTGCATAATCTTGCAGCTCATTCTCTCTTGCTTACGGATTTAATTATAACTGAATAAGTGATTGCCTAGATAATTTAAGATACAACAGGAAAAAAATAATACACAATAATGTAATTGAATTTCCCAGTGTGAATCTGCGCTCTTTGTTTAAAATTATATGCCAAACACTAACCTTCTCTCTAACATCATGAACTACCAATGTGGAAAAACTGCAAAGGATGTACAGTTTTTCCGAGTGCTGTCTGCTTGAAACTTTAATTTGTGTGGTATGATGGTCTGGGGTAGCTGTTTGTTACTCTGGTGAAGCTACAAAGTTGTTACAGCAACAGGCCAGAACCTTCTTGAAAAGAAAATAAATAAATAAGGAAAGAAAAACAACAAAACCAAACAGAAAGAGTTTACATAACATGCATGTCTCAAGAATCTGTTTTGATTGAACAGGGATGGGAAATGGACACTGCCCCATTCTGATACTTGCACAGAGGGCTGAATTTCTCACTTCACTCAGCTTAGGGCTTTAGCACCCATTAGACTCCATAACCAAATGTGTACGTCCTACTTAAAACTAGGATAAAATCCTAGCTGGTCAAGAGAAGTAGACAAAAACAGATGGGGATATTAACTTTTTCCTGACCATTTCCAAACAGCTCTGAAATTGTTTAACTTTTCCTCTCAACCTGATACTCATCCCTTCACCCTGTTTTCTGGCTTTTTTGATCAACAACAGCAGCAACTGTAATATAAGTGATTTGAAAGGATTAATGAAGTGAGAGAGTTGATCTGACTTGCATTGAGCTAGGAAGCAAGGAAACTATTGAACTGCAAACAAAAATGTCAGAATCTTTGTCTCTGTTTATTGCTGTGCTCTTCTGACTCCTCCTCACTTACATTTGCTTGATTGTGAAACACTCACCAAAACTGATCATTTGTAACCATTTTCTCTTTCCAGCAAGAATAATTACTATCTGGAAATTTCAAGCAAAGGGTTTTAACACTTAATATAAAACAGACACAAACACCGATAATGGAGATTTCCTCATCACTGACCTGTTTTTAATATTTACATAATCTGCATTTGTTATCCTTGCTCTTTTTTTCTAGTTTAGTACGAAAATGGAAAAAAAAATATTTAGCAGTGCACAACATGGAAAAAATATATATGAATTTTAATAACTGGCATCTTGAAAAGAATAGAGAATTTAGAGGACGGTTTATAAATGCATGCATTCCAACCATCCATAGCAGCATTGGTAATGGGGAAAGACACGCATCACCTTGATGTAGCATAAAGTACGTTATTGAAGACTGGCTTATAAAGACCCAAAACAACCTGTAGAAATGTTCATGTCTTGGTGCATGGCATGCAGCATATGGCAATCTCTGGTTTACCCTGTCAAATCTGTACATGTAGATACAGAAAGGGTAACATCAATTTATGACAACTACATTATTCATATACAGCAAATCTAAGTTTCTAAAGCCTTCAGGGCTCAACAGTATGTCAAACTTAGTTACATTCTCATGTTTAGTGGCCATTAAATGTGTATCCTAATTATGTAAATACCTACATTTTACATAAAACTCCTCAAGGACTACTGGCAGGAAAGGGGAAACACCTTTTGCATACACAAAACCACAGTGTAGGGTCCCCAGTCTTTCATGTCTTTCTAACCCAGGATTAGCAAAGGGCTGGAGGAAGAGATGAAGTGATTGAGCTGCCATGAACAGAGCAATGACTTCCCAATCATGCTGTTCACCCACTTACAAAGTTGAGATAGGGTGTAAACGTAACTTCTTGCACCACGCAGGAAACTAAAATGTAGAAAATGCATCCGGTTCAGCCCAGAAATAAATTAGCCACTGTACATTCAGCTACATGTGAGTGTGCTGAAGATGACTAAGCCAGCTGAGTATTATTCATGTCTGTGAAACCTGCTCTCAGCATTCACAGCTGATAAGCATATAGTGCATGGCCTTTTGGCTGTCTATATTTGTACCACTCTGCTTAGAGGGCTTTGCATTTGCTTAGCATTGGTCAGATCATTACATTAGGCATCAGTGCTTCCCGGTAAAGCAGAACGATTGCCTGAAGCACTTTTAATCAGTTTGTAACTGGAAATGTTCCATACAGGTCAATGGCTATCAGCTATTGGAGTGTGTATAATGTAATTAGCATGGGCTACAATTGCTATTTTTTACTTAAATGAGAGACTTCTTCACTTAAGTCCACAGATTTATCTGAAAAGATACTGAACGGTCTCTTAAACCTAAGCTGTAGTAGTGGCACAGTCCACAGAGGCTTCATTCTACAAACCATGAAATTTGGACTGTTTAAAGATATCCATTATGCATAAGTACTACTGGAAGGGGAAGCAGAAAGGGATGTTTGTTCTTCTTGAAGTCATTACCCTGCTGCCCTTCCTCTGCAGAATTTAGGAGTTGCCTTTCTCTTTTTAATCAATATAAAACATTTATTGATGAATGCATGTTGGAGAGCATGAAAGATGTTATTACTGTTAGCGTATGCCTTGTAAAGCTGTCCACAGACTGTTCCCCATTGTGCCACACATTATTCATAAGATAGCAATTTCAGCTTCTGAGCATTTTGGACTTGGTCTTTATCTTTCAGCAGTCCTGGAACAGTAGTTCCTAGGTTCTTAGGTGTCTACACCCCTAAAAACATATATTTGGAGAACTAAAAGGACACTGTCTTTCCTGCAAGCTCCTTCTAAGCTTCCAGAGTTCCTGCAAGATGTCAACTGCAGCTCCTCCTCAGCTAAACCACTGGCTGGTTTCCACAGTGCTCTTTTCTGTTTCTAGGTAGTTTAGTAATTGAACAGTGCTGGCTTTGAGAGGCAGGTCATGCAATTATTCTGAAGCGAACAAGGCAACCTCTCCAGGCTCCTAACAGCGGCTGTTGCCCTCTCACTGCATTTTACATATTTAAGCCTAACTTCTTCCATCACAAGGTAGAATTAGCACTGAAGCAGATAATTTTTTAAAGCATCAGTTCATAATGTTAAACAGAGCAAGTGACTTTTCTTTTGAATTTGCATGTTAACATCCATCCCTACAGACTGAGTGTTCCTTGTTTTAAATGACAATGGGTGGGGGAAAAAAAGCCAGGGAGACAAAATAGCAGCATGCAATAATGGTGAAATGAAATAGCATTTAGTGCTATCAGTTACAAATGGTCTCCTTTTATTATTATTAAAGTTAAAGCAGCACCTGGAAGTACTGGTTTAAATTAGGCTGTATTTGGTAGCTACTGTACAGAGCAGACATGAATAGAGTCTTCATCCTGTAGAGTTTACACTCTAAAAGACACACTGAGATGCAAAAGGATGTTTGAGAAGAAATACAGATGCAACCAATTCTACCAATACACTGACCTCTTTTTGTATTAAAATAACAGCCGACTATTCTTATGCCATCACTCTCTCAATGCACTTGAAAGCACTAAAACATGAAGGTGTCTCATTGGCATTCCAGCACAAGTGGGCCATGAGCAGACTTATCTCTATCATCTAAGCGATGATAGAGAACGACATCAAAAAGGTGGGGACATTTTTGTTTAAGTAGCGGAAGGGCAAGGCAGACGAGGATAGCTCCCTTTGCAGAAGGGTAGAGAGCAATCTGATATAATACAAACTGGTCAGGAAAGATACAGCTCTTTCCAGAGGATGAAATGCACAAAGCTAAAGTGATGAAATAGGGAGAACGGGCAGTGGAGTGATTCCCAGTGTGAGAGTTCTGAATTCAAACTTGGTGGTAAAAAAAAAAAAATGCTTGAGTTGTACTTAAATAAATAAATAAAGAGGAAAAAAAGGAAAAAAAAAGTGAAAGAAAAAAATGAGAACGATGCAAGGAAAACTAGAAAAGGAAAAGACAATGTCACTAAAGAACACCAAAGTAAGCTTGGATCACACAAGGACATATCTTCGAAGATTACTCTAGAGATGTATTACCAGATACAAGCAAAAAGAGAAGAAATAAAATGAGCTGTAATCTTAAATAAACACAGAATATGAATGCAAAGGCAAGCCTGGGGCTACATATTTATCTAAGCATTGCTCATTGTTGATCAGTGCTACCAAAACCTCTAGATCCAAGTGACACCAAAAATCGCATAATGTATTGACCGTAGTTAGTGCTGGTTCAGACCTACACCAGAAAATTCTGAGAGTGTTTAACAATCACATACATCAAAACAAATGGAAAAATTTGATAATAATTATGGAAAGACAGAAATTCAGGCATAGTGGCTTGTCTTAGTAATAGCCAATGCTGAGTAAATCTCTCCTGTCTACCACATCCTGTGTAATTAGAACTTTGGTGTTCTTTTCTTTTCTTTTTCTAACTCTTGGATTCGAGATAATTATTAATTATTCAGTGCAGGACTCTGTTGGAGAGAAACCCCAGTCTGTTTCAGATGATGAACTGCTAGCATTACAGACCACTGCTAATCTTTTGTTCACCCTGCTTTGTTGTGGCCTTGATCTATTCCCTCTCCTTGATCTCTGCACAGTCTCTGCACACTACTATTCCCCTCCTCCTTTCCTTGGCAGAGAGGTGGGTGGGTATCTTGGAGGTCAACCATGAAAGGAAACAAGAGGAAACTACTTTGAAGTCCCTCCTTCTCCCACTGGTAAGATCAGTGGGCAGTTTTATGGCCTCTAACATGATTTCTCTCCTTCTGACTTGGGTTCCTTCCTATTTCTGGAAGGAAGAGGAGAGGGGAGGTAGCTTTTTGTGCTGGTATCTTGTGCTCATTCTCCTTATCTGCTTATAGACAAGGCTGTTTGTATAAGCACAACAAAGTTCTGAAATGTTTGCCGTTCACAGGTCTAACATCTTGGGGAAAAAAAAGGGGGGGGGGATCTGAATAGTATTTCTACCAAAATACATCTACAGATATTTTGTGTAGGCTTAGATCTAAATGTAAACTTTAAAAAAATCTAAACAAAACTTCACTACCTGTTCACAGCAGGGAGGCTTCACACAAGTAGCAACTGCACTCCCAGACATTCTTGTTTATATTCAAGACCAAAATGCTAAGCTTCATAGCTCAAGCCTATTATATAAATTAACTTAAATAGTTCACGTTAGCTTAATTTGTATTGAAAAGATTCCATTAGTATGTACATTTCTCAAATAAAAGGAAATCTGTCTACAAGTGCAGGGTATATTTATGTGCATAATTAGTATAATTGTAATAGCTGCAAATTGAAAACCTGTAGAAACACTCCAGAAAACACGGAGTAACCAATAACAATCACCATTCCTATTGATACAATGTGCTAACCATCCGAAGAGCTCCCTTCAGGAGACTTTTAAATGTGTTTAGTTTTAGGAAGAGACTGAAAAATGGACAGCTCCAATCCTTCGCATTGCAGGTTGCTTCTCTAATTCCAGGTTCCAAGAGCTAGTCAGTACTATATCAAGTGTGACTTAAAGCTTATAAAAAATATTTTGTTTTCCTTGATGGAAGTCTTATGAACCTCACAAAAAAAATATTTTGTGTTCCTTAATGAAGTCTTAGGAACATCACAAACATGGCTAAGGCACCAATGCTGAAAGGCACTTAAGAACATTTTTTCCTTTATAAACCTAGCTAAATAAATTCACACTGTCCAAAACATTTCAGTGCATTCCTAACTTTACTCCTGGGCAGAGGTCACAGTGAAGTAAAGGGAACAACGTACACGCTCCAAGCTGAATGCACACCTAAGTGCTTTGTGGAATAATGCCTAAATTACACCCTTGTGAGGAAGCTCAGCTGGGAGGCCAAAGCCACGGAGAATAAATTACCACTTCATCCTGAGACAAGGCTTCCTCCAGACACAAACAGAATTATATCAGCAGGGGCTGTGGAGAATTTTGCATTGGTGAAAGGATAGGTGCGATTTTCTACACAAGCTATGGAGAGTGATAATATGGCAACCCCCTCTAATACGTCCATTGGCACTCCAGGAGCCCTGGGCTTCTGAAATTAGCTCCTGAGCAGGTCTCAGCCGGACTCTTCTTGCTCTGTGTAATTACACTGCTTTTCAGGATGCTAACATCATGGTCTTTAAGCAAATTAAAACTTGAAAATCCACAGACAAAATGCTGAATGTTGGTTTTATTCAGGATTTGAAGTGCTGTTTGCTGCAATTGGAGTAATGTAGGAAGATAGAAACTCTCCTAGCGAGACCTCTGCTGCTAAGACCTTTGAAAACAGTAGTTGGCATGTAGGACTCTGGTCTCAAGGTACAATTCAATCATTTTTGCCTGAAAATTGTATCCTAAGCTCTCAGATACTTGGCAGAATGTCACGTGTTTTCCAATCTACCTGTTTGTTTTGAAATACTTAATCATATGATAAACGGGTTTTGGCCACAAGCTCTTTTCAGCTAACAATATTCTATCACATCAGCAGCTGAAAAAAAAAATAAAATCAAATTCCTTAGGGGCACATTAGAAGAAGCAGACAGAAATATTCCAGCAGACTGCTAATCATACACGTGCATGTTTCCTAACAGTGCATTTTCTAATGTCAAAGGCCTTGCAAATTCCCTGTTCCCTCAGCACTCTGGCATCTTCTCATTCCTCTCCACAAGCCACTTTCTGCCATTTCTGGCATGCATACGGCTTCCTCCCTCCCCACATTTTCATTTGAATTCCCTTAGCCTGTTACCACTCCTTCTTTACATGTTAGATGTTAACAAGGCCCGAGCCACCCCGAGCAGTGCCTGGTGTCTCTGTTCCCCAATCTCCCTCGACACCTCCCTGTTGGCTTTGGCTAGGAATGAAGACGTGCCTCCTGCTTCAGCTCGAGGCCCAGCTGTGAGATGGCTGATTGCAGGACAGTGCAGTCCATTAGCAGATGGGCAGCACACACGTGCTCTCACACAGCTGAGGCCGAGCTGGCAGTGCAGGGTCACCATACCTTTCCCTGCCATAGTGGCAAAGACCTGGGCTTCCAGTACCTTGCTTTTCTTAGGAATCAGGCCCCTGAGGCTGTGTCCCAACCTGTTTATCCATAATAATGGCACAGGACTGACTGCTGGCACCTGTCCTGGGCATCAGCAGGAGACTGCCTTCCCTCGGGGCTTCCAGGCTGGTTCTGCTCTTTTCACAAGCCGTGAAAATTGCACTTTAAAACTATATACATACATACACATCCAAAAAGAAGATGACTTGTCATCCTACTGATGAGAACCCCATCGGTTGGCCCACATCTTTGATATCTGAATGACAATATTAATATTTCTATTATCCCTGAGAACCAGGGTACATAGCTACCCTGAGGAGTTTTAAATTATTTTCTGTGCATCGTATTACTGGGGTTATATTCTAGTAGAAAACAAAAGTCATTCTTTTTCTGGCACACTCCAGCTTGCAGGAGATCAAGCACATTGTGTGAACAAGAATTCAGAGAAGAAAAGAAGTCTAGCTGTTTGATATGATAATTAATTTACCATAACAAATAGAAAGAAAAAAAAGATTTGGCAGGTGGTGATGGACTGAGTCGTGTTGCTAGCAAATTTTAGTTTACTCTCAGTAAGAGCACATTCACTGCATAGTAACCTTGAGTTCACTTTGCCAAAAAATCCATTGAGAAACAGTCTGTCAACTGCAATAGATGTAGCTGGCTATAGGTAGCTGGCCTGAAGTACTCACTTTCAAAGTGGTGAGCTGGCAAAGCTGTTTCCCATTCAGGGACTCAGGACTGGGCACCACAGTTCATATGCCTCTAGTCCGTGGGTTGTCCTCTGTTCTTTGCATAAGGCATATAAAATGCTTAACAGTAACAATCTAATTTTATCCGAGCATTTATGTTTAATGAGGTCTGCATTGTTCTTTCCTGTATGCAGAAATGCACCATTTGCCAATAAAAATGCTTAATTTAAAAAAGGAAACAGGAAATGAGGGCTTAAGAGGGGAAGGCCTATAGAGTAAAAATTAGAAGAAAAAACACACAAGTATGATTTGACCATCTAAAACAATGTCCTAGGTGAGAACTCTTAGGTTCCTGACAAAGAGAGTTGTTCTCTTGTAAATATTTTGTAAATCACTATTCTTCTGGCAAACAGTATGCAACCTGTTAAGCTCCTACAGATGTTATATCTGCACCAGAAAATAATAGCACTATTTTTAGCCACAAACATGTTCTGGTTAAAGAAAGGCAAAGTAAAGCCACGGCAATTAAACCTAATAGCTGTGCACAGCAGTCCTGTCAGGCTGCATCTCCATAGGTGAATGGAAAATGCAGGGGGACTAAAAGCTCTGCAGCTGGAAGAAAGTGCACAACTGGGATGCTTTACTGATTTGGTATTTTTAATATGATTTTTTTAAGGGAGGAAGCTATGCATTTGTGATTTTCTTCTAATAATAGGGAAAATATTTCAGTGAGATTTGTTGCTTTAGTGCTATACCATATTTCTTCCAGGAATCAGAAATACAGCAAGTTTAATTTTTTCTTAGAGCATGTTCTGCTATAAAGCAAAGGAACAAGAGGAAGATGCAATCGTTCACCATTGGGCTCTTTGTTTTCCTTCCAGTGTTTGCAACTCCACCTCTAGTCTTTAAATCCTCCAAAACAAACAAACAAAAAAAAAAACACCACCAACAAGCAGACAAGAAAAAATAAACAACACAAACAAACATCAACAACAAAAACCTAGCACAAAATGCTCTTGTTTCTTTTTCATGTATTGCAGACGTTTTTCATTAGCAGACCTTTCTTTGGCCAAAATTTGAGAGTCCTTAGTAAAGCCACTTGTAAGCTACGAGACTCAGGATAAATAGGTGTTAATTATGTTTTGAAGAGACTCTTAGCACTTTTTGCCATGTTGCAATTCCAAAAATTGTCTGTTCTAGAAACTTCAAATAAACCTCTTCTGAAGTGAGATGTAGCTGAAAATGGTCATCAGAAGAAGCTGAAAGGCATTCTGGGATGTTATTTGTTGGTAATTAGGAAAGTAAGAAGAATCTTATGAGCTTTGAAAGATTTTTTAAGGATGTGAGATGACTAAAGATTTGGAGTCCTAATCCTTATGTTTAACTACAAGCTAACGCAGCTTTGGAGAAAACACCGAAGTAACAAGATTGTTAAAATGGTGGAACTGAGCTCTTTTCCAACCAGTTCAGAGACAGACATTCTCAAGGCAATATGGAAGGATGTTTTCAAGGCAGCAGGGCCACAACATGACATTTTCAGGAGGACACAAGTGCCTGGATCAGCTAAGCTTCCTTCAAGTTTGCAGTGGAAAAATGGAAGCCCACTGAACTGAGAGAAGTTTAGCATGTTAATACACACAATCTAGCCCTTTGCATCTTATGTCTGAACTGATGGACCCAAGTGCTCTTCCAGGTGCTGCCAAGACAGCCAGAAAATAATCGGTGCTTACCAACCCAGTCCCTGCACATGACTGCCAGGGACCAGGGTTCAAGTCATATCTTGGAGTCTTTTCTGTGAGGATGAGATATTTCAGCACTTCTGCTCACAGGCTGTGATAAGGATCAGATGTATGTGACAAAAATGGCTGATAGCTGGCACATCTAAGTGAAATTGGGGAATCTTTGGGTTCCATGGTTTTCCTTTTGGGGAAAGGAAAAACTCTACTCCTGCTATTACCATCCTAATGTATGGTTATGGAGATGCTAACAACTGATATCTAGAAAGAGTGGAAAAAAAGATTTCAAACAGCAGCTAACACAAATACATAACATATGTATGTATGCATCTCAAAATTTGCACATTAGTGTTCCCTCTTAAAATAAAAGGGTTGAACCAATTTATGATCTCTGAACAAACCTAGACTCTCTTGTAGGTCTTTAAGACTCTCAGCACAGTCTTTTCTGTATGCAGTCATCCTATTCCTACACTCCAGCAATGGTGAGCCTTACGGAGAGAAGCACCATTTAGTGACATTGTGTCTTAGCCAAATGGTTTGCTTCAAGATCGGTATCACAAACATTTCATTTTTTGTTTCTTCAGAGGGCATACACTCCTACCCAGTCAAACCCTGACACTGAACTATCTCTTCATCTATAATAAAGGCATATCACAGCGGTGACAGATACAGATGCTGTGTTAATAAACACTGAGGATCACAGTCTTATTCTTTGCGGCTCCGTATCTCTGAAGATCTGTAAGGAGGGAAAGAAGAAATCAATACATGCAGACCGTGGGAACACTGAGAAACTGCAGAGGTGGACACATGCAACTGTCCAAGGGCTGGGGGAGAGGAAACAAAAATGGAAATTGTGAAGTAGTATAGAAAATCCATGGACCTGTGAGAATTTCTCTTTAAGTGCTCTGTCTCAGCGTCTTGCACAGAAAATATACAGAAAATAAATTCCTAAAGGGAAGTCTTTATTAAGCTCAAATATGTTCAGAAACAAAAATATGCTCAGATTATATTTCAATAACTAAAGGTAATACAAAAGCATTTCCCTCACAGTGAAATAATCATTAAAAGAAGATGAAATTGAGTGTTAAATATAACTGGAACTCAAAGATGCAAAAGCACTGAAAAATGCACTATCCAAACAGCTCCAGGTCTGTCCAAAAGCTATTCATGTGGAACCACAACAAGAACAATAACAACAAAATAAGACCTCATTCAGTACCTCTTGAGATTATCCGTTAACAACAGAAGAGAATGGGTTCATTTTCATCAATGATAAGGAAAAATTCAAATTACTTATGTTCAACTTTTAAATTTTTTATACTAATACCATCTTTTAGGATCCACAGAGAGCTCACAACAGAAGTTGTAATCTCTATCAACCCAAGGACAGAAGATGGAAGCCGGAGTTCCAAATCTTCTTACTGAGAAACCTTCCATTATGTTACAGAAGCTCAGTATGTGATATAAAGGAACAGAGGTTATGTGAAAGAAGACTTGCATGTATCTCTGAGGTAGCAGAAATAGAAAGAACCTGACCTTAAATTGTTAATTTAACAAAAATACAATTGTGTTCTTCAGCCTGAAGCAAGCGTCTGGGGGAAAGTACGCTTACATAAGTACGATAATAGAGAAAAATGGTTTCCATGCAACGTAGCTAGATAATCTATCTGAATAAGAAGCTATTTTTAGATTTCAAGAAAAATGATTTTTTCAGATGAAAGCATCACTTTCACTATATTCAAAAATTACTTCTCGTCAAACAGCCGTAAGTATAATGTATATCATCTACTTACACATTTCACATAGCATTGATATTTTATCTGATAAACTTCAATGTTAAGTTTTATTAAAATACATATAATGTCCTTGATAGTAGAATATTTATTTAGCAGCTTCTACTTACTAAAATGAGTAAATGCAAGGTTTTCCTTGAAGAGAATTGTGTTGTTATGCACTGTGAACAAAAATCAGTGATGTTTCTGTGATGTTAAATATGATTATTCAAGACACTGGTGTAATTTCCTTGTAAACCAATTTCTCACAGCAGTACCGTATGGTAGCCCAATAAGAATTTTTTTTTTTCAGCTTATCTTTTAAGGGCCTCTCTTCACCCACTTAAAAACTCCTTTGATATGCTGAATGCGTTGTACTTAAATGCAGTTCTCATCACAAGAGAATTCAGAAGATGCTGTTAATTATTTTCACTGATTTGTATTCAGACTGCACTACAGGATTAATTGAAAACTGAACCCCCCACCAGAAGTCTCTGAGCCAGTCCCTAAGCCAAAGTACTTCCCTCGCCAAGGAAAGTTAAAGAAAAAGCAAGCAGAGTGAAGAGCATGGCAGCCACGGAAGTCATGTCAGTGTCACGGAGACAGCGTGCCACGCTTCCCGTGTATAATACATACGGCAGGGTGACAAAAGAATAGATGAAAAAAGAATACAGAAGTGAGAAGACACAAATGCCAGAGGAGAAGGAGCACAACAGGACACAGGATGGTGGAAGAGAACGATGCATCAAAAGCGGCTGGCTTACGGGGTCAGTTATCAGGAAGATGGGCAGCGTACCACAAGTGGTGAAATTCCTGAGATTTCAGGTGTTACTCAGCAACTCAACAACAAACACTCTCAGCCCAACCCACAGTGAAGCAAAGCAATTCAGGACACCACACAAGTGTCTTTAACCAGTAAAGCTTATTTCAGGAGCATGCAGGCAGGGATATGAGAGCAGCCACTTCCCAACTGCAGTGCTGTGCAGCCCCACCGTGAGTGAGAGCAGCTCAGTGTCCTCAGCAAGCGTGGCTGCTGGCTGGGTGAACAGAGCCTGCTCCTACCCCAGGTTTGTTTGTGCACCCTTGTATACAGCCTTTTTCAAGAGCTACTGATGGCCACAGTGATTGTTTGGATTTATGCTTCTCTGTGACGAGCAGTTCTGCTTGTCTATCTCAGGAAAATGGTGCGCTTAATTCATACATGTTCAGAGATAATAGTACAGTTCAGCACTACCAACTTCTGCCAGGAATAGGAACAGATATTTAGTGTAAATACTTTGTTTATAGCCCAAGACAGATAAAAATGCTGGCTAGCCAGATGACATAAGCCAAAAAGCATCTTTATGTGACAAAGTAAATCTCCTTCCAACAAGGATAAGAATAGAGCAATAAACAAACAAACAAGATCTACTGCCCTAACAACAATACAAAAACTGAAATATTTTAAAGGGAATATTGGAGGGTAAACTTAAACCCAAAACAGCGACTCTTTCTAGATGGAAAACCAGAACTCCTTGTAGAAAGTGGATCCCAGTTCTGGGAAACTTTGCAAAACCTCATGCAAGTTGTCTCATGCTAACCAAAACTAGAAACTATGAATAAAATTGAAATCATCCTCCCATACACCTATAAAAGCTTGTTTCCTCTTTCTGTGTCTGTATTTATCATTGCATGCTGTCCCTCAGTCACGCCAACGTGACTACAATACAGCTTCTTTGTGCAGCAGGTTAGCTGAAACAGTGATCAAGAAGGCTGGACACAGCACGGCACTGACAGTCATGAGCCTTGCACAGCTGCAGCAAAAGCAAGAGAAGTACCTGGGGTCACAGGAGGGAGAAAACAGCAAAGCCAGCTGTGCCCACTGGAGAAAATACTGCTGATACCACATCCCCAGTTCCCCACAAGGGTGAGTCTACTTTTCGCTGAAACAAAATGTCAATGCATTGTCCTCAATTTTTAGATCTGTGAATCCTGGTATTTCTTCACCAGCAGAAAGGCAATACATGTTAAGTGACCAGGCTTTTGCCTCTATTGAGTAGATTACGAAAATAAACATTTTCAAGCCTCTTGATAGCAAATACACAACGTATTTATCTTCCCTTATGTTGTTTTATGTATGTTTCATAATAAAAATTCCTTCGAAGGCAAATATCATTGATGTACCAAAGCATCACAACACTTGTAATAGCAATATAATAAAATATCCAAGAGACAAACCTTGAAGAAAAAATAAGAATCAAAATGAACAAAAATACAATTCTACTCATGAACCAGTAGAGAGGAAAAGAATAAAGCCTAAGGCATTTTTAAAAAAGAAAACAAACAAAAACATATATTATTTAGAAGAATATATAAGATACAGATGAAATATGCAGAATACACACGCCATCTCATCTGAAAAATACTGTCTCCAAGGCATTATTTTTAGTCAGCCTGGGGTGAAGGATGAGCTCAACAAAGGATACATAGCTCTGAAACATGGAGGAGTTTGACTGTCACCTAAGACAGCAAGAGCCACAAAACTCTGAATAAGCTCTTTGTGCACATATGTGGAAATCTGTTTTTAAAAGTCATGGGGCATTCAGGAAAAACCTTTTAGTACCCTAACACCCCTGGTTGTATAGTAAGGGAACTAATGGATGTGCACTGTGCTAGTCTCCTGGAAAGTCTGGCAACGTGGAAAAAAATGATGCATCTTGGGGGAACTTTACAAGCCATTTACAGAATTCATAGCAAAATACTGAATCAAGAGGTCTGTGTCCTTACAATACACAAAACCAAAACTTGAATCATTAATAGCTGGACATTTATTTATTTATTTAGGTTGCTGATATTATCCACCAGGTCTTTACTTAAGGAGTTTGTTTTGTTTAGATCAAAGGAAGTGTTTGTTTAGTTGTTGTTTTAAGTTCAGACATTACATTTTAGCTGTATTTCAGTTGGAGTCAGCCTCAACATTTCTTCAGCAATTGCTGGCATGGTTTGTGACCAAATGTGTTTGCACTGAGACAACTTGGTCATTTAATTTAATTAAACTTCTCCACTTCTCTCTTTTCTATCACGTATAATTTAAGCCACATGTAAAATCTCAGATTAATGGAGAATGAGAAAGCAAATCTTTTTACTGGCAATTTCTTTAAGCAAGTTAATAAAGCAATTCAGGGACAGAATGACAACAATCTTATGCTTAGTAGTTTTTTAAATGTTGTACATTTAAGGAAAACTGAAAAAATTTACAGCTAGTATGTCAGTGGTGTTACTTCATACCATGTACTCTTAGACTGGCAAAATTCCCGAGCATACTGCTGATAAAGCACAATAGCTGAAATCATTATGCCACTAAAACACTTAGGATGTTGGACTGAGCAAGCTGATTTCTATTATTAGAATTTGCCTTTTGATGCAAAATAATAACTCAGAAAATAATTTAGTGCAATGGGAAGAAAAAAAAAAAAAAGCTCCAGTTTCATCTGTGGCACAGTTCCAGTGAATATACACACGGAAGACTTCGGACTTTGGTAATTCATCAGCCAAGTCTGTTGTATTATGTATGTTCACTTAAGCGACAATGACTTTATTTTGTACAGTGCTGAAGCAGCATGAAATAAGCAAAAAATGCATATGCATCTGAAACTGCAATAACCTGAGGTGCTTCTTGAAGCTCCAACCCAGTCAATCTTCTTTAGCTGCCACAGAGAGATAACCATGCAGAATTTTCTTATATTTTGCATTTTGTATATTAAAGGCACATTTTTTGTTTTGTTTTGAAGACTCATATGCTCTGAAACATTATCATTCTGCTGTGCTGTAAAAGTCTTGCCTGTTGTTTTGCTTTGCTTTGGGTTCCCTACTTCAGTCTTAGAACAAATACATCATCTTACTACCTACCTGGACTGCAGTTTTTTCTTCCACACTGAGAAAAGATTAAGGGCATGCATGCATACTCCTGCATCCCAATAGCAAAAGCATTCATTTTTTCTGCAACAAATCTTCTAGGGTCAAAGTTGCCTCCTTGCCTTCTTCCATTTCTAAGAGTGGGAGTGACTAGCATCCTAGCATGATTTCATTGGAAACCTATTGGCTTCCCCTGCAACCCAGGAATCAGCAACAAGGTAAGCAGGTAGCACAGCCAAGGTTGAAAAGGCTGTTCTTACAATCCACTTAATTCCCTTGGACACACATGTAGGCAATCCCAATATACCCTCTATAATTAAAAAAAAAAAAAAAAAAAAGAAAAGGATTAGTCAAACACTTAAAATACTTATGCATGTATGAGAAAAATAGGGATTGGTGTTGTAATGAGTAGAAACAAATTCCAAGAATAACATGAATGTTTCTTTAAGTGTATATTCACTATCACATCTGTTAAATAGCATGTATTAAACAATATCAAATGCACTGTAGGCATTCCAGTTCCAAAAGCAGGGAAAAAGTCCAAACCTAAAAACGCCAAATCTGACCACCCCTGGTATGTCACGCCCAGAAAATTTTGTAGTAATATATGAAACTCTGTTCCTTTCAACAAAAATTAAGAGGAAATGCTATCTACCAGAGTGAAAAGGAGAATAATTAAACTTATTACCCTGCCAGAAGTTTTCTACTTTTCATGCTATTGATTAACTGCTGGCAAAAATTAGTTTACAAGTCTTGCATTTTTAGCAGTGATCTATGTCTACTGCCCTCTGGACAGTCTGGGTCTCTTAAATTACATCTACTCACTAATAATTTTAACAACTATTTCAGTGATTGATACTTTCTGAATCAGTAGGGGCTGAATACAAAGAAAGAAGTACTTAAAGTGTTTATTATGAAAAACTGTCTTTAAGTAAATTAAACAGCAGAAAAAAAAGTCATTCAGCAGGACTGAAACTCTCTGGGCAAAATTTATCTAACTATTTTTATTTTTTTAAAACAGAAGCTTCCTAATGGATTTTGGAAGTGCACTTCATAGAGGGATACCGTCAGGACATTCTTTGTATTCTGAATGGGAAAGCAACCAAAACTGTATGTGAGAGTGAAAAAGTATGGTGGGAATCCTTTAATGCAAATTGTGTCACAGAACGATCATATTACATTACACAGACTTGCTAAAGTTACATAGGACAACTGCACGGAAGACTAGACTAGTGCCTCTACTCTGCTCCAGTAAACCAATCACTAACACACAAGGACCCCAAATATAAAAGGACCGATCAGTAAGGGTAGTAATATCAGAATCTCACACTATTCTTTCTTTTTCCATAGTGAAATTTCATACTGTGTCTCAATAAAACACAGATGTGACTTGGAAAAAAAAAAATGAACGAAAATTTAGGAAAATCCCAGAATTATTTTTTTTTTTGGAAAAACACATAACCACGCTATTTGCAATAATTTAGATATTGAATAATTGTCTTTGTTTTTTATTTGTTTGTTTTGAGGGGTAAATTATTTCTGTATAAATTTTTATGAAATGTCCTGGTAAAGTATTAGAGATAGAACGCCTGTATTATAATGTACTGACTGGTCTGATTTCTTGGTCCCTAAGAAGTTAAATGTTTGGTTTTGAAGAATGCTACAGCAGATAGTTGATAACAGAATAGAAATCGGACCATTTTAGCTACAGTAAGCGAAGCCAGGGGAAGGGAAACAAGAAAAGTAAGACAAGTTGTAACAGACTCCAGTCGATGCAGAGACGCAGTGATGGCAATGGCCATGTCAATCACAGTCCTGTCTACTTAAACATGCAATGGATGGAGGGCACAGAGAATCAGGACTTTCAAAGCATAATGAAGCTCAAGAGGAAGAAAATACGTGATGTAACAGTTTTGCTACCTGACATATGTTAGAACTTGAGCCACCATAAACACCAAAATCACAAAGTGTTATGATATACTGAGGTAACAGTAACAGTAGAAGATCTGTTAGATGGGTCCATCGACATCATGAGTACTGATCGGCAAAATACCCAACACAAATTCCGAGACCTCCAAGGGAACAGAGCCTTGTCAAAACTCTGGTTTCTAATTTGAAAATCTGTCTTCAGCTGCTGAGCTGGCATTGACCTCACCGTTCCAGCTGGAACATGATGACTGAATTGCCAAAAAGTCTGATTTACAAATTCTACCTCTTTTCTGGATAACCAGAAAAGTTCCCCAGTTGCAAGCATGTTCTGGAGCAGGAATGGTGTGCAAGGTGAAGGACATAGCAGCACACACTGGCTCATGCATAGACTGGCATCATGAGGTGTTCTGTAAAAACTCTTTACTACACATAAACCTGTATAGGTGTCTGCATATCTCATCAGTTTCACTCATTTACTACCACCCGGGCATTCTACACACAGCAGTCATTAAACAAGCATCACTGCTTACAGTTCATTCCGTATATTTCCATCTGTGGATTGGCTGCAAAAAGCTCATAGAAGCATTTGCTACTGAAGATTTGTTACCCAAGTTGTACAGATCAGACTGATCAAAGTCAAACAGTCTTAGGAGAATCAATTCTAGAATGGAAAATCTTAATTTGTATGAGAAGAATGCTTTAATAAATAAATAAATAAAAACTGTGTTTTCTTTATGTCCCACAGTACAATGAATGAGGATAAACAACACAAGAACAATCTCTGAAGAAACCCTTGCCTAGTTATTTGAAGACTGGTAGGCTATAGCTGCAGTTGTAGGACTGTCCAGGCTAATTTAGCCTACTGACATTTTTCCATGAAGATATTTTCAGCGTTTTGGAGTTCTGAGTCTCACTGGGGAAAGGCACGCTTTTCATGACACACAGCAATTAAGCAAGATTAGCAAATATTCAAATAATTTAAGCCTACACACTGGCATGTACAGCCCTAGCCCTGAAGGTTATAACTATTATTTACCTCCTTACTGACCAAATCCTGCCAACTATTCACGTTACACACATGGCATGGTGGAGTTCTTTACTGTGTAACTGGGTAAAATACTACTTGCATTTAAATAAATCCACTAAAAGATTAGAACAGAATAGAACAGAATAGAATATCTCAGTCTAAAGGGACTAACAAGCATACGAGCACAGAAAGGAAAATACCATTGAGGTTACTGAATCCCAGCCCTTCCAATGACAGGATTAGACAGAGTAAAAACTCCCTCCACTGAGAGAACTAAGAGCAAATTACTAACCAGGGGGATTAGAAAGGCAGAAGCAGGATCTTAAATTAAGGTTCATCAGCCTAAGACTGGTTGAACCTTTGTTTTACTACTATACTACTAATCACTATGTAAAAGGCATGACTTCCAGTTAGCAAGCTTAATGTTCTTATGCCCCGAGCGTTTCTATGGGTAAAACAGAAATTGCTTCAATGTCTGTGGAAGGCACACACAATAGTAGTATAAACATAAGCAGTGCCTGCTCCGTGCAGTGCAGCAAACAGTGCCTTCTCCAAAATCTCAGGAACCTCACTTCTAATTTTCCTACCACAGCTGATGGAACCATTAGTCTACAGTATGGGAATTTAAATGGACAAATCACCCACTGTAATTTCCAGAACCTAAGGCCTTACATGCAATTTAAACTGTTTGACGTATCTTGGGTAGGGACCTCTTTTTCAGCTTCGAGACTAAAACAGTCCCACATTAATCTCCCGATCACGTGCAAAGGGCATGTATCCTTAAAATCCAAGTGGATCATCAGTGAGGACTGACAGATTAAATTTGGCAGATCGTGATCTGCTTGGTAAGGCCGTTCTAGCATTTATATGCTATAAACTGCATTTTTACGTACTCACATCATGGTTGGTATTTGACCAGGTCTGCCTCCAAAAGTAAATGGATGGACTGCAAAAGAGAAATTCTTTAGACATAACAGGTTTTTCTGCACGGTAGGTGAGACACAGGGGAGTTCAGTAAACTCAACAAATACACCTGGCCAATAACAACAGAGAGTTAAATGGTCCCACAAACAGCTCTTGTGCCTATGGTGCTTGAAAGCTGCAGAGATAGGTCAGCATCATCACACAGAGGTACTAGCTAAGTCCCGAGTCCTGAAAACACAACAGCTGTACAGGATGGTGATAAAAGTAAACCAGTAAGCTCAGCCATCATGTG